>NC_046642.1:24642442-25364505 GCF_900324485.2 Mastacembelus armatus
AGATGATATGTTGATTGGGTAAGTCTACAAATATATATGTTTTCATTGTTTTGCTTATGATTATGTTGAATAAAAGTGTTTCTGCACCCCCCTGAGGTGAAAGGTGTAGTGACAACAGGCAGGATTTAAACATGGGAGAATTTTCTCACAGCTCATACTTTCTGTTCAAGTCCAGCTAATGTTATCATGTGAATTTTGTTTTTCTTATTTTCTCTCATTTTTAAACTAATGTGACATTTGTGGCAGTACCAACTTTGGCTCATTTCATCATGCCTAACTGAAGAAGAAGAAGTACTTTATTAATCCCCAAGGGGAAATTCAATTGTTACAGCAGTTATTCTCATTTAAAGTTATTAAATTTAATATTATTTAAATTATATAAATTAATAGTAGTTAATAAAGTGATTAACTTGTATGTAGAAAAGTAATTATTTAATTTTCAGGGTTTGTGTGTGTGTGTGTATGTGTGTGTGTGTATACTCCATATGGGAGTATGCTCTGTGCATTAAGAAGATGATGGCATCTTCCACTCCGATATGTTCCTGATATGCAAACTGCAGGGGGTCCTAAAATTCAGACACTTGAGACCTCAGGTGTTGCAGGACCAGTCTCTCAAACACTTTCATTATGTTAGCGCTACTGATCTGAAGTCACTAAGGGTACTGGGACGGCCTCTTTTTGGTAATGGGACAATACAGGATGTTTTCCATAACTTAGGCACCTTTTTGAGCCTCAGAGAGAGGTTGAAGAGTTTCTGAAAAACCTCTGCTAGCTGTCCAGCACACACCTTAAGTACTCTGGGACTGATCTCATCTGGTCCTTTTGCTTTGTTGGTCTTTAGTTTAGCTAGTTCCTTCCTCACCTGTTCTGTGGCAAAGGCTGGGCCTGTGTATTGTGTTGATGAGGAGTCACATAGTGAGGGCAGGGGAGGAGTTATTGGAGGTGAGGTATACTTCAATGTTGTATGGCTGCTGATAGAGGAGATAGTATCAGTGGGCAATGGGGAGGCAGCATTGGCAGAGATGTTGAGTGGAGGGATGTGAAGAGACCCCAAGGCATCAGCTAAGGTGGTGTAGAGAGGAGGGATGGTGTGTGAGGACACTGGGTCAGAGTAAGAAGCAGAGGTGGTGTCAAATCTATTGAAGAACAGGTTAAGTTCATTAGCAAACTTCTTATAGCCAGTCATTATTTTCATCCAATTCCACACCTCTTTGATATTATTCTGTCTCAACTTGTGCTCTGCTCTGTCTCTATAGAGCTGCTTTGCCTCCCTCAGCTTCCTCTTGAGTTCTTTCTGCACAGCTCGGAGTTCCTCCCTGTCCCTTGCCTTGAACCTTGCCCTGTTCTTCTTGTTGAGGAGGCCTTTAATGTTTTTATTTATCCATGGCTTATTATTGTGGAAACAACAAACTTTGTTGGATGGAACAACATTGTCCTCACAGAAGTGGATGTAATCTGTGATGCAGTGAGAGATGCCTTCGATGTCCTCACCATGAGCGTCCATGAAAAGGTCCCAGTTTGTAACCCTGAAGCACTCCTGCAGGGCCTCCTCAGCATCCTTTGATCAAACCTTCACATACCTCTTGGTAGCAGACTGTTGTCTTACATGGGCCTAAACAGGCTTGTATGTTAGTACTAGATATATTAAGTTGTGGTCTGGTCCACCAGGTGGGGGTAGGGCTGAAGAGCTGTATGCCTCCTTCTCCTTCCCTCAAGGAGATCAAGAATTTTCTCGTGTTGCACAGTCCACATACTGTTTGAAGTTGGTCAGAGCTCCCGAAATACTGACATGGTTAAAATCCCCATTAATTAGTCTAAGGGCACTGGGGTGTTTTGCCTGGAGACCAGCGACAACTGTGTGGATGATGTCACATGTACTCTGTGCTGCAGCTGATGGAGGAATGTAAACAGTCAATGGCGTGTGAAAACTCACGGGGCAGGTAGTATGGCCTCAGTCCAACCACCAACAGCTCAATGTCTGGAGTACAGATACAGTCTTTCACTGTTACATGTCCAGGGTTGCACCATTTGGAGTTAACAAAAACAGAGATACCACCTCCTCTTTACTTGCCGCTCTGTTTCCCTCTGTCCGCTCGCACTAGTGAGAACCCAGGCAGTTCAAGTGAGCTGTCCGGTATATTTTTATTCAGCCAGGTCTTGGTGAAGCAAAGCAAGCTACACTCTCTGTACTCTTGCTCGCTGCTAGCTAAAGCTGTAAGTTCATCCACTTTGTTGCAGAGTGACCTCACATTCCCCATAATAATTTTTGGGAGAAATGGTTTAAATCTCCTACGTTTTTCTCGATGCTTCACTCCTGCTCTACAGCCCCTCCTATGCCTCCTCAGGTCTTGGGGGATTTCAGGTTTTATACCAACAAGCAGACTTGTTCCCTTGAGAGCTAACAGTCGCTCCCTGGTATAGATGCCGTTGCCACAGAAATGTATATTTTCTGATGCAGTTTCCATAATCTCCATATGTCTCTTCACAGGAATTAGAAGATCCCACTTTCATCCGTTATCAGAGAGAAAGCATAGATCTTGACTTGACTTGGATTAACAGATGATAATTCAGTAAAGAACTTGCAAAAAACAAATAGAGGAGCTGCTGTAACTGGCTGCCACTTAACAGGCGCCATTCATTATTAAGTTAATTATTAACATTATTATTAAGTTAATACTCTCCTTAACTCTGTTGAACTTTTTTAGTGTCTTTGAGGTCACTGTTTTGGTTTTACAACCCGCAAATTTGCTGGTTTGATTCAAAATGTTCACTTTCACCAGTGCTGTTTCCTGCAGCAGCTGACACCTGTTTTCAATAAAATGGCTCATGTCCACTACTTTGCACTTTAAATCTGGGCATCTAAATTAATTCTCTCCTTGCAGGTGTATTAATGCCGTGACCGTTCAGACAGCTGTCCGGTCATGGAGCTGTGGTGGTGTGCCAAGGTTTTCTGTCGGTCGGCTGCAGCGTGGTTTCCCCTGCTCTTCTCATCACTGCTGTGGCACACGGTACAACTTTGTTGCAGGATGCTCTTTTTTTTTAATGAAAACACAACATAGTGATAGATATGTAAGTACACTATATGCATCTATTTACTAAAAATACAGATTTTGTAAAGAAAAAAAGAAATTTAAGAAAAATATTGTTTCAGAGATGCACAAGTCATCTTTTTAAAAAATGTTGGATGGTATAGGGCAGAGGAGACCACAATATTAATGCACCTTGTTTTATATGTGCCTCAGCCTATTAATTCCTTTTTGTATTGACTTCCTTCAGTGTTAGTACCTACACAGGTTTGAACACAGGTTCTCCTCTTATCTCATTGCATCTTTACTGAATTTCACTAGTCTCATACCATTTTTCTCATATCTTCATTTATCTGTTCCCACTTTTTCTGTATTCCTAAACTCCTCTTCTCCTCACCTTTCTGTTTCCCCCCTTTTTTCTCCATCTGTTGGCTTGTGTCTTCTCCCCTGTAGATCTCCCCTGTCTATGCTGCCCCATTCTGCCCGCGGAGCTGTAGCTGTCCAGGTGTTAAGGAGGTCCATTGTACATTCAGACATCTCACTGCCATACCAAAAACTTTTCCTAAAGACACAGAAAGGCTTAACCTGGGGTAAGACTGTTTCACTATACATAAATGCACATGCATGCAGAAGCACTGAGACACTTGCCCAGTAAATGCCAGCCCAAAGGGAAGAAAAGCTGTTTTCTGATGCTAACAAATGTTTGGCACTGCCTCCAATGACTTCTAAATCAAAATGCTGATTGTCAGTGACTGCTATTGGCCGTACTAATTATGATGGGCGCAACATTAACCATATTTTTATTATTGTCACAAAACACTGCTGTTTAACATATGTTTATTGTACAGTATGTCAAGCTGGTTTAGGAACAAAGAGACCAGTCTTATCAGCAAAATAATCAGCATATAGCTTTGGCTTAAACCCAGAAAACAAGGGCTTAGCACCAGCATGTGGTACCCAACTGACTAAATCTTCTAACTACTTCCACGCAGGTCTTTGGATTGTGGACAAAGCTTTCACTGCCCTGCTGCAGCACAGTACATAAATAGCCTAGCAACTGCTTTGTATATAACAAATTACCTTTTCTTGCCAGAAGCTCCAAATACATATTTACATGGCAAAAGTACCTGGTAAGCAGCAATAGAAGCTAAGTTCTTGTTCACATGGAGTTTCCTATGTACATGTGAGGATCCATTATGGTAAAAGGTATTGCTCATTTCAGGTACATTACTTGTGCTTTAGCTCTGCAGCTGCTTACTCTTTATAATTCTTTGACATGATAAAACATTTCAGTATGTAACTGTTCACAGAAGCCACTATGTGGTGTCAAGTTATAGTCTATAGGAAGCAAATTGCCTCCATATGTGCTCCTGCACAGTAGGAACAACTATCAGTGAATTCTAGATAATATCCTAAACCAAGAAAAAATGAATATGTTGTATTAAGTAGCCAGCATTACACTGCAAGGTTTGGTAGCACCAAGTGTAATATTAATATTAACTTACACCAGCCCCTTTGGATCAAATTGAAGTAACAGAATAAAACTGTAGAGCATTCTGACCTTTATTTGTGAACCTGTCTTTAAGCATTATAAAGACATACTGCAGGGTGGAAACTGCCCCAAGACACTTAAAGCACAAAGAAACCAACTTAAGTCTGCATTGACATAGAGCATTTACCTCTTAGAGCATCACCTTTAATCAGGTTCATCCATTCTCTCTTGGATGTTTTTCTTGTATATTTTTTGCAAAAAGTACCCAGATCTTTTAATTCAGTAAAAAAACCACAGTAAAATACTCTGATACAAGTAAAGGTACAAGACTATTAGCAGCCAAATATAGCCTACTTGAAGTATTAAAAGTAAAAGTGCTAACTGGCACATTTTACATTAATGCATATGATATTGGATTATAATTATTGATGCATTACTGTGTTCATCACTTTAATGTTGCAGCAGGCAGAACTCATTTTGAAAATTATATCTGTATTTTTAATCTGATTCTGAAATTTACGTAAAGTAAAAAAAAGGAAAATATAGTGAATTAAAAATACAACATTTGCCTCTGAAATGTAGTGAAGTCAAAGCAAGTAAAAATTGGCAACCATCACTTCAGTGGTACAACACTGTACCTGGTTTCTGTTGGTATTCCTAACCAGGGTCTCAGGGTTCTGCTGGAGCCTATCCCAGATCTCTTTCGGTGAAAGGCAGGGGGACACCATGGACAGGTCACCAGTCCACCACAGGACTGGTTTGAGCATTTTGACATTGCTATTACACAAAAAAATCTGTGTGAGGAAGAGGAGTTCAGCATGAGCTCAGGAAATGTGTTTAATGTGTTCAAATGTGTTCACTGAATGGTTTTGTGTCCAAGCAGAGAAAAATCTGTGTGTAAGCAGAGACTATTTGAGTGCTACAGCAAGCTCTTGAGAGTAAACATTACAAAATTACAAAATTTGAAGGTGAAATCAAGAAATTAAGCTCTCCAATTATAAAAAAGTGCTTTTGAACAAAGATATAAATAAAGCCTCATAAACTTCAGCTGAGCAGACTTTTGGAACAAAGGCCAGACTTTTACAGAGCTAACAGACTCTGTCTTTGCCACCATGCAAGCTGGGGTACAGCCAGCTGGATTTAGATCAGTTTTGTCCATGAGATGGTGATGGTTATGGAAAAAGATATGATCTGTGATTAAAGCTGTAATGAAATGATCTTACACAAAATATCTAGTTAGGAGCTGCATTTGATTTTTGGTGTCGAGGTGTAGTGCACCTGTAAGTGGGCATGTCTCCACAATAAACAAAGAGGCAACAAAGAAAACTAGACAATGTAGAGTAGGTGGTATTGTAGTAGTTTGGTACTGGGGGCTGGGGGCTGGGGCTTGATGCTTCAGTTAAAGAGCCTGTCAGATTTTAGTGTCTGAAACCCATCACTGTGTTTGAGAAGAGACTACCCAATTTGTATAGAGATGATAAAACACAGGACTCAGAGATAGAGAAGCCTTTACTCTGTCAATGTGCAGTCCCAGAAAGAACTCAGGGGATAAGATCCTTGTTACCCTTGGTTGCATTTTCAAAGCTGTGTCATTTAAAAAATTAAACCATCTTTGTTTTGGTTTATACTCTACATAGTAACAATGAATTAGGTTTTATTTCTCAGCAATAACCACTACTGTAAAACAAGGGTATGTCAAAGGTAAGTCTTGGAAGGCAAAGCAGTTTAGTGAACTGCCCAGACTAAATGTTCCATCATAGTATGACTAGTTTAAGACTAGCTTCTGTCTATCTTTAAATTGTTCTTTTGTTGGCTTTAGAGCAAAGCACAAACACTGCCAGGGTTTAAAGTTCAGTTCCTAACAGGGACACCTACAGTAAATGATACTGAAAGCCAGGTGGGATGAAAGTGGCCAGTAGATGATATATTGCGAGTTGACTGTTTTATTGGTGGTGGTGGAAAAATGCAAACTTCCATGTGTGTTTAATTGTGTAGGAATAACTGCACCCTGGGAATGTTGCATGTTTTACAACTGGGGACCTCACTGCAGGATATTAGAGTCTTTTGACATTGTTATTGCAGGGTCTGACTAACCCTTATACATTGAAATCTATCAAATGTTTTCAGGCCTTGCCAAAAAGCTTTGTGTTCTGCATTAGACATTGTTTTCCTCTGTGATGAATAATGCCTTTGTCACTGCCATCTACTGTTCTGTACTGTATTTGGCAAACGGTTTGACCCTTGATGGGATGTCTGTTGAGACCTGAAAACTCTGAGAAAGTTTTTCATTAGTTATTTGTATTTTGAATGCTGGGTCACACAGACCCCCTGCTGCTTTTAAGTGTTGCATTAATGTAGTTTATCAGAGGGTAAACCTAAAAATGCTTTTTCTATACTCAGTTTCTATGCTGTCCCAATTCCATAGTTCTATCTAAGAAGGAGCAGGAAGATAATTCTTTATCTTTGTGTTAAATGTTAACTGAGGCCTCTGTTATCCTTCATTCCTACTTTCCATTCATCATTGCTTCCAGCTTTTTCACTTTTTCACTAACATCGCTCACACACACTTGCGAGCACTGACTGTGAACTCTTTTTCCTTTCGTTTCCTGCTGCCCCCCTAAGATCCCCCTTGTTCTTCCATCCTAGTAACTGCTCTTGTTTATTTTCTCTCTCTAACAGTTATAACAGCCTGACAGAGGTGGAGGGGTCAGAATTCAGGTCACTGCGGCAAATGGAAATGCTCATGTTGCATGGCAATGACATTAGCACAGTCCACCCTGGGGCATTTTACAGCCTAAGATCACTACAGGTAGAGTATGTCAGAGAGTCTGCATGTCGTGGTATTTTAAGCACAGTACACAGTGTTTAACTACTCTGAATGTGTCCTTTAATTTTTCACTTGTTTGCATGGGTAAAGATGGGGACAAAATAGGAGTCAATTCATATGTAACCATAGAATTCAGCTTTCTTCTGACTGAGCACTTAAGTGATTGTTGCATTTTCTGCACTACTGAGTCATGGACCTGAACTTAGACGGACCTGAGAGCAAGTGGACCTCCATCTAGGACTTAATTCTTAATGATACGAATGAAGTTCTGTGATTTATTGAAATTAATTTGTCAAGAGCTTATTTTTATTTATTTAGTTTTTCTTTTTTGGTTTTTCTTTTTTTATTCAGGTCCTGGGTCCTGTGATTCCAACATGTGTTGAGAGGAAGTGGTTAAATGTCTATTGTACTTCATAGTTTAAAGGTTGCTGATGTACTGTCTTAAATATGAGGCATACGTTGTAAAAAGTTATCACCAGAACACACAGTGTCTGCATAAATTAAGCCAAATCCAATCTCACTTGACCTAAGCCAGATTTAAGTCAATGAGCTGTTGCACTGTGATTGCTTGACTAAAAATGCTGTGAGTATTGTTAGGCTCAGATGGATCTAATCAGAACCTAAATTTGGCTTTTAAAGAGACTCAGACTCCAAGCCAGAATATCATAATTAAAATATGACACTCTGGATCACCCCAAGATGATATTTGTCTTGGGATGAGTCCTTGGGTTTTCAGAAAAACAGCTCTTCCTGGAATGTCTAATTTCACATAAAGAAAATAGGATTTTTTCATCTGTTGCTATTTCTTTGTCAGTTCTATATCATTTGAGTTGGTTGAGTTGTTTCAATGTTCAGTAAACGTGATAATAATACTCTGCCTCATTTTACAGATCTTGAAGCTAAGTTACAACAAGCTGACATCAATGAACCGCAGTCTGTTTGAGGGTCTTGTTGGTTTGATCCGTCTTCATCTGGACCACAACCTTATAAGCTTTATAGAACCATACTCCTTTGCAGGCCTGACCTCACTAAAACTCCTGCAGCTGGAGGGGAACCTCCTCAGAGAGATCCACCCTCATACCTTCATAACAGTGTCACTATTAGGAAGCTTTTGGACCTCTGGACTCAAGTAAGAAATCAAATGATTATGCATATATCATTCAGTTGGGTCACAGACGTTTTACCTTTGGATCAGTTATTTAGATGTGTGTAATGAAAGATACATGTTGTATATCTTGGCAAGAATATGAGTGGTATATTTGAAGCCAGCAAGAGGAGGAAAAGTTTTTAATCACATTCCTTGTTTACATGAATGTCATAAAAACATGATTGATGTAGTCTGTAAGTTTCAGTTTTATTTATTTCCCAATGCAACAAAGTACACCCCACTACAGTCCTGTGGACCAACAACTGAAAACAATGATATCATGTTTTTGTCTTAGACACTTACACTTGTCAGACAATCAGCTGGAACAGCTTCCTGTTGCAGCATTGAAAACTGCTCCCAGGCTTGAGCTCCTCTCTCTCCATGGTAATCCCTGGACCTGTGACTGTCAACTACATGGGCTGGTAAAATGGAGTGCAACACATGAAGGTAAGGTAACATGAATGAACTTATTCTCTCACAGTACAACTTCAGTACAACAGTATTCCTTAATTCTTCATGTCCATATTCTGCCAAAATGTTTCATCTGAACTGGGCAAGAAATAATTATGTGAACAGCTACGTAAAACTTTGTAAGGAGAGTCTAAAGCTGCATTAAACGAATTTTGCCAGCTCGGGGGAACAAGCTTAAAACACAATCCTAAGCTTATAAACTTGGCATGGGAAACCTGTGAATTTAAATTGGTGTTAAAAACACAAAAGATGAAAATGATGCTCTGAGAACAGTGAACCAAAATAGTAACATTGTGAGCCAGACAGTTAAGACTGTACAACAAAGATCAGAATAGCATGTTGTTTTCACGTTATTTGATGCATTGTTATTAATTCATTATCTTTATATTATATATATATAAAGGAACAATATATGTCATAATGAAGGCAACAATATAGAGCAAGAAATTAACTCATAAACTACAACCAAGGCAAAATCTCAATTAAAAACACTACTAAACACTATAAAAACTATTCAAATTAACAATACAGTAAATTTATATTCTGAGTATGCAACAAATAATTTAATAACTGTAAATTCATGGACACATAAATATCAATATACATGAAATTTAAAAAGAGTGCATCTCTCTGAGACATTTGTTTTTGCCCTGAAACAGTACTAGGAGAAGAATGTAGCATGTTTCCCATTAAGCCTAAGAAAGACAGCTACATTGACTGTATATGCAATTTGAAATTTGATTAAATTGTTTACTTTTCCTTACTCTTCTTATTCATTCTGTGTACTTCATGACACATGTGCTTTCTCTCATTTGTCATGTTTTGTTAAGTTTGCACAGATCATCTTTAATCAGTCCCATATGCTGGCTGTTTGTACCAGCACGGAAGTTGATAATCTATCATTTTGTTTTCAATCTGTTTATGGTTTTCATGTTCAAAATTCATTTGAAAATTGGGGTCTGTGACTGCCAGTAATGGATTAGTAGATTTATGATCCTCAACTAAACTTAACCTCACTGACAAATATAATTTTATTTGCCTTTTTTCCAACCTTGTCATCCCAAATTCATTTCTATTTCTATTTTTCCTTTTTATTTTCCTCTTATTTACATTCATTCTTTATTTTTGACTTTTTTACTCTTTACCTACATTCCTTCACTTGCTCCTTCCCTCTTATCCTTTGTCTTTTGACCTATGTCTACCAATTCCTTCTTTTGTTGCCATTGTTTCTCTTCCTGTTCTCCCAGGTGTAATAAAGTGTAAGAAGGAACGTGGTTCCAGAGAGACTTGCCCTCAGTGCTCCTCTCCTCAAACTCTAAGGGGGACTCTTTTGTTGGGACTGACTCCAGACAAGTTTACCTGTGAGCGGCCAGCTCTTTACTCCCCGCTCAAACAGTGGGATAATCCACTGTGGGCTGAATCTGAGGCAGAGTCTGACCTACCGTACACCCGGGACTTTGAAAAACCTTTAGGTCACCTGACCTTTGTGCTCTCTGACAGCCATGGGAACCATGCTCATGTGGCATGCAATGTGCACCACCCTGAAGACAGTTCAGCTATGAGTTGGACTGTAAATCCACATTCACCGGGAGAGTTATCTGTCAATGTGTCACTGGTGACTGTCCTTGAGTGTGAGATTGATAGGGAGACGCTACAAAATTTATGGCAACTTGTTGCATATTACTATGAAAGCCCTGCTATCTTAGAGAGAGGTCAGCAGAGAGAGAGGGGGAATGCAAGCAGGGTAACCTATCAGTATGCCCAAGCTGTAAATGAAAATTCACCATATTTTACAGAATTAAAAGGGCATTTGTCAGCAGAGCCCCCATGGCTGCTTCAGCCCAGAGTCACCTTGAGGCTCAACAGACAGCAGACAACAACTAAGAAGCTGGTGATGGATTTCACTACTTTAATTACCAAGCACATGAACAGTCATGAAGGGCAGGACGGTGCAGATAACTTTGCTTCTTCCTGGGCCCTAATTCGCAGAGGGACAGCAGGGCAGGTTCAGACTGCTCTTGAGGGTTCAAAGGTTCACTTGGAGTGCAGTGTAATCACTTCAGATCCAGGAGTGAAAGTGGAGTGGATACTTCCAGATTTGTCTATTGCAGAAGATGCAGCTGATAAAACTGAAATTTCTGAAAAAGGCAAACTTGTGATTTTAAACACCACATTATCTGACTCTGGCCTTTATCACTGTATGGTCAGAACCAAAGCCAGCATGGACTTGATCCCTCTAAGGCTCACCATCAAACAACGCTCACTCAGTCCAACTGCTTTTAATGGTCAGAAAGTTGTACTTGAAAAGGGACAATCTTTATTTCTTCCTTGTAATGTTACCTCAGTCCAGCCAAGTCAAATTATGTGGTATCTTCCCAAAACACAAGTTCTTCTCCCCACACAGCAAACTAGAAGGGCAGAGGTGATGGAAAATGGAACTTTGGTAGTAAGGAAGCTGACGCAAGAAGATGCAGGGGAATACAGCTGCTTGGCTTCAAATCTGTATGGAGTTGACATGCTGTCACATATGGTGGAAATCACTGGAGACAAGGCCTCTGATATGTCTAAAATACAGACTGAGAGAGAGCTGCAGAACCTACCAATTACTGTTCAGGAGACTGAGGGTTCAGGGGGAGACTACCAGGAAACTATACGTCCTTTTGCTACACAATTTCCAAAAATGGTAAGAACAGAGCAAATGAATCCCAGTCGATTTTCAAAAAGGATACAAATTAAAGATTCAAAAAGAAAACCCAATAAATCAGTGAAGGAATTAGATCCAAGTCGTTGGGCAGAGATATTGGCTAAAGCTAATGCTAAACCAAGTGTTACTCTGACCACAGAGCAGACGCTAGAAGGGTCCAGCACTTTAATGGTCCAAACAAGTATGTCCACACCTAAAACTACAACTACTATTACAACTGTAACTAGTGCTATCAACTTACCCCATACTACTACTTCTCCTGATATTAGGATAGAGCCAACAACACTTCCTTTCAACACAAGAAATCAGGCTGAGGCCCATTTGACAGAGGACAAAAGAAATAATGGTAAAGACTCTAAAACATTGGAAATTTTGCAACAGCTTGAGCAACCTCCACCCCCGAGAAGTACAGGACCTTCCCTATACCAGGTCAGTGCAGTCACGCAAAAACCAGAGTCTATCACAGTTCGTGCTGCTGGAACTCCACAGCCAGTTGTTGAAAACATGAATTTTGGACAGGGGAGAAGGAAGTGCAGCTTTGCTGTTGGTCAGTCAAACACGAAGAGGCCCCACTGTAGACCCAGAAGGCCACCAAGAAGAAGAATCAACCCACATTTTAACCCATTGTACCATTCATCAAACCATCCCCAAACAACTGTTTCCCCAACAACAACCACCACAACTACAACTACAACAACTACCACTACAACCACCACTACTACTACACCTATGACAACTACAGAAGAAAACCATGACACCTTATCTGCCGAGTATCAGACAAAGGAAGATGAAGGTGATTATTATGTAGAATATAATTACAAGGATAGTGATCGTTTAGATGCTAAGGTAGATTTAAACACTGAAACTCCTCATACCATGCATGATCTTGGCCTTAGCAATAGTACATCTGTGGCAGTTACAGAAAAAGGTGCTCAGGTAGGTACCTCTTTACATAGACATAACCTACCTATTCCGAAGACTACTGCCACCAACCTTAATAGTACCCCTCATCCAACTGAATGGACTGTTGAGGAAAATGAGAAATATACACAGATACACACTCCAAACGTAAAGAAATCTGAAAGACAAAGGGTCGAGATCAAAATGCAAACTGAAGAAAACGAAAGAGACAATAAGAAATTTGTGGGTGAGATTGAGAGAGATATAACAATAAGGGAATGGCAAGAAAAGCACAAATTACACGCAGGCAGCAGTGAAAGAGACACAGAAAAATCTAAAAAGGAGTGGGTTACACAGAGCGACATTACACGGGATAACATACGGTTAACAACACAAAACAGACCAAGGTCAAACACCCAACCTTCAGCAGAACAAAATGCATCAACCCATGCAAAGAATGCACCTTCCAAAGTCATTACTTCACATTCATCCACAAGCAGAACAAGAGAGGAAGTCACAGAAAAAGACGTTAAAGAAATAAACAAGCCAAGAGTAAACCCTGAGCTACACAGTTTCCCTGTAATGGAACCAATTCACCCCTGGCTCCACCAGAACCAGGGACGAGACCAAACTACCACTTCCAGGAGGACACACACTAACCAAGTTGGAACTACAGGAAGACAAGGTGAAGTGAATCCAGGCGGGAATTCACAGCCTCCTAGAGCCCCCCCAACCTCCCACTGGTCTTCAAACCATCATCATTACTACTCCCTTTACCCTTCCTGGCCAGGTCAAAGGTCATTTCCTCATCAAAAGAAAGGTAAGTAAAACTGCAGGAAAAATATTAAACACTGTTTTGTTTTGAACAAGACAGCTACAATATATTGCCCTCCACTGCTAATAGAATAAAACAATATTAAATTAGCTTGGTGTTATAAAAACTTAAATATGTTTGGTCTGTGTTTGCTTTCTGTTCCTAGGTCCTGTTGTAGACCCTATGCCCACCTATCGGCCACCGCCTCTCCCCCACCCCTGGGCTCAGGGCTCAGTTGTCACCAATAGACCTGAAATCACAGCTGAAACAGTCAAACCCACATCTGCAGTTTCTAGAACAGGAAGTTCCAGATTCACACTCTCCAGTCCCCATCTGTCACATCATCAACAAAATCATCATAGGGATACAAGGACCCAAACCAGAGATCAACTATTTCTATTAAGGTTGAGGAACCGATACAGACAGGTACAATTTTACAGTTTTGTAGATTTGCAGTGTGTGATTCTAATTGTGTATTTAAAGTTTCATAGGGACAATATGTACACATATGTATACATCGTCCACAAGTATTGTTTTGAGGTTAGTGGCTGAAATTGTTTTCAGGAGCTTTAAATCATTTAAAAGCAGTCCCACTGTTTTTTATCACAAGGTTTTGCTTTTTTTGAGGAAAATATACTGATGTGTCATGTAGTGTCACCATGTTCACACACAGTATGTTACAAATGCAACTCACCTCTTACTCAAGGTTTTCTTTCAACCAGTAAAACTGGTACATGTAATTTTACAACTAAAGTTCCTAATCTGCTCTCAGACATAAAATTAATTACTGCAGATAGATATGTCTTGTTATACTCAATGATCATTTTGATATTGTATTTTTTATTTGAATTTTGAATTCCAGGCACAGATTGATCGCATTACTCAGAACAGCAGAATGGTGTCACCCAAACCTCGCTCTAATTACCATAATCCTACATTTGCTATTACACCCCAACCCAACCCTCCATCTATACATCAACCTTACATCCCCAAACCATTAGCACCCACTGCTGCCTCCATTTACACCCTTCAAACTCCTGCTAAGTCTTCATCATCATCACTCTCTGGTTTCATCCCAACCCCTCGCCCTTATCAGTCCACCACTGCTGGAGTTCTCGATGGCACTCAGTGGCCTGTTGGGGGTGAGTGTGCTGTTGTAAATATATGCTATGTATGATGCAAACTGATTTGTATATTTAAATTGCTAATCAATAAAATTATAAGTTTGCTGCTTGAATTTGTCTGTGTAGCAGGACGAGTCAGCTCTCTGTGGCCCACAGCTACACCTCTTTTCCCACTGGTTTTGGGAGCTGGGAGTAGTGGGATGAAGCCCCATATCACCACAGTAACTACAGTTAGTGTGTCAGTGCTGGCAGAGAATGATGTATTCCTGCCCTGTAAAGCAACGGGGAATCCTAAACCCAGTATAACATGGACCAAAGTCTCCACAGGTGAGAGACAAAGAGATGAAGAGACAGTCATGGAAATTCAATAGCCATTTTCATCAGCCCAGGGCCAGATCTGTCAGACATTGTATTTAATTTATTACTCTCTGGGGGACTCCAAAGGCAGAAACTTTGATTTTACAGTTCTGTTTCCTCCTCAGGTGCAACAATTCCAGCCAATAGCAAGCATGGTGTCCGCTTTGAAGTACTGAAGAATGGAACTTTTGTTATTAAAAACATCCAACTCCAGGATCGAGGCCAGTACCTCTGCACAGCCCAGAATAGGTTTGGATCAGATCGTATGGTCATCACCTTAGCTGTGCAGACTGAGGCACCCAAGATCCTACTGCCCATGTCCACCGAGGTAGCAATCTACCTAGGGAAAAGTGTGGCTCTTGACTGCCTTTCCTCTGGAAAACCACCAGCCCAAATTTCCTGGATTCTGCCAGACAGGACATTTGTCCGTGAAGTTGGGACTGTTCACACTCTCCTTTCTCCAATGTCTCTGCTTCAAAATGGAACCCTACAAATTCACACTGCCAATTTCTCCAGCAAAGGAGATTATAAATGTATTGCAAGTAATGCAGCAGGTGCTGATACAATTACTTATCATCTGCACGTGGCAGCTCTGCCTCCAAGCATAAATGAAGCAGCAGTGGATACAGTGACCATTCAACCAGGTATGGTACAGAAATTAAACATGAACCAGTATCTCCATAATCAAAAGTTTTCCTCATGAAATGGATAGTAAACAATAACATAATTGGACAATGAAATGTTAAAAATGTCACAACTGCTGAAATAAATCCCATCTAACCAGGTAGGAGTGTGTATATCCACTGCTCTGTGAAAGGCGAACCAGTGCCTGCTTTGAAATGGATGCTTCCAGCAGGTATTTATATTAAGCCATCACAGTTTCTGGGACGCAGCCTGTTTGTCTTCCCCAACGGGACACTGTTTGTGAAGAACGTTTCTCCATCTGATGGTGGGAGGTATGCATTTATTTTAGTATACACAGGGGACACTGTTATGCACAATTTCTAAAGCATCATGACAGATAATGCTGATACATAGCATTACTTTAAACATTTTTAACCACGTTTGTACAACACATCATGCATTTATGTCATTCATGTCACCCTCTGGCAAATTCTTGCTTTAACAAGATACCCCTAACACCAAATATCACTGAAAAAACATCATGTATAATGATTTTGTTGGATGATGATTTCCCATCCCATATCCCTCTTTGCTTTGCATATTTTTCCTAGAGCAGACACCACTAGATTGTTGGGTTCGGAAAGTTACATAAATTGTCAGGCACAGTCCCTCTTTTAATTTCAGCATTGGAAAGGTGTGGAGGGAGGGGTGGGTGTAGACATCGTTACAACAAACACTTTTGTTGAAGCTAACAGCCACTTATTGTTTTCTTTACTTGTAACTGGGACGTACCAACTGTGCATTTCTAAGGACAGTAGACTATATTCAAACTCAGAAACTGTCAGACAAGGGACAGAATTCCTTTGCAAAGCAATAGAAAATTCCAATTTAACTCAAAGTAATCCATGACTGTTCACTTGAGCTCTTAAAGTAGAAATTTAAAGATCTTCTAATGTTTTCACAGGTACGAGTGTTTGGCCACTAATGTTGTGGGCATTGCTAAAAGAACCATCCGACTAGAAGTGATATCAGATTCCCCCTCCTTCTTCCGCCATGCTCCTCCTCTTCCTCTTCCCGTCCCTCCAACCCACCGTCATGCTACACCTTCCCGCCAACACTCTGTCTCAGCTATGTATGGTTCTGCTGTCTACCTTCACTGTCCAGAGTCTACTGGATCCACAATAGGGACCATCTGGCAACTACCCTCCAAGACCATCATGGAGCATCGATACAGGTAACTAAAAATCTCATTTTATAGCTCCACAACAGTACACAACTGACAAGAAAAACAAAAAACAATAAATGATAGAGGTCCCCATTTCATTTGTTTGACTACTTTAACCTCATTTGTCTCCCACCTCTGCTTCCAGTCCAGAGAGACCAATTAAAGTTTTCCATAATGGGACTCTGAGGATTCTTCAGCTAACAGAGCTGGATGGTGGAAATTATCTGTGTGTGTTTCAGCGGCCCAATGGGGAGGACATGGAGCTCTTCCAGGTAACGACTTTAGTCCAGGTCATTTCACTGCCAACTCTGCTACAGCATTTTACATTTAATTATGGCTAAGAACACTTTTTTGTTCATTCAAATTACATTTGTTAATGTTATTCTCTGGGTTTGGTGAGAAATGTGAAATAATGAATGTGAAATCTACTCTAACAATATCTGTGTTTGTACTTTATCAGGTGGAGGTGTTAATGACCCCTCCCAGAATTGAACATGTTACAACTGCACAGACCAGTGTTACCTTTGGAGAAAATTTCCAGGTATATAAGTGAAAGAGGGAAACGTGGACTTTTCCATGTCACCTGTGCTTTCTGGTATACTTTATAGCTTATTTGAGGGTGTCCTTCAGAGAAAAGAACAATACTGATTATTTCACCAAATACAAATAAACAACATTTGTAGTGACCTCTAACAGCCAAAAAATAATGAGTCCTACCCATCAGGAGCAAATTAAAGACATAGTGACGTTGTTCTGTAGTCACAAAATATGAAGAGGGAGTAGGCTGAGATGTGTTGATGGGTCAACAAAACATTATTTTGAAAGGAAACACTGCTGCTGCTGAATTCATAATAATAACCTTTTTCTGTTCACTCACACCCTTATTGAATTAGTACTGAGGGGACTCACTCTATGAGAGCCAAAGTGGGGGCGATAGCATGTAAAGTTTTAGATTTTAACATTTTTGATTTACTCTCTTTCTCCTCTATCTTCTCTCTAGGTGGACTGTGTTGCAACAGGCCTCCCTGATCCAGAAGTATCTTGGAGTCTCCCTGATGGCACTTTAATCAACAATGCTCTTCAGTCAGATGATAGTGGCCTTCGCAACCGGCGCTATGTTATCTTTGGCAATGGAACTTTACTTCTTCAGCAGATGGGCAAAAAAGATGAGGGTGACTACACTTGCTATGCCAAGAACAAGCTGGGCAAAGATGAAAGAAAAGTGAGTGTCAAAGTGGGACCTAATGCTCCAAAGATTAGATTGAAATCACAGTCAGCAGTTAAAGTAAAGCTTGGACAGTTAGCTAAAATGAGTTGTCAGGCTGCAGGTGAACCTACACCAAGAATCATGTGGATCTCACCACGAAATGATGTGATATCTACGTCATCAGACAAGTTTCAAATTGCGGACGATGGGACATTAGTAGTGAAAAAAATTACACTGGCTGATGAAGGGAAATATGCATGTGTGGCTCGAAATTCTGCTGGTGATGATGTTAAAAACATGAATCTTGAAATTGAAGCCCAAGAACCCTATATCAATAGCTTAAAAGGGAAGAGCACCACAAAGGTTTTGGGTGTTTCTTACCAAACGGTGCTTATGGATTGCAGAGTGGAAGGAAAACCTGAACCAAGAGTGTGGTGGGTTACCCCATATGGTCACTCACTCCCAACACCATACCTTGATGGTCGCTTTCAAGTCCACCAAAATGGGAGCTTGGAGCTGAGAGGGGTGAGGAAAACAGATGAAGGAAGATACCTGTGTCTGGCTAAAAGCAATCTAGGTGAAGCCTCGCTTTTGGTTGAGTTGGACGTGGCATCACTAGCCGAGAAACCTAGCTTTGCTGTTCCCAATATTGAAATCTTACCAATAAAGCAAGACGGTGGGGAGCTGATCTTGGAGTGCTCTGCTCGTGGCAAACCAAACCCTGAGTTTACATGGGTGCTACCCAGTGGGACAATGTTAATGCCTGGTGTTACAGTCCAGCGCTTCATCCATTATCTGGGTAACGGAACTCTACGGATCTCACAACCAGTTGCAAGTGATAAAGGTGTGTACCGGTGCCTAGCAAAAAATGTGGCAGGACAAGCAGAGAAACGGTATGCACTGGAGGCAGGCAGAAAACCAGTGATCAGAGGATCTACAGGTATGTTTTTGCAACTCAAATGAATGAAACAGAAATCTTGTTTTCGGTAATACATGGACTAAGAATATTTTCAACGGTGTAGTTTGTTTGCTCTGGTTCAAATTACTGGACTTGCCTTGGTTTGCTTTGATTTCACACAGAAAAAAATGAAAATGCTTCAAAATGCATCACTAAAATCACATTAGAACCAATGTTCTCTAGTTCGATGTGTCCTGGGTGGAAGGTCCTATCTGCCTAAATATCAAGAACTCAACTAATTTTTTCTCATAGTGCAGTTGTTGGTGTGCAGCTGGTCTAAGCAAAATAAAATGAAATGAAATGAACCAGACTAAACAACACAGGTTTGAAAATGCCCTAATAACATATGAAGAATTAAGAGGAAATAATAATAATACCATAATAGCCCTCTTATATGTTCTGTCTCATTTTAATAATATTTGCATGAAATCTACTATTATTAATTCTTTCCAGGTGGGATGAAGATCACCTATGGTCTCAGTCTCAACTTGCCCTGCACTGTGGATGGCTGGCCGCAGGCATCAATCACATGGACCCTACCCAGTGGCCTAGTTTTGGACAAACCTCAAACCATTGGCCGAGTATCATTCTTCACCAATGGAACCCTCCAGCTCAAACAAGTGGCCACATTTGACAAAGGAACATATGTCTGTAAAGCTTACAACTCTTTTGGCTCATCAACATTATCATACCCAGTTGCAGTCATGGTTTTCCCACCACGTATCACTAGTACGCTAACCTCAATTACAAGAGTCAACCGGGGATCACCTGTGATATTAAACTGTGTTGCAAGTGGTATTCCTAAGCCAGATATTTCATGGACGTTGCCTGGACGCACAACCCTAGTTCCACATAATCGGTTCACAGTGCAGGGAGGGATTCACATGACAGAGGAGGGCAGTCTGGTCATACAGAACCCTGTGCTCACACACTCTGGCATTTACAAATGCAATGCTAAAAACCCACTTGGAACAGACTTTAAATCAACATACCTACAAGTGTTCTGAGTGACAGAATTAAACTATTTGGAAAATCTCACAGTAGAATTAAGACTGGATGTGGAGCTTTCTATCAAGATTTAAATATACTGTACATGTCAGGATGCTCTGCAGACAGCTGGTGGCTTGGTTTGAGATACCTTGCAAAGCAGATTCCACTGAACACAAAGTTTCAAATGAAGCAATTAGAGTGAACATTTACTATATGTGATTTGCAAATGCAGGAAGTTTGGTGCAAATGTTGCAAAAGCATTTGATTCTGCAATTTGGACCTCAAAGTGTTATTTTACCTGCTCAAGGCTTTGCCTTTTCAGCCTTACCTCAAACTTTTATTTCCAATATTACCTTTCCAATATTATACTGTACAAAATTTTATTTACTTTACTGTACTTTAGGAAACAACTAATAGGCCTTGTCAGTTTTTCCAACAGACAGCAAAAAAGAGTGTTATAAATCTTGTTCATGATCATATCAACAATTCTTCTACTCATGTGCTTATAAAGTGACATGTGTTATGAGCCTTTAGTGAGCAGTGACTCTTTTTTATAATGTTTCAAATACTCTCTCCTAGTGCTCTTCAGAGTGTATCATATGAATGAGTTACTGTATGTATCTGTATATCATTTATTTCTGTTCACAATGGTGGGAAGGTCACAGATTGATGCTGTGAGTTTACAGTAGGTATCAGTAGTTCAGCAATCATTACGCAACAGAGGTGCACATAAATGAAAAATAAACTATCATAAAAAATATGTAAGAACATAATCCACTCTCCATCCATCAGCTATACCCACTTATTCCTAAACAGGCCTAATCCAAATTGATAAGTGCATAAACTGAGGTGTTAGGGCCACATCAAATTTTAAAGCACCAACTTTTCCTGGCAAAAACAATAAACAATAAATTGCAGTAGTCTATGCCTCAGCCATACTTTTCATGGAGGCAAAGCAAATCTGCGCACCTTCTATCCAAAAGAAATTTGACATGCACATTGATACCGTTGACCAAGATCAAGCTATTCTGACAGTACTAACATATGAGGGAAAGTAAAGCTAGAGAGTTGAACATGAAGCTTGTTTGTGTTTTACCACCCACTTTTATTTAACTTCCTGTGATGAATAAGGTGCAAATACATGTGTGAACTTACTGTCCTTTTTTCTTACCACTTTTTGAATTAAGTATTCAGCAATGACACACTACAATTAATTTCACTGTACTACTTTCTTATGTGTTATAAAGTGTTGTGTGGTAAAGTCATGGCATGGCTTTTTTATTTTGAGCTCATGTTAATATTGACAGAAAATCTAAAGAACTTTCTGCCTCTTCAGGGGTGATGTATGGTTTCTGATACACCTCCAGGATTAATAATTTACACCGGTGTCCTGCTACATTCTAGATGTCCACTCATGTGTCTCTTTCTGAGGTCTCTGGTCCTATTTCATAGTTGGGATTGTGTTTTGTTTAACAATCCACAGATAGAGCATGCCGATCTTTACGTTGGTTAATTTTATCTTCACCCTTCCTGGAGTATAGCACAGACTTAATCTCTTCATTTGATCATTTTATATTTCTTTGAGTGGCAGCTGCTCTCAGGTCTGTTTAGCATGTGGCGTGATGTGCAACCAAACCACTACAACAAATATTTACTCTAATCAACTACAGAGATTTTAAATTAGAACCAAAGCATAACAGTTACTGACAGGCTTGTAGAAACACAACCACATGTGTGAGTGTAGCATTGTTTTGGTTTGTGTGTATCCATCCAAATGTGTGTATGTAAATGCATGCTATATTTCACTGTTGGTTTGTGTTCACCACAATGTGAATGTCCCACTGAACCTCGTCTTCAGACAAACAAGCCTTTTAGTGAGGGAGAAGGGAGCTTTGTCACACTCAAGCATTGGGATTGTTCCACACAATGTGTGTGCGTTTGTTGTGTGTGTCTGCGAGAAAGGGATTATGTGTGTCTCTTTGAAAAAGAGAGTGTGTAAGTCTGTAAGGAAGAGATTGTTCAGCACAGTGAGTGGCATGCCTGTGTGTGTGTGATTGTTAGTATGTGTGTATGTGCAAAACAGACATTGACTTGGAGAGTGAAAACAGAACAAGTGTCTGCTATTTGTGACTACATTTCAGTCTGATATCTACAGACAGGGAGTGTGCGAACACCTGCATGCTGTTCCTGTGCATATTTGTGTGTGCGATTTGGTTGCGGTTTTGTTTTGTTTTTTTTTGCCGTTAGAATGGAAGTACAGCCACTTAAACACCCAGCAGCACCTACATTTCCTACAGTAAGTACTGTAAAACAATTTCCTTTCTTTATTATTGCCTCTGTTCATGCCTCAAACCTGAGCATTTCAAGCATTGTGTGACTCTGATTACACTTGTACATTTTCTCCTGTAGTTGAAAATGAACCTCATGAAATCTGCATCACTTGGAGCAGAAAATAAGCTTTCAGTTTAGTGAGTGATAACAGGGAGCAACAAACATCTGAAAGTGTGGGTCAGAACATCCTTCTGACGTCTTAGCATGGCTCTCGGAATGGCCTTGTTAGATGGTCAGTCATCAACTTTGGACTGAAATATTGCAACTATGACTGGATTGACTGCAGCTTAATTTTGTGACAATATTTGTTGTTCCCAGTAAATCCTCTCACTTTTCCTCAAGTGAGGAGATCTTTTTTTTTGTCAATTGTCTCAACAACTGTATGACAATGATATAGAGTTCAGGTTGAACTGTAAAAACACTGGGGAGGACAGACACAGCTTTGGCTATATATTCAGCAGAAAACCTAAACAAAGACACTGATGATTTTTAAAGGTTCGGTGTAGTCTAGTACTTGATCTCTTCCTCCCAGCAGCCCTTTCTGTTAGCCAGGCAGGAAAGCTTATATCCATTCTGCATCACAGCACCTGCTTGGCCTGAAAAAATGGAAAAGACAGAAAAATTTGAAATTTTGTTGGGAACTATGCAGAGATATTTGTAATAAAATCCTAAAAGAAATAAGTTGTTACTATACATAAAACAATGTAATTTCATTCATCAACCTCTTAGCACAGAAAACATCCATCCATTTTCCATACCTGCTTTTTCCTGAAAGCCAGGGTCACAGGGATCTGCTGGAGCCTATCCCAGCTCTCTCTCAGGTTTAGATTCAATTTAGATTCACCAATCATGAATGTGCATGCATGTTTTTTGACTGTGGGAGGAAACCAGAGTACCCAGAGTAAACTCACACAAGCATGAGGAGAACATGCAAACTCCACACAGAAAGGCCGGGTTGTGAACCCACAACCTTCTTGCTGTGAGGCAACAGTGCTAACCACTCAGCCACCATGCTGCACAGAAAACAATAGAGGGCAAAAACATCTTATGCACTCTATTAATTTTAGATGCTAAATTATTACAAAAAACATAAGCCTCTAAAATATTATAGTGGCAAAAATGTATAAAATGGCAGAAATGGACACACGTGTATGTAACAATTATGCAGTAGGTTAGCTGAGTGAATTCATTATTTCTAACACTGTGTGTCTTTGGGGCTTAGAAAAGTGTTCTGACTTTATTATATAGCAGCTATAAGGTTTCTATAGAAATATATGTGCCTGTGTGGTGAGGTTGTAATGGTAAAGTATGTAATTACATATTTTAATTTATTATATATAAATAAATAAATATATATATATATATATATATATATATATAATGCATATATATATAATTTTATTTATTTGATTATTTTTTATTCACTTACTGTCCATGAGAGTCACTGTTTTGAAGAAAATAATGTCTATAGCTGTATCTACCTGTGTAGTACTATTTTTCAAGAAGGAAAAAAAGTCAATTCTCTATAAATGCTTGTTTTCTGTCCTTTTATTGATTTTCCCTTTAAGGGCACAGTCAGCTGCTGAAGAGAGCATCGTTGTATTGTTGCATCTCTGGTCTCCTCCTTCCTTTCTCCTCCGTTCCCCTCCCTTCACTCATCCATCCATCTCTCCACACACACACACCCCGGTTTGCGCATCGCCTCCTCCGGTACAATGACCAACGATTCTCCGGAGGAGGAGACCCGAGCTCCGGGCGGCGGAGGAACCGGCGGAGGCGGTGGGAAAGGAATAACACGAAGAAACCGAGCGGACGACAATGTCACCATCCTGACGTCGTCCATGGATTTCCACAGACTCGGTCGGAGCCGAGCCAGCAGCAGCAACGATGCCGCCCCGTGCCTCACATCCTCCGTGGATCTGAGCACCTCCTCCCTGGAGCTGAGCATCCAGACGCGAATCTTTAAGATCATCGTCATCGGGGACTCCAACGTGGGGAAAACCTGCCTCACCTTCCGTTTCACCGGGGGGAGCTTCCCCGATAAGACCGAGGCCACCATCGGCGTGGATTTCAGGGAGAAGGCGGTGGAGATTGAAGGGGAGACTATCAAGGTAAAAGCTTCAGAGGGGGTGGATGGTGGTCGGTGGTGTTTCCTCGCTCCACCCCCTCCCCCTTCGCCTCTCTTTTTGTTGATCAGCTGCAGATTAAAGTGCCCTCTGCACATCTTTACTGTTGTGTTCTTCAGGTGTACCTTGTGTAGCCAGTGGAGAAATACAAGACGTTTCTGCAGTGTAGGCTTTGTCCAGCAGTCACTCAATGGAAGGAAACAATACAGCCCGATAAGTTGGATTTGTATGGGCACAAAATGAAATAGAAATTTGTAAACCTACACAGAAAGTAATAATATTTGTGTATAACATACTTTTATGAAATCACCTGTCAGTGTTGCTGCTTTAAAATTCTCAATCACTTTGGGTGCTGCAGCAGTAAATCCCTATGATCCTCATGTTTGACAGCACCTGTCTTGCTTTAGTACCCTTGGATCTGTAATACACCTGTGGTGTCACAAGACAGGGTTACAAAGCTCTAACAGTCTTAAAATGTCAAAACCCAGGTAAAATATAACCTATCATAAATATATTGTAATATAAGCTCCATGAGCATGAGTCATATCAGTCACAGCAAAAACACAACACTACAGAAGAAAAAACAAACATTAGAAATACAGCCCATAATACTGAAATGGTATCCTGGTAATGGCTCAGTTCAAATTAAATAATTCCCAGACCTCACAGTAGGAATACATATTGGTAGCTACAGCAAAATCAATTGCAGGGCAAGCAGTCTATTAACAGGCTAGTTGAAGTATCATGATAAATAACGGACACAACTTTAGTGTGAACAATTTAGATAGATAGATAAATAAATAATTTCAATAATTTGTAGCACATTGATTTGGATGATGGCCGGCCAGTCAGTGTCCATTACAAACATACACGTGAATGTGTATGAGCAGCCCTCCCCTTCCTGTCTCAATATAAGACTGTCTACAACAGATGGTAAGAGGTGACATTGAAAAAGAAGCACTGTCTTCAAAAAGGGACCTGTGCAAATGAGAGATGATGCTGAGGATGTGTCTCTCCAGTGTTTTTTTTCAGGTTACATTGTGGTGCGACAACTCACTTCACAAATCTGACACGCCTCAAACTGGTACTGTAGAGTTTGACACAGCCCAGGATTTTTTCCCCATGTCATAGGCTAAAGATCCCTTTAAAAGTTACCCTGCAATGCTCTACATACTGTAAACGATTTATTTTATTTTATCTTGTATCATAAATGTGTGTCAACACTCACGACAGTGAGAACTGAAGGTTTACAAGCAGACCGACATTGGCTGTAGTAAAAACTGGACTATATGAACCAACCAGGGTTATGTAACACAGAGTGACGGTGTCTTCCAAAATAAATTTTGTGTTTCATGAATTTAATTTCACCAACAACAAACATATTTCTAAGCATTTTGGGTTGGTGGATTGAGTTGGGTGGACAGTTATGATTAGAGGTAGTTATCTGTTTTGTGCATTGTCAATTTATAAGGCACCAGTGTTTTTGACACACACTGAGCTTTGATGTTATGTTATAAATGCTGCATTCAACCTCTGATGTTGGACTTGTCCTTACAAATGGGTATAACAGATAATTCATTGGGCATTTTCTGCTGAAGACCTGGGCTGAGAGCTGGGAAACGTCCATGTTGATATCCACTCTGCCATTGAGCAGCTTCACGTTCTGCACAATGTACTGGCTAAATCTGATAGCACACTCTAAACAACTTAATTATTTTATTGTACAGCTATATAATGCAATGCTGAAAGCAAACACCAGTATGTTTAGCTACATTACTTCACTTGAAAGTTGTGGTTTCTCACAGGTTTCTCAAAATATGATGTAAACTGAGAACAGGCAATGAAAACATGCAATATATTCTTTGAAATTTTGGATAATTGCAGGTCACTGCATAGTGGAAGGGAATGAGTAAGACCCCAAGCATGTAATGTTTATGTAATGATAATGTTGACAACCTTGCACACATGCTGTTTTATTTCAGATTTTGTATTTATTTTTGTAATTCATTGGCCACTAGTGCTGTATACAGCACAGATTTGACTGACAGGCCTGGGCACTGGCAACCAACGGCTCTGTGAAACACTCCTGACACTCTGTACCCAGGAATGTCTCAGCCCTCTTTCCTATTGTCATCATATAGTGCCATGTACTAGTTGTTGTAAGGCCTTATAAGCTTAAACAACAGATTCATATTTGTAGTTGCTCACAAGATTAGTTTCAATAGTCTGTGATGATCTGTTGTAGCTCTTGCTCTTGAAGTCAAAACACAGATGTGACTTGTCTTTGTCTGCAGGTGCAGGTGTGGGACACTGCAGGCCAGGAACGCTTTCGAAAATCCATGGTGGAGCACTACTACCGCAATGTACACGCAGTGGTCTTTGTATATGATGTCACTAAGATGGCTTCCTTCCGTAACCTTCAGATATGGATAGAGGTTTGTAACTGGCTCGATAAATTGCACAAGTAAATACAATGAGTCAAGTCAACAAAGCTCCAGCTGGTACAGAGTTGCACTGTGGTTTCATTTAAAGGCAGCTTTTCAAATTGTCTTGTGTTGTTACATATGTAAGATGGAGTCTTTGGATGTTGTTGAATCCAAAATGTACATTTTACTTTCCAGGTGTTTGGTGTCATAACTGCCTGTTCTTGGTATTTATAGTGTCACAGAAATATGAGTTCATAAAGCTGTATCCAGTTCTTTTCTGTTTCAGGAATGTAATGGCCATCGGGTCTCAGCATCGGTACCTCGAGTTCTGGTGGGAAACAAGTGTGACCTTGTGGACCAAATACAGGTCAGAATATATATGAGATTTTATATTTACCGTCCTAAATTTAATAAAGGTTAACAACCAAACGTGTGCTGTCCCAGGTGCCCTCCAGTATGGCGCTGAAATTTGCTGACGCCCACAACATGCTGCTGTTTGAGACGTCAGCCAAGGACCCGAGGGAGAGTCAGAACGTGGACTCTATCTTCATGTCCCTGGCCTGCCGTCTGAAGGCTCAGAAATCCCTGCTCTACAGAGACGTGGAGAGAGAGGACGGGAGAGTCCGACTCACACAAGAGACTGAAACAAAGAGTAATTGTCCTTGTTGAGGAAAAGCAGGAGTGGGAGGCATAATGGAAGGGAAAAGAGAAGAGTAACTGTGCATGTCAAGGAAGAGAAGGAAAGGGATGATGAGAGAGTGAGGCTGAAATCCTCTTCTTTTTAAATGAAATGCAAATTTTCTTCTTAAGGAGGAGGATGTAGAGGTTGAAAGTAATACTGAAAGCAATCTATTTTAAGGAAGAGGAGAATAGGTTGGAGGAGGACAGGGAGAAGGAATAGAGGCTCATGTAGGGGAGTGAAACATCTGTATTTTTGTTGAGGATGAGCATAAGAAGAGGAGAGGATGGAGAGGACAGACAAAAGGAAAAATTGATTGTGGGAATGACATTTATTAACAATTCAGAAACATGACAATGTGGCCTTTTAGACTAAACCTCAGTGTAGAAATTCTTCAATTTTTTCAAGCAGTAAATATACATTCTGGAGTCCAAGCACACAGGCAAATACAAACATTAGAGACACACAACTCACTTTAGGAATCCACAACAAAGCAACATGCTGAAGCAACTCTTAAATCAGCTCTTATTTTCTGCTGTCTGATCATATTAATTTTTATTTTCACCTTAGCTGAAAGCAGCATTTCTACTGCCTTAAAGCTGCCTCTATCATGATTTTGATATACCAGTCAGGCAACCATTGCAGAGGTTTCAAGTATTTTAAATTCTTGAGATGATCTTGGTTTATACAAGCAACCACACAGAACTGATGAGACGCTTTTTGTCTCAGTTTTAATGTATGTTATATATAGACCCCAGTCCTCCACAAGTAGGACTTAAAATCACTGTGACATCACCCCACAATGAGTCAGAATCAAATTTCATCACTAGAAATGGTGTAAACTCTATGTTGATGAAGAGAAATCATGTTTCATGTTGGTTTTGCACTTGGACAGAATAGAACTTTTGCAGTTTATGTCATATTCAAGCATCTGATGCTGTGAAACGCTGTTTTGTGCAGATAAATACACTAATGTTGTCCCATCTGACCATGAGTTAGAACCAAATGTCCTCACTAAAAATGATGGAAACTCAATGTTGGTGAAGTGAAATCATGTTTCATGTTGGTTTTGCACAGTTTTCGGACAGAACAATACTTTTATGGTTTATGTCATATTCAAGCTTTTGACACTGTGAGACGCTGTTTCAATTCAATTCAATTTATTCTATTTGTATAGTGACAATACAGTCATCTCAAGGCACGTTAAACAAAAAGAAAAAAAACAACAAATCCTTTATGAGCAAGCGCTTGGCGACATTGGAGAGGAAAAACTCCCTTTAACGGAAGAAAAAACCTCCAGCAGAACCGGGCTCAGTTTGGGCGGCCATCTGCCTCGACCGGTTGGGGTGAGTGGATAGAGGAGAGAGAAAAGAATAGCAACAATAAACAACAAATAGACACTGCAGGTTGGTAAGGTGGTAAGATTGGTTATGTAATGTGACTCAAGATTCTGTGAATTGGACGCAGCCCTCTGGGCTATTGCTAAGGGTGTTATTCCATTCCTCATGCTAAGCACTGAAGAGAAATTTGTCTAGGCCCACCTGGGATGGGCCCCCTTCTATCCCCTCTGTCTGGCCTCTACCCATATATAAGCTGTGGTTCGGACAGGATCTTCCCAAAACAATAGAACCAGCCTTTGTTTCAGCGAATTCGAGGGACCAGTGGGGCCCGATTCACAGAATATCGGGTTTTAATACATAACCAATGTTCTGCCTCATTGGTGCGCATTGGGTCCTAACGTTAGCACACCTGTTTCAACAACGAGTGGAGAGTAGTTTCTCGGTGCTGTGCCAAAGTAGTTATCTCCGACAGGAATGGTATTCCCACCATGGGAGCGCGCATACATTCAGAGTGAAGATGGACCTGCATTGTTAGATTTGAATTTAACTGAGCTAATGAAAAATCAGTAACACATGAATTCTTTAGTCATTGTATCAAATATATTTTTTTCCACGATGTTTTTTAATATGACTTTTAGTGTGTTTATCTTTCAGTCTAAGTCCATTGTCAGTGTTATGATAGGCTGTAGCCTATCTTACATGTTTGTTGGTTCATGTCATCCAATCCAATGCACTGAAATTGTTAGGTTGCTGTTTGGGAGCTACATTCAAACATGCTGTTATCTAATCTTTGCGCATTAATGTGTGATAGTGCCACGCAGTGAGTGAGACAAACTGCTCCGCTGTGAAAGGTAGCGCAGACAACTCAGTCCATAGTGAAACAAAAGGCTACACTATGTGTGCTCCACGTAGGATGCCAGCACGCCTCCTCATAAGCAAGTCCCTCCCTGCTGGTGAAGTCCCTCCAGGGTGACTTAGATCTGAATGCACTGCTTCATGCATTTAGGCATGAGAGCAGGATGAGGATACAGTAAAGCTGCACTATAGTCTTCTCTGAATTGTAAGTGAACCAGGGACGCCAAGCTTTTGCCAGGGCCGAGCCAACAGAGGTAGGTTTTTCCTAAGAGGAGGCCTATTGCAGGGGCCCAAAATATAGCACCTACAAGTGCGCGCAAAAACAGAAAAAGATGTCTCACAAAAGCGCTTAGTGAGGGAATGGCTGAGCACTGACCTGTCCCTAGATTCTCGTGACTGGAGGAAATAGTCCAGCGTATGTGTTAATGGTGCTAAAAACCCAGGAGTACCTGGGGGGAACAACAAATCCATAGGGAGCTTGTACGGTCGGAGAGATGCCTCTCTCCGTAGCCACGTGGAAAGTGCATGTAAAAGAGCATACGAGGCAGTATTATAAACTGTTCGAATGCTCTGGAACAACAGCAGGGGGGAAAAACCCCAAGCTTTCTACCGCTCCCTCTCAGCGACGGAACCCACATGGGCTTCTGCAGGACCAGAGAACTTGACGCTGCACTCTGCTCCGGAGATATCAGAATCACTCCCCAGTCCTCCTGTTGAATTGGATCCAGCAATCCAGCAAAGGTGGGATCAGAGACATCGGGAGTAAAACATACAGGAAGCTTCTTGACACACTGTCGCTGAGTAAATGCATCCACTGCCAGAGGAGAAATGTCCTGCGCTCAAAGAGAAAAGCACGCATAAATGAGCACCATGGCTTGTTTATGCGTGGAGTCAAGACATCTAAGGTCTTCATATTATATTTATATTATTATTATTATTATTATATATGATAATATTCATTGTGGGTCTTACTAAGAGAATCCCTCTTAACAAATAAATTCCCCTGCTCACACCCAGCTATAAATACCTCATAGAGATAGAAGCCGTGCTATTGTTTATCTGTCATTCATGCTTGTGGTTATTCCATGTACCAATGAGTTTATTGACTTTCATTTTATGTTGCGGCTGAACTATTGACAAGTGTGTCGTGTTTGTGTCTGAAACTTTCTTGATGGAAAAATAAGTAATTGTTCCTCTTTTAGAAAACATTCCTACAAATCTACAACACTTAAAGGAAAGGATTAGCCCTGTGAAATCCTTTTTTATTTTTTTCGCAAATTCCGTTTTATTTTTTGGAGTTTTCAGATTTTTTGGATTTTTAAATTTCTAAGCAATATTCATCTTTAAAATGACAGACACAACCGCAAATGTCAAATGAACCTTTTAAATATTAAATATAACCACGGAAATACCCGGATCGCCCCCTGTTGATGTTGCTCTCACTTTTGTCTTGCAAGCGTATTGTGTTGTGTGTGTTGCATAGTTCGTCTACAGATTAGCAACAGACTAGCTATAGTTTAACACACCTAAAAACTAACTAAATTCTAAACAATTCATTAACTGCTACATTCCGGTACTAGTCAAGTACCTTTCTATTTTGATCGGTATTTATTGCTATTTCCTGACTTAGCGCTCGTTAGCCTACCAGTTAGCTTAGCTAGCTAGTTAGCTTAGCTAACATGGCCTCTCCCTCTCTCTCTCTTTCCTGCTCGGTGTGCCACATGTTTAGTTATTCCTCTGCCTCCTTTAGCGATAATGATACCTGTAATAAGTGTAAGGTTCTGTTAGCCTTGGAGGCGAGGATCACTGATTTGGAAGTGCTGCTCCGCACCTCCGAACAAAAGCCAGCTAGCCTAGCCCCGTTAGCTGGTGTGGAGCCACCGAGCTCAGGGTCTGTTAGCGGTCCAAGGGCAGCTCCGGAGCAGCGCGGAGAATTAGCCTGGGTGACGGTCTGATGGAAACGTACTCCTAAGCAGAAGCCCACGGCTCATCACCTGCCTGTTCACGTTTCTAATAGATTTTCCCCGCTCAGCGACACACCCGCTGAGAAACCGACTCTGATAATTGGCGATTCCATAGTCAGGAATGTGAAAATAGAGACACCAGCGACCATAGTCAAATGTTTCCTGGGGCCAGAGCGGGCGACATCGAGTCAAATCTGAAGCTGCTGGCTAAGGCTAATCGTAAATATGGGAAAATTATTATTCACGTCGGCAACAATGACACAAGATTACGCCAGTCGGAGGTCACTAAAATTAATGTTGAGTCGGTGTGTAACTTTGCTAAATTAATGTCGGACTCCGTAGTTTTCTCTGGACCCCTCCCCAATCTGACCAGCGATGACATGTTTAGCCGCATGTGGTCGTTCCGTCGCTGGCTGTCTAGGTGGTGTCCAGCAAACGATGTGGGCTTCATAGACAATTGGGCCACTTTCTGGGGAAAACCCGGTCTGGTAGCGAGAGACGGCATCCATCCCACTTTGAATGGTGCAGCTCTCATCTCTAGAAATTTGGCCGAGTTTATTAGCCGACCTAAAGCCTGACAATCCAGGGTGGGGACCGGAACGCAGAGACTCAGTCTAAAACGCCTCTCTGCAGTTTCCTTAGAGCCGCCGCCCCCCTCAAACCACATAGAGACTGTGTCTGCCCCTCGAACATATAAATCAAATAAATCAGAAGTTAACAGAAGAGGAGTTATTCATAAAAACTTAATAAAAATTAAGACCACTCCTCTTATTGAACAGAAAAAACAGAACTGTCAAATGTGGACTATTAAATATTAGGTCCCTTTCATCTAAATCTCTGTTAGTAAATGATTTGATAACTGATCACCAAATTGACCTACTTTATCTTACTGAAACCTGGTTACAGCAGGATGAATATGTCAGTCTGAATGAATCAACCCCCCTCAGTCATAAAAATTATCATGTTCCTCGAAGCACAAGTCGAGGTGGAGGAGTAGCTACAATCTTCCACTCAAACTTATTATTAAACTTTCATCCTCAGAACAAATTCTGTCTGATTTAGTGCTTAGATCAGATAAAGTTATTATAGTGGGAGATTTTAACATTCATGTAGATGTTGAAAATAACGGCCTCAGCATTGCATTTAATTCTATATTAGATTCAATTGGTTTCATTCAAAACGTTAATAAACCCACCCACTGTTTCAATCACACCCTTGATCTTGTTCTGACCTATGACATCGAAATTGAACATCTAATAGTTTTTCCCCCAAATCCTGTTTTGTCAGATCATTCTTTAATAACTTTTGAATTAAAAATGATGGATCATGCAGCGTTTGGAAGAAAATTCCACTACAGGAGATGTTTATCCAACAACGCTGTTAATAAATTTAAGAAAATGATTCCATCTTTATTTACATCTATGCCAAGTATAAACACAGTGGAGGGCAGCTGCTTCAATCCCACTCCCTACCAAATTGATCATGTTGTTGACAGTGCTGTAACCTCACTGCGTGAAATGCTTGATTCTGTAGCCCCTCTGAAAAAGAAGTTAGTGAATCAGAGAAAACTAGCCCCGTGGTATAATTTACATATTTGTACCTTAAAGCAGGCATCACGAAGGCTGGAAAGGAAGTGGCGTTCCACAAACTTAGAGGAAATTTTTCTAGCCTGGAAAAACAGTCTACTAACATATAAAAAAGCTCTCCATAAAGCCAGAACTGCATACTATTCATCACTAATAGAGGAAAATAAGAACAATCCCAGGTTTCTTTTCAGCACTGTAGCCAGGCTGACAAAAAGTCACAGCTCTGTTGAGCCCAGTGTTCCCTTAGCTCTCAGCAGTGATGAATTTATGAGTTTCTTTACAAATAAAATCACAACTATTAGAGATAAAATTCAGCAGATGCATCCTATACCTGCAATAAATGAATCTTCTACTACAGTAGCTCCTCAGTAAGACCTCAGTTATGTTTAGACTGCTTCTCTCCCATAGATCTCTCTGAATTTACATCAGTAGTTGCTTCATCGAAATCATCAACGTGTCTCTTAGACCCCATCCCGACTAGACTGCTTTAAGACACCCTGCCATTAATTAACTCATCTTTATTAGACTTAGTAAATTTATTTCAAACCCTTACTCAAAAAGCATAGTCTTGATCCAGGAGTCTTGGCTAATTATAGACCAATATCCAACCTGCCATTTATTTCTAAAATCCTAGAAAAAGCTGTTGCTAAGCAGCTATGAGACCACTTACACAGGAATGAACTATTTGAAGATTTTCAATCAGGATTTAGAGCACATCATAGTACAGAAACAGCACTGTTGAAAGTTACCAACAATCTTCTCTTAGCCTCAGATAATGGACTTGTTTCAATACTTGTCCTCCTAGACCTTAGTGCAGCATTCGACACCATTGACCACAACATCTTATTACAGAGACTGGAGCATGTGATTGGTATCAGAGGAACAGCGTTAAAGTGGTTCCAATCCTATTTATCTATTTTTTTCCAATCCTGGACAGATTCCAGTTTGTTCATGTCCATGATGAACCTTCCACATGCACAAAAGTTAGTTATGGAGTTCCACAAGGCTCCGTGCTAGGACCGATTCTGTTCACATGTTTCCTCTAGGCTATGTCATTAGGAAGCACTCTATTAATTACCACTGCTATGCAGATGACACTCAGTTATATCTATCTATTAAACCTGTTAACACAAACCAGTTAACCAGACTTCAAGCCTGTCTAACTGACATAAAGGCCTGGATGACCAGTAACTTTTTACTTTTAAACTCAGAGAAAACAGAAGTCATTATATTTGGGCCAAAAAATCTCAGAAATAACTTTTCTCAAATTATAGCTACTCTAGATGGCATAACCCTGGCCTCTAGCACTACTGTAAAAAACCTTGGAGTTATTTTTGACCAGGACATGTCCTTTAACTCACACATAAAACAAATCTCTAGAACTGCATTCTTTCACCTGCGCAACATTTCCAAAATTAGGAACATCCTGTCTCAAAATGATGCAGAAAAACCAGTCCATGCATTTGTTACCTCAAGGCTAGATTACTGTAACTCATTACTATCTGGATGTCCCAATATCTCCATAAAAAGCCTCCAATTAATCCAGAATGCCGCAGCCAGAGTCCTGACAGGAACTAGCAAGAGAGATCATATTTCTCCCATATTGGCTTCTCTTCATTGGCTCCCTGTAAAATATAGAATAGAATTTAAAATCCTTCTTCTCACACAGACACTCACTATACTTTTAAGGCTAGACTTAAAACCTTCCTCTTTGACAAAGCATATACAGTGGGTACGGAAAGTATTCAGACCCCTTTAAATTTTTCACTCTTTGTGTCATTGCAGCCATTTGCCAAAATCAAAAAAGTTCATTTTATTTCTCATTAATGTTCACTCAGCACCCCATCTTGACAGAAAAAACCAGAAATGTAGAAATTTTTGCAAATTTATTAAAAAAGAAAAACTGAAATATCACATGGTCATAAGTATTCAGACCCTGTACTCAGTATTGAGTAGAAGCACCCTTTTGAGCTAGTACAGCCATGAGTCTTCTTGGGAATGATGCAACAAGTTTTTCACACCTGGATTTGGGGATCCTCTGCCATTCTTCCTTGCAGATCCTCTCCAGTTCTGTCAGGTTGGATGGTGAACGTTGGTGGACAGCCATTTTCAGGTCTCTCCAGAGATGCTCAATTGGGTTTAGGTCAGGGCTCTGGCTGGGCCAGTCCAGAACGGTCACAGAGTTGTTCCGAAGCCACTCCTTTGCTATTTTAGCTGTGTGCTTAGGGTCATTGTCCTGTTGAAAGGTGAACCTTCGGCCCAGTCTGAGGTCCTGAGCACTATGGAAGAGGTTTTCTTCCAGGATATCTCTGTACTTGGCCGAATTCATCCTTCCTTCAATTGCAACCAGTCGTCCTGTCCCTGCAGCTGAAAAACACCCCCACAACATGATGCACCCACCACCATGTTTCACTGTAGGGATTGTATTGGGCAGAAGATGAGCAATGCCTGGTTTTCTCCACACATACCGCTTAGAATTAACGCCAAAAAGTTCAATCTTGGTCTCATCAGACCAGAGAATCTTATTTCTCATGGTCTGGGAGTCCTTCATGTATTTTTTGGCAAACTCTATGCGGGCTTTCATGTGTCTTGCACTGTGGAGAGGTTTCCATCGGGCCACTCTGCCATAAAGCCCCGACTGGTGGAGGGCTGCAGTGATAGTTGACTTTGTGGAACTTTCTCCCATCTCCCTACTGCATCTCTGGAGCTCAGCCACAGTGGTCTTTGGGTTCTTCTTTACCTCTCTCACCAAGGCTCTTCTCCCATGATTGCTCAGTTTGACTAGACGGCCAGGTCTAGGAAGAGTTCTGGTCGTCCCAAACTTTTTCCATTTGAGGATTATGGAGGCCACTGTGCTCTTAGGAACCTTGAGTGCTGCAGAAATTCTTTTGTAACCTTGGCCAGATCTGTGCCTTGCCACAATTCTGTCTCTGAGCTCCTTGGGCAGTTCCTTCGACCTCATGATTCTCATTTGCTCTGACATGCACTGTGAGCTGTAAGGTCTTATATAGACAGGTGTGTGCCTTTCCTAATCGAGTCCAATCAGTTTAATTAAACACAGCTGGACTCCAATGAAGGAGCAGAACCATCTCAAGGAGGATCAGAAGAAATGGACAGCATGTGAGTTAAATATGAGTGTCACTGCAAAGGGTCTGAATACTTATGACCATGTGATATTTCAGTTTTTCTTTTTTAATAAATTTGCAAAAATTTCTACATTTCTGTTTTTTTCTGTCAAGATGGGGTGCTGAGTGTACATTAATGAGAAATAAAATGAACTTTTTTGATTTTGGCAAATGGCTGCAATGACACAAAGAGTGAACCCCCCCTTCCCTTCCCCTCCCCTCTCTTCTCTCCTCCCACCTCATGTATATTTCACCATTGAATGTTACTAACCTTGTGCTCTCTCTCTCCCCTGTGCTCTCTCTCTCCCTCTCTCTCTGTTCTCTCTGTACCTTCTGCAGGTGTCCCTGGTCCTGGAGCTGTATATCGCTGATGTGCAGTTACTGTGAAATATTGATCTCTCTTTATTTTACTCTTAAATGTGTATTACTGATTAATTCACCAGTAGTTTACATGTCTTCAGGGAATTTCTGTCGGTATGTATTACGCTGCAAGAAAAAAAAGTGGCGGCATCTGTAGTTTTGTCATGTGTAGTTATAGTGTGTAGGTGTAGTGATGCATGGTAGTCTGAGATATGACAGGCTTGCCCAGTTTCCTATCCTGTCAGTGAAAGGCAGATGCAGGATGTGCCAGTATGGACAGACCTCTAATCATGTGTCAAAAGTGCAAAGTGAGGCTTCCGTTGCCCATAGGATGTTGTTAGTGTAGGAGCCCCACAGGTGAGATGTTAGAATTAAAACAGAAGATGTTTTGTAAATATATGTTAGGTTATTTGTGTATACATGTTAGTTAGTTCTTTGTTTATTCAAAGCATAGATCCATTTCAAACGATCAACACATATGTGAATCGCTGTTGTTCAGTTTTTTCCAACTTTTTAAAAAAATTGTGTGCAAGATATAAAAGACAGTAGCTAATTAATTGTCTGTAATATGCATGAAAAATAAAATATCTCAAAAATTGGAAAATGTTAAATTTATACCCTAAATGGGCAATGTACCTGTGTAAAATTGAAAATAAATATTATATTTTGAAAAAAATCATGGAAGTGTGTTATTATAGCCTAGATACATTAGAAAATAGCAATTAATTAATTTTCCAAAATATGTATAGGGTTAAAACAGATTTTGTTGAATTTTGGTGAAATCCAGAACAGCAGCAGCACCAAATAATCACAAGAAAATCAATTTAAGTGACTGACAGGTGTTATGGCCGGCCCCCTGGATTTGCTGATTTTGCTAAAAGTGGAGAGACAGTGAACAACCTTTGCACAAGCAGGTGTTGGCATTAATGAGGTGGGTTGTTTCCTACCTCATCCATTTTCTTAAATGTCTTTGGAAGAAAAATTGGAAGTTAAGAAACTGGGCACACGTGGGGTGTTTTACACCATGTCAAAGGGTTACTTGGACCATGCACGGTATGTGGTTTTTAGTGTTTTATTGGTTTAGTGTTTGTAAATAACTGCCAACAATTTGTTTAGTGCTGGTGGAGGCCTGAAGATAGAGGACACCTGAACAAACATGTAGGGTTTTTTCCAATATGAGTCCACCCCTTTTGACAAAGATATATAAACCTGATCCTGTAACACAAAGTCAGAGATTTCTGTAGACTTCTCTCCAGGCACCCGTGTTTAAACCTGAGATGATTCATCACACTTGTGTTTGTTTCTGAGAATTAGCAACTCTCAAACATAAAGAAATTTCCACAACACACAGCCAAATGATATCCAAATAGCCCAAAAGGAAAAATGTCAAAATCAGAAATTTTGTGTTAGTTGGTTTCAATGAAAAGATTGGCTAACAGCAGATGTGGCTAAGAATTCACTTTTCTGTTTGCTTGCTTTTTGGAGACACAGCTTGGACCAAACAAGGAATTGTGGATTTGAAACATTTATCTGACAAAAATAGGAAACATGAATGTAGCACAAGTCACATTGGAAACAGTGCAAAGCTTTCAGTGTTAGGTAGAGTTAACATTGCCTGTCAACATTGATATACAGAGACACAACAAGTTGGTAAGAAAAACCACGCATTCACCTTCATGGATTGTGGACTATATTAAATTTTGTGGGGCTCACCGGCTAGCTCTGTGGAGTCGCTCACAGATCATTTGGAAAATAATCTTCAGATTGGAGAGCAGATCATTCAAAGGGAGAGCGAGGCGCAGTTGCAGATTGACCAGCTGAGACGAGGTCTAGCGGCAGCAGAGGACCAGAATCACTTGTTGCAGCTGCAAAAGCTAAAGCAACTATCCCAGTGTGGGAATGCAGACACACTCTGTGACTAGTATTGCAGTATAGTGTAATCCTATATGTTTAGACACGTGACAGGGTCACCGCTCTTCACTATGTCTTTACTATGAGGGAAGGTAAAAGGGAATAACAACTTCATATATGGTAATGGTCCGAATTCCTTTTGTGGAAAAGTACTGGTATGTAGGGCGGTGGCCACCAGCTATATCTACGGGGATGAGGAAAATTGGACTGACTGCCTGAAGAAGGCATTGACAATATACTTGGCGCCACAGAAAGGTAAGCAGGAACCTTTTCATGAATTCTGCATAATTGGCATATTCTAAAATTGCAATTGTCAATTTGTGAATCGGGATAGTTATAAATTTGGACGGTTTGGGGTGGTAGGTCGTCATTTTGTGTTGGATCGTTTGACAAAAAAATAAAATAAAACCGTGTAGGATCGGTGTAACGGACACCATAGGAGACGGGAACAAGAAACATGTTTAAGCTCTTTATTTAGTACTCACAATATGTATGGGAAACGAGGAACCAGGAACGGTGTGTCTAAGGGAAGGTTACCGAGATCAGACAGAGAGTAGGAGTGAGGGAAGTCCATATATACTGGAGGGAGAGTGCAGACGAGGTGCAGGTGAGTGACTAGGGAACAGGTGAGACTGATTGTGGTGATTGCCAGGGGAAAAGCCTGGCAGAACCGTAACAGTACCCCCCTCTCCACGGCCAACTCCTGGGGGCCAAACCCCCCTCCTGAGGACAGGGAACCGTGGAGACTGGGGAGAGAGGAGGCTGGAGACTGGGAACTGGGGAGAGAGGAGGCTAGAGACTGGGAACTGGGGACAGAGGAGGCTGGAGACTGGGAACTGGGGACAGAGGAGGCTGGAGACCGGAGAGCGGCGGTGGCAGCTGCGGAGGCGGCCACTCTAGAGGCTCTGGGAATGCTGGAGATAACTCTGGTAATGCTGGAGGCTCTGGCGGCTGAAGAAACTCGGGCTTGGACTGCAGGAGGGACTCGGGCTCGGACCGCATCTGCTGCAGAGGCAGTTGCAGCTCCGGAAGTGGTGGTTCTGGAGATCGCGGCAGAGGCAGTTGCAGCTCCGGAAGTGGTGGTTCTGGAGATCGCGGCAGTGGCAGTTGCAGCTGCGGTGGCGGCGGCTCCGGGGGCCGTGGTAGAGGCAGCTGCGGCTGCGGCGGAGGTGCCTCAGGAAGGTCTGGCAGCGGCAGTAACTCTGGGAACGCTGGAGGCAACTTTGGGAACGCTGGAGGCAACTCTGGGAACGCTGGAGGCAACTCTAGGAACGCTGGAGGCGGCGATGGCTGGAGAGGCCCTGGCCCGGACGGCTGGAGAGACCCTGGCCCGGACGGCTGGAAGAACTCTGGCTCCGACTCTGGCGGCCGAGGAGGCTCCGGGAACATTGAGGGCATGAGAGGGTCCGGGAGATTAGAGGGAAGGACAGAATCCAAGATGGGCTGCTTGGGGAGCTCTGGCGGCTGCCGCGGCGGCAGCTCGAGGTACGCTGGCGGTGGCGCTGGCAGGTGAGGCGGCCGTGACAAGGGAGACGACCGGGGAGAGGGAGACAGCCGTGGCCACGACTCGGAAGGCTCCGTAGGCTCGGCCGGGTGCTGCTGCTGCTGGACTGGCGGCAGCGTAGGTGGGCCTGGGAGCGGAGGCGGGTTCGGCAGCTCGGGAAGCAGAGGCGGGTCCGGCAGCCCGGGGAGCAGAGGCGGGTCCGGCAGCCCGGGGAGCAGAGGCGGGTCCGGCAGCTCTGGGAGCAGAGGCGGGTCCGGCAGCCCTGGGAGCAGAGGCGGCTGCCTCTTCGGGGGAACTGGAGATTGAGGGGCTGAAGGCGCCGGTGGCTGAGGGACCGAGGGCGCCGGTGGCTGAGGGACCGAAGGGGCGCCTCGCAGTCGACGCCGAGGCGCCGGGATAGGCCGGCAAGGAACCTCGGCGCGTGTGGCTTGGTTGCGGCGCCGAGGGACTGGGACTGGCAGCGGCGGCGGCGGCACTGGAGACGAAGGCAGCGGCGGCTGCTGCTGCGGGCCCGGAGACGAAGGTGACGGCTGCTGCTGCGGCGGCCGGGGAAGCCGCTGCTGAGGCGGCCTCCGCCGGGGAAGCAGCTGGCGATTTGGCCGCTGAGAGCGCTGAGACGGCCGGGGAAGCTGCCGCTGAGAGCGCTGAGACGGCCGTGGAGGCTGCTGCAGAGGCGGCTGAGACGGCCGGGGAGGCTGCTGCAGAGGCGGCTGCCTCTTCGGGGGAACTGGAGACTGAGGGACTGCGGGCGCCGGTGGCTGAGGGACTGAGGGCGCCGGTGGCTGAGGGACTGAAGGGGCGCCTCTCAGTCGACGCCGAGGCTCCGGGATAGGCCGGCAAGGAGCGGGCTGAGCCTCGGCGCGTGTGGCTTGGCTGCGGCGCCGAGGGACAGGGACTGGCAGCGGCGGCGGCACTGGAGATGAAAGCGGTGGCGGCTCCTGCGGCACCGGGGACGAAGGCGGCGGCGGCTGCGGCGGCTCGGGAACCTCTGATAGGTGGACGGACCCACAGACATTAGACCGGGAAGTGTTGCTGAAGTTCACCCCAAAAAGACAACCAAAGACAGGACAGATAGTCCTCTGGGTGGAAGGAACATGGCATCCAGAGATAAAGGAGGCTGATGAAGAAGGAATGAATGGCTCAGCTGGAAAGGTGACTGGTAAACTAGAGGATCCAGGTCCTAGTGAGAACTACTGCCAAAAGCTCAGATCATGGGGACCCCCCAAGGGTCCCCCACCTCCCCCCAATCAGTCCACCCAATCCATTGAGAGCAGCGAGGACGAAAAGGACCGACTGGAGGACGGGGAGGTAAACCAGCATCATTCTTTTCAAGCACCCTTGTTGGCTTCGGGAGGAAGAGTGAAGTATTGGCCGTACGGGCTTGGGGATGTGCGGGCGTTGGTGGATCAACTTCCCCCAGTGGCAGAGGGAGGAGGACTGTGGCGTGGTAAATTGGACAAGCTGACCGCAGGACAGAGATTGGCATTGGGAGACTTAGAGAGGCGGTTATTCAGAGGTGCCTGACCAGTATAGATGCACGAGACCTTGAGAGGGCAGGATGAGGAGCCGTTTGCGCAATGGGCTGGTGACCTGAGCAGGGTGATTAGAGAAAAATATCCATTACCCACTTCATCCGCCGTGCCCAAACTGGCATGGGACTCGAAAGAAAATCCAAGGACCTTCTTGGATCAGACTAAGGAACTGTGGGTGCGTCATACTGGGTGTCATCCTGGCAAACCAGGGCCCCAGAGGGAGTGGTATAGACAGGCGGTGTTGGAGGGAGTACCGGAGAAGGTAAAAACTGCTATGTGTGACAATCCCGATTTACAGGGGGCCGACTCTGTAGTGTGGGAGAGACATCTGGTGCACCATCTGACTCATGTTCAGCAACAATTGCAAAAGGAAGAAGCGCAGAATCAGGGCCTCCAAACTCAGCTTTTAAAAATACAGCTGTCAGAGGCCCGGCAAAGGGTTAACTGGTTCATATCGTGGACGAGGTGGCTGTCCATCCTATAACATGCCAGTGATGGATTGGGGATCTCCCGTGACCTGGGATGATCCCTACCAAGAATGAATACACCCCATCGAGAGGCCCGGACAGCAGTAAAACTACGGCAGATCCGCTGCTGCCCGTGATGGTTAATTACATGAAGTTGTCGTTTTTGGTCGACACTGGGGCAACGTGCTCCATGTTGAACACCACCTCAGAATCTACGCTGTCGACGCAGACTACCACAGTTATGGCTCTGTTATCACTCTGCCGGTGACACTGCCACTACTCACACAAGTGGGCCACCAGTACGTCCGCCACTCCTACATCTACTCTCCGGGCACTCCTGTTAATCTCCTGGGCAGGGATTTACTGATCAAACTGGGGGCTACTATTCTCTGCTCCCTTGAAGGACTGAGTGTGACTCTACCAGATGGCACGTGCTTGCCTTGTACCCGGTAGGGAATGTGTGCAGTTCCTACTTAGACCCTCTGAGGAAGAGGGAGCAGACATTTACTGGGCTAAACTTTGCCCTGAACCACCAGACCAGGGAGGCATCTGGTCAGCATATCAAAGGTGGCGCCCCTGGATCTCGCTCCTTGACCCCTACGTCCCTCCCCCGGACCCTCTCCATGTTACCCTCTTCTATGACAGGCTCCAAACCGATTGGTACAGGGAAGAGTTCGATCAGGTCGTAGGAGATTCTTGGAGCATCGATACGGAAAATATTTATGTGGCACCAGAAGGTGTGGCGGCAGCGGTGAAGCTGCTCCCGGAACAACAACAGTGGTATCAAATGGAGGAGGACTCTGCACCCCATGCCTCTCTCGCACTACACCCGAGTCATGAGGCCAAAGAATTGGGAGGTATCGTTAAGAGGGCATTGACTCACTCAGACTGGAAGCCCACCTCAATACCGCAGGTCTCATACGTTCTCACTATACAGACTTTTTGCATTCAGCTTTCCGCTACAGACACGGCGATATTGGAGCATTGTGAGGTTTCTAGGTATCACGGGAGAACAAAAAAAAAAACAGACCATCATTTGGCTGCCAGCATGCTTGCCACTCTGCCGGACTCACTCTGGGCGCACTCGCCCACGGATGTGGGATTGACAGATTGTGCGCTAGTCACTTTCCAGGTACGGGAAGGGCCCCCTTTGTGGGTCCGCCAGTACCCCCATAAACAGCAGGCAGCAGAGAGGATCCGGGACACCATTGAAGGCCTCTTACAAACAGGCGTCTTGGAACCCTCCTATTCCAATTGGAATACTCCGATTCTCCCGGTTGAGAAGAAAGGTACCGTAAATATCGCATGGCCCACGACTTGAGAGCAATAAATGATATTCTGCTCACGCCTACAGTGCCGGTGCCTAACCCCTACATTGCTCTGGCTAATCTCGACCCAGCACAGAATTGGTTCACCTGGCCAATGCTTTTTTTCTGTCTGCCATTGGCAGAGAGTTGTAGGGATATCTTTTCCTTCACATATCAGGGAGCCCAGTTTCGGTATACTAGATTACCTCAGGGCTTCGCGCTCTCATCCAGCATATTTAATCAGGTACTGAAGCAGGCGCTCGTCACTTGCCAATTGCCGGACCAGACCACCCTTATTCAGTATGTAGACGACCTCTTGCTTGCGGCGCCATCTGCAACTGCCTGCATACAGGCCACTAAGACAGTCTTGATGCTTCTGGCAGAGAGGGGTTTCAAGGTTAGTAAACAGAAACTCCAAACCTGCAGAAGACAAGTCTCCTTTCTGGGGCGTTTGATCTCTCAAAAGGGGGCAGGGTTGTCCCCTGCCCACAGATCCACCATACTGCACCACCCCAAGTCCCTGCTGGTAAAGGACATGATCTCCTTCCTTGGTCTTACAGGGTACAGCCGCTCCTACGTCCCGGATTACACCAACCTCACGAGCCCCCTTCGACGGATGGTGAAAGACCAAGGTCTGAGGAACCTCTCCGCCCACCTTGTTTGGACGACGGAGGCAGAGCAAAATTTTATCTGCCTTAAACAAGAACTGGCTACAACAGCTGCGTTGGCCATTATTGATTTCACAGATATGGGAACCACCGTTCAAGGGTTCAGGTACGTACTGATGTGTGTGGATGCGTATTTAGGGTGGCCAGAGGCGTGGCCCGCCAAGAGGGAAGATAGTAAAACGGTTATTAAATGTTTGATAAATTATTACATCCCCAATCATGGCTTCCCAGAGAAAATTAGGTCAGATAATGGGACGCATTGTAAGAATCAGGATTTGCAGAAAGTGGAGGCCATGATGGGGTTGAAACATGGGTTTGGAACGGTGTATCATCCATAGTCTCAAGGAAAGGTGGAAAGGATGAATCAAACTGTAAAAACTAAATTGGCAAAAATCTGTGCACAGACCAAATTGAACTGGATTGATGCATTGCCATTGGCACTCATGTCCATTCGCTGTTCTGTTAATCAATTCACTGGGTTTACCCCCTTTTGAACTTCAAACAGGGAGACCCTTTCCGGGGCCCCACACCACTAGCCCAGTAACCACAGTAGAGAATGAGGGTCTGTCAGCCAAAGCATATTTTAACTTTCTGCAAGCTCTCGTTTCAGCTTTCTCCCATCAGGTGCCGGACCAGCAGGGCGACAGATCACAAACTTCACCCGACGCCGACTGGGTGCTGCTGAAGGTGATAAAAAGGAAGTGGTCAGAGCCACGGTGGACAGGACCCTATCAGGTGACAGAGAAAACATCCCACGCAGTGAGGTTAAAGGGGAAAGGAGATACCTGGTACCACTGGTCGCAGTGTGCACCAGGAGAACCACCATCCAGATCTCTGACTAAGGTCCAGGAAGATCTCCAACAACATACCTCTGTCTCAGTTGAGGCAGAGAAGGACCCTCCTCAGAAAGGGGCAGAATAATCCCCGGGGAGCGAGTCAGGTACTGAGGTAGTCCACCCTCATTCCGAAGAAAGACGAAGCCGTCCGAAAAGGGAGGGGGTGAGAAAGAGCGCCCCTCTCCGACAAGGGGCGTGCCAAGCCTCCAGCCGACGAATCAGAGCGCAGAGGAAGGCAGCGTTGAGGGATTGTTGGTTGTGATTTTGTGTGGTAGTTGTAGCCGTTGATCTATTTAGTTTATAGTGTATGTTTAGTTATTGCCAGATAGTTTAGTTAACAATTGGGGAGTTAAAGTGAAGGTGTTTGGATTTGGGAAGGTATTGGGGGTCCTTCCGACCCTGACTGTAATGATTGTTGTTTTGTGTTTGGTCTGTATTTGTAGGCATACTGGTCACATGTGGGTGTTGCTGCATTCCCTGTATGAGATCCTTGGCGCGCCAGGTAATTTCATCCACCATAGAGAGGCAGGACCCGAAGGTCCTCATGCCTTTATTGGCTACTGATCCTGATGATGTAAATAGTGGTGTTGCCATACTAAGGCCTATTGCTTTGTGATCTCCTAGGGGAGATCAAAAGGGGGATATCAAATTTTGACATTTACATAGTAGGGGTGGGCTCTTAGGAGAGCCCAAAAGGGGGAAATGTGGGAATGCAGACACACTCTGTGACTAGTATTGCAGTATAGTGTAATCCTATATGTTTAGACACGTGACAGGGTCACCACTCTTCACTATGTCTTTACTATGAGGGAAGGTAAAAGTTAATAACAACTTCATATATGGTAATGGTCCGAATTCCTTTTGTGGAAAAGTACTGGTATGTAGGGCGGTGGCCACCAGCTATATCTATCCTATAGTTTCCTCTATAGCTCAGCTCTCTCCGTGTGTCCCATGAGGGTTGATCTCCAGAGTGCTCTGTGTAGTTTTAATAAAACCTGTAATCAGCTGAAGCACCCAGCTGATTACAGGTTGTGTACTTCCTCATCAACGGACCTGTGTAAAACATGTGAGTATTCAACATCAGCTCCAGACTGAGCTACAGGAGGCACGCTCTGAAGCTGAAAAATGGGTACTAGACATAATCTCAAGATTTGATGTCAGTTCATAGACCAGGTCAAATGTTTCTCAAAGACTGTGCTACCATCTCACACAGGTAGACAGGTAGGCACAGGATCAGAAGGAGCTGTGGGAGGTGATATTGCTTCACCAACAGTGCCCTCTTCTCCCTGGGCGTATGGAGGAGACTGAGCCGGTGGTGGATTGTCAGCATGCGGAGGTGGTCTGCAGCAGGACATGGTTTGATCATCTGTAAATTCAGCTGTTTGCCCTGAATATAATATTGGTGCAGAAGTTTTTGACTTCTAATGCATCATTTTTGTCACTGGTGACTTGTTCTTCTAATTTTGGCAACATGACCACTTCAAGTATTTTGACATATGCAAACTGATCCATGATCCCTGGTATGCGATAAATAGGCCCAACACCATAGTAGGAGAAACATGCCCATATCATGATGCTTGTACCACCATGCTTCACTGTCTTCACTGTGTACTGTGGCTTGATTTCAGAGTTTTGGGGTTGTCTCACAAACTGTCTATGGCCCAAAAAGAACAATTTTACTCTCATCAGTCCACAAAATGTTCCTCCATTTCTCTTTAGGCCAGTTGATGTATTCTTTGGCAAATTGTAACCTCTTCTGCACATGCCTTTTTTTTAACAGAGGGACTTTGCGGGGGATTCTTGAAAATAGATTAGCTTCACACAGATGTCTTCTAACTGTCACAGTACTTACAGGTAACTCCAGACTGTCTTTGATCATCCTGGAGCTGATCATTGGCTGAGCCTTTGCCATTCTGGTTAATCTTCGATCCATTTTGATGGTTACCTTCCGTTTTCTTCCACGTCTCTCTGGTTTTCCCTCCATTTTAAGGCATTGGAGATCATTTTAGCTGAACAGCCTATAATTCTTTGCACCTCTTTATAGGTTTTCCCCTCTCCAATCAACTTTTTAATCAAAGTACGCTGTTCTTCTGAACAATGTCTTGAACGACCCATTTTCCTCAGGCTTTCAAATGCATGTTCAACAAGTGCTGGCCACCTGATTCACACCTGTTTTTTCACAAAATTGATGACCTCACTGATTGAATGCCACAGTGCTACTTTTTTGAACTAATATGCTATTTTTCAACTAATTGCCCAATTGCACAGCCTTAAGAGCGTGCATATCATGAATGCTGGGTTTTGTTTGTTTTCTGAGAATCTACTGCACCTACTGGTAACTTGTTTGCCATGTAGCAATAAAAATTAAAACCTGGATTATTCTGGTTAGTCACATTGTACTGCTATTATTTTGAACAATACTGTATAAATCAAATAAATGTGATGTTACCAGAAGAGGAGTTATTCATAAAAACCTAATAAAAATTAAATCCACTCCTCTTATTGAACAGAAAAACAGAACTGTCAGATGTGGATTATTAAATATCAGGTCTCTTTTGTCTAAATCTGTTAGTAACTGATTTGATAACTGATCACCAAATTGACTTACACTGTCTTTCTGAAACCTGGCTACACCAGGATGAATATGTCAGTCTGAATGAATCAACCCCCCTCAGTCATAAAAATTGTCATGTTCCTCGAAGCACAGGTTGAGGTGGAGGAGTAGCTGCAATCTTCCACTCAAACTTATTATTAAACTTTCATCCTCAGAACAATTATAACTAATTTGAGAGCCTCACTCTTAGTCTCTCACATCCAAACTGGAAAACACAAAAACCAGTTCTACTTTCATGGTTTCAAAATAGAAGCTAAGAAATGCTAATATTTGCTCTGCTTTGCTTCAGTATCAGTCATCAGTGACATCATGCACTCTTGCTTTTGCTCTTCAGCTTTTTTCAAAATTTTTTGTCTGTTTTCTTCTCTTCTTGTGTGAACTTTCAGCTTTATATACAATTTATATATCAAAGTAGTTGAGATTTTTGTCTTCTTTCAGATAATGCTGTTCTCATTTTGATAGGACCTGCGGTTTTTCCACCAGGTGGCCAAACCCACAGTGTGTGACTGCTCTATCTCTCATTCACTCCCATTATAAAAGAGTTTCAGGAGTTCTGGTGAAAAACACAAGTGAATTCTGTTTCTAATTCGCCACCAATCCTTCATTTTTTGGAATATCTTCACAAGAAGTGGATCAGTCTCTTTGTTGAAGTCTCTTGGCACAGTTAGTGAAGGGATTATTTTGATAGGTCTTACAGTTTTTCTGTAGTTCTGCATTTTGTGAGGTGAAGTTTTTTCAGCTTCTGTACTGTGTGTGTGTAAAGGGTTGTGTCACTGTCACTCCCCCTCCGGGCTTAGGTCACCATAGCAACAGCTCACAAAGCAATAGCAGAACAACAGCTCCCTGTGGTTGATAATTAGACTGAGTGGCTGTCTAATGTCCACTGCTGTTACACATGGGGACCATTCAGCAACCTGACCTTAAAACGGACTTTTGCAATTGGCATACAGCTTCAGGTACCAACTGAGACCATTTTAAATGCGTCTTCTTCAGGAGGACATGGTCAGACCTTTACAATAAAAATCTACAGTTATGTATATGAAGTTATTGTAGTGATGCAAAGTACAATAAATATTCAAATTTAAAGTTCAGATCTTAATTCAGGGTCACATGAGTCTCCTGCAGCATACTGACTTTTCAAGATAAAAGCCTTTTTATTACATAATTTCAAAATAAAAGCTAAGAAATGCAAATATTTGCTCTTTCCCAGCACATTTTCCCTTTCAGCCTTTTGACCAATGCACATAGGTTTATTCTTTACTCAAACTACTTTCATTCCTTCAGGTCTTCCCTTTTTTCAGTCTCTCCTTCTATATTCTCTTCTTTCTCTATAAGACAACCTTCCTTCAAATACTCCTGCTTTAGTTACACATTTGTTAGTACTGGTGCATATGCAGCCTTACCTGAGTTCAAAGAGATCAGAAAAACATTACTGATCAGAAATTAAAATCCTTTTTCTTCTCAGAGACTATGCCACTTTGTTTATTGAGCATTTGCCATCTTTAACAGAGCATCCAAAAAAGGGTCACACTGGGAAATCTTTGTCTCAGCTACTTGACCAAATGCCTCTTTGCCTACTAAGTTGCTAGTAAGCCCATTCTCACAACAAAACATTTCCTTCCAGTGTCATCTTGTGAGTAAGGGAGCAGTACCAGATATCAAGCAGACATCCTTGCTTTGCCCTAGTAATGGTGGTTTTTTAAATGGGCACGCATTGCTTTTGTTTTAGGTCTACTATGTTACCACTCTGCAGTTGTTATTTGTGTTACTATTACATAGCATTTGGAAAATGTTATTATATAATGTATATATTATGTAAATGTCACATAAGGAATAGTTTAAAAGTATAACCCAAAAATGTTGTTACCGGAATTCTTAATCCTTACTGGGGTACTGAAACCCAGGCTCTTCATTGATAACGACCATGCTGAATGACTGACCTTGCCCTCTGGTCCAGAGGCTGTACAGTCCCTCATAACTGAGATAAAAGATGAGCTGAACTTGATCTTTGAATTTCACTTTCAGTTTCAAGACTCAGAGTTTGACAAAGCACTCTTTATTTTAGGTAACAGAAAACCTGCCATCCAGGGCAACTATTAAGGTAGTTAGCTTAGTGGATTTGAATCCGAATTCAACCAGCACAAATGACACTTATTCATGCCCTTTGACAATACCGACACACCTGAACGTCTTTGCCAATGGCCAGAAGTCTTTGTTGTTCCAGTTTTCTCATGAGGTGGAATATGCTCTAAGAGAGGCTAATGCTGCATTTGAGAGAGAAGGGAAACCCCTTAGATTGACTAGGGAGCAAAAACACAATATATTGGATGGAATGGCTGCCGAGATACATAAGCATAAAGCATATCCAAGTACCCAACAGATATGTGTTAATTAGTAAACACCCCTGTTTCAAAGAGAGATGTTCAGCAACAGGGTATGAATTATATGAAAATCAGCCGTGCTTTAAAATGGGCAACTACGGAAGTAAACTGGCCAAGGCTGGGATCATGGATGTGGCTGTGAACTCAGGAAAGCGTAACAGAACCAATCCAGGTGGTACTGCATCAAGGTCCCTTTGGGGACTCCAAGGATTCGCTGGAGAGGCAGAGGCTTCAGATGGTTGAGAAGTTCAAGAGGACATCAATAGAAAGCGACATGGTTCTTATCCATCAGTGTATGCAGCGCACCTTTGCACTTTGACGCAAAGAAATTGTAAATTCAGCACCACCTGTTGCATAGTTAAAAGAAAGACAGCCTGCTCTTTTCTGTGAAGCTTAGATGGAAACTGCATGCCAAAGCATACAATTTCTTCCAATGTCTGAAAAAGTACAGTGGGTACGGAAAGTATTCAGACCCCTTTAAATTTTTCACTCTTTGTGTCATTGCAGCCATTTGCCAAAATCAAAAAAGTTAATTTTATTTCTCGTTAATGTTCACTCAGCACCCCATCTTGACAGAAAAAAACAGAAATGCAGAAATTTTTGCAAATTTATTAAAAAAGAAAAACTGAAATATCACATGGTCATAAGTATTCAGACCCTGTGCTCAGTATTGAGTAGAAGCACCCTTTTGAGCTAGTACAGCCATGAGTCTTCTTGGGAATGATGCAACAAGTTTTTCACACCTGGATTTGGGGATCCTCTGCCATTCTTCCTTGCAGATCCTCTCCAGTTCTGTCAGGTTGGATGGTGAACGTTGGTGGACAGCCATTTTCAGGTCTCTCCAGAGATGCTCAATTGGGTTTAGGTCAGGGCTCTGGCTGGGCCAGTCCAGTCGGAAGCCACTGCTTTGTTATTTTAGCTGTGTGCTTAGGGTCATTGTCCTGTTGAAAGGTGAACCTTCGGCCCAGTCTGAGGTCCTGAGCACTCTGGAAGAGGTTTTCTTCCAGGATATCTCTGTACTTGGCCGAATTCATCTTTCCTTCAATTGCAACCAGTCGTCCTGTCCCTGCAGCTGAAAAACACCCCCACAACATGATGCTCCCATCACCATGTTTCACTGTAGGGATTGTATTGGGCAGGTGATGAGCAGTGCCTGGTTTTCTCCACACATACCGCTTAGAATTAATGCCAAAAAGTTCAATCTTGGTCTCATCAGACCAGAGAATCTTATTTCTCATACTCTGGGAGTCCTTCATGTGTCTTTTGGCAAACTCTATGCGGGCTTTCATGTGTCTTGCACTGAGGAGAGGCTTCCGTCGGGCCACTCTGCCATAAAGCCCCGACTGGTGGAGGGCTGCAATGATAGTTGACTTTGTGGAACTTTCTCCCATCTCCCTACTGCATCTCTGGAGCTCAGCCACAATGATCTTTGGGTTCTTCTTTACCTCTCTCACCAAGGCTCTTCTCCCATGATTGCTCAGTTTGACTAGACGGCCAGGTCTAGGAAGAGTTCTGGTCGTCCCAAACTTTGTCCATTTGAGGATTATGGAGGCCACTGTGCTCTTAGGAACCTTGAGTGCTGCAGAAATTCTTTTGTAACCTTGGCCAGATCTGTGCCTTGCCACAATTTTGTCTCTGAGCTCCTTGGGCAGTTCCTTCGACCTCATGATTCTCATTTGCTCTGACATGCACTGTGAGCTGTAAGGTCTTATATAGACAGGTGTGTGCCTTTCCTAATCAAGTCCAATCAGTTTAATTAAACACAGCTGGACTCCAATGAAGGAGCAGAACCATCTCAAGGAGGATCAGAAGAAATGGACAGCATGTGAGTTAAATATGAGTGTCACTGCAAAGGGTCTGAATACTTATGACCATGTGATATTTCAGTTTTTCTTTTTTAATAAATTTGCAAAAATTTCTACATTTCTGGTTTTTTCTGTGAAGACGCTGAGTGTACATTAATGAGAAATAAAATGAACTTTTTTGATTGTGGCAAATGGCTGCAATGACACAAAGAGCGAAACATTTAAAGGGGTCTGTATACTTTCCGTACCCACTGTATGTTGTCATATTAAGTCAGTTTATATGTCTTTTGTTTTTCATTTCTCCTCAGCTCTACAGTGAAATTCACAGAATCACTAATTCTTTTTATGCTGCACTTGATATTACACCTCACCTCACACCATGCCTTGAGGGAGCACCTCAGCTCCTCAAGCTTTACATAAAGAGAGAACTGGGCGTTATGATCAAGAACAGGTCATTTATGTTTGTTACATCTGCCATGTATTGATTGTGTGTGACTTTTTTTTTGCAGGAAGCGGAGGTGCGTCTGCGGGTCAACCCTTGGTGGATTGGTGCCCTTTAAAAAGGAGAGTGGGACCTTAGCTCGGGGGCGTCCTATACGGCAGCCCTGCAAACCTGGGAGCCAAGGAAGAACGTGACTCCGCCTCCCGTTGGTCTAGATTCCTGTTGCGACGCAGCAGTCCTGTGGCTTTCGGCTCCTGTCTGTATTTGCTGAGTTAGATTTTTTAAGGTGTTGGGCGCGGTGGTTTGTTTTTTTACGTTATTATTTTATGTTAGGTGTTAGATTATGTTAGGTAGGGACAGAGGAGGCTAGTCCGGTACGACGGTCCTAAGGCGGGCTGGCCTGGCTTGTTTCCTTCTTTTGTTTGGTTTGGCCGACCCTTCACCGTCTTATGTCTTTTGTTTGGTGACTTAATAGCTACAATTGTGTGCTCCTTCTGTTGTCGGAAAGCTTTATTTCATCAATAAATGATGGTTTTGAGTTTTTGTGATGTGTTTAATGTTGGCCTCTTGTTGTGTTTAGGGGAGGTCGTAACAATGTTCTTGATTTATTCATTTATATTGACTGTGAATGTTGTGCATATCCCAACAAGTTACTGACCAATTTTTAAATATTGTTTGTGTTTGTTTTTTGCCATCAGGACAAGAACAATATAAATGCATCTAGAACTGGCCTACCAATTTACTTAAAGGATTCACCAGAGATCTTTAAAATATGCAAGGTTTGTATTCTTTGTATTTTGTACTTTGTATTCTCATTATCATTTTGCAAGGTGATCTTACTAATTAAACTCAAAGTCTTCTGCTGCCTATCTGCTTTTTTTAATCAATTAAAGAGTGCCAATACCTACTTCAGAGTGCAAATGTTAAGATTCTGGAACAGTGAATATGCATGTTCTTTTCAGGATGAACTGGGAGGAAATCAAGAGGGGGCAGTCGCTCTGGTGGCAGTATTGGACCAAGATGAGATGCCTGCAGGAATTTCCGTTTGAAATGCAGAATGTGGCCATCGTGCTTGAGGATCAGGTTGTCATGTCCCACAGATTTTGGAGAGATGCGCTAGTGATTTTGTTTTGGTTGATTTATGCTCTCCATTTGAGGCTATCCTGAGAAGTACAGTGGCTTCTTTGAGTTGATTCAAGTTTTACTTCTGAAGCTTGATGACGAGAGAAGGTTGCTGAAGCCAAAATTGTAGGCTTGGAGAAATGAATTTGTGTAAGATATTTAGTCATTCCGGGCCAGTAATGTCTAAAAGATACACTGAATTACATTGTGCCAGGTTAATACATTAATGCTTCACTGACATTTTAGTGCTGAAAATACTGACCACAGTTGTTCCCACTTCTGACTGTATTTGGTTATATTAATTTAAGGAGGTATTGTTCTGCTTTGATGTTTACGCAGATCCTTTTTAAAAAACTGAGAAAATGTGATAATGTGAATTTCAGGGCATATTTATATATCTCTATATATGTCACATATTTTTAGAGTTGTATTAATATCTAATATGTCCTTTAAGTGGTATTATATTAGCCTCTCTTCATTGGCTCCCTTTAAAATCTAGAATAGAATATAAAGCTCCTTCATAATTTAAAGACCTCATAGTATCATATTATCCCAATAGAGCACTTCGCTGTCAGAGTGCAGGTCTACTTGTGTTTCATAGAGTTTCCAAAAGCAGAATGGGAAGCAGAGCCTTTAGCTATCAAGCTCCTCTCCCGTGGAACCAGCTCCCAGTCTGGGTTCAGGAGGCGGACACTCTGTACTTTTAAGGCTAGACTTTAAACCTTCCTTTTTGACAAAGCGTATAGTTAGGGCTGGCTTCAGGCAACCCTGAACCATCCCTTAGTTATGCTGCTATAGGCCTAGACTGCCTGAGGACCATCGGTGCACTGAGCTCCCCTACCCTAACCCTCCCTCACTTCCCTTCCCCTCTCCTCTCCCCTCACATGTATATTCCACCATTGAATATCACTAACCTTGAGTTCTCTCTCTCTCTCTTTACCTTCTGCAGGTGTCCCCGGTCCTAGAGATGTATATCGCTGATGTGCAGTTGCTGGCCCCACCAACCTGCAGTGCCTATTTGTTATTTATTGTTGCTGTTCTTTTCTCTCTCCTCTATCCACTTACCCCAACTGGCCAAGGCAGATGGCCGCCCTAACTGAGCCCGGTTCTGCTGGAGGTTTCTTCTGTTAAAGGGAGTTTTTCCTCTCCACTGTCGCCAAGTGCTGCTCATAAGGGATTTGTTGGGTGTTTTTTTGTTTGTGATTTGGTGCATTGAATTTAATAAGGATTAATGAGGAATATTTCTAAACTTTTGCATTTTGGGATGTATTAAAATGATCTTGATCTTTCCACATTATTTATCCAGGCTGGACACAGAGAGTTACGTAAACATAACTTTTTACTTTAGCTTTTAAGTTAGCATGAGCAATAAAATTATTTTTTTGTTCAGAAATTACATAATCTACCTTTTAAATGACTAAATGATTAGGGAGAAGCCAGACTGAATAGAGTAAGCCTGGTGGAACTATAGCAGAAATAACCAAAGTAGTAGGCAAACTTAAAATACTTGCACTGTGGGATAAGCAGGAAGTAAAAAAATATATATTTAAACTAAAATTCTAAATAACTGCACACAGAAAAGAACTGATGACTTACCCTCCAATGTTTCATAAGACTAAAGGGCCATGGTATCTAGATAAACATTTTCCATTTTAAGACCCACCTCTCCTTCTTTGACAGACTGGGCTTTCAAAGTCACTATCATAAAATTCTTCAGGTTGCACCTGTAAAAAAAATATGTTCTCTGATATGTGACAATGTAACATAATCGCTGAAATCTGTTGCAATGCACAGGCAAACCATGATGCTGAGTTCTCTGCTATTTGATCATACATTCAACGTATTAAGCATATACAGTGGGTACGGAAAGTATTCAGACCCCTTTAAATTTTTCACTCTTTGTGTAATGACACAGCCATTTGCCAAAATCAAAAAAGTTCATTTTATTTCTCATTAATGTACACTCAGCACCCCATCTTGACAGAAAAAAAAACAGAAATGTAGAAATTTTTGCAAATTTATTAAAAAAGAAAAACTGAAATATGGTGTAGTAATGGCTAGATATAATTTTAATGTTTAGGTTTAAAGTTAATATTTAGATTTAACATTTAGATTTAAAGATTAAGATCAAACATTTATATTTAACATTTGACCATATGTACAATAAAAGTAGATATAACAAAGTTCCAAAATATTGCTCTAAATCTAAAAAAATCAGTGACTTCAATTAAAGTCAGACAGCATTTATAAAAAGGTCTGACCACATTTAGATGTGGTGAAATTAAGCTGTTAATTCGAGCATGTGCCATTTTACAATCGGCTCCCCATATTATTGCTCATACCATTACAATTTGAAGACACTGTAGAAATTTTTATTTGTGCTATTATTTTCGTGATGAATATTTCTAAAACTGCTTTCATCATTAATATATTTAGTACCATTAATAATGTAGAGTATTAATAAAGTAGAATATAATCTATCCCAACCCTTGTTTTCTTGCTGTATGAAACTGAAGACACAAACCAAATTATAAACTCCACATTTCTTTTATTGTACTGTCTTCCATGCTGTTCTGTTCTGTTATTGCACTTTTTGTGTTGCAATATTTAAAAAAAAAAAGGAAAGAATTATAAACTACTGTCTCAGTAAAAGAGATGAGGTGCCATACTTCATGCTGAGGCCTTAGGTTTGTGGACTGCTGCTTTTTTCAATGTCCTGCTGCTGTTACAGAGAGGAAAAGGCTTCAGTCAGCCATGGCTACTGGAGGTTGGGATACTTGAGGCAGAATCTGTTGAATGCATCATATATGGCCTGTCTAGAAATAAAATAGAATTTAAAACAATAACATAGCATGACATGAAATCAGTAGTTTATCAATCAGTGTGGGATTCTGACAACTCTGATCTCAATCTGTTCATTTTAATGAAATTAAAATATGCAAGAAATATTTAAACCTGTTTAAAGATTTACTGATGTAAATATAAATCCTCACACACACACACACACACACAGACCTTTTTTGCACCATTTTCTCATGGATTCTAACAACAAAAATTTTCTCAAACACACAAAACCGGTGCTGTGAGTTCAGATGTGCATTTGTCAGGCATGTCTCAGGCAGCGCTGATATGTTTGTCCACAAAGAATGCCAGTGTCGTTGCTGCGGTATCCCATTCTGTATGCTCATGCCATTTGTTTTGGGATGTTTGTATAAACCTTAGCTTAGAATAGCCAGATCCGATTTATACTGATTCAATTGTCCTGGCTCCAGTTCGTCACATACACAGTCATACACAGTATGATATGCAGTAACAAATCCCTTATGAGCAAATCCCTTATGAGCAAGCACTTGGCGACAGTGGAGAGGAAAAACTCTCTTTAACGGAAGAAAAAAACTCCAGCAGAACCAGGCTCAGTTTGGGCGGCCATCTATATAGCTATAGCTATAGCTATAGTTTAACACACCTAAAAACTACCTAAACTCTAAACAATTCATTAACTGCTACATTCCGGTACTAGTCAAGTACCTTTCTATTTTGACCGGTATTAAATGCTATTCACGTCGGCAGCAATGACACAAGATTACGCCAGTCGGAGGTCACTAAAATTAATGTTGAGTCGGTGTGTAACTTTGCTAAATTAATGTCGGACTCCGTAGTTTTCTCTGGACCCCTACCCAATCTGACCAGCGATATCATGTTTAGCCGCATGTGGTCGTTCCGTCGCTGGCTGTCTAGGTGGTGTCCAGCAAATGATGTGGGCTTCATAGACAATTGGGCCACTTTCTGGGGAAAACCCGGTCTGGTAGCGAGAAACGGCATCCATCCCACTTTGAATGGTGCAGCTCTTATCTCTAGAAATTTGGCCGAGTTTATTAGCCGACCTAAAGCCTGACAATCCAAGGTGGGGACGGGATGCAGAGACTCAGTCTAAAACGCCTCTCTGCAGTTTCCTTTGAGCCACCGCCCCCCTCAAACCACATAGAGACTGTGTCTGCCCCTCGAACATATAAATCAAATAAATCAGAAGTTAACAGAAGAGGAGTTATTCATAAAAACTTAAAAATTAAGACCACTCCTCTTATTGAACAGAAAAAACAGAACTGTCAAATGTGGATTAATAAATATCAGGTCCCTTTCTTCTAAATCTCTGTTAGTAAATGATTTGATAACTGATCACCAAATTGACCTACTTTATCTTACTGAAACCTGGTTACAGCAGGATGAATATGTCAGTCTGAATGAATCAACCCCCCTCAGTCATAAAAATTATCATGTTCCTCGAAGCACAGGTCGAGGTGGAGGAGTAGCTGCAATCTTCCACTCAAACTTATTATTAAACTTTCATCCTCAGAACAATTTTAACTCATTTGAGAGCCTCACTCTTAGTCTCTCACATCCAAACTGGAAAACACAAAAACCAGTTCTACTTGTCATTGTGTACCGTCCACCTGTCCCTTACTCAGAGTTTTTAACTGAATTCCCTGACTTCCTGTCTGATTTAGTGCTTAGATCAGATAAAGTTATTATAGTGGGAGATTTTAACATTCATGTAGATGTTGAAAATAACAGCCTCAGCATTGCATTTAATTCTATATTAGATTCAATTGGTTTCATTCAAAATGTTAATAAACCCACCCACTGTTTCAATCACACCCTTGATCTTGTTCTGACCTATGGCATTGAAACCAATCTAATAGTTTCCCCCCTAAATCCTGTTTTGTCAGATCATTCTATAATAACTTTTGAATTTAAAATGATGGATCATGCAGTGTTTGGAAGAAAATTCCACTACAAGAGATGTTTATCCGACAACGCTGTTAATAAATTTAAGAAAATGATTCCATCTTTATTTACATCTATGCCAAGTATAAACATAGTGGAGGGCAGCTGCTTCAATCCTACTCCCTACCAAATTGATCAGGTTGTTGACAGCGCTGTAACCTCACTGCGTGAAATGCTTGATTCTGTAGCCCCTCTGAAAAAGAAGTTAGTGAATCAGAGAAGACTAGCCCCATGGTATAATTTACATATTCGTACCTTAAAGCAGGCATCACGAAGGCTGGAAAGGAAGTGGCGTTCCACAAACTTAGAGGAAATTTTTCTAGCCTGGAAAAACAGTCTACTAACATATAAAAAAGCTCTCCATAAAGCCAGAACTGCATACTATTCATCACTAATAGAGGAAAATAAGAACAATCCCAGGTTTCTTTTCAGCACTGTAGCCAGGCTGACAAAAAGTCACAGCTCTGTTGAGTCCAGTGTTCCCTTAGCTCTCAGCAGTGATGAATTTATGAGTTTCTTTACAAATAAAATCACAACTATTAGAGATAAAATTCAGCAGATGCTTCCTATACCTGCAATAAATGAATCTTCTACTACAGTAGCTCTTGAATCATCTGTAGGACCTCAGTTATGTTTAGACTGCTTCTCTCCCATAGATCTCTCTGAATTTACATCAGTAGTTGCTTCATCGAAATCATCAACGTGTCTCTTAGACCCCATCCCGACTAGACTGCTTTAAGACACCCTGCCATTAATTAACTCATCTTTATTAGACTTGGTAAATTTATCTGTAGTATCAGGCTACGCACCACAGGCCTTTAAGACTGCAGTAATCAAACCCTTACTCAAAAAGCCTAGTCTTGATCCAGGAGTCTTGGCTAATTATAGACCAATATACAACCTGCCATTTATTTCCAAAATCCTAGAAAAAGCTGTTGCTAAGCAGCTATCAGACCACTTACACAGGAATTAACTATTTGAAGATTTTCAATCAGGATTTAGAGCACATCATGAACAGAAACAACACTGTTAAAAGTTACCAACGATCTTCTCTTAGCCTCAGATAATGGACTTGTTTCTATACTTGTCCTCCTAGACCTTAGTGCTGCATTCGACACCATTGACCACAACATCTTATTACAGAGACTGGAGCATGTGACTGGTATCAGAGGAACAGCGTTAAAATGGTTCCAATCCTATTTATCGGACAGATTCCAGTTTGTTCATGTCCATGATGAACCTTCCACACAAACAAAAGTTAGTTATGGAGTTCCACAAGGCTCTGTGCTAGGACCGATTCTGTTCACCCTGTACATGCTTCCTTTAGACTATGTCATTAGGAAGCACTCTATGAATTACCACTGCTATGCAGATGACACTCAGTTGTATCTATCTATTAAACCTGTTAACACAAACCAGTTAACCAGACTTCAAGCCTGTCTAACTGACATAAAGGCCTGGATAACCAGTAACTTTTTACTTTAAAACAGAAGTCATTATATTTGGACCAAAAAATCTCAGAAATAACTTTTCTAAAATTATAGCTAATCCAGAATGCTGCAGCCAGAGTCGTGACAGGAACAAGCAAGAGAGATCATATTTCTCCTGTATTAGCTTCTCTTCATTGGCTCCCTGTAAAATCCAGAATGGAATTTAAAATCCTTTTTCTCGCATACAAATCCCTTCATGATCAAGCTCCTTCATACCTTAAAGACCTCATAGTACCATATTATCCCAATAGACCACTTCTCTCTCAGATGGCAGGTCTACCTGTGGTTCCCAGGGTTTCCAAAAGCAGGATGGGGAGGCAGAGCCTTTAGTTATCAAGCTCCTCTCCTGTGGAACCAGCTCCCAGTCTGGGTTCAGGAGGCAGACACTCTCTGTACTTTTAAGGCTAGACTTAAAACCTTCCTCTTTGACAAAGCGTATAGCTAGGGCTGGCTTCAGGTAACCCTGAACCATCCCTTACTTATGCTACTATACGCCTAGACTGCCCGAGGACCACTGGTGCACTAAACTCCCCTACCCTAACCCTAACACTCCCTTCCCTTCCCCTCTCTTCCTCTCCTCCCACCTCACATGTATATTCCACCATTGAATGTTACTAACCTTGTGCTCTCTCTCTCCCCTAGTTTGTGCTTTCTCCCTCCCTCTCTCTCTCTCTCTCTCTCTCTGTACCTTCTGCAGGTGTCCCCGTACCTGGAGCTGTATATCGCTGATGTGCAGTTACTGGCCCCACCAACCTGCAGTCTCTATTTGTTGTTTATTGTTGCTGTTCTTTTCTCTCTCCTCTATCCACTCACCCCAACCGGTCGAGGCAGATGGCCACCCAAACTGAGCCCGGTTCTGCTGGAGGTTATTTCTTCCGTTAAAGGCCAAGTGCTTGCTCATAAGGGATTTGTTGGGTTTTAGTTTTTGTAAAGTGCCTTGAGATGATTTGTATTGTGATTTGGCGCTATACAAATAAAATTGAATTGAATTATTTGATATATATCTTTATATTATTTTTATCCTCTATTCTATCTTACCTCAGTCTCATCTTTTATACCAACACATAAAGTGAGTAGCAGAGTCTACCCCATATTTTCAATAATCAGACTTTTCTACTTTTCCAAATTTTGTTCCTAACCTATGACACATTATGGAACCACCCTTGGAGGATCCTTGGTCTTGACTTTTCACCACACCAGTCTCCTTAAAATCTTTGAAGAGGGATGTTGGGAAAATAATTAAAGGAAATGTATGCTTACTTACGTGTATTGTGTAATGGTATAGAGTGTTATGGAAATAAATGTAAGTGACTTGATGCTTGGTGAACCATTTAACTGTTACTACTAACACGTGTTGTGCAGGAAAAGGTCACAGAGACAGCGTGCGCAGAACGGTGAAGGAGGCAAAACGGTGCCGCGGGAGGAAACTAGAGTCACAATTCCAACATGGCGGTTCTAGGAGCCTATGGCAGGGACTGAGAACCATCAGGGACTATAAAACACCATCCTGCAGAATAGGGAATGTGGACGCTTCTCTGGCAGACGAGCTAAACACCTTTTATGATCGCTTCGAGGCTGCAGCTAATCACGTTAGTGGAGCTAGCGGCACAAATAGCATGCACGCTGAGAGAGCCTGGAGAGGTTAACACGTTCACCATCTCGGAGCATGACGTGAGGAGGGCATTCAGGACAGTGAATACCAGGAAGGCAGCAGGACCAGGTGGCATCATAGGTCGGGTTCTGAAAGCCTGCACTGACCAGCTAGCACTGGTGTTCACCGCGATACTCAACCTCTCCCTGGAGCATTCTGTAGTCCCCTTGTGCTTCAAGCAGTCCACCATTTTTTCTGTCCCGAAGAAACCCCAGCCGGCCTGCCTCAACGACTACCGCCCTGTAGCCCTAGAATTAGAGTAGAATTATGCAAGAATGCTGTTTGTAGGCTACAGTTCAGCATTCAACACCATAATTCCCTCCACGCTCACCTCTAAGTTGGAGGTCCTGGCACTCAGCCCACCCCTGTGTCAGTGGGTCTCCAACTTCCTGACGGCAGACCACAAGCCGTACGGACGGGCAAACACACCTCATCCTCCATCACCCTCAGTACTGGAGCTCCTCAGGGTTGTGTTCTGAGCCCCCTGCTGTACAATGTACAGCATATGACTGTGTGGCCACTTCTAACTCCACCACCATCATTAATTTTGCTAATGACACTGACGTAGTGGGCCTGATCTCCAAAAAAGACGAGACGGCATACCTACAAGAGATTAAAAATCTGGAGAGATGGTGCCAGGAGAACAACCTACTCCTGAACGTCAGCAAGACTAAGGAGTTAATAGTGGACTTCAGTACAAAGCAGGAGCGGTCATACCATCCGACTTCAGAACTTTTTGCCCTGAAGGCGACTTCACCAAATTGGAGGAGTACACGTCATCAATAACGACCTACATCAGCTAATGCATCGATGTCACTGTCTCCAAGGCCACCTCTCCTCCCAATGGCCAGGCGCTGCATCTTACTACGCCTGGTGTCAGGAAAGATCTACACAGAGTCAACACACAGAGAGCTGCTGGATCAGACCTAGCAGCATGCTTGGGGTATGTGCTGACCAGCTGGCAGATATTTTTACCATCTTCAACCAATGGCAGACGTCCTAACTAGTCAAACTAGTCAATCAAAAAACCTAAAATGTCATCACGAGACCTACAGCAGGCGCTTGCTACTGTTGATGTGAAAGTGCATGCCTCTACAATCAGAAAGAGACTACACAAGTTTAACTTTCATGGGAGACAAACGTTTGCTCTCTTGGAAAAATCATGAAGACCACACTGAAGTTTGCCAGAGAGAATGCAGACAAAGGCCAAGACCTCTGGAATAATGTTCTTTGGACTAAAATTGAATTCATTTGGACACCAGAAGAAAGGACATCTTTGGCATAAACTAAATACAGTATTCCAGCAAAAGAACCTCATACCAACTGTGAAGCATGGCAGTGGAAGTATAATGGGGTTTGGGGATGCTTTGCTGCAGCAGGAACTGGGCAGCTTTTGCATTGAGGAGTAGGGCAAACTTTCCTCAAACCGATGTCAGACTGGTAGATGGCTACAAGAAGCGTCTCAGTGAAGTTATTTCAGTCAAAGAGGGTAACACTAGCTATTAGGGGGTAGGTGTCCTAACTTTTTCCTCAGTTAGAATATGCATTTTTATTTAGCTTTTGTTTAATGAGTAAGACGAGGTTAATTTTTGTTGTTTATCTGATATTAACTCACGTTCTTTTCTGGAGATACATAAAAACAAGATTATAGAATGATGTGTGAACATTTCTTAATAAAGAACTGAATATTTAATGGTGTGTCCTAATTCTTTCCCATGACTATATATGGGATCTTTCTATTCCAATCTAAGATTTTATACAAAGATTCCAAGACATGAGCATGAGCATATTTTGGCAGAATGAGCATATGTTGGCAGAATGGGACACTGGCAACAACACTGGCATTTTTTTGTGGACAAACGTATATCAGTGCTGCCTGAGACATGCCTGACAAATGCACAAACATCTAAAACTTACAGCACACAGTGAAACAAAGCAATGTGCATTTGAGAACATTTTTTTAAAAATATGCAAATCACTTGTTAGAATCCATGGGAAAATGGTGCAAAAGAGTGTGTGATAGGATCTGTAAAAATTTGTTTTGTACTTGAGTGACTTTATGCACAAAAATTTACAAATGTAGAAATATTCAGATACAAGTACAAATTTTCTTTGCCCTGTACCAAAACCTTACTTACATTAGTAAATTGTAAAACACGTGTAAATATTTATTGCACTATTTTAATTCCATAATTAAAAATACAATAACTGAATACAAAAATACAAAAAGGATTTTATCCCAATCAATCCACACAGAAAGGCTACAGGTCGAGCAGAGCAACATACACACCTTATTATCACCTGCTGCAAATAGTCTACTGGAAATCATGACTGAGAATACTCTAGTTGATCACCTTAAAATGCTGATACAATCAGAAAAAGAGTCTCATGCAACTGAAGTGTTTTCCCTAGTTTAGAAAACACTCATCACTTCATTTATCCTATTATAGTGTAATGATGTTGTGAGTATAGACACTGGCAGGCAGAGGCCACATTACCAGACAACAAATAAAAGTTTCATTATAATTTGTTAGCAGCTATTGTAAGGCATTCATGTTATTCATCTACAATTGGTATTGCTGCTGTCAGTGTGATCAGTGCCTGATAAACAAGCAGTCTGTACGTTTTAATATCTAAATGTGGTAATCAACATGATACTTGTTGTCTCTCTGTTGCTTACATACTCAATGCATCTTTTTTGTTTCTGCAAAGTTATTGCATTTTTAAAAATGATTTAATATTTGAAGATGTATTTTGGTGAATATATCAACTCATTCCCAGTTAAAGCTACAATCCAAGTCCATTTCATAAACTTTCCAAATAATTGTGATTTTTATTTGAATGATTAAATATCACACATGACACTTGGCCACACAGTTATTTTAATTTGTAGTTTACCTGAAGATGTTCTGTTTAAACAAGTATGCACTGATGTGCCCTCCGTTCATATATCTGACTTCACATCCTGGCCAAATCTCCTGGAGACTGAGGACACCTGTTCGAGGGATGTACGCATCCTCTCTGGCCTGGACCACGATGATGAGACTGGTGTCTACAGGGACTAGGACAATGGAAAGGACAGATACAATTTATTGGTGAATACATGCTACCATTTATCCATACAAAATGGTACTGAATTCTTATTGGGGGCAGTCGTGTAGTGCCATTAAAAATCCTTCGCAAAACGCAGGTTTGGGCTACATTCAGTAACAACCATTAAAGCTAACAATTAGCCAGTGAAGGTCTAACAGAGACACACACACACACACACACAGAAAAAAGGGCTAGTACAGCATCGATATGATTACCATTCACCACTAACACCACTGTGCTGCATGATGAGGAGGAGACCTCTGATTTGACCAGTAAGTTATGTATGATCTTGCACTACAAACCGATAGCTGTGTAGACGTTTGTCGACTTAACCTGTACTATATTAATAGAGCTGGGATAGGCTGGACCAACCAAATGGATTCCCCCGCCCAGCACGGCAAGACATAAAAAGACAGCACACACAGACACACCCAGATTTCTCAGATTCCTTCAGACTGTTGTCCTTTAAAAGTCCTGCAGGCGAGGACTTCGGGGAATGCCTGCATCTCTCCTGAAAACCCACTGGCAGACTGCAGTCGGACCAGCCCACAGTGGAACGGACCGAACCTCAGTAAACCTGAGGTCAAGCAAGTAAGCTGTGGCTGTGCTGATCTCAGTTGGTCTCTATTGTTAACTACTTAGAGCTTCCTCCTAAACTATGTTTAGACCTCAGACTCAAACACAGAACATAAATTAATCTCAAGATTTCTTTCCCACCACTGCAAACAACCTACTGTTATACTGTTATGTTTTATTTGTTAATTCATCTAGTTTGTGTGTAGTATGTACCTACCATGTAAAGAGTTGAATATTTAAATCTTTAAAAGGCATCTGTGACTGACATCATTGATGTTATTTCACACAGTAAATACGTCACTGAATCAGGGAACCCTCCCTCAGACTGTAGACTGATATCTTGTATTGTCCATTAATTGACTGGTTGATCCACCATCAAAGGATATGGTGCCCCGAAATCATGAAGGTGGTTTATGATATTCATAATTCATAAACCAGACGCAGAGACTCAGTTTAAAATGCCTCTTTGCAGTTTCCCTAACCCCATAGAGGTAGTGTCTGCCACGTTAACATCTAAATCATATAAATCAGAAGTTAAAACAACGGGAGTTATTCAAAAAACCTAATAAAAATTAAGACTACAGAATACAGAGCCTTTAGTTGCCAAGCTCCTCTCCTGTGTAACCAGCTGACAGTCTGGGCTCAGGAGGCAGACACTTTCTGTACTTTTAAGGCTAGTTACGCTGCTATAGGCCTAGACTGCCCGAGGACCATTGGTGCACTGAGCTCCCCTAGCCTAACCCTCCCCTTTCCTTCCCCTCTCCTCCCCCCTCACATGTATATTCCACCATTGAATGTCACTAACTTTGTGCTCTCTCCCTCTCTCTCTCTCTGTTCTCTCTCTGTTTTTTGGAAAGTGCCTTGAGATGATTGTATTGTGATTTGGTGCTATACAAATAAAACTGGACTGGGTTGAATAGTCAGTATAAATGTGTTTATGCTCCATAGGTATACACTATGTCACTGCCAATGTTAATCTGTCTGTGATTGTTTTTTTAATTTAGGTGCTTAAATGTCTGTTTTCTGATCTGAAACCTGTAACACTATTTTGGATTTTTGCATTTCTCTCATATTTCTTTCTACTAATCTCAAAAAATAACATTAGTAAATCTCTCTGTGGGCACCATAAAACTTACCAGAGAAGTTGGCCATGTGTGTACATTCGTCCATTACTCCCTTCATAAAACTTACAGATTCTATATGCAATGATGATTGACACCATCTGGCTGAATCTGTCTTTGCAAGCAGTGTGTTGGTTGACTGAAGGCTTCTAGCAAAGAAAAACAAAAGATTTCAGATAACACTTAAGTGATTAAATTGTGTAAATAGAGCAAGAAGTAAAATCATTGTGACAGCACTGCAACACATAAGGAAAGTATAATCTCCACCAAACTATATTTTGTTGAATAATTGTTAAAAAAAAAAATATGTGGAATACATTATTTCATCTTAAAAAATGTGCTTCTGATGTTGGGCAACAAAGTCAGTTACAAAGGCTTTGAAACAAATAAAATAATAATGACAAATAATACATAATAGTTTTAGGGCTGCAACATCTAGGAACTAATATTATCGATATTATTAAATTCGATAAAATAATTGCCAATAAATGTATTTATTTATTAGTTAGATTGAGTGACACAGACTGATACTGAAGAGCTACTGAGACAAAAATGCCAGAGCGGAGTAGAGTGAGTCACATTTTTCATCATTAAACAATTATTACACGGTTATGTGGACAGTGGTGGTGCCTTATTGTTCTACTTTTTCTGTTATGTGGTGAGATGATGAGTCATCTAGTAAAGAGACTTCTGTTTTATTGGATCTCGGTCCACAGCCTAAGACGCAGCATGAAATACATCACCCTAAACTTTGTGTTTTTTAGGTTTCATGTATTTCTCTGGTGCATTGTTTCAGCTGCAGTCAGAGCAGAAGATGTTCAATCCTCTGCATCCATTGTCCAGACTGCAAATGCATGCACAAAGCATTGCCATTGACAGTTTTTTCTATTGTCTCTTTTGGTGCATTTGGATTGTTAATGTATATTTTATACAAAAACTGTTATGGTTAAAAATGTTCATGTTTTACTGTGAATTGTAGGTTAAAAACCAAACCATACTTATGAAAACTATTAAAAAAAAACAAAAAACAAAACCAAACAAAGAAAAGATTAAAAAAAAAAACAAAGTTACTCCACCAGAGTATCTGTTTTGGGTCCCTTTGCACTGAAACCACATATTAAAGTTTATGTTGTCCATTTCCAATTTGTTCAGATGAGAAGGCATTGAAGTAATTTGAACTAAAATGTTGCTTGAACGTATGTGCCCTTTTTAACAGTTAATCCATAAAACAAATATATATATATATATATATATATATATATACACACACACACACACACACACGTTAAATTGTTTTTCTTTCCTAAAATTAAGAAAATCGGCCATGCACATTGGGCCCAAATAACGCATTGATTACTGGCCATCGGCTAAACTGGAAAACAAAAGCATCGGCCATTGAAGAATCCATATCAGTTGACCTCTAGACTAGACCTCGTCTCATTTTGGCTCAGCTCAAAGTTCAGCCTATGCGCTCTAACGTAGGCTACAAAGTTGACTGCGTCCTTTGAAGGATGCAGCCCCTGAATTAGGACAGAGCCATTGGCAGGGAAGCAGTTGCTATGTACAGTATTGTTCAAAATAATAGCAGTACAATGTGACAAACCAGAATAATCCAGGTTTTTAGTATATTTTTTATTGCTACATGGCGAACAAGTTACTAGTAGGTGCAGTAGATTCTCAGAAAAAAAACAAGACCCAGCATTCATGATATGCACGCTCTTAAGGCTGTGCAATTGGGCAATTAGTTGAAAGGGGTGTGTTCAAAAAAATAGTGTCTGCCATTGACTGTACAAACTCAAAACTATTTTGTACAAACATTTTTGTTTCTAGGATTTAGCAATCCTGTGAATCACTAAACTAATATTTAGTTGAATGATCACAGTTTTTTATAACTGCTTCACATCTGTGTGACATGGAGTCAACCAACTTGTGGCACCTTTCAGCTGTTATTCCACTCCATGATTCTTTAACAACATTCCACAATTCATTTACATTTCTTGGTTTTGCTTCAGAAACAGCATTTTTGATATCACCCCACAAGTTCTCGATTGAATTAAGGTCCGGGGATTGGGCTGGCCACTCCATAACATGAATTTTGTTGGTTTGGAACCAAGACTTTGCTCGTTTACTAGTGTGTTTGGGGTCATTGTCTCGTTGAAACAACCATTTCAAGGGCATGTCCTCTTCAGCATAAGGCAACATGACCTCTTCAAGTATTTTGACATATGCAAACTGATCCATGATCCCTGGTATGCGATAAATAGGCCCAACACCATAGTAGGAGAAACATGCCCATATCATGATGCACCACCATGCTTCACTTTTTATGAAGGGAGTAATGGACGAATGTACACACATGGCCAACTTCTCTGGTAAGTTCACAAAAATGATGACCTCACTGATTGAATGCCACACTGCTACTTTTTTGAACACACCCCTTTCAACTAATTTACAGTGAAGACAGTGAAGCATGGTGGTGCAAGCATCATGATATGGGCAACACCATAGTAGGAGAAACATGCCCATATCATGATGCTTGCACCACCATGCTTCACTGTCTTCACTGTAAATTAGTTGAAAGGGGTGTGTTCAAAAAAGTAGCAGTGTGGCATTCAATCAGTGAGGTCATCATTTTTGTGAACTTACCAGAGAAGTTGGCCATGTGTGTACATTCGTCCATTACTCCCTTCATAAAAAGTGAAGCATGGTGGTGCATCATGATATGGGCATGTTTCTCCTACTATGGTGTTGGGCCTATTTATCGCATACCAGGGATCATGGATCAGTTTGCATATGTCAAAATACTTGAAGAGGTCATGTTGCCTTATGCTGAAGAGGACATGCCCTTGAAATGGTTGTTTCAACGATACAATGACCCCAAACACACTAGTAAACGAGCAAAGTCTTGGTTCCAAACCAACAAAATTCATGTTATGGAGTGGCCAGCCCAATCCCCGGACCTTAATTCAATCGAGAACTTGTGGGGTGATATCAAAAATGCTGTTTCTGAAGCAAAACCAAGAAATGTAAATGAATTGTGGAATGTTGTTAAAGAATCATGGAGTGGAATAACAGCTGAAAGGTGCCACAAGTTGGTTGACTCCATGTCACACAGATGTGAAGCAGTTATAAAAAACTGTGATCATTCAACTAAATATTAGTTTAGTGATTCACAGGATTGCTAAATCCTAGAAACAAAAATGTTTGTACAAAATAGTTTTGAGTTTGTACAGTCAATGGCAGACACTGCTATTTTTTGATTGTGCATATCATGAATGCTGGGTCTTGTTTGTTTTCTGAGAATCTACTGCACCTACTGGTAACTTGTTTGCCATGTAGCAATAAAAAAATATACTAAAAACCTGGATTATTCTGGTTAGTCACATTGTACTGCTATTATTTTGAACAATACTTTAACATCTCGAATGAAACGTGGAACATATCCAGAAAAAAAAAAAAGTCACAACTGCATGTTATGTATTATGTTATTGTATTATTACATTACAATCACGTTTGATAATACTGCAAAAAATACATATTGAAGTTTCTATTTACAACTATTTAATTTATTTACCTTGGCATCGTGTCCAAGCTTTTCTTGCAGCCCTGCAGTGATGATAAATGATGTAATCTGTTTCCAGACTTGCCCCCTCCAGAGGCCCCACCAACTAACCAGTCTTGTCCATCCTCAGCTTCCCCTCCAGCTTTGGAGTATTTGCCCTCTGATGCTTTATCACTTCCAGGCAAACCCAGGAGATGATCTATAGCATCAACATTCTTGATACGTTCTGGACTGATTTTAAAGGAATCAGCCTAGTAGAGGTTGACAAACACCATAAGACAGATGCAATGTACTTAGAAATGCTCATTTACGTTCATGTTGGTAAGGGGCAGTTCCCTAGCAGAATCCCTGTTGCAGATCTGATTCCTGGAGAGATTCCTCAAAGAGCCAATTGTAACTACAATCATTTTAATCATTCTTGAGAACTAGGACAAATCAGTGAGTTTGGGAAAAGTTATTTCCAAAAACCTTTCCGCAAATCTCTTAGCTGTGCTAAAAATCAATACAATCAATATAAAGCTACTGTACATGACTTCACATGACGTATGAAAAAATTGATCCTACATATACTATTGACGGGTTACTAGAGATCTTTTAAAAATTTTTTTTTGTATTTGCTTAGTCTAAAATTAGAACATTTTACTGGATACATTTATGCAAAATTTACCCTTTAGAATCCAACTTTCAAAGTTTCAAAACATTTAAAATATAAACAAGTTTTAGCATCAAACTCTTCAATAGTTGATTTTCATACAGATATCTGTACCCGTATCTGTACCTAAAGGTATCAAAAATAGTATTCAATTTAACAGCACTAAAAAAAAAACAAGATACAAGATATAAAATACTGTAGGCATGTCTGTTAAGAGCCTTAAAAAAATGAGCAGGATCTTGATCTTAAACTGGTGTGTGTCTGTGTGTTCACTGCTGGGTGTGTGCACTTTGGATGGGTTAAATGCAGAGCACAAATTCCAAGTATGGGTCACCATACTTGGCCACAAGTCACTTCGCTTCAATCTGAATTCCATAATGGAGTGACTTTACATAAGGGAGGTGGCTTAAAATGCTGGTGGGACAGCATCTGGATTTGGAAGAACCAAATATGATTTCTCCTGTGAGACTCAGTGTTACAGGAGCAAAAGATGAAAAAAAACTACCCTATGGCCCACTGAGAATGACCTATGATAAAATAATAGTCGAACCAAAGTCGTGCTGCGTATTTGTGTTTGAGGCATGTCAGGAGGATGTTAGCACTAAGGTCAAATAAAATCAAAACTCTACTATCACCAGTGTCAACCATGAATAGCAGATGATTTGTTACTTTTAACAAAGTGCTATGAAGGGCTTTGAAACTTAGCTGAACTGGTTCAATTACGTAAGCAGAATTTCAGAATAATAGCAATAGTGACAGGATAATTTTCTTCATTTTTTGACATTAATGGCAATTTAGAGATGGGGTAATGGTTATTTAGTCTATTCACATTAAAGTTATGTTTTTAGGCAAATGCTGAAAAACTGTGATTAAAATATGCAGGAACAATGCCAGAAACTAAGCAAAATTGAATGATAACTATATAGTAAAACCATAGGAGTCTATTTAAATATTTTCAGATTTTCAGAGTTTTTCACATACAGTAAACACATACTTCAAACAAAACAACTGATAAAAAATATATTTGATTACAATATTTAAAAGGCATTTCGAGTACTTAAATAAATACTGATTTAGGGACATTTCTCAACACTATCACAAGGGAAGTCTTTTATGTGAGTTGATGGAGAGTTGATGTGTGATGATTTCACAAAATGGCACATTATCCCAGCTAATCTTGAGTTTAAATGGGAGCCCTTATTTTTCTATCATCTGCTACATACTGTATATATTCAATGCACTTGAAATGTATTACTTTTATTCATCCATTCATTCATTCATTCATTCAAATAGTCATGACATGATTGGATAAATTGTATAAGGATATCACATGAGCTGTGCAATTGCAGCACAGTGTGTCTGTGAGCAGGGGGGTCAATTTGTCGTGATCTTTGAATTATTGAATACAAATATGGAACAGCTTTAAAGTTTGAAATGTCCATTATTAGTTGTCAGATTATAGATAGGATATTATTTATAACATTAATTATTTTGTCTTTTTACAAAAAAATATAGTGTTATATGCTGGATACATTTTGCCCCAGCTCTCAAGAATGATTGTTTATTTTAAGTGGACAATTATTTGGCTGAAGTTTCTTTTATTGTAATAATAGCCAATCCCCTTCACATATTAACAGAACTTTAACAGTTCTAATGTAGTCCGATTTTTGGAAACAAAAAAAAGCATGCTAATGTCATTATCTTTACTTGATAAGTGACTTTTAGTCCATTAATTATTGCAACAGAAACTACTAATTTGATAAAGCAAACAAACAGATAAAGCATAAAAGTAAGATAAAGCATAAAGTGTGCCCTCACTTCCCAACAGCTTAATTTTGGTTAGGATGTATGGGTAAGCAGAGAGTGTAAACAGGCAGCTAACAACACATGCCTAACAAACCAACCATTGATGGCACATTTTGTACTTTTCTAACTCATCTCTGTAGTGAAACGCTAAAAGGTGTTAGTTGGTTGTTTTGCATCAATATACAGTAAAAGACTTCACTTGAATTAAGGGACGCACACTGATAACAGAACCCTGAATGATGAGCATCATGGCTTAAACTTTTAATAAACTGTGTGTGTCCCATCTGTTAATAAACAGTATTGGCTGTTATTAGTTCTGGTATTTTAATTGCCACAACATTGTACTATTTAGAACTGAACATTTCTCTCTTGCATGAACTTATTACTGACTTATTTGGTGCTAATAGGTTCCACATTTATACTAATTTGTTAGCATTTTTAATATTTTCTCAAACCAAAACTGTAACTTCATAGCCAGTTGTACCACCCTAACACTAGAGTATCAATAGGTTATTTTCAAACAGTGGTGAAGGACAACATACCCCACAGTACTCCAACAGCTTAATGATCTCCTCTTCATACACTGAGTTAATGGCATACTGCTTCTCCAGTTCTCTCCAATTCACAGCATTACTTAGCACACCCTATAGACAGATACAGACAGACAGACAGACAGACAGGCAGGCAGGCAGACACACACACACACACACACACACACAAAAGCACACAGGACCAGCGAGCTCCAATTAGTCATAAAGTGACAAAGCAGGTTAAAGCTGAAACCCTTCTTCAAAAATCATTGTTGCCCTTTGACATTTACGTGAAACATTTAAAGCTTCAGTATATTCAAAGAACCTATAACCCTTCAAACATTAGACCAGTGCTACAACTTTGAAAATTCAGTATTTCACAACATTGGGTTTGTTTTTGACTGTTTATGTCCCGTTCTTGTTTTTCATGTCTGTTCTTTCTTTTTTATATTAAACAACTGCTCAGGATGTACTAGAAACTGTTGTCTAATGTACACTGTCCACACACACACAACATGTCAGGAACACAGCATACACACGAAGAAAGGAACACAGACACACCTGAGCACATACACAGATCTCAATCATTCTTAGTCTACATTTAATCAGTTACAGGTGAACACATTAAAGCTTGATTGAAGGGACATAGGACTGGTTCATGGGAAAATAGATTATAAATTTTAAATCACTTAACCTACAAGAAGACACTGTATTGATACAGGAGACTCATTTAGCAAAGACAGCAGAACAGGTACTCATTTCACCACAGTTTCCTCACCTGCATTCATAATATTGGCAGTAGACATTCAAGCCAGAAAAGTGGAAAATCAAGCACCACATCCTAAAGGCTGCAGCAGAAAGTTTTGGCTCGTGTTAAAGTCTTGAAGGAAAAACACGCTTTGGAAGAAGAGGAAGAAAAGCTGAGAAGAAGGAAAGAGATGGTTGCTTTGGAGTTGGCTGCATCCGATGTTAAGTTGAAAGTATATAACAGAGGTCACTAACAGGCGGACCGCGGTCCGGGTGCGGACCCAGAAGCCGCCCCATACGGACCCGGACGTACAGCCAAAACAGAAGATTGTGATTTAAAACCTAACGGGGCGCTTCTATTTCCACCGGCGCAGCTTTTTTAGACTTTACGGTAGTGGAAACGCACAGACCAATTGCATGCGAGTTGAGCCATCCCACGTGATACCACTCAGCCAATCAAGTCTGTGCATCCCAGGCGGTAAACTTTACGACTCTACAGTGTAAACAGCGCTAGAGGCAAGTTACACATGAAAACAGAGTTGCCAACTTAGCGACTTTATCGCTATATTTAGCGAGTATTCAGACCCTTCTAGCGACACTTTTTTTTAAGCGACTAGCGACAAATCTGGCATCTTTTTCTGGTGTTACTGGAGACTTTTTGAGACTCTGATGTGTCTGTACTGCACCGTTCTTACACTTCTCAATTTGCCGCAGTAAGACGGCAAATCAGCTGCAGCCGCGAGCCCCTCCCCCGTCCCAAAGCCTTCACAGGCGGCCCAGTCCTCTCGCAGCAGTCCCTCCCTCCCAGCTGCAGTCACAGCAGGAAGTGTTCACGCCTCCGCGTCCCGACTGCAATGTGCGTGATCTGTACTGATGCATGGCATAATAAAAAAATAAAATAAAATAAAAAGTAAAATGTTCTTTGTCTAAAATAAATCACTGCATTTGAATCAAACAGCCTCAGTCATTTACAGCAAGGCAAATGTATTTAGTTCTGAGAACTTATTAAATGCAGGCCGTCACGCTACATTATATGGCACAGTACAAATATTTTGAGTGTCCCTTATTCTGTCCCTTATTTCTTATAAAGAATCACAATTGTCTCTTACTTTCCATTTCTGAAGTTGGCAAAAGCGTCCATCACAATTACAGCATGTGCCATGGACATTATGCAAATTACACGATGACGTCATTCTGTGACTTCTAGCGACTTTTAGGACAGCCAATAGCTACTTTCCTTACTGACGAGTTGGCAACACCGCATGAAAAGACGGTACAAAGAAAAAGAAAGAGAGCGATACATGTAGAAAACAAAGGGAGAGAAACTGTAAAGTGAGACGGAGAAAGAGCGAGAACTTAGTTAATGAGAGAACATTATACATATATGTTCAGTTGTGTGTTACATGACAATAAATATTGTCAGAAAGTTTGTGAATTGTACTGAATTCATTTGATTTGACAGTCAGGTATTGATTACATGCAGATGTTGATAAAACTACTAGGCTACTTAAATATATATCACACTAACTAGTTAGACATTATGATCTTCCGGACCTTTGATTCAAGAAATTTTCTCTAACTGGACCTCTTTAAATTTTAGTTGAATACCCCTGGTATATAATTCCATTCCTTCCTCTTCAGAAACACAATCAAAGGGAATGAACTTATATTTTAAAAAGGAGCAAACAAAAGATGGATTGGAGCAGACATTAAACCCTGAACCCCAGTTCATACCTAATCATAACTCAACAAAGGGTAAATCAAAAAATGTCACAGATGGAAAACAAACTTGTGGAAATAAGACCAAAGAAAACTTGGCAGTGGCAAAGGGAAGGAAAAGTAAAGCACATGAGATAACGGAGAAAACTGGATACAGGGCTGGATTCAGTGACTGGACTGCATTTGTGGAGTGTCACGTCAAGATTCTATCTGACCCTTTCTTTGGTGACTTACAGGACTACTGCTCTAGTACAACACCTCTCAACCGACATAAGAATTTTTTTCTGTTCAATGTCGAAGTGGTTGGGCTGGACAGCAACCATTTCTACCCTCTTGCAGAAGTCATCACACAGAAACAAATGCCAGTCATCAAAAAGCTGAAGTTGACCTGGTACCAATGCACCGAATTTATTGGAACAATACGTTACTGGAACCTGCACTTCAATTTATTAGAGTATGTGAAGTACTTGAACAATCCAATTGCTAGCAATTATGCAGAACAGCAGGGTGGCTGCTCTTCAGCTGCACTGCAACAGTGGAAGGGTTTGGCACATCCTGCACCATGGAGTCCAACATCCAAGGAAAGGAATGTTGCGTGCTGTGTTTGACTGTAGTGCAACATTCTAAGGAGTGTCGCTAAATAGTGAGCTGTTGCAAGGTCCCAGTCTCACTAGTACATTGCCTGGTGTCCTCATGAGGTTCAGAGCCAGTAGCCCTTATAGGAGACATACCTGCCATATTGCCATATTCCATCAAGTGTGTGTTCGTGAAGAAGAGCGTGGCTTTCTTCACTTTCACTGGTGGCCAGATAGGGATACCTCACAGAAGCCAGTGCCTTATAAGATGAATGTGCATTTATTTGGAATTGTCTCATCACCCACCTGTACAGCCTACCCCTTAAAAAGAACTGCCCAAGACAGTCAATCTGAGTTTCCAGCAAAAGTTCTACAAACTGAATTTTATGTTGACAACTGCCTGAAGAGCCCAGCCACAGAAGTGGAAGCAATCCAGTTAATACACAATATCATTGTGCGCTCTCTGTCTTCTCTGTCACCTCTCTTCACAGACACGTAAATAAAACATCCTGAATCTCAGCAAATACTTGTCTCAAAGACATGAGAAATATATGAATAGAAGGCTTGAAATGTCTTATTTTAAATGAAACAATTCAAGTCAAAAACAGATAATCTCTTTTTATGTAATATGTATGAACGTAAGGAGCGGTACAGTTTCTCCTGTCTCACCTCATTATAGCTAATGTGATCCCGCCTTGCCCTGAGCGCACTTTTCGTATGGAAATAATCTAAGGTGAGCAATTATGTGCACACCCCCAAGAAATGGTATAAAACATCAAGCTTCATCATAGAATTTACTCACTTTTTACCTCACTGATGGCACGCTACGCGGGTGAAGAAGCATTTTGGATGGTTCTGGAAAAGTTTACTTTGTCCTCAGAGGAAAAAACTCATATGGTGAACGTTTACATTTTGAAGAGCGACTGGACCCAGTGGAGGATATAACTCCTGACGAGTGATTCCCTCTCAGCCACATTCCTGATGAAAGGCTCATTATGCAGCTCATTATGTGGGTCCTTGTGTTCTCAGGTAAATCACATGACTATTCATGCTCAGACACACCTTCCTGCATATGCCCTTTCTAAACAAAAAGTGTCTTAGAAAATTTAAATCAGTGTACTGTTTTCTGTGAATGAGAGAACAAGATGATTTTCACATAATTTTGAAGCAAACATTTTAGGCTACACAGGCTACAAGATCCAGTTCTGAAAAGTCTTGTGAACCAATGTTCAGTATGCGTTCTATGACTTTATTTCAGTGACTTTAGTTTTTCACTAACCATGCATAAACACACAGTTCTCTCAAAAATACAATCATGTATAAACTTGCTGCTCGCATATTATTGTAGCCCAGTTTGTGCTGATTAGTGTTATAATATGTTTAACCCTCTGGGGTCTGAGGGGGTTTTGGGGGCCTGGACAAATTTTGACATGTCCTGACATTTGTGCTTTTTTCAGTGTCTTTTAAACATATTAATGTCTAAAGTCTAATAACACTGTAATCAGCACAAAATTGGCTACAATAATATGTGAGCAGCAAGTTTATACATTATTGTGTTTTTGAGAAAAAACAATACACTGATTTAAATTTTCTAAGACACTTTTTGTCCAGAAAGGCCATATGCAAGAGGGTGTGTCTGAGGATGAATAGTCATGTGATTTACCTGAGAAGACAAAAGACGCACTGAACGACCAGACAAAGACGCGCATAATGAGCCTTTCAGTCAATGTAGATGGGACGGATTAGTGCAGCACAATACAAAACAATGAGGAGCCAAACGATCCTAATTTGAGTTAAAATCAGTGTTTTTACTCTGAGGACAAGCTAAACTATTTGTCTCTGTCTGGAATACAAGAAGCGCTTCTTCACGTCCGTGACGCGCCTTCATCCAAACGCGCAGAAAAAGTGAGTAAATTCTATGATGAAGTTTGACGTTTTGTGTCATTTCTCGGGGGTGTGCACATATTTACCTGGTTCACCTGAGATTATTTACAGTGGACAGCGTACAAGGCGGGACCGCATTACCTTGTCAGTGCTCAGACCATACGCCGCACACTGCATCAAATTGGTCTGCATGGCTGTCGTCCCAGAAGGAAGCCTCTTCTAAAGATGATGCACAAGAAAGCCCGCAAACAGTTTGCTGAAGACAGGCCGACTAAGGACATAGATTACTGGAACCGTGTCCGAGACCAAGATAAACTTATTTGGTTCAGATGGTGTCAAGCGTGTCTGGTGGCAACCACGTGAGGAGTACAAGGAAAGTGTGTCTTGCCTACAGTCAAGCATGGTTCTGGGAGTGTCATGGTCTGGGGCTGCATGAGTGCTGCCGGCACTGGGGAGCTACAGTTCATTGAGGGAACCATGAATGCCAACACGTACTGTGACCTACTGAAGCAGAGCATGATCCCCTCCCTTTGGAGACTGGGCCACAGGGCAGTATTCCAGCATGATAACGACCCCAAACACACCTCCCAAGATGACCACTGCCTTGCTAAAGAAGCTGAGGGTAAAGTTGATGGACTGTCCAATGTCTCCAGACCTAAACCCTATTGAGCATCTGTGGGGCATCCTCAAACAGAAGTTGGAGGAGTGCAAGGTCTCAAACATCCACCAGCTCTGTGATGTCATCATGGAGGAGTGGAAGAGGATTCCAGTGCCAACCTGTGAAGCTCTGGTGAACTCCATGCCCAAGAGGGTTATGGCAGTGCTAGAAAATAATGGTGGTCACACAAAATACTGACACTTTGGGCCCAATTTGGACATTTTCACTTAGGGGTGTACTCACTTTTGTAGCTAGCGGTTTAGACATTAATGGCTGTGTATTGAGTTATTTTGAGGGGACAGCAAATTTACACTGTTATACAAGCTGTACACTCACTACTTTATATTGTAGCAAAATGTCATTTCTTCAGTGTTGTCACATGAAAAGATGCAATAAATTATTTACAAAAATGCGAGGGGTGTACTCACTTCTGTGAGATACTGTATTTCTGGACCTCATCGTCAGTGCCTGTCATGGATGCATTCCTCAAACCCAGTAGGGGACACGGGAAGCAAAGGATTCCATCAGGCTAAAGAAACTGGGCTTTGCTGGCTGGTGGGATTCCTGAGGAAGCTGACTTGTATTGGCAGGCCTAGCAGTACACAGCATGGTTGGTTGCTGAAGCAAAAACTTGAGCATGGGAGGAGTTTGGTGAGGCCATCGAGCAGGACTTTTTGTTGGCCTCCGGTGACTCAGGAGGGGGAAACAGTGCTACACTTCTATTGTCTTTTTCTTTCTTCTCTATCTACTCTCTTTCTATATTCCCATGCCTCACCCCCTGAAATGCCTTATAGCTGGCATCATCAAAACAAACAAGATCTATTCAACAAGAGGAATTGGTTCAAAACCTCTTGGTAAAGCAACTTTGTTGGCTCAACATAGCATAATGATCCTTAATACGGTATGCCAAGCAGAGAGACCAGACAAGTTTTAAAAAAATAAATAAATAAAAAAATAAATAAATACAAGACCAGTGTTACAAAGATTATGTCCATGAGAAGGCCATTTTATAGCTATAATCAGTTCCTAGTTTCCTATCACAACAGAACACACACACAATTGCAAGAAATAGTAATGCCACTGATCGCACTTTCCTGGCTTTCTGCATAAATTGGTCATTAGATTTGATCTAATCTTCACCAAAGTCACAAATATCAAACAATATTTCTAACCTGCTTATGATGTCACCTGGAGTCAGGTGTTAGTAACCTTGAGGTCCAATCAGTAAAACAAGAATGAAGGTGAGGTTTAGAAGTACCTTGACTTATAAATGGTGAGGGACCACCATCCCTCTGTTCTGAACAGCTGCTTATATCTCTAACAACGGAAGAGGTTGGAGCTGAGCTCAGGAGACTTCGGCCAGGGAAGGCAGACGAACCAGATGGAGTATGTCCAAGGCTTTTGAAGGACTGTGCAGGACAACTAACTGTTCCTCTTCAGAGGCTCTTAAATATGAGTCTTCAGCTGGAAAAAGTTCCAGTGCTGTGGAAGACTTCTTGTCTCATACCGATGCCCAAAATAGGGCGGCTGGTGGAGCTAAATGACTATAGACCGGTGGCTTTGACATCACATATAATGAAGACCTTGGAGCGGCTCCTTGTCCGTCACATGAGGCTGCAGGTTGAGGAGGATCTTGATTCTCTTCAGTTTGCCTATCAGAAGCACTTGGGAGTGGAAGATGCGGTGCTTTACATGCGGTGCTATCTGGATGTGCCTATCTGGATGTGCCTGGTTCATATGTGAGGATTATGTTCTTTGACTTCTCCAGTGTTTTCAATACTATACGGCCTCTCATACTGAGAGACAAGCTTCTATGTATGGGGGTGGCCCCCTCTCTGGTGTCATGGATTATGGACTATTTGACATCCAGGCTGCAGTATGTCAGGCTGGGGAGATGTGTTTCTGGGACACTGGAATGCAGCACTGGGGCTCCACAAGGGACTGTTCTTGCTTCTTTTCTGTTCACGGTCTACACTTCGGACTTCAGGTATAACTCAAAATCTTGCCACATTCAGAAGTATTCTGATGACATGGCTGAGGTGGCATGTGTCAGCGATGGACAGGAGGGGGAGTACAGGGACCTAGTGCAGGCCTTCACTGACTGGAGCAAAAAGAACTATCTTCTCCTGAACACCACCAAGACTAAGGAGCTGGTGGTGGATTTTAGGAGAACAAAAGCACCACGCCAGTCAGTCTGTATTGATGGACAGGAGATAGAGACTGTACAGACCTTCAAATACCTGGGGGTGGTATTGGACGAAAAACTGGAGTGGTCTGCCAATGTGGATGCAGTGTACAGAAAAAGGCAGAGCCCCCTCTTCTTCTTGAGATGGCTCGGTTCGTACAGTGTCTGCAGTGACAATGCTATGCATGTTCTACCACACTGTCATGGCAAGTACACTGTTCTATGCTGCTGTCTGTTGGGGGAGTGACATTACTGACAGAGACTGTAGGCGCCCGGACAAACTGGTGAGAAAGAACTGTGGTGGAGCAGCAGATGTGGAGGAAGCTGCTTTCTATATTGAACAATAATAAACACTCCCTCCACCACATACTGACTAAACAGACTAGCAACTGCAGTAGGAGGCTCATCTCACTGCGCTGCAGAACTGATCCTTTGTCCCCACAGCCATTAGATTGTATAATAGTAATTATTAGTAATTTATTATTATTAGTAGTAGTAGTACTAGTAATTGATATGTAATTGTTGATAGTAATTGATCCCTTATTATTAGTAATTGATGTTACTGATATGTTATTTATGTTATATGTTATTGATTTGAGTGCCTTCATCCGTTAATTATATTTCATATTTTATTTTATATTTTACAGTGGAATCTGTTAAAGTTATTAATTAAGAGCTACAGGACAATTTGAATTTCTCCAATGGGGATGAATAAAGTATCTGTCATTTCATGTCATGTCATGTCACAGCAGTCTCTGTACTCCCTTTGAATTGAAACCGTGGTGCGGATCTCAATCATTTTGTTTAGAAGCGACCGAACATTCGTAACTAAGAGGCTAGGTAGGAGTGGCCTGGTTGCTCGAGCCTTTAGCCTAGCATGCAGCCCAATCTTCAATAAAGTCTGTCGTATGTTCTGTGTCCGATGGTTTTCTCCAGTAAAAGTACTAAAATAATAAATAAAATTATAGTTAAAAGGGAACGTTCTCAAGAGATGCGAACAAAGACATCTGCCGCGGAGGGGGCCATTTTGTGCGTACTCAAAAAAGCCAGCCAATTTGACAGTCGTCTTACTATTGAATAAGCATTATCAGCGTACATCAATCCTATTTATATAGGTCAATAGGAGTCTACTACACCTACTGGAGGCAATTAGAGTCATGTTTTAATGCTTAAATATAAGCGAGTAGCTGTCATGCCTAAACTTAGGGATATAACTTATGCAATGTACATCATGACAACAAGATCTGTAGGATGAAAACGACCTACTGAACCCTTCAGTAGGTAGTTGAGTAGGGACCTACTGACCCATAACTATAGTCTATAACTAAAGCCCAAATGGGCTATTGAATAGCATGAAAACATTCCAAACAGGTGGAAAAGCATATTAAAACCATTTTTTGTTTATATTTTCGTTTCTTGGCATGTGATCTTCTTAATCTAACCCATCAAGCTGCAGTTTGACAACTTTCAACAACAAAGGGAAAAATAATTTACACCTCTACTATGTTTGGTTATGATGTCTTGAATGCTGCTGCTATAACACAATGTCAAAGGAAAATAAAAAAAATCTTACTGTAGTGAAAACACTAGAGGCAGTGGACCAGGACAAACATGGAATCAAAGGAATGGGCTTTGGCCAGTTAGTCACAGCCAGGGACGCCATCTAGACACAAAGATAACAAACGGCACTTATCAAAAAATAAGATATGGTGGATAAAATGAGCTGACTGAAAAATCAAGAAAAAATAAAGTCCTAAAGTCGGTATTATTACGTATTATATTAGGTATACATTGACATGAACAATCCTATATATCACTGCAGAGCCTTTTACACCCACCTGACTTGCACTGATGTACAATGTATTTCAGTATATTACTATTGCTGCATATATCCAGCACACAACTGTGGGTGTATCTTCAGACTGTTTTCATTTTAATAATTTTTTATAATGAAGTCTATTTAGCTTCTGTATGTAATTTATGCTTTAACTATATTTGGGTTATATGTGATTATATTGGGCTATATGGGTGACTATATTGGGTTATATGTGAATAATGTGAATTGGCTGCAGTTACAAGCACTGTAATTACCCGTTTCAGATTAACATATCAGTCCATCAGTCTACTTGGGCTTATTTGTATATTTCAGCTCTAAAGTATCACAGAATAACAAGGATTTTGGTTGATTATTTAGTAGAACATTAGTGAAACATAGTTGGTTTCATTTAAACAAAAACAAGAAAAATGACAATGTGTACTGTTTTGGTGACTCACATATCCTCCCATGGAGATGCCAGTCATTCCTAGTGGCCAGTATCCTTCTCTTTCCAGCCAACGGAGAAGCGCAGTAGACTCCAAGATCAAAGCCCCTCCCATCACAAATAGGTCTGACACATTTTTCAGACTGGACCGCCTAAAATACACAGAAAAAATTCTATTTAATTCACACTGAATAATGCGGATTTTACAGGAAAAGCCTACTCAAAATGTCTTGGCATTAAACGATTGTCCTCTGTAGTCTTGCTGATGATTCTGAGTATTTTGTAACTTGATCTTTCATAGAGGACTGGTCCTGCTATTAGTCTGTATTCACAATGGATTCCAAAGAAAAAAAAACAACAAAAAAAAAAAAAAAAAAAAAAAAAAAAAAAAAGCTGTCTCTGTTCTTTTGTGAAATAAAGTAGTAAAGAATCTATAATCCAAACCTATAGTATAATAATAATGACTGATAATGATAATAGTAAATAATATCAATAGCAAATAGTAAATAATCTATCTAGATGGTTTTCATTCTGATTTTCCATGCTGTAATTTTACTGGTACACTACACTAGTAAATTTACACTCCCAGTTTCTGATTTATAATTGATATGTGGTCAGATCCATAACCTCATTCATAATTTTTGATGAGGAGTTTTTCATATATATTATCATTTTTTAGTTAAAAACTGCATTGTATTTTAGAAAAAGGGTCTTCTGTAACTGACTGTAACTAAGCAATATTTTAGGTTCAATATAATAGTGACAGCTTGTTTGCAACTTTCTAATTTTGAAAAGAAAAAAAAAGAAAATCAACATATGTTATTTGTCAAGGAGTGCCCAAACTTTTGCATATACCTCTACTGTCTCTCTGTCTTACTGACAAGGTTTATCTGCTAGTTACAGTGGGTACGGAAAGTATTCAGACCCCTTTAAATTTTTCGCTCTTTGTGTCATTGCAGCCATTTGCCAAAATCAAAAAAGTTCATTTTATTTCTCATTAATGTACACTCAGCACCTCATCTTGACAGAAAAAAAACAGAAATGTAGAAATTTTTGCAAAGTTATTAAAAAAGAAAAACTGAAATACCACCTGGTCATAAGTATTCAGACCCTGTGCTCAGTATTGAGTAAAAGCACCCTTTTGAGCTAGTACAGCCATGAGTCTTCTTGGGAATGATGCAACAAGTTTTTCACACCTGGATTTGGGGATCCTCTGCCATTCTCCCTTGCAGATCCTCTCCAGTTCTGTCAGGTTGGATGGTGAACGTTGGTGGACAGCCATTTTCAGGTCTCTCCAGAGATGCTTAATTGGGTTTAGGTCAGGGCTCTGGCTGGGCCAGTCAAGAACGGTCACAGAGTTGTTCTGAAGCCACTCCGTTGTTATTTTAGCTGTGTGCTTAGGGTCATTGTCCTGTTGAAAGGTGAACCTTCGGCCCAGTCTGAGGTCCTGAGCACTCTGGAAGAGGTTTTCTTCCAGGATATCTCTGTACTTGGCTACATTCATCTTTCCTTCAGTTGCAACCAGTCGTCCTGTTCCTGCAGCTGAAAAACACCCCCACAACATGATGCTCCCACCACCATGTTTCACTGTAGGGATTGTATTGGGCAGGTGATGAGCAGTGCCTGGTTTTCTCCACACACATACAGCTTAGAATTAACGCCAAAAAGTTCAATCTTGGTCTCATCAGACCAGAGAATCTTATTTCTCATAGTCTGGGAGTCCTTCATGTGTTTTTTGGCAAACTCTATGCGGGCTTTCATGTGTCTTGCACTGTGGAGAGGTTTCCGTCGGGCAACTCTGCCATAAAGCCCCGACTGGTGGAGGGCTGCAGTGATAGTTGACTTTGTGGAACTTTCTTCCATCTCCCTACTGCATCTCTGGAGCTCAGCCACAGTGGTCTTTGGGTTCTTCTTTACCTCTCTCACCAAGGCTCTTCTCCCACGATTGCTCAGTTTGGCTGGACGGCCAGGTCTAGGAAGAGTTCTGGTCGTCCCAAACTTTTTCCATTTGAGGATTATGGAGGCCACTGTGCTCTTAGGAACCTTGAGTGCTGCAAAAATTCTTTTGTAACCTTGGCCAGATCTGTGCCTTGCCACAATTCTGTCTCTGAGCTCCTTGGGCAGTTCCTTCGACCTCATGATTCTCATTTGCTCTGACATGCACTGTGAGCTGTAAGGTCTTATATAGACAGGTGTGTGCCTTTCCTAATCAAGTCCAATCAGTTTAATTAAACACAGCTGGACTCCAATGAAGGAGCAGAACCATCTCAAGGAGGATCAGAAGAAATGGACAGCATGTGAGTTAAATATGAGTGTCACTGCAAAGGGTCTGAATACTTATGACTATGTGATATTTCAGTTTTTCTTTTTTAATAAATTTGCAAAAATTTCTACATTTCTGTTTTTTTTTCTGTCAAGATGGGGTGCTGAGTGTACATTAATGAGAAATAAAATGAACTTTTTTGATTTTGGCAAATGGCTGCAATGACACAAAGAGTGAAAAATTTAAAGGGGTCTGAATACTTTCCGTACCCACTGTATATAACATAAATCAGACTCTTTCAGGACATGATAAACATCAACTATCCACATTTCTCTCTTTGAAAAATACAGATTATAATTAATAGAGAATACAAAGAGAGTCAAAATAGCTTGTTGGCACATAATCATTTACAAATCTGAGACAGCATAATGTATGTAAAGTATGTAGCCATCAACTGCAAACTGAAGATCCTGTCTAAATTCTTATATTGTTTTCATCTACTTCTATCAGACATGAATAATGCAATCAAATAAATAAATCAAAACACTAGTATAAGAATTGACATTTACTTACAGTTGGTCCTTGGGTTTACGATAGCCATGTAAACAGTCAGTTAAAGAACAATAAGAAATGGCATACAGATGATATACATCAGCCAATGATACCAAGAAAATACAAACATGTGACCAAATGAATAAATCCCATTTAACCTATGGCACAAAAGAGCATGTTGTCTTACCTGAATTTGTATAATTATAATCTTTTATTGCAGTTCTATAGGAGCAAGGTCTAAAAAATAAACTTGATGGTATCATCAAGGTCCAGAACTTCACACATGTATAAGTGAATTATCCAAATCAGGATGTTCATAATTTGACCGGAGTCTATTTGTTGTTATGTAAGCTGGTTTAAAGTTTACATGGGTTTTACATTTTTTACATGGATTGAATTATTTTAGTGTGATGTGGATTCCAGCTTATTTTGAATGCATTTGGCATTTCACCATTTAAACTTCTTTAATTCCAAATGTAGAAATGCTATTCAATGAATAGTTTGGGTAGTGTAGTTATGATTTTATTTAATCAAAGCAGTCAGTAAATACTGACAAATGCCTTTGTATACATGTAACTTGAGTCACAGTTGTATCATGTAAGTTTTTGGAAATTCCAATTCTCTTCACCCTTTCACCCCAGATTCAACTTTTATTGATGCCACAAGAAAATTGTTAGTGTTTTCTGTGGGTATTCATAGTTATTTGTATTATTTATATATTGTATTAGTATTTACATTTGGGAAGCCAACACCGAGACGCATTCTATTCTTGCATACTTGGCTAATAAACCATATTCAGATTCTAAGGCTATACAGTCTATTACAGGAAAGGGCCAAATGAAGAAAAAAATAGAAAAGAGGAAGCAATTGGAAGAAGTCAAGATAAGGATATAGTAAGGGTTTTCCAGCAGCAGTGAAGCTATTCCTGCTTCTTTGATCATAGGTCTTGCCATGAGGGTCCGTCGACGCCAGAAAAACTACAGACCGACAGCCACACAAACACACACACATAAAGGTCACAGAAAGTACAGAGAAAAGGGATCACCATTTTCTGCCTAATACGGGCTGTCTGGGTACACTTTAATGTTCATGATATGTTGAGACTGAAAGGTTAAGAGCTTTACATGGTCTCCAGTTCCAGCCAGGTGGATGCATACTGGTCTGTTCTTCTTCCATCTCTTAGGAACTATAAATTGGAATCTGAAATAAGAAACACACTGTGATGATTCACTTGGATGCCACAATGCACAAATGCATCAAGAGTGATCACTGTGTGGAAATCAACAATTCAATAATGTATTTGTGCTCTTATTTAACAGGAACAATGTACAATAAAGTTTGAGTCATGGCAACTCAAAACGTTTCCCGTAAATCAGGTGAGAGTCATTAGACCCACACTCCTGACTTGGTTTCACTTCACACCTGGTCTGGATAGGCTCGTTAGGTGAACAAAAGACGTAAGCTCAGGTGACGGTCATTAGGATCTAATGGTGTTCTAATCTAATTTCCACACCGGGAAATTAATGAACACATCAAATATCTTCCAGGGAGGACACACTCTGCAGGCAGTTGGTATATTAGAGGGGTCACATGAGTCCACCATTAGATCCTAATGACCCTCACCTGAGCTCACTTCTATTAAACCAACTCAGGAGCGTGGGTCTAATGACTCTCACCTGGTTTACATAGCTCACCTAATGAGCCTATGGGACCAGGGGTGGAGTGAAGGGTGGGAGTAGTGAAACATTTCGACCTAAAAACTAAAAGTCCAGTTGTCATGACTCAACCTCTAGATAACTTCACCTGGACAACTGAGAATCTCCACAGACGATGTACAATAAAGTTACAACAGATGAAAGTGCTATTACATAAATGGTTCTGCCTTGTTTGTCTTGGATAGAAACTGGCAGGCACAGGGATAAAAACAACCTTATTGTCATCATTATTTGGTTGCACTGAACATGAGCAGTAAAATAGGCAAAATCATGTGTGCACCTGGCTTTGACAGCCTCTGGTGGCAGGATTCCAGGAACCAAGTGCTCCAGAGGAGAGATGAAATACCCATCGTGGATCTGACATTCACTATTTTCCTCTGTCTGGACACACAGGCACAAACAAAACATACTGTACATATCAATGCTAATACAAAGAATACTTACTCTATGCTACTAGTTAACACTGAAACGAGCAAACGGAGTACCTTGTTTATATAAACTGGGTAGTTTTCAGCCACCAGAGACTTGCATTTTTCCCTGTCTCCAATAACCTTACGGAACTCAAAGATTCTTCAAAACAGACACAACACACAAAAAAGGACAGCATATGAATTCAACATCAGAACAGAGCAACACACACCATCAGAACTTCATCTATTGGCTGGACCATGTACAGTAACTTTTGAATTAGTTTGACATTGACCAATGTAACACTAATATTTAAAAACAACGTATTCCATTTCTCAGGCTGGCCCACTTCTTACTTGCTTGAGTAATACAATAGGATTTTTCCGAGATTATGGACATACAGCAGTAGCCATTCAAAGTGCTGCTCCAATAACGGGCCACATTTACCATAAATGCAGTGCGTTTGTGTTGACAGCATGGTATATGTTACACTGTTACACTAATGTCTACAGGTGGCACTCAAATTTTACACTGCTGATGACATGGCAGAAAGCAAAACAAAAAAATGCATTCTGGTATTCTGGTTGTGACCTGTAGCACCGCAGCAATAAGTTTGCCCTCAGATAATGCTGAGTCAATCGTGCACGTAAAACATCAGCAATTAATTACATTTATATTCTCAATTTCACTGCAGTTTCTACATTAGCTTCCACAACTTTTGCAGAAGGAAGAAGGTTAACATGGTTAATGAGGTGGCCATTATAGTGCAATGAACTAGCAGCTGGCTACATAACTAAACTGCAAGAGCTGGCTAGGTAATACAGGAGCACACGCTTACTTACTCCGCTTCTTTTGTCTTTTTAATAGCACTCGTGCCCCAACTCCATCAACAGTGAGTACACATAACCCGCCCTTGGCAGCTATGGAGTTCCCCCGGAACCCCAAATCTGACGAACATCTCCTCCACCAGTTTCAGCATCGCTGTGGAGGCATTCTAGTCTGGTACCGCATACGCCTCGGGCCACTTGGTGAAGTAGTCCATTGCTACCAAGACGTCGCGGTTGCTGGAGTCAGTGTTCGGGAATTGACCTAACACCCGCTCCATGGGTCCCCCCACCAGGTACTGTCTGCTGACTGGGTCCTTTCTGTGCAGTATACGTGTCACAGCAATGGACGTGCAACTCCACATCCTTCCAACAGCCGGGCCAGTAGAACCACTGCCTCAGTCTCTTTAAAGTCTTTCAGTTCCTGTAATGGTCTGCCCCAACTGAGCCGTGGACCAGAACCTCTGGTGCCAAGACCCGAGACACCTGGAGCTGCAGCAGATCGGTCCCCTAGCCAGGGACACACCATCCCTGATAGAGCACCCCCCTTTGTGACACTTCAGGTTGTTCCACTGGGAATGCAGCACCTTCATCTCCGGCGCCTCTGCCACCACGGTTTGCCAGTCATGACACTGCCGTGCCTCCAGCCACCTTTTCACCACGGCCAGCGAAGGATCCGTTGCCTGCTGCTGTCTCAACTGGACCTTGGTGAATTATCTCACCTGCTGTTCATTCAGTCGAGGGCATCGCCACGTCTCACCTCCGCCGTGCAGCTCCACCAGGAGAAACCAATTGCCCAGGAGATATGACCAGAAATGTCTCACTGCCAGGACCACAGCAAGCAACTCCCGTCTGGTAACACAGTAGTTGCGCTCCGCTCGGTTCAGACTGCAGCTGTACTAGACTACCACTCTCTCTCTGCGCTGTCCTCCCTCTGTGAGCACTGGGATAGGGATAAGCCAACAATGGTGCGTCGTTCAATGCCGTCTTGAGCTGCTCAAAGGTGGAGTCCACGCAAAGGCCCGTCCCTTCTCAGTCAGCTGGTGGAGGGGGCTGGCAATGCTAGCGAAGTCCGTCATGAACTTCCTATACTATGACGCCAGCCACAGAATTCCATTGAGTACCCTCTCCATCAGGCGCTCGAAGGTAGCAGGGGCATTACATAGTCCAAATGACATCACCCGAAACTGCCACAGTCCCTGACCAATTGTGCAGGCAGTTTTGGGTTTTGCCTCTGGTGTCAGCTCTAATTGCCAATATCCACTGCGCAGGTCGAGGGAGTTAAACCAGGATGACCCAGTGTGGAAATGCAGACGCACCTATGGGGACTTCATATAAGATAAAGGAAGTAACTGGCCTTAGCTTGCTCAGCGACCACCGCCCTGAACACATAAAAGACAACAAGGGAATAACAACTCCATATATGGTAATAGACTAAATTCCTTTTGGTGGAAAAGTACTGGTATGGTGGTCACCAGCTATATACATGGTATAGTTTCCACCTATAGGTCAGATCTCTCTGCCTGCGTGTGTGAGTTGATCTCCGGAGACGTCTCTATATTTTTACAATAAACCAGTGTGTCGATTCCTAACTTTCGCTCCGTCTTCTTTTAACCCTCCATCAATGGACTCGGGTGAAGGTCACAAGGTCTGACTTTTCAACAATTTGGGAGCTCGTCCGGTCTTGGAGAGGGAATTGGACTGAGGAACCGTCCGAAAGACCACATTGACAGTCTCTGAGGCGCCAAATAAAAGGTAAGGCAGAAACCTATTATATTAAATTCTGCTGAATTGACTACCACTTAATAAAAAGACCTGAGCCGTGTGCCATCGGCAGGCCACAGTTGAATAATACCTGAACTGTGTGCGATCGGCAGGTAAACTGTGAATGTGTCTGAGCCGTGTGCAATCGGCAGACACAGCGTGAGTGAAGACCTGAGCTGTGTGCGATCGGCAGGCCACAGTTGAATAATACCTGAGCCGTGTTCGATCGGCAGGTAAACTGTGAATGTGTCTGAGCCGTGTTCGATCGGCAGATACTCGTATGAATGTGAGATTGTGTGACTGGCAAGTAATATTGCATTATTCAATGTAGTTATTGTTATTAGACAAAGGGTCTAAGGCAGAGGTCACTAACAGGCGGACCGCGGTCCGGGTGCGGACCCAGAAGCCGCCCCATACGGACCCGGACGTACAGCCAAAACAGAAGATTGTGATTTAAAACCTAACGGGGCGCTTCTATTTCCACCGGCGCAGCTTTTTTAGACTTTACGGTAGTGGAAACGCACAGACCAATTGCATGCGAGTTGAGCCATCCCACGTGATACCACTCAGCCAATCAAGTCTGTGCATCCCAGGCGGTAAACTTTACGACTCTACAGTGTAAACAGCGCTAGAGGCAAGTTACACATGAAAACAGAGTTGCCAACTTAGCGACTTTATCGCTATATTTAGCGAGTATTCAGACCCCTCTAGCGACACTTTTTTTTAAGCGACTAGCGACAAATCTGGCATCTTTTTCTGGTGTTACTGGAGACTTTTTGAGACTCTGATGTGTCTGTACTGCACCGTTCTTACACTTCTCAATTTGCCGCAGTAAGACGGCAAATCAGCTGCAGCCGCGAGCCCCTCCCCCGTCCCAAAGCCTTCACAGGTGGCCCAGTCCTCTCGCAGCAGTCCCTCCCTCCCAGCTGCAGTCACAGCAGGAAGTGTTCCCGCCTCCGCGTCCCGACTGCAATGTGCGTGATCTGTACTGATGCATGGCATAATAAAAAAATAAAATAAAATAAAAAGTAAAATGTTCTTTGTCTAAAATAAATCACTGCATTTGAATCAAACAGCCTCAGTCATTTACAGCAAGGCAAATGTATTTAGTTCTGAGAACTTATTAAATGCAGGCCGTCACGCTACATTATATGGCACAGTACAAATATTTTGAGTGTCCCTTATTCTGTCCCTTATTTCTTATAAAGAATCACAATTGTCTCTTACTTTCCATTTCTGAAGTTGGCAAAAGCGTCCATCACAATTACAGCATGTGCCATGGACATTATGCAAATTACACGATGACGTCATTCTGTGACTTCTAGCGACTTTTAGGACAGCCAATAGCTACTTTCCTTACTGACGAGTTGGCAACACCGCATGAAAAGACGGTACAAAGAAAAAGAAAGAGAGCGATACATGTAGAAAACAAAGGGAGAGAAACTGTAAAGTGAGACGGAGAAAGAGCGAGAACTTAGTTAATGAGAGAACATTATACATATATGTTCAGCTGTGTGTTACATGACAATAAATATTGTCAGAAAGTTTTTGAATTGTACTGAATTCATTTGATTTGACAGTCAGGTATTGATTACATGCAGATGTTGATAAAACTACTAGGCTACTTAAATATATATCACACTAACTAGTTAGACATTATGATCTTCCGGACCTTTGCTTCAAGAAATTTTCTCTAACTGGACCTCTTTAAATTTTAGTTGAATACCCCTGGTCTAAGGTGTATAAATTGTCATACGGTGCATAAGTATAACATCTGTTATCACATAGGACTATGTGAAGAGGTAAGAAAAGATATTTATGAGGCACGTGGCGAAAGAAGAGGTAAGTACGAAAGGGAAGTGTCTCTGAGAGGGACCCTAATAGACTGAGCAGAGAAGCAGGAAGTAGAGGTAAAGTGATTCAGAGGCTGCTCCTCCCATTATTTGGCTCCCTCTAGTGGCGCCGAGCAGAATTACAGGAGAAGTTGCTGACACGTTTGGTCAGTGGAAAAACCTCATTATGTCTGTATTAGTTTCTATTGCTGTGTTTGTGGGGATCCTGGTCACCTGTGGGTGCTGCTTCATTCCATGCCTGCATTCCCTCGCAGTTAGACTCATATTGTCTACTTTAGAGAAACACGACCCGAAAGTTCTGATGCCCTTATTGGCCCAGGGCTCAGATGACGACAGTGATGACTCAGACGGGGTACAGCTCTGAGAGATGTGATCTCCTAAAGGAGATCAAGAGAGGGATAGCAAAAATTCTAATTTGTTTGGATGGGCTCTTAGGAGAGCCCAAAAGGGGGACTTGTGGAAATGCAGACGCACCTATGGGGACTTCATATAAGATAAAGGAAGTAACTGGCCTTAGCTTGCTCAGCGACCACCGCCCTGAACACATAAAAGACAACAAGGGAATAACAACTCCATATATGGTAATAGACTAAATTCCTTTTGGTGGAAAAGTACTGGTATGGCGGTCACCAGCTATATACATGGTATAGTTTCCACCTATAGTTCAGATCTCTCTGCCTGCGTGTGTGAGTTGATCTCCGGAGACGTCTCTATATTTTTACAATAAACCGGTGTGTCAATTCCTAACTTTCGCTCCGTCTTCTTTTAACCCTCCATCAATGGACTCGGGTGAAGGTCACAAGGTCTGACTTTTCAACACCAGCAACATGATCCAATGCGCTATTAATGCAGGGCAAGGGCTATGAGTCCGCTGTGTAGTGCGGCGAGATGCACCTGAGTGAGTTAAGGCTCTAGTGTCCCATTGAACCGGGAAAGCTTAGCTGGCATCTTGGGCATCTGGGTCATTGTCTCATAGCTTGCAGTGATTGTCGAGGCATTAGAGGCAGCGCCCATAGCTAGGGGTGTCAGGTGTTCAGTGACCACTCTGCCGGTTGCCATAGCGCCAACCCATGATGCACTGGCATACTCTGGTCTCAGCTGGTGACGGCCACGTCTCATCTGTTCTAACAGCAGGCTGCTCTCCGCTACAGCGTGCTCTAGTTCATGTATTTCTGGATCCATGACTTGTCTTCTAGACAGCAGGTACCACTTCTGATACCAATGTAATGAACTAGCAGCTTGCTACGTAAATAAACTGCAAGAGCTAGCTAGCTAATACAAGAACACAGGCTTACTCCGTTTCTTTTGTCTTTTTAAGAGCGTTCATGCCCCATATACCGCACAACTCCAAGCACTCATTTATTTAGTCACAACACAGAGTATAACTACAGCTCCAACTCCATCAACAGTGAGTACACATAACCCAGGAGGTTCCTCTTACAAGAAGCCTTCACAGTGATGGTGTTATAACACTCCTCTCCAGAGCACATAACCCCTGCACTTTATAACCCCTACAATAACCCCAACACATTGAACAATTAGTACACGAACAGTAGAACAAAAGAGAACAACAAAAATAACCTACTTTTCCTTGCCCACAGTCCTTTCCATCATGCGCTCTCCTGTGGCCACTACAATAGGGTGGCAGACCATAAAATGCATAGTGGTATAAAATATACCTACCCCGGAATTCTTGTCTTGTCGCACCAGAGAACAGTTTAACAAAGATTAATTAATTGGTACTTAGAAAAAGATGTAGTGAATTCTCAGTCATTTTCGCTTCACTGAGGAACTGTCAAGTAACATAAGTTTTAAAACATGGGAAACTGCTTGTTTGTATGTTAGTTTAGATTGGTTTCCCTTCTCTTCTGTTGTGCTTATTGTTTGCTGGTATGGCCACAGTACTATTTAAGTTGCCCTCATGTCCCATTATGTGAGGTCAGTGTGTTCATCATATCATTTTGTCATTCTTATTTGTATAGGTAGGTTTTGTTAATAGCCAATATAGCCTACTTCTTGTTTGCTTTATCACCCTTGCCTAGCTCATAGTTTATCTTAGTTCAGATGTGTTATGTATTTTAGCAGCGTGGAGCACATACATAGATTTTAAAATTACATGAATATGGATTACTGATTAAAAGTGAGCGTTTGCAGCAAGTTATTATGGTATATGCATAAATTCAAATTGTCAGAGCATTGTCTGAACTGTTATTCAGAAACTCTGTTTTCAGATTTAGCACAGTAGAAATACTGTGAAAGTTCTGCATTTGATTTTTACATTTGAGTAGAGCAGAGTTGGATCTAACCTTTCTGAGGCCCTAAACAAAATTCAGTTTAGGGGCCCTACTACCAATTCTATGAGCCATTGTTAGTTATGCAGTGTCCAGGAAAAATAATATATCCTAAGAATAACAATAAAGACACCAATCCAGAGAACACTGTGTAAATAAATCACATGCATTTTATTTAAAAAATACACTACTTAATGCTGGAGAAAATACACTACTTAATACTGTAAAAATATTACCTAAACAATATAATCTATAATAACCAATAAAAATGAAGTATTTTTTATATATAACTCCAAACAAGAAAAAAATGTCAAAATAACACTCCAATACCAAAAGATTATAATTTTTATTAATATTAGTAGTAGTAGTACGTAGTTGTATTAGTAGTGGTAGTTTGAGTTAAAATGAAGAAAGCATACTTTTACATTGTAATATGAATGATTTCCTTTTGCCAAAGGAAATGCTTTAATTTTAAAGGTGTGTGTGCCTGCACACCCTCATGAGCTTGACTGCTATCATTCCCAAGCTAGCAGGCACCCCTCATTTCCTAAACCAGCTGAGTTAGCAAAATTTTTCTTTTAACAGTCTGATAACAGTCCAGAACCAGAATGTTCTGAACAACTGACTACATCTCTTAGCTTCCAAAGCAACATTTATAAATCATTTAGAAAGAGCCAAAAGACGATGTTCAATTTCCTTTTTATTTCAAGTTCCCTCTTGGTTTTCTGTATATTAAGACATGCTTCTCTAGGCTGTATTCTGTTGCGTTCTATTTTCCATACCTCTTGAGGTCTTCAGGCTTTCCCCATCCTCCTATAAAGAGTTTAGTGAGAAGTAGCCTTCTGTAAAATACATCCAGTCGGCTCACACCCATGGACCAGCACCTACTATCCACGCAGAGAGAGACATACTTTAATTAGAATATGCAGCATTAAGTAGGATATAAGCACCAATCCAACTCTTATGTGTTGTTGCCTGCCAACTGTAAAATATCTACCCAGAACAGAAGGTTTAAAAATGTTTAGCAAAGAACATGAACATCTATATTAGAAAACACTCATCCGGTGACCAGAAACCCCACTCATTATAGCTTTAATTGTTAAGTGAAGAGCAACGTTAGGAAGGAGCTGGTGCGTATGGCTGGCACCAGTGGCATCATTAGGTATAATCATTCAGGGCTTTAGCCCCGAATACTCTAAGCCCTGAACACATTCTGTCCTGTCAAAGGTTTACACTAAGTTAACACAAGGTTAACTCTAAGGTCATGGGCTGATTTTGGAGCAAAGTGGCACTAATTACAGCATCTGACAAAGGGGTACTAATTTACCAATGCACGTGAAGGGGAAGTGGGAGAAAGGTGCAAATTCACTGACTAGCAGTCATGAAAGTATGAAAGGTTTTGGTAGGAACACCCAAGTCTAGCCATCTTAGATATTTAAAGAAAAAAAAATAAAAGTAAATGAGAAAGCTTTTACAGACATAACTTCTGGTCATAATGCAAGTTTTTAAGTTAAGTTAGTTAAGTTACGCACATTGCTGTAAGTCATTCCAGTGAAACCATTTGCCTCCCTTTGCAAATTATTGTGTGGCCATAGAAGGATGGATAGACAATTATTTCTTATACAAAAAATATTAAAGCTTCAAACCAGAGATGATCACAAGTCATTTCTTGGAAGACCAAATCAAATCTCAAATCTCTGGTCATAAGTCCAAATCAAGTCTCAAGTGTCATGGTTGCAATGAACAATGCTTGTTGCTTGCTTTGCAAATTGCAAAGCTCTACAAAGCTAGTAACAAGCTAACATTAGATAGCCAATGCTGAGCTAAACCCAGTGACAACTGAGTTGCCTGTTCAGGTGCGTTTAGAGGCCTGATAAAATTAGATGTTGTTGATCCAGGGTCTTATTTTTATATTGCACACATTGCATGTTGCTGTTCATTTGTTTGCTTTGTACAAAGTCAAAGGGAAGCAATATACCTTTGCTGCATCTATTCTGCCAATCATTTACCAGAAGAATAAAAAAGTAAACACACTGCATGTGAGCAATTTACTTCAATGCGCTAAAATAAAGCCACAATGCCACAACTCCTTGAAATCTTTTTGGAAGCAGACATTTCCCTAAAGTTCATCCACCTTATTCCTTAGGGACTGGACGTTTGCCACAATCACAGAGGGCAGGGGAATCCTGGTGAGCCACTGTTTACTTAGCCGCAGTCCAACTCTGCTTCTTCCAGGAGTTGCTTGCAATAAGAGTTTTGTGATTAAAGTCCCTTGTAAGGAACCCGGGCAGTTTTAAAGTGATATCTGTCATTTGGGTGAAACTAATGCATTTTAGCTGCAGCAACATGTCACGAGAGTATGTTTGGTATGTCCTTTCCATGATTATAGTGCAACTGTCATTGCCTGCAGACATAAAACACACTAAAAGCCACCACAGGGCAAGATAAAGGAGATCCATTTTGGATTTGCTCTGATGAGTACTAAGAAGTCCAGTGGAAGCTCACAGGAACCACATAAAATTTGTAAGGACAATAAAATATAACTATGAAACCCTGAAAATGAACATCAAACTCACACTGCTGGCTGCTGCATGCGCCCAAACCATCGATTTATCACCTCCAAGTCAACCACTGTAAGAAGCTAGCTTAAGACCAAAATGCCTTGACAACACATACAGTGGTACCGGTTCCACTTAAAAACAACTTTTGTTTTGTCCATGTCATTACTCCCGTCTTTAACTTTAACACCAAAGTATAGCCAATATGTGCTTTTAAAGATGAAGAAATCTTCATTTCACTCATTCAATCGCTTCGCTTCTGATGTGAAAAGACAGATCTGTGTTGTACAATAAGGACTGGCTCTACCACAGACTAAAATATTAATATTTATATATATATAAATATCAGTCTTTTTGCACAGCCCTAGTTTGAACATAAGAGGGTCCATAAGTGCATATGGCACTAGGACTCCCTAGGTATGTTGTGGACATATGGGTGATGAGAGGGGCAGAGCTGTCAACCGATCACCATCTGGTGGTGTATTGGATCTGTTGACCAGGGAGGAAGCTGGACAGACTACTTTCATGTTATATACAGGGTTTTACATTTATGTCTAAACCGTGCTCTACATGAAGGATGGTAGACAATTACTTTTAGTCACTTCATCTGACCTCCGGCTGTATATTGTGGAAATATGGGTGAAGAGAGTGGCAGAGCTGTCAACTGATCACCACCTGGTGGTGTATTGGATCCGTTGACGAGAGAGGAAGCTGGACAGACTACTTATATGTTATATACAGGGTTTTACGTTTATTTCTAAACCATGCTCTACATGAAGGATGGTAGACAATTATTTTTTAAGAAACACTAAACTTAATATAGATTGTAATTTATTTTTCTCCCTCCTCTTTTGAATTCCTAGCAGTAAAAAGGCTTTTTCACCATTAATAATTTTATTATTTTATCAAAACTATGATAACTATCATATCATTTATATATAGAGCACATTAAAACAACCAAGGTTGACTGAAGTGCTTTATACAAATCAATAATCATGAAAACACAAGATGAAATGTAACAGAGCAAATTTTCTACCATTTTTATTCTTACTGGTAGTTTTTGGTTATTTTAGGTTTTGTTATGTTATTATTTCTGGCTATTTAAGTGGAGGTAAAATGTACACAGTAACATAACACCAGTGAGTGATTTATGAGACTACTCAGTGATACTGGCCAGGCCACTTTAGCAAATGCGTAACTTCCAACAATTGAGATTATTTTGTTCCCATGCAAGGTGAATAATGTTATATTAATTTGAGAGAACTAGCTAAAATAAAATAGCTAAGAAATCAACCCCAAAAACTAGGACTCTACTGTAAAGCCAATGACACAGCAGTAGCCACCATCACCCAGAATAAATCAAAATTTCTCTTTTATATGATTTTATATATGGGTCAGTGACGTTTACTTCCATAAGCAACATATTTTCTATTTTTGATGAAAAACGGCTTAATATTATTCAAAAATCTGTGACACACCCTTCCACACTTGGAAATGGTGAAATTAACTTAAATTGAGGAGAAAATTTTAAAACTTTCCTCCAACTTCATTGGTCTGTAGGGGTCTTCTGAGTGATGTCATCACATCACTTAAGTAAACCCATGAGATTATAGCTCAAAATGGTCTCTTATCTTTTTGTTGGTTGAGTAGCGGTAGCGTACGCGTCCACAAACGCAGAGGACACCGGTTCGACTCCCGAGCCGGCTGTCATAAGATGACCTGTCTTCCCTCGCTCTCTCCCTGATTTCCTCTCTCTCTCTCCACTATCCTATCAATAAAGGCAAAAAATCCCCAAAAAAATAATCTTAAAAAAAAAATAAAATATGCCAAAGAGAAAACTGAATGATTTTTAATTTTTATCATTTTACCAGCAGTTGTCTTCATTAAGTGAGGACTGTTTTACTTAAGAACTGAATCTAAAATGCTAAAACTTAGAAGTATTATCATTTTGTTTGTAAGATGGAAGACATTATAAAATTGTTAGAAAATGTTATAACGTGAATGAAAGGTTGACATTTTTGTATCTTTTTTGTTGTTCGGAATTATAATCATTTAATATAAGATTTATGTATATTTATGTTATCAATAGATTTATGTAGTGCATATTGCAATTGCACTACATCATTTGGTAAAACAAAATGTGTCATACAGTAAAAAATTGAAATTTCTGGGAAATGTATAAAATATTGCATTAATTGACATAATGAAAATAAAGAAGGAAACTTAACACATTATGAAGTTTTATATATCTCAAAGCATTTTTACCTCTCTAGTGGAAAAATTTTGAAACGAATGTTTACAAATGACATTGATTAACCTTAAAAGCCAAAAAATTTAATATTTGTAGTTAAAGTGTGGAAACTCTGCAAGTGGCTATGAATTACTTGTAAATCAACACTTGCATTTTGCATTATTTATGACTGTATAATTGACATTAAATTTAATATCATATGAAAAATAGTTCTGTTTTGCCAAATGACATTTCCAAGAAGTGTATAGAAGTGAAATATTAAATGCATTAAAATGCCTTTTAGTTTATATTTTTATAAGGGGAACATACTGAAATAAAAAATATACATGTGGATGTACACAGGAAATGATGAAACTTTTATTTTTTTGCCATTTTGAAATTCTAAAATGTCACTGACGCATATTGTCTTTGTACCTTTTAAAATAAAATGTAGGTTTTGAATAATTAGCAAAAAATTACACTGTAATTTATTAAACTTCCCACAGTATCCCAACTTTCTTTAAAACAGAGTTGTACTTAGGCAGACAAACAGCAGCCACACAGAAACACAATGGAGGCAGCCTGCTGGAGGTGGATGAACTTTATACTTCTGACCTTTTACCTATAGAAACAGTCTGCCTTAACTTAATATTATGATAGATCTTTTACTACTCTGGATACTAGCTATATTTATAGCCAATACGATACTATATATCCTATATTTAAGGGACAAGTAATGATCAGGAGGAACAGAGCAGACAGCCCATATTTCCTTAAATGTTTTCCTGTCAAAATAAAATAAATCTGTTTTGTGGTAGTATTCAAAGGTCAATAAGCTGACTGATATGCAATGAGCCATGTATATCTCAGTACAGAAGACCATTCTGACCGACGAGGTAACTTTAGCATTATTGTACACAACTGACAACATTAAAATGCCTACAAGCCCAAGCTATCTAACAGTAACTTAAGTCAGATGGCTTAGGCTAAGTTAGTCAGACAGCTTAGGCTAAATTAGATAGCTTAGGCTAAGTTAGTTAGATAGCTTAGGCTAAGTTAGTTAGATAGCTTAGGCTAAGTTAAATAGCTTAGGCTAAGTTAGTTCGATAGCTTAGGCTTAGTTAATGAGATAGCGTAGGCTAAATTAGTTATACAGTTTAGGCTTAAGCTTAAACCTGATACATACTGCACGAGAAGCGAGAAATTTGTGCTCTCTCCCTGGTGTGGGAGTTCTCGCAGCTTGTTCTCGACACATCGACGGGGCAGAACTTTTTTTCTCGGGTGGTGTCCGAGAACTATTGTGTGATTGGTCTGAAATTTGAAGTGGGCGTGGTTAATGCGGAAAGCGGAAATGTGTTCCCGCTTTTTCAGCTGGCGGTTGTCATAGCAATGGATAGTTTTGACAAGCAGCTGCAAGAGGAGGTGAGGAAGTATGAAAATCTTTATAACACATCTTGTAAGGCATATGAAAACACAAATGACAAATAATTTGTGGAGGATACGTTGTGTACGGAGGAGCGCGTCTATCGTAAAACATAACGATATCCGATATCTTATTCGCTGAATTACTTTCTGTCAGATTCCCACAATGCTTAGCGCGCGTGACGTAGGCTGCAGTGGGCGGGGCCTCACAGAAGTTCGGCAGTTGAGTTTCTCGTGCAGCGTGAAATGTACTGGGGAGAAGTACAACACAGTTCGTTCTCGCCACTTTGAGAAATCGAACAAATTTCTTGCTGCTCGTGCAGTATATGTATCAGGCTTTAGTTATTTAGATAGCTTAGGCTAAACGTTTTGTTCCACCAACTTTCTTGGGGTTGCGTGTAGGACTAACAGAATATGGCAAACATGATTAATAATGCCACATGAGGCAAGCTATGAAAGTAGTATTCACCTACTGTCTGAAGTTCAACTTGTAGCAAGCGTACAGTTGGCTAGCGTAGCCTTCTTCGTATGGTACGGATTGTTTCAGACAGTTTATGAAAGCAACACTAACTTACATGTTACTGTGGATAGGCAGATATATTATTCCCGTCATAGACGCATGAACTCACACAGATACCTCCTCCTCCTCGTCCTTCTTCTTCTTCTCTTCCCTATTCTTCTTCTTCTTTAAATTTATTGGCGGATTGCAAACCAACAAGAAGGTGCATACCGCCATCTACTGTAGTGGAGTGTGTAGCATCATGGCTGTGAAGTCATTTATTCCCAGTTAGTCGAAAGAAAAGAGAAAAAAAACAACAAAATAAATAAATACATGAATAAATAAAGAGGCCTCCTGTAGATCGCTATATGCGGTTTCCTAATCCTGTCACCATAATATAATGAATTAATGCCCTTCTTACCGCACTTGCTTCTTGACTTGTACTCAATAATGATTTTAAGCTCCATTCCTGATCTGCCTCCTGTACTGTTCCTTTTAGAGTTTCTCTCTCTGTGCTGTATTTGTGGCATTGCATAATAACATGTTCCACATCTCCCAGAGTGCCACACCACCGACAAAGATTCATCTGGCCTTTCCCCACTAAACACAGGCTTGATCTTAAACCTGCATGTCTAATCCTTACCCTTGTGAATATCACGTCCTCTCTCCTCCTGATCTGTCTTACATTAACTGATTTCTGTATTCTATGGTAATGTCTCCTTTTTGTATTTAAGTCTTATTCTCTCTGCCATTCAAGGTTCATTGCTGTTCTAATTAATAATGTTGCTTCTCCCATACCATAGGCAACTTTAATGATTTCATCATTATGTAGTTTTTGAGCATTTTTTGCCAACTTATCTGCTTGTTCATTTCCTTTCACAAATTTGATATGTGCAGGGATCCCACAAAACTGAATGTCTAAGCCCAACCTTTGTAACCGTAATAGCATTACATGTATTTCTGTCATGAGGTCTTCTCTAATGGTCTGTATTGATGTTAAACAGTGCTGCTGCTGAATCTGAGCAAATAACAGTTTTTAGTGGCTGAACTTGTTCTACCCAATGAAGACCAAAAATTATAGCAACGGTCTCTCCTGTAAATATTGACAGTTTATCTGTTAGTCTGTTGGTTATACTGATTTTATACTCCTACATGTCTATTATCAGGATTCTTACACCCATCTGTATATATTGTAATATATTTGTAAAACTGTTTGTTTAAATAATTTTTCACTGTTTGGTGGAAATTATCACTGTTAAACCAATTCTTCTTATCTTCCAGCAGTTGTAAATTAATACAAACATCTGGGAGAATCCATGGGCATACATTACTTAGTACCACAGATGGACTGTCGTTTAGATCTTATTTCTCTGCTATCTTTATCGTTGAATTTTATCATTTAATTTTGTGTATTCCCAACTTTCATCTAACACTTTGGTGGTGGGATGTTCATTTCCACATCCTTTCAGTCTGACCCAGTATGCTAGTGAGTCCAAGGTGTAGTGGTAACTCTGCAGCTTCTACTAACACAGCATTAACTGGTGAAGTTCTCGTAGCTCCTATAGACAGTCTCAATGCTCTATTCTGAATCCTGTCTAGGTTTTATAAAGTTGTTTTATATGCTTTCTCATAAGCTAAACATCTGTAATCAACAACAGATCTTATTAGGGCTCGATATACAGTGGGTACGGAAAGTATTCAGACCCCTTTAAATTTTTCACTCTTTGTGTCATTGCAGCCATTTGCCAAAATCAAAAAAGTTCATTTTATTTCTCATTAATGTACACTCAGCACCCCATCTTGACAGAAAAAAAAGCAGGAAATGTAGAAATTTTTGCAAATTTATTAAAAAAGAAAAACTGAAATATCACATGGTCATAAGTATTCAGACCCTGTACTCAGTATTGAGTAGAAGCACCCTTTTGAGCTAGTACAGCCATGAGTCTTCTTGGGAATGATGCAACAAGTTTTTCACACCTGGATTTGGGGATCCTCTGCCATTCTTCCTTGCAGATCCTCTCCAGTTCTGTCAGGTTGGATGGTGAACGTTGGTGGACAGCCATTTTCAGGTCTCTCCAGAGATGCTCAATTGGGTTTAGGTCAGGGCTCTGGCTGGGCCAGTCCAGAACGGTCACAGAGTTGTTCTGAAGCCACTCCTTTGCTATTTTAGCTGTGTGCTTAGGGTCATTGTCCTGTTGAAAAGTGAACCTTCGGCCCAGTCTGAGGTCCTGAGCACTCTGGAAGAGGTTTTCTTCCAGGATATCTCTGTACTTGGCCGAATTCATCCTTCCTTCAATTACAACCAGTCGTCCTGTCCCTGCAGCTGAAAAACACCCCCACAACATGATGCACCCACCACCATGTTTCACTGTAGGGATTGTATTGGGCAGAAGATGAGCAGTGCCTGGTTTTCTCCACACATACCGCTTAGAATTAACGCCAAAAAGTTCAATCTTGGTCTCATCAGACCAGAGAATCTTATTTCTCATAGTCTGGGAGTCCTTCATGTGTTTTTTGGCAAACTCTATGCAGGCTTTCATGTGTCTTGCACTTTGGAGAGGTTTCCATCGGGCCACTCTGCCATAAAGCCCCGACTGGTGGAGGGCTGCAGTGATAGTTGACTTTGTGGAACTTTCTCCCATCTCCCTACTGCATCTCTGGAGCTCAGCCACAGTGGTCTTTGGGTTCTTCTTTACCTCTCTCACCAAGGCTCTTCTCCCATGATTGCTCAGTTTGACTAGACGGCCAGGTCTAGGAAGAGTTCTGGTCGTCCCAAACTTTTTCCATTTGAGGATTATGGAGGCCACTGTGCTCTTAGGAACCTTGAGTGCTGCAGAAATTCTTTTGTAACCTTGGCCAGATCTGTGCCTTGCCACAATTCTGTCTCTGAGCTCCTTGGGCAGTTCCTTCGACCTCATGATTCTCATTTGCTCTGACATGCACTGTGAGCTGTAAGGTCTTATATAGACAGGTGTGTGCCTTTCCTAATCAAGTCCAATCAGTTTAATTAAACACAGCTGGACTCCAATGAAGGAGCAGAACCATCTCAAGGAGGACCAGTGGAGAGGAAAAAACTCCCTTTAACGGAAGAAAAAAAACCTCCAGCAGAACCAGGCTCAGTTTGGGCAGCCATCTGCCTCGACCGGTTGAGGTGAGTGGATAGAGCAGAGAGAAAAGAACATTAACAATAAACAACAAAGACACTGCAGGTTGGTGGGGCCAGTAACTGCACATCAGCGATGTACGGCTCCAGGACCGGGGACACCTGCAGAAGGTACAGAGAGAGAAGAAGAGAGCACAAACTAGGGGAGAGAGAGAGCACGAGGTTAGTGACATTCAGTGGTGGAATATATATGTGAGGGGGGAGGAGAGGAAGCGAGGGGAAGGGAAGGGAGGGGAGGGGTAGGGGAGCTCAGTGTACTGATGGTCCTCGGGCAGTCTAGGCCTATAGCAGCATAACTAAGGGATGGTTCAGTGTTACCTGAAGCCAGTGTTCATTTTTGTCAACGACAAGTTTTCACTGACGAAAACGAGACGATAACTAAATAAAAATTAAGTTATTATAACAAAACTATAATTAAAATATATTGACATTTTTGTTAACTAATAAAAACGAGACGAAAATGTGAGTCAGGGATGTTTTTAGAAAAGGTCCAATCAGAATTAATCTTGTAAGACATTTGAAAAGTAATTGATCCACCTGGCGACGCGGGATGCGTGAGTACACAACATCATCATAGCCTACATTGGGTTTCTGTCTGACTTAAACTATAATGAAATGGCAACAGCTGGGAGAAAACAAAGAAAAGGTTATGGGTCAGTTTCACGTTTGATGCAATGGCATTACTGCTAAATACAGTTTTTCTTTTAAGTATTTTGGAGTTACGCTTTTGCTTTAAAGAATGAAGAATGTCATATGCAAACAATGCATATCTAATTTTTGTTTTTTATGGAAAGGCTATATTCCATATATATTTAATGAAACTTGTTTTTATTTAATTTTAATTTAGAATATTTTGTATATTATCATAGTTTAACTAAATTACACTTAAATCAAACCCAATATATTTTAGTCAACTAAATCTACAGTAGATTTAGTCGACTAAAATCGTATGCTATTTAGTCAACTAAAACTAGACTAAAACTAAAACAAAGCAGATAACTAAAATATGACTAAAACTAAAATTGCATTTTAGTCAAAAGACTATGACTAAAACTAAATTAAAATCTGTTGTCAAAATTAACACTGCCTGAAGTCATCCCTAACTATACGCTTTGGCAAAGAGGAAGGTTTTAAGTCTAGCCTTAAAAGTACAGAGAGTGTCTGCCTCCTGAACCCAGACTGGGAGCTGGTTCCACAGGAGAGGAGCTTGATAGCTAAGGGCTCTGCCTCCCATTCTGCTTTTGGAAACTCTGGGAACCACAAATTGACCTGCACTCTGAGAGCAAAGTGGTCTATTGGGATAATATGGTACTATGAGGTCTTTAAGGTATGAAGGAGCTTGATCATGAAGGGATTTGTATGTGAGAAGAAGGATTTTAAATTCTATTCTGTATTTTACAGGGAGCCAATGAAGAGAAGCTAATATAGGAGAAATATGATCTCTCTTGCTAGTTCCTGTCACGTCTCTGGCTGCAGCATTCTGGATTAACTGGAGGCGTTTTATGGAGATCCTGGGACATCCAGATAGTAATGAGTTACAGTAATCTAGCCTTGAGGTAACAAATGCATGGACTAGTTTTTCTGCATCATTTTGAGACAGGATGTTCCAAATTTTGGCAATGTTGCGCAGGTGAAAGAAGGCAGTTCTAGTGATATGTTTTATGTGTGAGTTAAAGGACATGTCCTGGTCAAAAATAACTCCAAGGTTTTTCACAGTAGTGCTGGAGCCCAGGGCTATGCCATCTAAAGTAGCTATAAGGATGGATCAATAAGAATGAGGATGGATCTGGTGGAAGGTCTGGATGGTAAGCCAACTGGATCTATAAAGAAACATAATAAAAATTAGGATGGATCTGAGATAATGGCACTGAAGAGCTATGTATTCATTTACTGATTACCTGAGGATGTAGTCTAAGTTCTTTAGCAGGGAAAGTAATTTTCAACTGTGGGTGATTGCCCCTGGGAAGGTGTACTCCAGATATGCAGGTAGGTGAGGTAAACGAAGAATTCTTGAATTCCTTTTCGTGTTGTTGATTCCTCTTATTCTTAGGTCCCTCGTCGCGGTGATACAGGAAGTTCCTATTATACATCCAACTCAACGCAGATAATAAATCTTTAAATAAACAAACTCTACTGGTGTTGGTTTCTCCTTCTAATAACTCGTGTTCGTCAAATAAGAGTACTACTTGCTCCTTAATGTTAATTTACTTGAGAGAGATATTATTTCAAACGAATTAATCCTCTTCACAAATCCAAAGAAAAACATACGTGAGTTCACTTATCTGTCTTCAAGTATTGCAGCTGTGTCCACAGAAAGATTGTCTTATTTCCTTTACTGGATAAGGACAGAGTCGTCTTTGTCTGTCAAACCATCCATGCAGGTCGTGGCAGGTTCCTTGAAAACACAGGTACTCTGGTGAAGGCAGAAAGAAAACAGCATAACAATTTCAAATGCAAGTTCTTAAATGGTTTCAGACAAGAATTCTGTCAAATGGCTGGGGAGTGTCAATGGGAGCATTAACCACAATCTGGCAAGGAATGAACTGTCATGGTCCTTCTTAAAAGGTGCAGTGGACAGGTGCAACGAATCAAGCAATTAGGTCAATCTACTGAAGAACCCAAAAGTCGGCAAGAAGTAGTGTCCAAAAAATAAAAACCTCTGGAGGAGGTCCACAACCCTGGAATCCTGACACCTAGTATCGTAATCTTTTATTCCTTATTATTTCTTTATGCTCTAAATAGTATACCAGTCTTTTCACAATCATCTTTTCAACTTACCTAAATGCAAGGTTAAAGCTATAGGTATAGCCTCCTGAGAACCAAGGAAAATAAGTGTCTTCCAATTTCTTGTTTTTTGTAATTTCCTACCGATTTTTGCTTAAAAAACAAAACGTTACAATTTAGACTGTTTTAAATTCATTTTTATTTTTAATTTTATAGCATGTCCACTGTAGTGGACCATAGGACCGTTTGGATGTGAACAAACTGTCCACTACAAGGGACACAAGTCAGTGGGCTGAGTCTCAGGAGGCTATAGTTTCCTGTGTTAGCTGGATCTTTTCCTGTTTTAACAAATGGTAGAATCATTGCACTTTTCCATGTCCTGGGAAGTAAATTAGGTTAAATAACTCTAGAATAATTCATGACATCTCATCTGGTAACTGTTTTAACATTGCATAGAAAATTTGATCTTGTCCAGGAGCAGAGTATTCACTTTCATCTAGAGCATCTTTTAATTCCATCATTGTAAAATATAGATCTAAACTTGACTCCTCTCCTTTGTCTATGTCTATTTTCAAGATGGTCTCCACTATGTGTACTTGCAAACATTTTCCCAAGCAAATTAGTCTTTTCTTCATTATTTATTGTCTTTTCTTCATTATTTATTGCCACATTGTCTTCAACTAACACAGGAATTGTGGAATATGCTCTTTTGCCACTCATTTTTTTTAACATTGTCCAAACCTCATTTAATTGGATTTCCTTTCCTATTGTTTTACAAAACTATCTCCATGTATTACTTTTTGTAGATTTAACAATTTTCCCAACCTTAGCACCTTCTTTGGAATTCAATTACGTTTTCTTTCTTAGTGAGAAAGAAAATGTCCAGTCCACCATGGTACTATTTTTCTTTTCCCATTTATTTTACTTTTTGGAATACGTCTTGATGCTGCATTTATCATATTTGTAACTGTGTGCATTCATCTACATTACCATCTAAGGTTATGTTTTCCCCTAATTCTAGACAATATTCCTTAAATTCATTGCTTTAGGAAAGCACCATCTAGTGTAATCATTATTTACCTCCAAAAACGCTTTTAAGTTTAATGAAAATAATATCGGGAAATGGTCACTTCCAATTATTGATGTTCTTAATACTTTCCGCTCATTAGATCTTGCTAAATGAGCACTAACTAATGTCAAATCTAAAGTTGTGGTATTTGTTAGAGAAATTAAAATGTTTACCCTCCTGTGACCTGATCCACCTTACGTTAGTATAACTGAAACTCTTCTGAATAGGGCCTATTGTGAAATATAATTGTTGCTCTAACCTTGACTATTTGATGAGGCCCAGATGTCTTTCTGTGAGAGATCACCTCCCTTTTGTGTTACCATGAAAACTGATGTGTTGGGCTGCAAGCAGCCAGTGACCCTCATGCTGTACTAAGGTGCTGTGTGACTGTTACTCCTTGCAAGTAAAACTTCTATATAATCTTACCGAAGTTCGTCCTCTGAGTCTATTTGTTAAAATAATTTACCTAACAGTATTATTCCTTACTATATATGTCCTTGTGCCATTTCCATCATTGAAGCAAACCAGTAATCTCTCATCTATTAGTTCTTCTATTACCTCTCTATTTTTATCAGTATAGGTATGTATGTATTTGATGCATTTAATGTCCTAAATGCTAAGCCTTCTTTGATAAATGTGAACCTCTCCTTGTTTATTGTTCCTATCACATGTCACTGAATTGTACTCTTGGATTATAAAAAAATCTAAGTGTGGTTTTAACCATGTTTCTTGAGCACATATGATATCAGGTGCAACCTGTAATTCATGAATATACTTTTTAATTTCTTGTCCATTTGCAATCAGACTTCTGTCATTCCACTGAAAAATGTGGATTACCATTATGGTTTAGACTAATAACTCATAGGTTGTCTTCATATTGTAGCGGGTTCAGCATTTCATGTATAGGCTCCCTCGCAGCCTTAACGTTGCCTATTTCCATCTCAATTGCCTTCGTAATCTTTATCGGACTGAAGTGACTACCATCTTTAATCAGCTCTATGATTGTTTTCCATTCATTTTGTTCCATTTCTTTTTTCGGTTTCATTACATTTGAGTTACTTGTGTCCCTTTCTGATATTTTTATTCTTTTGACAGTTTCATCTGAGTCTTCACTTGAACTATTCAATTTATCACCTGACTTCTTCCTTCTTTTCTCGTAGTGGACTTGTTGTTGCCAAGCCATTTCATTATAATCTCAATCTTCATCACTATTTTCTGCCATTCTTTCTACATCCACGCCAGAGTTGTTGCAATCCGCCTAACCTTTAACTCTCTTGTTAATGATCTTCTCTTTCGTCTCAGTCAGATTACTTCAGCTACTACCCATTTTCAGACTGATCAATTCTCAATCTGGTAATCACCATTCCCTCATCTGTCCCGTTTGGTTCTTTATATTAGCTGTTTCTACCACTGCGCTCTTCTGAACTGAGAGCTCTGATGTTGTTCCTGGGATCTTTTGGAGCCACTCTCCCAGTTTGGGGGTCACAGCCCCGAGGGTGCCGATTACCACGGGGACCACTGTTGCTTTTACCTTCCACATCTTTTCTAGTTCTTCTTTCAGCCCTTGTTATTTCTCAAGCTTCTCATGTTCCTTCTTTCTGATGTTCCTATCATTTGGGATTGCTACATCTACCACTATGGCCTTCTTCTGCTGTTTGTCCACCACCACTACTATGTCCGGTTGGTTAGCCATCACCAGTTTGTCGGTCTGTGTCTGGATGTCCCACAGGTGTGAGGGAAATTTACACTTTAACAGACAAATGTCTGCTACCTCCCCCTGTGTCCTATGTTCATTCAACAAAGACTTTTAACACGGCTTTGTAGTCACAAGGAAGAAGACGGAAAGTCAGGGAGATGCTAATTATATTATGTATGCCATCCTGCCGGCATGATTTACATGTGAGTGACTGATGTGTAAATTAATGCTGTTCAGCTGATAAAAGCTGATCATTTTCTGTGTTCGTGGTCAATCGGTACTGACCCGTCCTGCAGGCTGTATGTTCTGTTGTGACTCAGTTGCTTTGCCCGTTGCTTTGCCTATTAAATTTGCATCCTTTGACCTGAGATTTGCCTCTAAGTGTTTTTTCCACGACAGATTTGGTGTCAGAAGTGGGATGGACGTGCGGTCTGGACTCTGAAGGATGGAGAGTAACAGTGCGCACTAAATAGCGACTCCTCCCTCTGGGTCGAGAAGCTTTCATCCTAAGGAGCCCGGCAGTCGATCCAACCCAAGAAACAAAAGTACGGACCAGCGGCGGAGCAGTAGAGACACAGACAGACCTGTAACGTTACGGTAAGGAAAAGCAGTGACTCACTACGTGGTTGAGTAGTTGACAAGACGTCGTCTTAGTAGAACTGTTGTGTTATCAATTACTGTTGTATGCAGTACAGAAAGGGACTGGGTCCTGCGGTCGTCTTGATAGAAACCATTGTGTTATTAATAACAGTTGTATGCAGTACAAGCAAAGGGACTGGGTCACACGAGGAAAGATAACTAGAGAGAATGGCTACTAGAGAATAGTACTCGGTACTAAAAGGGAAAGAAATGCCTGGCCAGGGTCTGGTCTACCAACTTATTTGTCACTGTTAAATGAAGAAATTAGAAAAAAGTACAACGCTAGTTGTAAGGTGGGAGCTGGGGTTTCCTGTGGAGTTTAGTCTGAGTAGTCGACAGTCAGCGTTGTTTAAAAGATAAACTTAAAAAGAAGAAAAGGAAAGAGAGTGCAGAGCAGCACAGGTCTTTGTCCAAGAAAGAAAGAAAGAAACACAAGGTGTTACAAGCTGACTGGAAAGCACATTGCATGTGGAAAGAAGAATGTCATGTGAGGATAAGTAAGATGAAGAGAAGGCAGTATGAAGATGGAGACAAAAGGTCTAAACAGAAACAAACAGAACCAGAACATATAGTATATAGACCAAAAGATTGTTCTGACAAATCTCTGTATCCTGTTCTGTCTGAGTTACACAAGGTGGATCCAGACCTGTACTCTGCTCCCCCACCTCCTCCTTATCACAAACAAAGACAATATACAGGAAGAGAGACTCCAGGCAGCATCCCCCCATGGGAGTGTGAGGCACCAGGAAACGACACATCTGAAACACCTCCACCAGAGACTGACTCTGAAAGTGTGAAGGGACACACCATGTTGACCAGATCTAAAGGGCAGAGCCACTCGTCTGGGTGAAGAAGAGGAAACAAAGATGAAAGCTGACTGACTTGGAGAGCGGGTGGAACAGATTCCAGGTCAGGTGACACCTATATAGGAACAAACGCCAGACCAGGTAACTCCAACCCACACATCTACACATAGGAAGATAGAACCAAAGTACGACTTGCTAAATTTTTCCATGTACTGTGATTCTGACAAATATAAGATATTCCCAGAACTTTTTCTTTCTATTGATAAACATGAAGTGACATTTCTGGTTGATTCTGGAGCTACAAGCTCTGTACTGAAAACTGATTCACTACCTAACACTCCTAAAATGAGGTCTTGTCTCACAATAGGTGCTAGAGGGAAACCTGTTTTGGAAAGCTGCTCTGTTCCTCTCGAATGCACTTTGGGGAAACAGACCACCAAACACTCATTCATTATGTCACAAAATTGTCCTGTAAATTTTTTGGGTAGAGATTTGATGTGCCAATTTGGCGTAGTGTTACACTCAACACCTAATGGAATAAAGGTACCCTCACACAACATAAATCACTACACTGCACAGCACATGTAAATGTAGGACCAGAAGTTGAATATGAAAGACTGGAAGGTAGAAAATAAGGAAGTGGAAGTGATAGATTTGACACATGTCTATTGGACAAAGAATGCTGCTGTTGCCTCTGTTCTACTCTCCCCTACCCAGAAAGAACTTTTTACAGGAAACCCTCCACAGATCCCACTGCCAAAACCTGTTGACTGGAGTTGGAAAAGACCTAAAACGCTGGTTGCAGAGCTGGCTGTTCCTCAAGGAGTTCCAACCAACAGCATCAGATCTTAGGACAGAGTACAGTAAGAAGGGTGATGTACATTGTACACTATTTATATCAGTTGTACAAGTTTGTAGAACAGTTGAGCTCATTAATAGCCAGAACACCGCTAATGCTGCAGCCTTTACCATCACAGAAACTAATTTACTACCAGAGCTCGAGCAAATTCCAAGATCTCTCTGGGCAGCCCATAAATATGATGTAGGCCTTGTAAAAATGCAGAGCCTCTGATAGTACATCCAAAATCAGAGTACAGGCCTTGTAAAAAGCAGTACCCTTTAAAACAGGAAGCCATCGATGGTATAAAGCCTGTGTTCAATTCTTTGTTAAAAGCAGTAGTAGATTTGGCCAATGCTTTCTTTTCTGTCCGCTTGATACTGTGGCCCCTCTGAAAAAGACGTTAGTGAATCAAAGGAGATTAGCCCTATGGTATAATTTACATATTCGTACCTTAAAACAGGCATCACGAAGGCTGGAAAGGAAGTGGCGTTCCACAAATTCAGAGGAAATTTTTCTAGCCTGGAAAAACAGTCTATTAACATATAAAAAAGCTCTCCGCAAAGCCAGAACTGCATACTATTCATCACTAATAGAGGAAAATAAGAACAATCCCAGGTTTCTTTTCAGCACTGTAGCCAGGCTGACAAAAAGTCACAGCTCTGTTGAGCCCAGTGTTCCCTTAGCTCTCAGCAGTGATGAATTTATGAGTTTCTTTACAAATAAAATTAGAGATAAAATTCATCAGATGCTTCCTATACCTGCAATAAATGAATCTTCTACTACAGTAGCTCTTGAATCATCTGTAGGACCTCAGTTATGTTTAGACTGCTTCTCTCCCATAGATCTCTCTGAATTTACATCAGTAGTTGCTTCATTGAAATCATCAACGTGTCTCTTAGACCCCATCCTGACTAGACTGCTTAAAGGCACCCTGCCATTAATTAACTCATCTTTATTAGACTTGGTAAATTTATCTCTAGTATCAGGCTACGTACCACAGGCCTTTAAGACTGCAGTAATCAAACCCTTACTCAAAAAGCCTAGTCTTGATCCAGGAGTCTTGGCTAATTATAGACCAATATCCAACCTACCATTTATTTCTAAAATCCTAGAAAAAGCTATTGCTAAGCAGCTATCAGACCACTTACACAGAAATGAACTATTTGAAGATTTTCAATCAGGATTTAGAGCACATCATAGTACAGAAACAGCACTGTTGAAAGTTACCAACGATCTTCTCTTAGCCTCAGATAATGGACTTGTTTCAATACTTGTCCTCCTAGACCTTAGTGCAGCATTCGACACCATTGACCACAACATCTTATTACAGAGACTGGAGCATGTGACTGGTATCAGAGGAACAGCGTTAAAATGGTTCCAATACTATTTATTGGACAGATTCCAGTTTGTTCATGTCCATGATGAACCGTCCACGTGCACAAAAGTTAGTTATGGAGTTCCACAAGGTTCTGTGCTAGGACCGATTCTGTTCACCCTGTATATGCTGCCTTTAGACTATGTCATTAGGAAGCACTCTATGAATTACCACTGCTATGCAGATGACACTCAGTTGTATCTATCTATTAAACCTGTTAACACAAACCAGGTAACCAGACTTCAAGCGTGTGTAACTGACATAAAGGCCTGGATGACCAGTAACTTTCTATTTTTAAATTTAGAGAAAACAGAATTTATTGTATTTGGGCCTAAAAACCTCAGAAATAACTTTTCTAAAATTGTACCTACTTTAGATGGCATAGCCCTGGCCTCCAGCACTACTGTGAAAAACCTTGGAGTTATTTTTGACCAGGACATGTCCTTTAACTCACACATAAAACAAATCTCTAGAACTGCCTTCTTTCACCTGCGCAACATTGCCAGAATTAGGAACATTATTAGAATTATAATTAGCTTCTCTTCATTGGCTTCCTGTAAAATACAGAATAGAATTTAAAATCCTTCTTCTCACATACAAATCCCTTCATGATCAAGCTCCTTCATACCTTAAAGACCTCATAGTACCATATTATCCCAATAGACCACTTCGCTCTCAGAGTGCAGGTCTACTTGTGGTTCCCAGAGTTTCCATAAGCAGAATGGGAGGCAGAGCCTTTAGCTATCAAGCTCCTCTCCTGTGGAACCAGCTCCCAGTCTGGGTTCAGGAGGCAGACACTCTCTGTACTTTTAAATATATAATATAATTAGGGCTGGCTTCAGGTAACCCTGAATCATCCCTTAGTTATGCTGCTATAGGCCTAGACTGCCCGAGGACCATCAGTGCACTGAGCTCCCCTACCCTAACCCTAACACTCCCTTCCCTTCCCCTCTCTTCTTCTCCTCTCCCCTCACATGTATATTCTACCATTGAATGTCACTAACCTTGTGCTCTCTCTCTCCCCTAGTTTGTGCTCTCTCTCTCTCTCTCTCTCTCTCTCTCTCTCTCTCTCTCTCTCTCTGTACCTTCTGCAGGTGTGCCCGGTCCTGGAGCTGTATATTGCTGATGTGCAGTTACTGGCCCCCACCAACCTGCACATAGGTTCCTTGCTCAGGCTTAATCTTTCTCTCCAGTGCTTGTATATACTGTGACAACATTTCTCAATCAATTGCAGGCAAGCATTCTTCATTGCAATTAGCTTTTAGTAGTTTTGGTTAGTTGCAGAATGCAGCATTGTCATTCAAGGCAAATGAAGCTCCTTTCTCTGTTTTTGACCATGTTCTTCAGTATGAACTGCATGTCGTCGCACCTTGTCCAGGTGATATGCATATGCAAACTTTTCACCTGAATCCGTTGGAGAAGGAAGGTGACTTGCTGATGCCTGAACATCATCCTCAGTCCATGCTCTGAAAACCAGTTGTGGACCCTGTGGACCCCGAACCTCAACCATAGGCATGGTAAATGTTGGGTGATGGATCAGATTTGGCATCGACCCAAATGAGGGTTGAGGTACAGAAGTTGGTGCAGTTGATACTGGGGGCCAAAACACAGGCTGCAGTTGTGGTGAGAGCATATATTGCTGTTGTGGTGTGAACAAGGGCTGTTGTGAGGAAAGCACAGGCAGCTGTGCTGAGAGCATAGGAGGAGGCAACACGGTAGGCTGTGGGGTGGAGGAAGCGTTGGAGATGGTGGTGGTGATCCAGGGCCTGACAGACAGGAGTCCAGGTCAGAGTCCAGTCTCAGCACCGTATAAATCTGAGGATAGAGACAAGAAGCACCGGGAGTATTTGGGAGTAGTGTAATCTGCTGTGATGTATTCTCTCTTCTCTCATCTTTAGCATCTGAAGTTAAAGACACATTTGAGGATTTCGAGCCTTTTCCCTGCTTTTTATCAACTACATCCTCTGAAGCATTAGATTTAGCCATTGCCTTTTGCAGTTGTTTTCTTTCCCTGTACTCTCCCTCCTCTTTCCTTTTGACAAAGCATACAGTGGGTACGGAAAGTATTCAGACCCCTTTAAATTTTTCACTCTTTGTGTCACCATAGATACACTGACTGATATGTGACGAGGGAAACTTTATACTCAATCCGAGCTGAAACGGGAAGCCAATGTAGAGATTTAAGGATTGCTGCGATATGTTCATATTTACGTACTCTCATCAGGATCCTAGCGGCACAATTCTGTACGTGCTAGTGTTTTTGAATGCTCTTATTGGGAATCCCGATCAGAAGTGCCTTGCAGTAGTCAAGTCTCAAGGAGACAAAGGCATGGATGAGTTTCTCAGCATCATGTAAAGAGAGTGTGGGACGAAGTCTGGATATATTCCTGAGATGATGAAAAGATGTCTTGCAGAGATGTTTGATATGGGCTTCAAAGGTTAGATGAGGGTCAAACATAACACCGAGATTGGTGACTAATGGTGATAAAGAAATGTCCTGGCCAGAAAATGTAATACAGTTTATGGTGGATGTTCTAATCTGATGAGGAGATCCAATGAGGATGGCTTCTGTTTTTGAGCTGTTCAGCTGAAGAAAGTTATAATTCATCCACGCCCTTATCTTCTCCAGACATACTGTGAGTGTTGATAGTGATGATGATAATGAGGACGATGATGATGGAGTATCAGTTGTCATGTGTAATTGTGTGTCATCAGCGTAACAGTGAAAAGAAATTCCCAGAAGACTGATAATTTTACCAAGGGGAAGCATGTAAATAATAAATAAAATAGGTCCGAGAACTGATCCCTGCGGAACCCTTCAACCAACAGCATGTGAAGAAGACCTTGAGCTTCCCATGGCCACAAATTCAGATCTGTCTGTTAGGTATGACACAAACCAGCGCAGTATGTTATTATTAAGTTCGACAGAGTTATATAGCCGGTTCAGGAGTATACCATGGTCAACAGTATCAAATGCTGCAGAAAGATCCAAAAGGACAAGAAGTGATGGTGATCCTGCATCAGCTGTCATCAGCAGGTCGTCTGTAACTCTCACCAATGATGTTTCTGTACTATGGGCAGAACGGAAACCAGACTGAAACTTTTCAAAAATGTTGTTGTGTTTAAGGTGATCCTGGAAATGACTGGCAACTACTTTCGCTAAGACGTTAGAAAGAAAAGGCAGATTAGATATGGGCCTATAATTAGCAAGAATCTTAGCATCGAGAGTAGATTTCTTAAGTTGTGGTCTGATTATGGAAGTTTTTAGAGCAGATGGTACGTGACCGGACTGAAGGGATTGGTTTATTATCCTAGTGATAAGGGGACTGAGTGCAGAAATATTAGCTTTCACCAAAGCCGTAGGGAAAGGGTCTAGGGCACAAGATGAGGATCTCATCCGTTTAATAGTATCCTCAACCTCAAGATAAGTAACTTTTAGTTCTAAAAAAGGTCATAAAATCATTACATTGTTTTGCTGTAGTTCCTATGAGTGGCACACTTTGAGGTTTAAGAAGATAATTTATAGTGGAGAGCAACTGTTTAGAGTTTCCAGGACTGTTTTGAATAATATTTGAATAGTATTGAGACTGTGCCTCTTTGATGGACTTCGAATAAGCTTTTTGGTGTTCCTGATAAGCCAGCTTGTGAACAGTAAGTCCAGACGCTATATATCGTCGCTCAAGTGCACGCCCAGTTGCCTTCATTTTCCGCAGGTCACTTGTGAACCATGGAGCTGAACGGGAGAATGTAACTGTTCTGACTTTGATGGGTTCATGTAAATGCAAAATGCTGCTCAAAGTCCGATTGTAAAATTCCACAGATTCATTGGCTGATAAGGCATTTTCATAATGGAGATGTTGAAGGCTTACAGCCAGGTATTCTGTGTTAATGTTCTTTAGGTTCCTAAAACATATTTCACGTTTAGGCTTAGCATAAGGAGACTGAAAAGACAGCTCCATGGAAATAACCTTATGGTCAGATACACCTAAATCATAAACAGATGGTGCACGTACAGGGGCAGAGTCTGTAATGATCAGATCGAGAATGTTCCCCTTATTGTGTGTGGGAACATCAACATATTGTCTGAGGTTTAAACAGTCCAATAACTGCAGGAATTCTGCAGCAAACTGACAGGACGGATTGTTGATATGGATATTAAAATCTCCCAATATTATTATATTGGAAGAGGTTGCACAGAAAGTTAGAAGAAGATTGTACAGCTCCGAGATAAAGCCTGAATTTATTTGTGGTGGCCGGTAGCCTAGTAATACTGTCATTGGGAGAGGAGGCTTACGATTAAATGCTAAACATTCAAAGGAAGACAGCTCAGGGAGGGCAGGAGGGGACAAATCCAAATAGCTGCGGTAGATAACAGCCAGGCCACCACCACGGCCAGTATTACAGGCCTTTTGGAGATAACAGTAGCCAGAAGGACAGGTCTCATTTAAAACAGAAAAAACATCTGGTTGATGCCAGGTTTCTGTGAGGCACATAATGTCCAAGCCTTTATCCTGGATATGATCTTGTATAAAACAGGATTTATTAGTGAGGGATTGTGTGTTAAATAGTTCGATTTTAATGTTGGATACAGCAGTAAGTCTCTGTACTGACTGAAGTAAGCTGAGATTCACTCCACGTTTCCCATCGAACTCCGTGTGTGGCGCTGTTGCTGTGTCTCCAGTGGTACAAGTCCGCAGAGTATCGGCGCTCTGATGACATGGAAAAGATGCGACCAGGCGCATAGCTGCCCAGACCGAAGGAATGACGCCGCCAGATCGGGAGTAAACAAACTTTCGCCGGGAGCCTCTGTGGATGTAACGGCGTTGACGTAAGAGTCCGAGTTCTTTAATAAGTGTTATACATGGTGGAATGTTGTACTTGTTGTATTCCATTAGTTGAGTGGCCGATTAGTTCGTCATGCCAGTTACACAGGCTCCACATATATTTTCAGTCACAAGCCACAGAGGCAACATGCAGAGAAAAAGGAGAATTCTGTGCAAGGAGCTTAGCTGTGTTGAGGGTAGGGAAATTGGAACCAGAAAGATTGATAGTAGTAGCGCACTGAATGATGCGTGCTAAAAGTGCTGACAAAAAAGCCGTGGTTGGTTAGCGACACAGCTAACTGCAGACACTTTGCTACGAACCACTACCAGACAGGTGATCGGTTGAGTCCAGTTCCAGTTAATATTCTAATGAATTTTGCAGCAAATTAAAATGATTAAAATAAGCTAAAATAATAATAATGCCAGTCACACAGCGTTGTAGCTATTATAATAATTAACTATAAGGGTGGAGAAGCGGCGAACAGACAACTCCAGCTTCCTCTCCCACAGCCTGGCCTCACTGGCCTCACCAACCTGCAGTGTCTATTTGTTATTTATTGTTGCTGTTCTTTTCTCTCTGCTCTATCCACTCACCCCAACCGGTCGAGGCAGATGGCCGCCCAAACTGAGCCCGGTTCTGCTGGAGGTTTTTTCTTCTGTTAAAGGGAGTTTTTCCTCTCCACGGTCGCCAAGTGCTTGCTCATAAGGGATTTGCTGGGTTTTTAGTTTTAGTTTTTGTAAAGTGCCTTGTGATGATTTGTATTGTGATTTGGCGCTATACAAATAAAATTGAATTGAATTGAATTGAATTGAATTTCCACAGTCTCAAACACTCTTCGTGCATTTTACAGTCTTGGAAAATTTTAGTTGGTATTGTCTTTTTCTTCATCAGTTTTGCTACTGCTTCCTTTAACCTTTCCTCCAACTTCTCCAATTGGTTTTTACTCGAAGAACCTCCCTCAGGGAACCCATAATCATTCATCCATGTTTGTAGGCATGCCACCGCTTTGTCACCATATTTGCCCCTCAGGATATCGACTATCGGACCACGCTGACCCATATTTGTGGGTCCCTACTTTCAGTTTGCCCCATCCCTGATGGACTAAAAGTATCTCAACACAGACTATCTGCGGAGACGATCCTGAGTCCCGGACTCTTACGTCTAGGATCGAGTAGACTACAGCCAGAGGTTCCGAACCCCTAATTTAAGTCTACGGCTGTTTAGACCCGTATTCTAAGGATAACACTAAAGCGCCTAGGTTCCTAACCCCTGAGTCCCTGACCCAATCTGCTTTAGATTGAAGGTTCCTAACCTAATCAACTTACAGTGGGTCCAGTCAGTTTGATTAAACACAGCTGGACTCCAATGAAGGAGCAGAACCATCTCAAGGAGGATCAGAAGAAATGGACAGCATTGTGAGGTAAATATGAGTGTCACTGTAAAGGGTCTGAATACTTATGACCATGTGATATTTCAGTTTTTCTTTTTTAATAAATTTGCAAGAATTTCTACATTTCTGGTTTTTTCTGTCAAGATGGGGTGCTGAGTGTACATTAATGAGAAATAAAATGAACTTTTTTGATTTTGGCAAATGGCTGCAATGACACAAAGAGTGAAAAATTTAAAGGGGTCTGAATACTTTCCGTACCCACTGTAGAGTACTAAACGTGAGTCCGATTGTCTCCCCCAACAGGACAAAAGTATTCACCTTGAATAATTTCCCCTTTTTTCTTCACATTGAATAACAATTCATTCTAATTATAACAATTCCCATTTTATCAAGTTTATGTCTCTTTACGACTCACCCAGTAAGATAAATTTTTGAGGTTGAAGATCTGGCAGTGGCGATCAGGGCAGACGCACACAGTCCTCCGTATCTACGCTGTTTATCAGCGGATGTTGAGGCTGAAGATTGATGCGTCAGGGTGTACTGTCCCCTGTACCCGTCTTCCCTGACGACCACTTAACAGATCTCGGTGGAACCTCCAAAATTGTTGTGGCAAAACCTAATGGATGAGCAATAAAGAGAGTGCAGACAGACTGTCTTTTCAGAATATATTTCTTCCAAGAAAGGAGCAAAACAGAATAGAACACAATTGATCAGAGTCTTCCAAGGTATTCCCCAGTTGCTCAGCTCCTAGTAGGCTGAGGCCGCGACTTATACAGACATGCAAAGTAAATGCAAATAACCATTCACATAATCACATAATTAAGTCTGTACTTCCCTATTGTTCTACAAAGTGATTCCCTAATAAGGCTATATTCTAAAACTCTATATTCTCATTCGACAGTTAACCCTCCATCCTGGGCATGCTCTCTTATACTTGTCCCTTTCTTACACCTGGTGTCCCAAGGAAACTTTCCCCCAGATACTCTTCACCAACACCCTTGAGAGCACTGTGTCCCTTAGTGTCAGACTATACTAGGTAAGGAAGAACATAAACATCAGATACAATTATGAAAAACACATGAGCCTTAGTGAACTCTGTGAATCAACCTGTAAATGAAGAACATGTGAAACCTGAAAAACCAAGAATACAGTAGGAAACAATAGAAATCATAATCAATCATGGAAACTAATTTTTCCATTACAGTACATATATTAATACCCACTGGTACATCAGGGGTTTTTCAACATATGCAGCTGAGGACTGCAGAAGATGTATAATCTGTGCAGCACATAATGCCTCTGGTGCCATTAAAATGCCATGGCAAAGCCATCCCCCACCTGATGGCCCTTTTCAACATTGGATGATTGATTTTATTGAACTGTCAACATGCCAAGAAATACTGCTTGACTATGGTCTACATGTTCAGCAAGTGGGTAAAGGTTTTTTCCTTCTTTCAAACAGGATGCATCCACAGTGTCAAAAGCCTTGATCAGAGACATCATTGTACGGTGGGGTATTCCAAATAAGATCAGTAGTGACAATGGTCCTGGGTTTGCCAACAAAATGTTAAAAAATTTGTGTGACTACTTGAGTTACTACTACTTGGGTTTGATTTGATATACCATTGCTCTTATCAAGCACAGAGTGCAGGTGCGATAGAATGACAGAATGGTATACTCAAGAGCAAACTAACAAAATGCTGTGAAGAAACAGCCTTTTGTCCACAGGTGAAAGCTCTTCTGTCTAGCGCTGCAGATACCACACTTCATGATGTCGAACCAGGTGACTACGTGCTCATCAAGAACCACCGGAGGAAACATCAGGTGCTTCTGACTATGAACACAGCAGTGAAGGTGGAGGAACGTACTTTGTGGGTCCACACCAGTCGCTGTAAGAGGATTCCAACACCAGACAACGACCCCCACCCAGATGCACCCCAACTGGACGAGGAAACAGCTGCCGCAGAAGATGATCAACAAGGCACAGAGAGTCAAATTTGTTACCTGAATTGTTCACCTCGGTGAGGGGGGAGAAGTGCTGATTGGGCAGGGCCCACACTTCGAGCTCCAGTAAAAGTCAAGACTGGTGAATACAGGAAGGTGACAAAGGCGATATCTGGTGCCCAACGATAAAGAAATCATGCAGAACAAGTGCATCCTCTCTCTTCACTGTGCTTTTAACAATCACATGAATAAGTTACAAATTATGGCAAGATCAGCAGATCATACCACCAATACCAGACTGACAAGGAATATGACTGAACCTGGACATTTGCTCAGCAGGAGCTGAGAAGACATTCTGACTACATTGACACCAGTACTTGAGGCTGGTTTGATACTGCGGTTGGAAAATGAAAAGCCTTTCTTGTTTTTTCACACAGTTTGTTCTCTCTCTCTCTCTCTCTCTATTCTCTCTCTGTACCTTCTGCAGATGTCCCTGGTCCTGGAGCTGTATATCGCTGATGAGCCTCCCTCTCCCATATGTTTTTCCAGTATTGTTCAGTCTCCAGCCTTGGTGGGTCTGTTCTCATGTTACTACCCTGCCACTGAGAGTACACTTTGGACAGTTCGGGGGAGAACATCCTGTTTATTCTCCTTGAATCTATTTTTCTGGTGTACCTACCCCACAAAGATTGGGTCAGCTAGCTCCTGAGTTGCCTAAATGTCTTCGGAAATGAAAACAGGGGAGCACTTCATATGCATCAAGGTGCAACAGCAATGCTCCCAACCAAGCATGTCGCAATCTTCCACAGCTTTGTCCCACTGCTAGATTGTGGAGCTTATATCAGGGGCTGTGTTCAAATACTCCCTAGACCCTTATGAGACATAGTATATGAATACACACACATCACCAAGCTGTGTTGGGCTCAGTTTATGGATTACATAGCTACACCCATTACTGGCTACTCAATTCAAAGCACCTGTTATAACCAATTTGGGTGTAGGTATATAATGTTCAGTTTAATCCATTTAAAATTAGTTCCCATCAAACTCAAAGACAAGCAAGGAGCTGTTGTTTTACATGTGAGCAGGGAGACTGCAGAAAGGCTGCAATCTATATAGTGTTGCACTATGTTGATTGAGGGATTAGGGACTAGGGTGGACACTGTTAACTTCCTGTTCACGTCTCTTTATGATGCTCGAAAGTGTCCAACTTAAACACATCTGTTTTTCTCTGCCCACTGCTGCGGCCGCCTGTTCTCATCTACAATCCAGGCGAGGCGCAGTTCATCTCGAATGCACCTACAGTTACAATCATAAAACTGAGCTACCCAAGTGGTGCTGAGAAGCAGAGAAAACGAGAGGAGAGCAAAACGTTGAAAAGATAATGTCATATTTCAGACAAAAGAGGAGAAAGGAGGAAAGACCTGAAAATAACATTTGAGGAGGAGAAAGAAATAATGGGGAAAAAGAATAAAACCTGGAGGAACAAAGTGACAAAGGAGGAGAAAAGGAGGAAAGATGAAAATATTTACAGAAGAAGAAAATATAGGGATGACGTAGAAGAAACAGTGTAAGACATGAAAAAAAGATTCAAGAAAGAGAAAGTAAACGGTCAAAGAAGAGCAGCAGTAATACAAGGGTAATACATTGCTGTGTGAAGTTGAAGTGAGAAGAACCCCCAGATGTGGAGGACCCCATACCGATGTTCGCCTTGGGCCCCCAAATTGACGCCCTACAGGGAGCCTGTGAGGAGCGCTGTCAAGGTGAGATTCAACAGGCACCATGCCAGGGCACAGTCTGTAATAAAGAGGGCATTTGGCATCTTGAAGGCAAGATGGAGAGCAATATTTTTCAAGGCATTAGAAGAACAACCTGTGTTGGCAGTGAAAGTCTTCGCTTGCTGCACCATTCTTTACAACCTCTGTATTGGTGATGGTGATGTTTTTGAACCCATCAAGGAGGAGCCAGGGCAAGACATCATTGGCATTCAGCACCACCATGGCCAGCAATGCTGCGAGCATCTACGAAGACACATTTCTGCAGTGTTGTCAGCTTCCAACATCACACCTCCAGGTCTTCGTGATCATCACGTTAATTAAAATCTTTATTTTTTTTCGCACAGTATTTTAGATCAAAATTTAACATGTTAATAGTTTAAAATATATTGTTAATTGTAAATAAGGGTAATGTAAATAGTAATATGTCAAGTGTTGGTGGTGGGTGCTGGAGAGAAGGAGAGGCGGTAGGACCCAAATGCAGAACCAAAAAGGGGTTTATTTCCTCCTGGGATTACCAGGGCAAGATAAATACAAACAAAATACAAAGCTGAATGAAACAGAACTGAAGATCACCGAATGAGAGAGGGAAAAACTAGAGAAAACCAAATGAGATGGTAACAAACAACTAATGAAAACTGCAAGGCAAGGCTTACGCAAACTACCATTAACTAATGCTTCAGCAATGAACAAAGGAGACAGGGAAGTATAAATAGGGAAAAAAACAAAGGTGATTAAACACAGGTGAAACTCATGAACTCAATTAACTAGCGTGAAGCTGCCGGGGACCAGTGTGAGGGAAAGAAGAAGTCTTGACAAAGTAAAGGTCCCCAGCAGGAAGTCCCAAACGGGAATCATGACAAAATAAGTAAGTAATAGTTAAGGTATTCTTAGTAATTTCATGTTTCATGTATAATTCTATTTCAATGATCTTATACTTGTGTTTTTGTATTTTTTTTATTACAATTTCACAACAATTTACAGTACATTCTGTGAACAATTTTTTCTAACAAGCTAAGGAGCCTCTCCTCTCTCTCCTCTTTCCTGGCCCTCTCCTCCTCTTCTCTCTTCTGATTGATTAAATGTTCTTAGTTATATGTTAGTCGCATTTGTACCTGACACATATCCTTAGTCAGTATATCAGTATAAACCCCAGATGTCAGTGTAAGCCCCGGATGTGTCTGGAAGTAGGTTGTCTACAATGACGTGATAAGACGTGGTTACTTACATCCCCCCCCTAGCCAGCAGCTTCTGAGAACCATAATAAGGCTTCATGTCAACCATATTTACAGTGGGTACGGAAAGTATTCAGACCCCTTTAAATTTTTCACTCTGTGTCATTGCAGCCATTTGCCAAAATCAAAAAAGTTCATTTTATTTCTCATTAATGTACACTCAGCACCCCATCTTGACAGAAAAAACCAGAAATGTAGAAATTTTTGCAAATTTATTAAAAAAGAAAAACTGAAATATCACATGGTCATAAGTATTCAGACCCTTTGCAGTGACACTCATATTTAACTCACATGCTGTCCATTTCTTCTGATCCTCCTTGAGATGGTTCTGCTCCTTCATTGGAGTCCAGCTGTGTTTAATTAAACTGATTGGACTTGATTAGGAAAGGCACACACCTGTCTATATAAGACCTTACAGCTCACAGTGCATGTCAGAGCAAATGAGAATCATGAGGTCGAAAACTGTCCAAGGAGCTCAGAGACAGAACTGTGGCAAGGCACAGATCTGGCCAAGGTTACAAAAGAATTTCTGCAGCATTCAAGGTTCCTAAGAGCACAGTGGCCTCCATAATCCTCAAATGGAAAAAGTTTGGGACGACCAGAACTCTTCCTAGACCTGGCCGTCCAGCCAAACTGAGCAATCGTGGGAGAAGAGCCTTGGTGAGAGAGGTAAAGAAGAACCCAAAGATCACTGTGGCTGAGCTCCAGAGATGCAGTAGGGAGATGGGAGAAAGTTCCACAAAGTCAACTATCACTGCAGCCCTCCACCAGTCGGGGCTTTATGGCAGAGTGGCCCGACGGAAGCCTCTCCTCAGTGCAAGACACATGAAAGCCTGCATAGAGTTTGCCAAAAAACACATGAAGGACTCCCAGACTATGAGAAATAAGATTCTCTGGTCTGATGAGACCAAGATTGAACTTTTTGGCGTTAATTCTAAGTGGTATGTGTGGAGAAAACCAGGCACTGCTCATCACCTGCCCAATACAATCCCTACAGTGAAACATGGTGGTGGGAGCATCATGTTGTGGGGGTGTTTTTCAGCTGCAGGGACAGGACAACTGGTTGTAATTGAAGGAAAGATGAATGCGGCCAAGTACAGAGATATCCTGGAAGAAAACCTCTTCCAGAGTGCTCAGGACCTCAGACTGGGCCGAAGGTTCACCTTTCAACAGGACAATGACCCTAAGCACACAGCTAAAATAACAAAGGAGTGGCTTCGGAACAACTCTGTGACCGTTCTTGACTGGCCCAGCCAGAGCCCTGACCTAAACCCAATTGAACATCTCTGGAGAGACCTGAAAATGGCTGTCCACCAACGTTCACCATCCAACCTGACAGAACTGGAGAGGATCTGCAAGGAAGAATGGCAGAGGATCCCCAAATCCAGGTGTGAAAAACTTGTTGCATCATTCCCATGAAGACTCATGGCTGTACTGGCTCAAAAGGGTGCTTCTACTCAATACTGAGCACAGGGTCTGAATACTTATGACCATGTGATATTTCAGTTTTTCTTTTTTAATAAATTTGCAAAAATTTCTACATTTCTGGTTTTTTCTGTCAAGATGGGGTGCTGAGTGTACATTAATGAGAAATAAAATGAACTTTTTTGATTTTGGCAAATGGCTGCAATGACACAAAGAGTGAACATTTTAAAGGGGTCTGAATACTTTCCGTACCCACTGTAGTGTGTCTACCCTCATCTTGTCAGTTAACCAGCAAACTTGGTAATTTACACACTGAGCTGATGTGGGCTTGCTTATAGCTCCCTGCGCCTTCGGGTCAGGGACAGGTCTCTCACTGTTGTTTCAGCCTATGGGCCAAACAGCAGTGCAGAGTACCTGGCCTTTTTGGGGTCTCTGAGAGGGGTGCTAAAAAGTGCTCCAACTGGGGATTCCATTGTTCTGATGGGGGATTTCAATGCTCACGTCAGCAGCAACAGTGAAACCTGGAGGGCGTGATTGGGAGGAACGGCCTCCCCGATTTGAACCCAAGCGGAGTTCTGTTGTTGGACTTCTGCGCTAGTCACAGCTTGTCCATAATGAACACCATATATTCATATTCATGATGTCTACCCTATGCCATTGGTGGATAAAATTATTGAGTCTCTGCAAGGTGCTCAGTATAGCTTAGCTCGTTAGACCTACAGAGCGGATACAGTAAACTAAAAGACACAGTTGAGATTCCTCAGGCATTTTGTGTCCAGCAAAGGGGTGGAGGTGGATCCAGCGAAGGTTGAGTCGATTACAGCGTACCCTGCACCAACGGATTTAACCCTCTGGGGTCTGAGGGTGATTTGGGGCCCTGGACAAGTTTTGACATTTGTGCTTTTTTCAGTGTCTTTTAAACATATTAATGGCTAAAGTCTGATAACACTGTAATCAGCAAACTGGGCTACAATAATATGTGAGCAGCAACTTTATACATGATTTGTGTTTTGAGAAAACAGTGTTTATGCATGGTTAGTGAAAAACTACAATTTTTAAGTCACTGAAATAAGACCATAAAACACATACAGATCATTTTAAGAAATGCATCTTGTAGTATAAAGTGTTTGCTTCACAATGATGTGAAAGTCATCTTGTTCACTTAAGCAACACAATATGAAGGGCCTGTTTCCTCTTGGTAGTATGAGAAAAACAGAAGACCCGGATGACCTACTCGAATTCTGTAGAGTGCATACGATGGACACTTTGCTGTGCCATGAGGCCATGGGAGAGGAGACGTCATGTGCTGGAAAATGGCAGAAAGTGCCAGCTGTTTTCAAGTTTACCTCAGGGGAAAACGTTGTTTGCTGTGGTTAAATTGCACTTGTCTAACATAATCTAAATAAACGGCTGACTAACTGAGATGATTTTGTAAATCAGCTGTAAAAAAGATGTTTAATCCTTCCGAATTCCATTCATACTACCCATACTCATACTATATAGAACATACTTTATTAACGGCCGGGAAGTACGTACTTACTCAAATGTAGTACCTACTACATACTATGCAGTTTCAGATGCAGCCTCTCATTCTTAGTGAGCTGTATGGAAACTGTCAGGATCTGCTGCAAGCTTCCTCCCTGGACTTTTATTTTGAAATTATTTCCTGTGTTCCCCTGCTTTACATTTCCCATTAGTGTTGATTACTTTCACCTGTATTTTATAGTTCTCATTATGAATGTACACCTGCTGTGTGCTGTGTTCATTTGGTAGATCCTTGTCATTCTTTTCGCTGTTTGCTAGTGCTGTTATCCCCGTAGTCTCTCTGTGTCTTGTAAATATTCTCTCTGCATCATTTTGGTTTGTTCTCTGTCATCTTTTGGACTTCCCTATTCGTTTCTGTTCAGTTTGAATTCACTTTACCACTCTGTGGACTTTGTATCCAGGCGTATGCTGTGTTCTAGGTTGAGGACTGAAGCGCTCATATGTTTTCTTGGACATTGTGAGTAGATACTTCTGTTGATACTTAGATAGTTCGAGTTGGGATTCTAATTTGGGCCCTTGCATGGTATGTTGGTTACTTTATTGTATTTCGTGTTATCAATAAAACTAGCTGCGTCCTCATCTTGCCTTGCTCTCCATAGTGTTTGTCTGCACTCTTAGCATCAATATAAAATGTGACAGAATACAGATTGTTACTGTGCACAGCTGTGCATCTGTTGCCAACACACTCCTTATATTTCAGTAAATCAGTTGGACTTCAACTGAACTGAACTGATCAACTCATCAACTCATCAACTAGTCAAAACTACAGTGCACTGCAGCATTGTGATATCCACTGTTTGAACATTTGAATAGGAGGCAGAGCCTTTAGCTATCAAGCTCCTCTCCTGTGGAACCAGCTCACTGTCTGGGTTCAGGATGCAGACACCCTCTGTACTTTTAAAACTGCTCCGTCCCCGTCCCGTGCCGTGCCAGATCAAGTACCAGATCAAGTACCAGATCAAGTACCAGATCAAGTACCAGATCAAGTACCAGATCAAGTGCTTCTCACGAAGGATTTGTTGGGTTTTTTTGTGCCTTGACATAATTGTAGTGGAATTGAATTGAGCGTCAAGAGTGTCAAATGGCTCACCTTGGGTGCTTCCTCCTCTGCTGGCTTTAGATGGAATTTCCGGCAATACAACAGATTCAACACGTACACTTTTGTATGTGTATTCCATCCATTTTCTATACCCGCTTATTCCTTAACCAGGGTCACAGGGATCTGCCTGAGCCTATCCCCATCTTTTTCAGGTGGAAGGCAGGGGTACACCCTGGACAGGTCACCAGTCCATCACAGGGCCATATACAGTATAGACACACAAAGAAAAACAACCACACACACTCCTATGGAGTCACCAATCAACCTAACATACATGTTTTTGAACTGTGGGAGTAAACCGGCACAGCCCAAGCACAGGGAGAACATGCAAACTCAACACAGAAAGGCCAGGTTGCAAACCCAAACCTTCTTGCTGTGAGGCAACAGTGCTAACCACTCAGCTAACCACTGTATGTGAAATTACAATTTTTAATTTTAGTGGGTGTACAAATTCTAAAGCTGTCTGATTTGCTTGTTTTTCAAAGATCCTAAGGCTATAAAAACAGATTAGTAATAAAATACCATGTTCAAAGACTTAAAAATACCACTCACATTACTTTCCCACCTTAAAACACTGAAGTACTAATCTGGTCCATAATGACTCATTTAGTTTTCACAGCTTCTGATTAACTGTTACTATGTGGTTATTTAGGTATTTAAAGATAATGTAATACCTTTTATCAAAAATCAAGATGTAAACCAAGAAAATAAAAATCCTATATCTCCTTTGTGTTATACACATGGATGTCAGGGTTAATTTTCTAAAGCACATCTAAAATGAGTACTATAAGAGGAGACATTTTAAATGATCTAAACAGTAAATGGTTCCAGTCCCCAGAATCAGAACTGTATTTCATGATTTTTCACAAATATTTAATAATTGCACTGTTGTATTCCATCGTAGTAGGCGAAGACACACTAATATCTTCAACAACAGCAGCCTCAGTAGACCAGAATGCAATGCAAATCACCACTGCTCTCTTTAGTTCTTTGTATAAAATAATAAATATGATGTTGGGTGATGGTTTGTTAGTTCAAGTTGAAGAGTATCAAAGTTTTCATTAAAATAGAAAATAGATCCTGAAAGACATTTAATCAACACCAGTTTTCTGTATGTGTGTGTATTTGGTACCTTGCCCTTGCTGCCCTCATGCAGGATGCAGCTGTCCTCGTTCTGGTGGCATAGATGCAGGTTGTAGGTGAGGCTGTTATTGATGTTGGAAGCATACACATTTCCGTATTCTGGGTAGAGTTTCAGCACCTCTTTCAGGCCATGCACGGTGAGATACTGTAGGTCACAGCAGGTCTGAGCTTTCCCATCAAAACTGGTCTTGATGACATGGTCTGTTCCAAGCAGGTCAGATTCAATCAAGTCTCCTTTTCCTAAAATCAAAACCATAAATATTCACTTTCTTGCTCCACTTTATACTACATAAACATGATGCTAAAAAAGTCACTCAAATACAAACCTAATGTGGCCAGCAATGTGCTCTCCTTAAACACCTCCAGAGACCCGGTGCAGACAAAGTAATTGGCATGCAACTTCGTAGAATAAAGGTTCTGTGAGGAGGATGTTGTATGCTTCAAACACTCCAATATCTGTTATTTTTATGTATTTATTTCAAAAATTTTCAAAGCTCCTTAGGTTTTCAGCCCCAAATCTTACTGTCGAAGAGAAAAGCTTGATCAGACATGAATTATATAAGATGAATTTTTCTTATTATTCTAGGAACTGAAATCTGTTTGGGAACAAATATCTAATCCTTCATTTATCAATTGGCCTAAAAGTCAATTTGTGACACTGTAGACAATAAAACATTCACCAAGTGTATACAAAACTCAGGGTTCACAAAGCTCTCTCACACACACATACACACACACACACACACAAAATCAACTAACCTCCAAAATTAATGCTGATGTTTTCATCAGTTGTGTATTGTGCTTTAAAGGGTTAACTTTCAAACCCAAATGGTCAGCTTGGTTTATCCACTGTAATTTTATAATTCCTTTATAATTTCACTGCTGAAACATTGCATGGACACAAAATAAAAACACAGGAAATGTGATTTATGTTATTTTTTACATGTTTTATGGTAAAGACAAATGCTCAAGAGGCAAATCCCAAATGCATAAAATATAGTTAGTGACATCGATTTTGACTGTGATGCTTGACATCCTGCAGCAAACCAATGAGTGACTATGCATATTGACTATATGCATATTGTTTATTTACATGCTTATTTGTAATTGCAAAATGTTTCATAATCAGCAACATGCTACCAACATGACAATACAGCTAAAAAAAATGTATTAAAAAGATACAAAGATCACGGTAATGATAGCATTTCATAATTCCTCAATAACTGACATTTTGGAGATAATACATTTCTGTAGGATGTTGACGGTTAATCTGCAGATATGTAATGAAAATATCAAGAGAGAAAATTAAAAGATCTAATTTACATTGACAATCTAAAACACATTTAGTTAGTGTCTGTGGACCATGTAAGATGAAATATATTTGAAATAAACCTGATCCATAGACAGTTTGAGAGAAAGTGGATGAAGAAATATTACCAAAAGTCACAACTGGCAGTGGTTTGTTCAGCACACTGTTGTCCAACTTCATTTGAATGCCATCCCATTTTAGTCTCTGGCCAGGAATCTTCACATTCCTCAAAATGTGTGTATGTCTCACTGCTTTAAAGTAAGCACACACACACACACATATTACAGACTGACAGAACAACTATCCTGTCCACTCATTGTTAAGGAAAAAATAAATGAATTGCCTGACTCTTGTAATTAAAGTATCCTCTTTAGAAAATAACATCCTTTTTCCTTTTTGAAAGGGCTAGTAACATTAAATGGAATCAGTTACGTTAGATAAAAATGAACTAATATTCACTGCTGTGAAGCTATATGCACTTGCTGTCATCCAGGCACATTATAACATAGTAGGACTCCTGAAAAAATATGGATCCACCTTGAGTAAGACACAATGACTGTCTTGGTCTAACTGTGTCATTTAGAAACATGACTGTACATCAGGGTGAAAAGAAAGTAGCCTGTCTCTAGCTGTGTGATTGCACAGATTATACAAATCTGAAGACAATATAATAGGAAAACAACAACTTGTGTGCAAATGCATTCTGGTCCATCTAGACTCTGGGCCCGCTTTGACCGCCTTTCAGATTGAACCCTGCTGGATGTTTGTTTTTCAGAGCCATTTTAGGCCCATTTGCTCATCCATACAGTATTGTTCAAAATAATAGCAGTACAATGTGACTAACCAGAATAATCCAGGTTTTTAGTATATTTTTTATTGCTACATGGCAAACAAGTTACCAGTAGGTGCAGTAGATTCTCAGAAAACAAACAAGACCCAGCATTCATGATATGCACACTCTTAAGGCTGTGCAATTGGGCAATTAGTTGAAAGGGGTGTGTTCAAAAAAGTAGCAGTGTGGCATTCAATCAGTGAGGTCATCAATTTTGTGAAAAAACAGGTGTGAATCAGGTGGCCCCTATTTAAGGATGAAGCCAGCACTTGTTGAACATGCATTTGAAAGCCTGAGGAAAATGGGTCGTTCAAGACATTGTTCAGAAGAACAGCGTACTTTGATTAAAAAGTTGATTGGAGAGGGGAAAACCTATAAAGAGGTGCAAAAAATTATAGGCTGTTCAGCTAAAATGATCTCCAATGCCTTAAAATGGAGGGAAAACCAGAGAGACGTGGAAGAAAACGGAAGGTAACCATCAAAATGGATCGAAGATTAACCAGAATGGCAAAGGCTCAGCCAATGATCAGCTCCAGGATGATCAAAGACAGTCTGGAGTTACCTGTAAGTACTGTGACAGTTAGAAGACGTCTGTGTGAAGCTAATCTATTTTCAAGAATCCCCCGCAAAGTCCCTCTGTTAAAAAAAAGGCATGTGCAGAAGAGGTTACAATTTGCCAAAGAACACATCAACTGGCCTACAGAGAAATGGAGGAACATTTTGTGGACTGATGAGAGTAAAATTGTTCTTTTTGGGTCCAAGGGCCATAGACAGTTGACCCCCAAACTCTGAAATCAAGCCACAGTACACAGTGAAGACAGTGAAGCATGGTGGTGCAAGCATCATGATATGGGCATGTTTCTCCTACTATGGTGTTGGGCCTATTTATCGCATACCAGGGATCATGGATCAGTTTGCATATGTCAAAATACTTGAAGAGGTCATGTTGCCTTATGCTGAAGAGGACATGCCCTTGAAATGGTTGTTTCAACAAGACAATGACCCCAAACACACTAGTAAACGAGCAAAGTCTTGGTTCCAAACCAACAAAATTAATGTTATGGAGTGGCCAGCCCAATCCCCGGACCTTAATCCAATCGAGAACTTGTGGGGTGATATCAAAAATGCTGTTTCTGAAGCAAAACCAAGAAATGTAAATGAATTGTGGAATGTTGTTAAAGAATCATGGAGTGGAATAACAGCTGAAAGGTGCCACAAGTTGGTTGACTCCATGTCACACATATGTGATGCAGTTATAAAAAACTGTGGTCATACAACTAAATATTAGTTTAGTAATTCACAGGATTGCTAAATCCTAGAAACAAAAACGTTTGTACAAAATAGTTTTGAGTTTGTACAGTCAACGGCAGACACTGTTATTTTTTGAACACACCCCTTTCAACTAATTGTCCAATTGCACAGCCTTAAGAGCGTGCATATCATGAATGCTGGGTCTTGTTTGTTTTCTGAGAATCTACTGCACCTACTGGTAACTTGTTTGCCATGTAGCAATAAAAAATATACTAAAAACCTGGATTACTCTGGTTAGTCACATTGTTCTGCTAATATTTTGAACAATACTGTATATAAACCTGAATATCACTGAACAATCTGGGGCATCTCACTCCAGGCTTTGGCTTTCTTCTTGGCCAATGCCATCCAGGGTGGCTCATCCTGTGACAAAGCCACAGGAGGAGGCAGGCCTTGCTGGGAAGACAAGGTCTGTCCGGAAAGCCCTGGAGCTCTTGAACCAGACTTTTCTTGGGTGCTTCTCTTTGAAAAAGGAGGGGAGATGAGTGTCTTACTCTGAGACTCTGGTGTCTTGGATGAAAGTAGGGATGCAGGAGTTTTGGAGACAGATGATGGGCTGGTGCAAGATGGATGGTTTTGGGTAACTGGAACTGGAGTTGGTGGGTAAAGGGATCTTGTGGCTGGGTTAGGGTGGGATACAGGTTTTACAGTGACTGGTAGAACCTGGATTTTTGGAGGGACGGGGGAGGGCAGCAACTGGGACTTCGAAGATTGCAGTGGCACTGGTGTTGGAGGTGGGAGAGTTTTTCTGACATCCTTTTCCACATTTGTTGCCAGCTTATTCATCTCCAGTGGGTTCACTGAAAGAAAAAAATACAAACATCCACATGTCAAACAAACAAGTCTAAAGAAGCATTTCCTGTAATTTTCTTACAGTGGGCCTGAATGGATGTATATGGCTTTAATGCATTATGTTATATAACTCATTTGTGCTCTGAATAGCTAATGTTTTAATACAACATGATTTAATGGGCCTCCATAGACTTTCACGCAGTATATATACTAACTCATCAAGTGCTCATAAAATCCTAATGAGCTTATCCACAGTTGGTAAGATTTTAATTAAAATTGGGTTATAGTAAAAAAAACAAAAAAAACAAAAAAAACAAAAAAAAAAACTTTATGCACAATTTTACATATCACTATAGTCTTGGTAGCATTAAAACTGTAGACGTACACACAAACAAACATAAGGAACAGATCATTAAATTTTAGCAAATAGTACAAAAACACAGGAAACTGCATAACTATATATACACCAAATATGAACAATATTCAAAGCATCATTAATTAAAAGTTAGCTAAACTAAAAAGGTGTACACGAAATAGCATACATAAACTGGGCAGCATTTAAACTATACATCAGGGTAAAGAAGAGTCATTACACACATAACCTAACACAGTTATTATTTAGAATGGTAGAAAAATGCATTTGTCACTTTAGGAATGCTGACTGTCTAATGGGATCAAAACAAATGTGCAGAACTCTACTAGTTATAGTGTGAAGAAAATTTTGATAGATCTGATGGAGTAGCAGTGGTTGTCCAGGTGAGGGCAGCACTGTATAAGTCAAAATTTACATATGCGCAACAAAGCAACAAGAAGCAAATATTAGAAAAGTGTTGTTATGTGTCTATGTATAAAAGCATACTGACCAGATTTAAACAGACCTGAGCTCAGAATGCATATATATTTTATGCCAACATGCAGCTTTAAATCAAACAGTGCCTAAAGGTTTTTCATGCTTCAGTGGATATGTCTGAATTTCTTCTCTTCTCGTGTGTGTAATCAGAACAATCAGCCAGTGCACAATGGGTATGAACAATTTCTGGTGTGAAAATAAAACATACTAATAAACACACATCTGTCCATGCACATTGGGATGTATGTAAATACACTCAATACTTCTGTAGAAGGACATGGAATTTGATTTCTTTCCAAATTTGAAATGACCCATGTGTGTGTGTGTCTGTTAATGTCTGTGCATTTCACTTCAGACCTTTGTTGGCAGATTGAGCTGTGTGACTGCTCTGCTCCCTGCTTGCAGCTGAGCTGACATATATTGGTGGCGAACTCTTCCTCTCTTGTTCCTCCTGATGTCAGAGAGCAGCACAGTCAGTTACTTGATTAGATTAATGGGGGTAGAAATATGTGTTGATATAATGCATACAGTAAGGGGGGGGGGGGGACGACCACGCAGTCATGGTACACATACACCCATCCCATCTGAACTGTGTATTTTTAAAAAAAATCCAAACATTAACATTTGCATCTGCAACTTCATCATTCTGGGCTGTAGCTAGATAAAACATTCCTGGTACTGAACTTAGATCTTAGCTTCAAAGCAGTTATACCCCTCAGCATTACTTATGTTTGAGGATCAGAATGACTTGTGACTCCAGTATCAGAGAAAAGTCATTTACATATTTCCTCCCTCTCTTTTAAGGACTGGACAGTATTATTTCACAACAGAAGAGTATTTCTCACAACAGAAGAGTATTTCTCATGGTCTGTGTTAAATTTGTTAGACACTTGTGCTGAGAAACCATATGTATGGGACCACAGAGACAGACACATGCACATAAAGATTACCTTTTTCACTGTAATCTCATCTGGTGAGATTTCTTTATAGATTTTCTGCTTCTGTCTGGCCACAGAGATCCAGCTGGGTGACTCTGATCCACCAGAAACACCATGGTCTGCAGCTGAGTCTGAAGCGATAACAGCAGATACACACCATGAGCTGAACCAGGGACTGTTTACTCTTTACTCCCTCAAGCCTCATTAAGCCCAAGTTTTTCACTGTATGTATAAGAAAGTTGGTAGTGCTTTGAGGACAGCAAAATGGTGTCTGCATACATACCTGAGATGTGCTTGGATTTTCCTCCACTATCTCCATGTACATCTGGTTTTTTAGGGAGGGTGGGTTTGTTGCTGATTGACTGACTTTGGAAGGGCTTAACACTGGCTGGCTGCAGTGGCTCAGCTTTACAGCTTATAGGTTGAATTGGCGGGTCTACAGGACACTGAATAAGAGAAAACCAGAGTTAATAAATAAAAAGAAACAACTGTTCTGTTCCCTGCCGCCCTCACTGACCCCATTCTTTTGAAATCATATATTTAAATATAAACTCACTGTGTCCTCACCTCTGCATTTTCCTCCTCTGAGCTGAAGCGGTGCTGAACTGATGTCTTCCTCAGACGAACTCCAAATGGATTGTCAGGGTTTCCCTCCACTATGATAGAGCTCTCTGTGGGCAGCAGGTGGACAAGTTTGTCTGTGGTTAAGTCAAACAGCCAGTTTACCTCTTGTGTGTCAGTTTAGACTACTTTTGTTGCTTATAGTGCATTGAAGCAGGGAACCAAAAGACAATTAGACAAGCATCAAAACACATAAAAATGTACAAATTCTTGTGTTTAATGCTGCTAACCTTCTGTGTTTGCGGCAGCTGAGAGCTGAGGTTTAACAGGGTTTGGAGACAGTGATGTTTTGTTCTGTGGTTTGGCAGTGGTTCTTCCTGCATTCCCTGCACTACCAGGGCTCAACACCAGTTCAACCTTAGCTGAACCCGCTGGCTCTGCTTTAACAGCTGGATCCTTCTTACCTGTAGCCTCCAGCTCCTCACCTCCAGACCCCAAGGCATTGGAGGGTGAAGAACCACAGACAGGTGGGGAGGAAGGAGGAGTCAAACTGTGTGATCTCTGCCAGGCAGGGGTGATGGCGAAGCGGACTTCGCTCTGATCTGAACTTCTGGATGGTTGGTTGATTGTTTCCTCCACAAAGACAGATGGTGTAGCCTCTTCTTCCTGAGCTGAGTCTTCTTCTACACTGTCAGATGGTTCTTTTGATGCTGAGATTTGTTCTTCAGCATCAGAAAGTGGCTCATGTTCTATGGGTTCGGCAGCAGTTTGGGGCTGCTGGAAGAAAGATGTGACTTTCTCTGGGCTGGGATACATTAGATTTATGTGGATGGTACTGGTCTTACTGGGAGTGATGGTCCCACTCTCTTGTGACTGAGTCTCAAAGTGGGGCTCTGGGAGAGACAAAGCAGGGGGCTTGGAGGAGACAACAGCTTTTTCTGTGGCTTCAGTGTGATCCTCTCCCAGCTCCACATCTTGCTCAGTATAACCTGGACTAGGCTGGTTTGCTTCTTTCTCTTGCTCTGCTTCGTGTTTGGTGTGTTTGATCTCTACAACCCCCTCTTCTCTCTCTTCTTCACCTTCCCATTCATCTTCAGGGGTTTGGTTATAATTTGCTTGGCACTCACGCACTGTGGTGAATTCCTCTTCATCCAGTTCTGTAGGAATTTCACTATCGTCTGTGTGTTTTATAGTGTCGTCTCTAACCACAACATCCATGCCTTCATCTGCCTCCAATAGTGGCATGGCAACCTGTACATCTTCAACTGCTGCACCATCAAACCACTCTGTCATCTCCTCTGCGTCATCCTTTTCTTCTTCTGTGGCTTCCTCTGCCTCCTCTAAGTTCTCCTTCACTTCCTTCACCACCTCCTCTTCATCATCATCCTCTGTTTTCTCTCGCCCTTCCTCCTCCACCTCTGGCTCCTCCTCCAGCTCTATGGCTTCCTCCTCCCCCTCACTCTGGTATTCTTCTTCCTCTTCCTGGACGTTAGTTTTTCTACAGACCAAATCATTTTCTTCCTGAGGTTTGACTTCCTCTGCTTCTTCTTTCTCTTCTTCCTCTTCTTGCTGGAAGACAAATAAGAGGGGAACAAGAAAAGCAGAGATTTGAGTTTTCACAACAGTCTCATGGAAGAGCCACATATACAAACAGACTTGTTCCTAGATGGCTTGTATAAGTACAGTATAGTATTCAAGAAAGATTCTAGCATTCACCAGTTTTACAAGTTTTTAAACTATAACAAGGTAAAAAAAAAAAACATGGAAATATGACATTTCTGTTTGTTTCATGTAATAATTCAAGGAAGGTTACAATCTTCTTATCACTCCACACAGACCTGTCCGCCACTTGGTCCACCTCTATTTTAATTCTCTTCTAAGTCATATCCTTCATGGAGACCTACATCATGATGCAGCTTCCACTGCAGCTTGTGGCATTATGCTTTGTATCAATACACCAACTTTTTCACTCACATTTTTGAACCTCAATCCTTCCCTGAACCAACTCTCAAGTTATTTTTGTGCCTGAACCTAATCAATCTTAACCATATCATAAAACAGACTTATTATTGCAGTGGTAATTTATAATGGTTTGTGTATAGGGGCATTAGATCAGAAACCAGTTTAGTTTGCTATTGTATTTCGCTCATTTATGTGATATAACGTATAAAGTTTGGTTATCTTTTGGATGCTGATTAAAAAACAGTGGGACTTGAAGCACTGTTAAGTTTTTTCTTAGAGTATTTTGTAAATGATGCAGTGGAATGGGTAGCTGTATATGCAGAGAGAAAGTTTTGGTGACTCCATTTAGATCAACACATCTGGTTTTTAAAGCTACTTAAATAATTATTTTATAAACTCATCTAAAGTACATATATATAGTATTTTCACAGCTACTACTACTACTACCTCCTTTGCTTCTTGTCCTTTCACCTCTTCTTCCACAGCAACTACTTTTTCTTCCTCTTGACAGGAAAGAGTTACAAGCTCCTCTTCCTCAGTGGTGTGGCCCAACAACAGGGAGCCCGGGTACGTAGCCTGAAAACTGACAGGCTCATCCACCTCTGCCTCCTCTTCCTTCAGCTCCGCTCCTCCTTCTGTCTCAACCTCCTCTCTCTGCTTTTTGTTCATCTCATCCTCCATCGTCAGGCCCACACCTTCAGTCTCTGCGTTCAGCAAGCAAGTGACAAGAGGAGTCTTCAAGGAGCTCAGCACCTCCTGTAAGAGTGAACTCTCCTCTTCTCTGTTTCTCTCTTCACTATCTTCTTCTCCTGTTAGCACCAAATCTGTTTCAACCCTGTTCTCCTCAGCTCCAGAAGCAATGTCTGGTGGGTCCATCAAATACTCTCTTGGAATAGCCGGGGACTCTGTTGCTCTGAAAAGCAGAAATCAAGAGGTCAGATTGACAGGAGGGGAAAACAAAAATAATACTGACTATGAGAAGGAAAAAAAACAAGCAGGAAATCATGTCTAATCACCTGGGACTGTCCAGAGAGGAAGCTCTGGAGCTGGATTTGGAGGAGGGTAGGGACTGAGCATATGGGACTTCCTCCTCTGAGAGACCCTGGTCAGGAGGAGAAGTATCCAGGTCATGAGAGACATCCTGTTCTGCTTCTGACTTATCCTCTCCCTCCTTCATCTCCTCATTATCTCTCAACAAGGATTGTCCGGAATGCTGTGGTTGCACTTTCTCCTCATCCTCTGCTTCTTCTTCGATCTCCACTTTCAGTTTAACCTCATCAAATCTTACAACTGGATGACAAAGAGAAATAAAGGCCTCAGAGATCACCCTGATATCCATCAACAGCAGCAAGTACTGTAATTGAAAATCTGTGGCAAGAATTATGAAACAAATCTAATCAAATCAATTTGTGTTTAAATGATGAAACAAAATAAAACACTTTTTAATTTTCATGTTTGCTATGCATAATTTGCCAAATAAACAAATAAAAAAATGAATGCACTCAAGAGTACTGCTATCAAAGATAATAATCTGCAAATTGTCTGTCAGTTTGAAAACATTACATTTAAATGTTATTATGGCAACATTATGAACAGGAGTGAACTCTAAATTATTTGCTCCTGAAGTTTTTGATTTTAGTGCTAAATTTGGCAGCAACTATGCATTTTTAAAATTGAAAATTTAAATGTTGATACCCAGTGTGTCCTGCACATACACATACACAGGATATGAAATTTACATTACAATTTACATTACATTTTTCCAATCTAGTAATTGCAGTGAGAATCTAATTTGAAGTCGAAGAAACCATCTGACCATCTGCCTTTTGTTCATGCTCCTCCCCCAAAGCTTCTGTTGTAAAGGTGTTCAGCATTTCACCAACCACAGAATCTCCCTCTGATTTCACTTCCAGCCTCTGCAGGGACACAGGACATTAGCAATGACATCAGAACTATCAGTACCACTCCAATGGCCACACTCCGCTTTGACTACAGGATGAAGAAGATGCCAACTCACAAAATCTCTCCTGCACTGAGCAGAGCACTCATTCTGCGACTGAATCCTTCCTCTGACATTTTGAGAGGGCAAAAGGTCACAATCCACATACTGTATATTTATAGGATGAATGAACTAGCTAAGTTGTAATGAAATAGACTGGTCCTTTAAAGGGAATATTTTAGGTTGTGTTGTCTGTGTGTGTCTTAGTGTCTTACACTGGCAGGTTTCCTCTTGTTGCAGGCTTTGTGTCTCAGGCCCAGCTTGTGTTTGGCAGCAGTGTTATCCAGACAGCTGAAGGGACTTGCCGGCTGACTGAAGTCCCCTGGAACCACCAGGGGGCTCACCGCTCCACTGGAGACAGCACAGGAATTCTGGGAAGACAGAGACACAGTTACAGACAGAATCCTTAAAAACTTTTGACAAATAACTTGCTAACAGAAGAAATACTCTGTAGGCATTTGTGAATGCAGGGAAATGAACTCACTGCTGCAGCTGAATTTCAAATAAATATGGTTCATCAGCTGGAGTTACTTCTGGAGAAGCTCCAATAACAAAAACTGAATTTGTGTACTAATGCCCTGGGGAAATTGTATTTATGTGCCACCAAATTCACTGTCTCCCATTCTTTTCCAGTGGACAGAGCTAGAGACATCACAGATTTGAGTCATCGCTGTCTGCTTGTTTGCAGTGGGTGTGTTCATTATGATAAAAAATGTGAATTTTCCCTTTAAATGATGAAGGAAGTGGTAAAGGAAACCAGGGAAAACAAGAAGGTCCAGCAAACAAAGGAAGTGAGGGAAAGAAGTCCAGCTGTAAAAATATTAGCAGTCCTTATGTGTAGGACCAACACTTGCTCTGTCATCACTGTTTAAACATTCAATCTGTTCTCATGTACATAGAGTTCAAATAATCTACATGCTTCGGCCAACTAAAGGAGCACAGTGACAGTTTCAGGAACCTTACTACTTTATTTTGAAACTATTCTTAACCTAAAAACCTCAACACTGTCTGAGAGCAATGATTTTTCTAAAGGGAAGACACATCTTTCTTTTGGAGATTTCTAATACAAGTTTTAATGTTTCGACCAACAATCTTTACTCAAATCATCTACAGTGTATTGGATTTGGGGCAGACATTTCAGAGATGAATATCTATAAACCATTGCAAATAAATTCTAAACTATTTACAAGGCAAAATAGTAAAGATGGGTATGTAAAGATGGTATGTTTTCATGATTGGGGAGAGCTCCCCATTTAAAATCCATGTTCAATTGTCTGTCTCATACCTGGGCTTACATATTAAGTAACAATTCTTTGCTGACATTTGTTTATTTATGGAGATTTCAGCTCTGTTTGTGAGCGTCTGTGTGTGAGAGGCCAGCCAGGGGAGACTCTGAAAGCTATAACTTCAAGCAGACATGCTGACTGCCAGAGAAACCATTGGAATGCACTCTGAACACACACACTCGCACACGCACACACGCACGCACGCACGCACGCACACACACACACACACACACACACGTTGTGGGTCAGTGGAATAACATACAGTACTGGCTAGAGAAAAGAAAAAAGGTCACAAAAACAGTTACACAGAAAAGGACACTGACATGAAGAGGAAGTTAAGCAGTAGACTTATTAACGTGGGCAAACACAAGCTGGGAAGTCTCCAAAGTATCACATACTAAACACCTGACACTGTTTAGCATCTGTACATATATACCGATACACTTGTGGTCTGTTCTAAATTTATTGCACAAATCAGAGTTAAAGTTATTGTACGAAATGAAGTTAAATCTTTGTGCAAAAAAATATCTTATTAAAGAAGCATGCAAACTTTAAAGTCCATTGTTAATATCCAGATGTGATATAAGAAGCATCAATATGGTGGTCTGTTTCTGATTCCACCTCTGAATAAAAATCGTTATACTACCTCCTTAAATCTGCAATAATTGAATCTTTGGCCAAGCACAAAGTACAGCAAACCTGTTAACAAATTGTTGACTCCTTACAAATTCAGCAGGTAGCAACAGCAGGGTTGATTTAGAGTCACATTTGGGGCCACTTGACAAATACAATATTCACTTTCTTTTAGTTCTTTTTTGGTTTCTTCCGGGTCCTGATAACCCTATATGAGGGTTAAAGGTTAAGGTATTGTCAGGGGCAAAATATTATGTAATGTTCACCAGCTATTGTCTAGCCTTGGTGTTGGACAGGTAGTGTACAGTGCTTTCTTTTTGAGAAAAGTTAATTGCTATAGATAGAAAATGATGCTAATATGAACAATGACAGTAACGTGCTCCAGGCTATAACTGTGCTTTTACATCACACAGTTATTTGATCTTTTGTTAATATAAAGATACTGATTAGTGCAACTTTAGCTAGACAGAAATATATATTCAAGAAGCCCCTTTGCTATATTATAATAAAACCTCATAGCAATAAACTGATAAACTTAATGTTTCCCAATGACGAAGTTCATACTCTTTCTATAAGCAGTAAAGAGAAGCCAGAGCCAGGAGCCCAGCGTTATTTTAGCCTGTTATGGACCCATTGGTCTGGCTTAAAATTAAGTGCTGCAATTAAATCAACTATATTTTCAGAATAAAATCACAAAAAAACATTTTGTGTCTCCATGAAGTCTGTCATGAGTGTTCAGTGAATAAAAAAGCTCCAGGAAGTGCCACTGTGATGGTGAATCATAAGTCACTGCAGTCCTCCTTGACTACATTCTTGTCTGTGGAATCCACTTTAAAAAGGGGTATTTTCAGGTTTTTGTGTGCATGCCTTTGTAGCTGGCCATTTGTGGTTCATTCCTGTGGGTACATAACTAGCCAAAACCCTTCTGCAATTGCTAAAACCACACTATCATTAAATGCTCGTTTTGACATACTTTGCTGACTGTGCTTTGAGCCCACATTAGAGTCAGTGAGACTAAATAGGTAGTTGAATTTTTTTCAGGACACTTTTCTTATCAAAAATTAGCACTACTGTCTGTCCACTCAAAAGGTACTTAAAAAACTGTTTTAACTGTTAGGGGCACTTTATGTCACGTGGGTTGACCACTCAGACGCTAGGACATTAAGAAAGAATGGCCATTAACACACTAATAAAAGCAGGGGAATGGGGTCAAGTAGAGAAAGAGGTCAATTTGCATGAAGGGAGCCTCTATTCAGAGCGAGGAGTAGTGTTTCAGTGACTGGATCATGAGATGTTTTTAACCATCACAGTCACATGAGTAAAAGTGCCACAAGCCTCACAGTTGCTCAGGTTTCTCCTGGCCTTTACGACTTTCTTTTTAATATTAACGCCTGTTTGCAGATGGAGAATCCACTCACCATGCTGACATGCTAACATGATCGCTTCAGTCTTTACTGAGAGAATTGATTTTGAGTTGTAAACACAGAAGATCACATTTTCAGTAAATTTGTCAACTGCAGCACAAATCAAAATATTTATTAGACCTACTTTTGTAGACCCATGACACGCCATTTTGATACATGAACCATATATATACAAGAATGTAGTGGTTAATCGCTTCTGTACATTTATTTGCTAACATGCTAGTCATAACAACATCATAGGGGAACTAAACAGTAATAGTGAATGTCAGGGCTGTCAGCTTGGAGTTGTACAAAAGCTTTTGTGGCTTCACTTTCTGATAAATGTCCTCAAATGGTGTCACTCGAGCCACTCTGGGCTGGATCGGCATCCACAAATTTGAAAATGGAAAACATCTGGGGTACCGAGTTAGAAAGAAGTGAGGGTACCAGACCTCTGCAGTCTGCTCCTCATCACTGCTTGAGGCTCAAGGGCCAGGGCTATATTAGCTGAGCTGGTATATTTGCTCATACCGTCATAACAAGCCTGAATATTTAACCTAATTATTATTGATGGAGTCTCTTGTGGGTAACATGAGCCAGGATTTGAAAAGGTGGAAGAGTGCATGGAATAAAAAAGATGACTTTGGTCTTTGGTCTACATTGATTTGAATACTTTTTTAAAAGTGTTCATTGTGACAACTTCACAGGAGCCTAGTGCTAAATCATCAAACTACTCTTCTTAATGTCTCTATACCTGATCATCATCACCATCTATTCCCTCCAGACTGATGGAGCTGTTCCTCTGTGCCTCATTCTGAGCAATAGAGAAAGAATAAAGTGTTAGCAGGATGATAAGCAGCAGACAGCACGCAGGTGGACATCACTCAGTACTGCATGTGTGTTACCATGACGGCTTGTACTGCAGTGTATTCAGGTGGACTACAGGGCAGACCATCATCCTCAGACATGGTTCCAGCATCTTCTGTCCTCTTCACACACATCAGGGATGGAGGGGAGCCCAGTCTGATAGCCTGCTTCAGCTGGAGCTGCAGAAAGATAAAAAACACACACAATTAGACAACGTGTTTGTGTGTATGGAAGTCACCAATGTTGGGACCAAAACACCCGAATAAAAGTCAAAAAACTTGAAACATAGTCACAAACGTTTTTACAGTGGAGGTTTAGTGTGTGCATAGACAGTTACAGATGGAGAGGAGCTAAATCTGACAGCCTGTTTAATAAACTACAGTTTTATAAAAAAGCAACAAAGGTGTGTTTGAGTATGCATTTCTATATTTACACAGCTTGGACAGTGTAGAAATCCTCACCAGTGTGGAGCGTGATTAACAGAAAATGAGTGTAAGGACGGTCAATTGGCACTCAACAGAGAAAGTGTTTATTTTAGGCTGTGTGTGTATAGTGTTGTGCAGTAGGTATCACAGAAACAGAAACTAACAGACATGTTATCTGCTTGTTTCGTGCTGCTGATGCCCTGTAACAGTCACTCAAGGACTCACTGACTCAGGTGCAAAGCAAACACTGGACAAAACAGCTTTTCAGGCTGAATGCCAGCACACACCAAAATCAGGACTGGACACACATTACCCAACATTATCTTCGCATCAATCTATTGGAATTTGATACTATTGCAAAGTGCTTTATGTTCCAATAGTTACGCAGCTTGTACTATTTTTATTCTTATGTAACAACCTCTTATCAAAGAGGCAGCCCAGCCTAGAGTGACCATTAAGGTCAGAAAGTCTCAGACTGTTTTTAACACTAAATTTCAGTTTATGTCAAACTGCAGTGTTTAACAATTGGTGCATGTGTCTTTCTACGTCTGTCGATTAGATTCTCTCTCTCGGCCCAAAACACTTTCTCTGTATTTCAGCTACAGGATGAAATCAGCATTTTTAGCAAATCCCCTTTATACACAAATTCTAACTCTTGTAAGTAGCTTGGTGAGTCACATGTCTTTGTGTTTGAGCTGGTTGTTGAGACATTTGTTCAGTGTGTTTGAGCTTAAAATTGTACTCTGGTTGAAGAATAGAATCAAACTAAAAGGTCATATACACTTTTTATGTGCAGATTAAAGTGTATCTGTGTATGTACCTGTAGCAATTTCACTTTTCCATGAATGCTGTCCTGAGATGCCCCCAGGCCCTCGTTGGCCTCAGATGAGTCAGAAACAAACACAGAGTCATGTGACAAGGCCTTGCTGCCCAGGTTGATCTTTGACCTTTGGGAAACAGGAAGAGAGAAAACCTGTAAATAAATAAATGATGTTACTCAGTTCTCAATAGACAAAAAACAAATACATTTGTGCTATTTCTCTCCTTAATCCAAGAGCAGTCACTGATTTCTTTTTCTATTGTGGTTTGTTGTGCACTATTGATCATAAAAAACAAGGTAGAATGGCTGCAATTAAATCTAAACTGATATATTGTGTAGTAATGAGGAAAAGCCAAGAGTGGCACAGCATAGGGAAACAAAGGAAATCAGGACTGTCCACAGGAAGTGACATTCCACCACAAGTTAAGAAAACAGGAAAAGCCAGGAGCCTTCACGGAGGTGAGTTTGACAGAACAGGACATGGACATTAAAACACAATCTTCCTTTCTTAAATTATTCCTGTCCTTTTTGCATAAGACAGGATATTTATCTAAAATGAGACATTTATCTCATATAAGAAGTATTTATTTTAAAGGACAGAACAACTCCAAGCTCATTCATCGTATATGGTGCAGTGCAATTAGCAGGCACACAGCAGATATGTATGGGACAATCAAGGTTTCCAAGATAATAAGTTACCAAACACATTAGCTTAGCTCAGCTGTTAATGAAACAAGACGTTTAACACGGTGTAGTAATTTGTATCATCAGTATTTTTCTCCCTGATGTAACTAGAGTATATGTGCATGGAAGTGTGTCACTGTTGGAATAAGAGCTCTGCAGTCACAGTTTACCTGTAGATATCTGTATATATGTGTGTGTGGGTCTGATCTTACCCAGAGCCCTTATCCTTCTCCGATCGAGTGATGGTGTTATTCTCTGATGTTTTGCTAACATTGTCGCTTGACTGGCTGGCTTTCAGCCCTGCATCTGCTCCAGTGGCTGATGGCTCCTTCCTCTTCTTCCTGGCAAAGAATTTTTTAAATGTCTGAAACTTGGACTTTTTCTTTCCTGGGGGTAGAAGACAGGTGAGAAAAGAGAGAATAAAATTGAAAAAATTACAAATACACAACATTTTTACACACTGCCCTCATATGAACTCTAATTTGAGCAATTAGCCCAGTGTTGCCTGTAAAGATGCATGTAAGACACCACATGCAGCTTGATGTGTGTGCAAATAAACACACACAGGCTTGTGCTTTCTTGTATTTTAAGAATCACACACTTGTAGCTCTGTGAGTCTGTACTTAAACTTGAAACAGAGGAAAACATGGTAAAATATGAAACTGAAAATAACAAAGCTAAACAACCGTGATCTAATTATGCTGAGGATTCACATCCCTGGGCCAGAAAATGCTTTGGAACTTAATGAAAGGACACATTCTTTTTATATTAGCTGTGTCATTTTTGTCCCTCTCCCAGGAGGTAATCCTTGAGCATTCATTCCTTTCTATAAAAATACACTTTCCAGCTTGTTGCTAAATCACAGCTAAAAAATGTCTGGAATCTAAACTTGGATGTGGAGCCAAGCCACATAAAAATTGACTGGGGAAACTCATTACCCATTTTATATATTATACATAAATATAAGAAACTTGCTTCCTTCTGTGATCTTGGATGTGTTATTTATCAATCTTGTACAAAAAATAGAACTAAAAGTTTATGTCTAATTGCATAAGCTGTCTTATCTGTACACTCTAATGTATTAAATATATCACCAACAACAATATTTTGATAATTGCCATAAAAACAATTATCTGTTTGATGACATTTCAGAAGCCTTTCTGCCCTGCCAAGATGAAAAATCAGGGGGAACACCAGCCAACACTGCTATTTATTGGGCTATTTTTGGCACAATGCACTCTTAAGCTAAAGATCTTCACTCAGAGTTGAAAAAGGCCACTGCTTCAATGGAAGGTCAGTGTAGCTCTATGGTGATTGTGGGGCTAAGACACTGCAACGCCCCGATACACACATGACTACACAGCATCATGGGAATTTTAAGGCAGTCTAAGGTCGCCGTTAGAGGGAACTGACTGCTGCTTATACAGTGAGAAGATGGTGACCTTTGACAGAAAAACAATGCTCTGGATAGAATGAGAAAATGAGGAGGAGAAGGGACCTAAAACACTTCCACATTATGGACACAGTGAGACACAAGGTCATTCTCAAGAGAGGTGGAGGAAAACTTAGAGCAAAGCTGATATTTTGTCCATAAAAGTGGTGTTGTGTATTTATCATGGCATAAATACTCAAATAATGACAAAACTTTAGGATTCATTCAACAGAATGAAAGAAAACACAAACTTGGCATATTTAGTACATAAAGACTTCAATCCCTCTCATATCCAATTAAAACACTTCATTCTTCAGACATTCTTCTCTGCCATAAGACATTCTTCTCTGCCATAAAGGTAAAACTGAATTGGCTCACTGATCTGAAAACCAAGAGAAAACTAAGTGTCTGCAATAAAATACAAATAGATTTTTACTGGATACCTGGTTTATGACTAAAGCTTAGTCAGGAGAGGCTGTTGTGTTTGTTCTTTAGTGGTTTCAGCCACACAGACATGTCTCTGACCTCCCAGCACACTTCTTCCTTGTTCCCATAGTATCAGCAGCATAAGTGCTGCCGTCTTTCTGTACAAACAGTATGCATCTGTGAGGATGTTTGTGTATCTGGGTATCAGTGACATTTTATTATAGCTTTCTCCTTTGCTTCATTTCCTGCAAACAGCAGCACTGAGATACAGATTGTTGCACCCAGCCTGATGTTCTCTGCCATGTATGTGTATGAAATGCTCACATACTGTTAGACATCCATGTACTACCCTCCACCCGACTCTGACACTTACATAATTGCTTGTTTTCATCACTGACAAACACAGCAACCCCCCAGAAACCATTTATTAACTCCATAATACATGTAGTGTAGTGAAATTACAGATCTATGTTTGTAGGGGTTCCACTAATTTACACTAAACATAGTTGCAGTGATATAGGAGTCAAGAGTGATACAGCAAATAAATATATAAATGAACGACTTACAAAATTACAAGTCTGTCTTTGCATCACAGACAGGTTTGATAGATCAATGTCACTGGAAACACTAGTTTAGTTTAGGTTGGCCATACCTGAGCACTCTTCCTGGACCTCAGCAGGCTCCTGGTTGGCCATCACATCTGGAGGACCTGATGCCATGGCAGCACAGTCACTGCTGCAAGAGAGACCAATGATGAGCATAATGATTCTTAGAACATTTCTGTGTAGTAAAACATTAATAAATATAAACATAAACGTGGTTTGGCTCAGGCTAGTGGCATAACCTGAAATCACAAAGGACTGCACAGACAAAGTTCATTTGATGGATTACACATTTGCCTGTTAAAATTAACACTACCTTTTAAAATGTTTTCAAAACCTGCATAAAACACCTAAATGCATTAACATCTATTTCTTCATTCAGTTTGTTATTTAAACTTGCCCCCCAACCCAAACTGTTATGTTCACTCTGATTTAAATCTAATCTCCAGGCCAATTCTTCTGTGCTATCCAAACAATCTCAACACAGGCATCTCAGCTATGTTTCCAGTGTCCCACTCTGCTCTGCCAGCCACCTCTGAAAAAATTAATGTCTTAGTGCTCACAAATGCCCAGCAACATCTAACACAAGGTCAAACAAGCATGAAAATGGCACAGTAGTATGGTACAGTTTCTGGTTCTGAACCTTTACTGTTTAATGCAAAAGTAGCCGATATCAGTAGCAGGTAAATGAATAAGCAACCATATGCAAACTCATAGATTCTTTTGGGACTTTAAATCACCAGCTTCACTTTATTTTACAGACACCTACTGAGCCCTCTACAGCAGACAGGAAGTTTGAGGCCATGTGAGAGTTCAGCCCCCAGCACGCTGAAACAGCCACTCTCTCATAAAAAGATGCCATTAACTTACCACGTTTTACATGACTCCTATTCTAGTCTCATATCTAATTAGATGTGCTGTACGCACAAGATTTCCTGCACAGTTTGGCAGGAAGCAGAGTCATTACTGACATGTGAATAGATACCACCTAAAATGAAACAAACCTGCACTATTTGTGGGTAATGAAAATAAATTTGTTTCTTTTTAGAAAATAAACTTCATACTCAATACCTTCCCCCTTATGTTTCTATGCATTAAAAGAATAGTTAAGAAATATATTTAACCTGTTGCTGAGAGTAAAATGTGAAGATGAATTAAATTCAGGAGACCTTAGATCAGCTTTAATCCAATCTGTTTCTGTAGACATCTTAATACATACAATAACAAAAGTGATTTTGCTGGGTTATGTTCTATAGAAAAGCTAGAGTATGTAACTAAATGTAAAAATTTTAACTTTTTAACTGTAATTTTTACATTACTGATTTGGTTATATGGTGAACTGCCCACTAAAAAGAATCTGCCCATTAACAGCATAGCTACAGTTCCGGAGACAAATGGCTCACAAATAGTGTTAGGATACAATACTTGATGTCATACAAGATGAAATATAGGCCTACTGAGCACAAACCTGATGTTAAGTATTTTGATCCATGAAGGGCTGTATCTTTCTGTCTGTAACAGTGTCAGAACAAAGCATCTAATGAGGATGAGGAGGCCATATAATATGACTTAGATCTGAAAATAGTAATGTAAGACAGGCCACTGATGACCATGGGATCAGGTCAGACAGTTATCGTGGTTTGTTAACCATGAGCCAGCGGAGATGAGCCGTCCTTAAAGTCCTATGAATGAAAAAAAAAAAACAAAACTCTTGTATATCAACAGATATATCTCCATAACAACTGGGCAAACGTGGTTTTGAAAATGTGCGACATGTTTGACAGCTTCAGGAAAAAATATTTGGAGTTGCAAAACACTAAAAAACAATGTGTTTTAATATAATGGGGGAGGAATTATCGTCATTTCTTCACTTTCTTTCTGGAAAGTTTCAAAGACAAACATATTTTCCATGTTTGCTGTTAGTGTAAACAGCCTCTTTCTCTCCATTAAGGAAGCGGCTGGAGAGCTTCTTGTCAACTGTGTTTACAGTGAATTTGTATTAGAGAAACAGATGGAACATTCCGGAGAGTTTGTTGATGAACCAAAGGCCTCGTCAGTCTTACCACTACATAAACATTAGCTATTGCCACCAGGATCACTTTGTTATAATCAGGAGAATCATCCCCAACACAGAAACAGCTCAATGAAATTCACTTCCAACTGCCTGTCCCATCACTCCTGTAATGAACTATACCCCGTGGCATTCATTTTGACATTTGCATTTCTGACACATGCTAGTGTTGTTGTTGTTGTCGTCAGCTGATAGTGATGGACTAATGCCTTTCCTGTCTGATGCCACAGGAAGTCCACACAGCCAAAAGTTCACCACACACACACAGGATTCAGCCACCTTAATAAGATCTCTAGAAACAGACACCGAAACAGACAACAAGCACAGATATTTAGTGTATATAACATGTTGCCTATGATATGGCCTTAGGGAATAAGGGAGACCAGTCTGAACACAGCAAACTGTTTTATCAGTGGAAGACACTGTTTTGGAGAAAAAGCCAGGGAAGCCAGATTGAGATGGTTTGGACATGTTCAGAGGAGGGACAGTGAATGCATTGGTAAAAGGATGCTGAGGTTAGAGCCGCCAGGAAGGAGGCCTAGAGGAAGACCAAAGAGGAGGTTCTTGGATGTAGTGAAGGAGGACATGAGGATAGTTGGTGTGTGTGAGGAGGATACAGAGGATAGGATTAAATGGAGGCAGACGATTCACTGTGGCGACCTCTGAAGGGAGCAGCGAAAGGAAAAGAAGAAGACACTGCAGCAACTACATGAAGGCTAAAACATGAACATTTTAAAATGTCTACGCTTATATTTGGAAACTAAAGAACCTGTTGTCACAATGTGGTGTTGATGATGAAGAAGGAGAGGTGAGGACCCAAGTGCAGGACAACAATACTTATTTCTCCTGGATCTTCCAGGACTTCGGCACAAAACACAAATTAGCTCCGCCACATGGCAGACAGATAAGCGGGCAAAACAAAAACGCCACTTGGCATACAAGCGGGAAAGCAGGCAGACAAACAAACAATCTTCCTTGCAACCAGCATTACTTAATCAATGCTCCAACGGAGAACAAAGGAAACACGGGGGTATAAATACACAGGACTCAAGTCTAATTGAACACAGGTGAAAACAATCTTACTAACGAAACAAAGCTACCTATAGTCAACATTGCACAGAAACAGGAAGTAACCAAAATAAAAGACCAAAACCGGAAACAGAAAACCCAACTCATGACACCTGTGCAAAAACAGTTCATCATTTGTTTTCTTATTACGCTTTGGATAGTAAGATTAATGCCAACAAATGTCTGTGATTAAGTGCAAAGCTGAAGCCTAACAATGTTAATTTTGGTTAGCATGAAGAGTGAGCACAGGTCCAAAAAAAAAAAAAAAAAAAAAAAAACTATTCACACATGGCATCACATATATTCCATAGATTTACAGGTATGCACTATAAAAACAACAAGTTGTGCTGTAACGAGCAGTTTTGTGTCATAATTATTTCAGGCTAACTAAGCTCAGCTTCCATTAGCTCATAGACTCCCGCTCCCAATTGATGCACAGACACGACTATGGTATGGTATTGATGTTCTTATCCAATTCTGTTCAAAAACGTAAAAATGTCTCAACATCCAAAGCCAGCTCCCCATGGTGTCATCCCTGGTTGCATCTATCACAAGGATGGACAGTCATTGGTGGAAAGGACAGGAATGGCAAGGTTAAAAAAAGAAGGTAAAGAAAGATGGACTTGAAAACAGAGAAAGACAGAAGAGAATTACAGATAGGAGAATGAGAGGGACAAAGTGAGCTGGACAGAGTGAGAGAAAAGATATTGAGAAACCAGGATTTGGAAATAAATACAAGGCAGGAGGGATGGGTCAGACAGAGGTTGTGGGAAAGAGCAGCTTGAAAAGAAAGAAGAGTCCATCAGATAAACAGATGAATATTTGGAAGATGAGAGACAAAACAGGCATACAGTAAACACACAGATGTAGAGCAACTGAAAATGCAAAAATGCTTTTTGTGAACTTATTTTCACACGCACACAGATTACTGTAAATAAAGAAACATTATTTGAAAAAAGCTGAACATAAATTAACTCTGGTGGAGATGAGAAAATAAAGGTATTATTGATTTTAACTCACCATTATTGGCTCTACAAGCTAACCAAAAAAGTGGATTACATCAACTTTGTAATAAACAGAAATGCAATAAGACAGGCTACCAATATAATGGCTGTTGAATGCAGCTCATTAGAGAAGTCCTGCATGAAAACCTCACTGAATGTTAGGATTTTTGTGGAGAGTTTGTGTGTGAAAGAGTCGGATATACTGCTCGGTTATATTTAGGCATTAAAACAAACAAAAACATAAAACCAACCATCGTTGGTAAAAACAGACATTTATGTCAGTTGCTAATGCTCTTCACCACTCACTAGTATTGTCTCCAGTATGTGTAGTAGACTCCTGACCTATATATATAAAAAATTTCCCTTCTCACCCCTATGGGTGGTGTGTGTGTGTCTTCCTCAATCTCGGGTTCACAGAGGCACAGCTGCAGCTCAGATAAACATATGTATAAGTTTATTATAGTAATCCATATGTATACATGGCCTTAAATCTACACACTAACAGGACCATATTACATTCTGTCTTCAGGTTATCTGTGCATTTTTCTTTAGTTTTTTGTAGCATTTGTTTCTGTAGCATTTATGTTTACTGTTTGATCCTTTGTAGCATTTGTATTTATGTCTGTTTGCACTGGAGTACCCTCCCTGTACCTAAACAAATTCCTTGTGTGTGTGTGCACACACACTTGGCAATAAAGCTCATTCTGATTCTGATTCTGATTCTGATTACCTACTGTAAGTTCAGTCTTGCGCAGCTAAGATACTAACATTCAAATCCAGACAACACACTTCCATGATGCCTGGACAGTGTCTAGGTACTGTCCATCATGGACCTCTACAGGGGACCTCTACATTACCAGGAAAGAAACCTTTACAAACTCAAGTTCAGTTAACAAACACTGAGCTTACTGATGACTGTAACTGTCTATGTGGTTCCGGTCTTGACGTAAAGCAAATCCAATCTAGTGCAGCTTTAATTCCCCAAAGGGCCCAGTGTTAGCAGACTCATTGCACCACAGCCTTATGGTGCTCACTAATTGGCTCATCAACAGGGACATTCAGATGTTTGACATGATGTTCAACTGTGACAGCTCCAATTACAAAAGAATTTTAACCATCTATCTTTCTGATTATCCAAAATTAATTATCTCTACTAGTGACATAGATCATTCAACAGCAGGTCCCCTGAGGGATGTGGAGCCTTTACAACATAAATTCACTCCATTCCTTTCCTAATTCTGCTGTACCACGAGCACTAAACAGGGCTAATATGACCCTGATTACATTTCAACAGCAACTGGGGACTGCAGAGTAACAGATTTACAATGAGTCAGCTGCAGAGGCAGAGGCTAAGACTCTAACGCAGTGTGTGCAGCAGCTTTGAGTGAGACATTTGGACAATGTTGAGTAAGGCACACATCGATGGCTGTAGATATTTAGTGGCTATAACTGTGACTGGTTCAGGAAACCTTGTAATACTCTTTCACTCAAATAACATGATTCAATTCAATTCAATTCAATTTATTTGTATAGCGCCAAATCACAACACAAATCATCTCAAGGCACTTTACAAAAAAAAAACAAACAAAAAAAAAAACCCAACAAATCCCTTATGAGCAAGCACTTGGTGACAGTGGAGAGGAAAAACTCCCTTTAACGGAAGAAAAAACCTCCAGCAGAACCGGGCTCAGTTTGGGCGGCCATCTGCCTCGACCGGTTGGGGTGAGTGGATAGAGGAGAGAGAAAAGAACAGCAACAATAAACAACAAATAGACACTGCAAGTTGGTGGGGCCAGTAACTGCACATCAGTGATATACAGCTCCAGGACCAGGGACACCTGCAGAAGGTACAGGGAGAGAGGGAGAGAGCACAAACTAGGGGGGAGAGAGAGCACAAATTCGATTCAATTACAGTAATGATTTTCCTTTAGGCTGAAACAGAACAGTGCCCTAGTTCATCTGGCTGTAAACAGTAAAAGCGGCGCTTAAACAAAGTCAGGTGGAAAGCTGTTTGAGCAGAAAGAGCAAATAGTGTTTGTGAAAGAAATTCTGTTTTCTATCACACATTCCTCCCTCTGAAATAGACCAGCTCTAGCTTTATGTAGTTTGTAGTATTTCTCCTCACTCCTTTTTTGATTTTGTTACACTATGCCATAAAAAGTCAGTTGAACTAATCACTTAAAATGTTAAGAATTATTTACAATCTTATTTCAGTAGCAATGAATCAGCTTATCACTACAGTATGTGGGATCCATGTAGGAACCTAAAGCAGTCAAAAATCTATTTTAGATGATTGGCCAGAGAACTCAAGTATTTACTTGCCATATTGTATTTAAGACAAAAAAGGGTTCTGAACTTGAGTCACTGCATAAAGAGAGAAGATGACAGACTGACTAGAAGATGAACTGGCCTCAGTAATATGATGTTAGTGGTTCTCTGACAAGCCACAGGCCTTCAATTTGCACAGAGTAAGGGGAAGAGAGGGACGCAGAAGCGAATCAAGAAAGAAGACTGAGGGAGGAGAAAGATTTTTCCAGCCTGCTAAAATGATAAACTTGGCTTGCTGTGATGTACCACTCAGTACAGATATAGCTGCAGACCATCATGTTGCATATACAGACACACTGTAAGTCCCATGCATGCCAGCTTCTGTCTACACAACATAAAGGATGTACCACTGAGGTGGTGTAGGTTTAAACACTGCTGGTAGAGGATAACCATATGTACAAAAGATCTGACAAAAAAATATAAGACAATGTGAGATATAATCTGTAACTAATTTGGAAGAAGGCAGTAAAGTATGACACCTGGAAAAAGGTTGTAGCCACAGGAAAGATCTTAAAGAGTCCCCTCACAGAGACTGAAACATGACAGCGCACAGAAATAGATGCCTAAAGTTAAAAAATCTGCTGCTCTTAAACATGATTAAATAAGTTTTTTTCAAACTCTGATTTTAAATGACAATAACATGCATGTGACCTGTCCAGGGTGTACCCCTGCCTTCCACCCGAGAGAGAGCTGGGATAGGCTCCAGCAGATCCCCGTGACCCTGAGCCAAGAAAAGCGGGTATAGAAAATGGATGGATGGATGGATAACATGCATGTGTCAGAACGAGCAAGTTGCATTTGCCAGGATAGGCAGGAGGCACTTTTATGACCCAGGAGACTTATCTCTGGGTCTCTAATGTGATGTTTTATTTAAATATATTTGGTAAGCTCTTGTGTCTTTTATGTTTCTGATTAAGTAGACACAAAAGAAAGGCAAAGGAAATGGTGAAGAAAATGTAGAAAGCTGACTGGGAGAAAAGAAACAAGAGATGTCAGAAGAGAAGAGTAAGAGAATTTTGAGAAAAAGAGGGTAAGAACACTAAAGAAGAAAGAAGATAAAAGAGATGGTTTAAAATACACAATAAAAGAAAAGTTAAAATGTAGGATTTGTATATGTGTGTGAGAGAGAGCTTCAACATATTAAAAAAAGAATCTACGTCTTACCCATCAGTAAGGCGTACACTACTAGTCAAATGCTTGGCCACACTTTCCTAGCACATTCACTAATTTATGCTAAATTAAGCAAGTTGCCTGTTGTTATCTTCAAAGTCAGCATATGAGAGTGGTTATTAGTTTTTTATCTATCTCACAACAAAAAGAAAACATGTCTTTTCATTTTACTGAGTAGTCATACTTGTGCTCTGTAAGCTTTGGCTCATTGTGATTTAACAGGGGTCTCTAACTCCGGTCCTCGAGGGCCACTGTCTTGCTTGTTTTCCAACTATCCCTGTCCTACCTATTGATGATTACCTGGATCAGTTGTGTTCAGCCAATCAGAAGTTGCAAGGGCAGGGCTAGATGGAAAAGAAGCAGGACAGTGGACATGAACTGGAGTTAGAGAGCCCCGCTATATAAGGTCCAGTCTGCTGGTTTCCTTCATCTTATCATGTCTTTCAGTATGTAATCTAATAACAACGGGAACAGAATGTAAAAAAGCCACTGCTCAGCCAGGATAAACATCTTTCAATCTCTCATTACTCCCTCTCCCAGATATGCTAAAAAGCATTTTGTTGATGTCTAACCAATATCAATTATATCATTTCAGACAAAGAGCCATAGAAGGATGTGAAAAATACATAAAGAATGTGGCCAGATGACACCAATAAACATCACCATTTCTTTATTTCCTCCACTACCGTTTCTTTATACATCTCATTATTTCCCCATCCCTCTGCTCACCCTCCCTTTGTCTGTTTCTCTGTCTCTGTCCAACTGCACATACTTCACTGGGAACATGGCCTTTATTACCACAGTATTTCCTCTTGACCCATTCAACCACTATGTGCCTTCATGAACAGCAGGAGATGGTGAATAAGAAGGAAATTATTCATTAAATTTCAGTACTGAAAAGTACTTAAAGTATTAAAGTATACTTAACAGTATTATTAGCTGAATTTCTTTTGCAGTACTGATGATAAAAGATTAAAAAAACAGTACTGGTATGAACCAAAGGACTTGTGGGTAGGCCAAGATGAAAAGCTGTTTTTGTGCTTAACCAGACATGAATTTTATATAGTGAAAAATCCTGGTAGGTGTTTGACAGTTTTACATGAAACGTTCATTTTAAGGTTGGACACTTCACACTCACTCCTGCTGCATGTTAATCCTTTCCAAATAAAGTTTGAACCACTGTCAGGACTTGGGATCAGTGCTTTGCTTATCACTTGATGTGTTTAGAATTGCCAGTGAACTGAAATGACGCTCAACACATGCAGCAGCACATCGTTGGCTGTTTGAATGACAGGCCCTTAGTGCAAACAAAACAGTTACCATGCTAATCAGATGTAGGAATGGCCATTCAATATTGCTGTGCCTTAGTTTAACTTGACGGAGGCTGGTGGTAGAAATGTATGATTGGCTGGCTTTAGGAAACAAAATGGGATCAACATTGGTTACCACCCCTTCCAAAGCTGGAAATTTAAGTCATGTCTATATTTATATTGTCCGAGGCCACAATTTTAAGACAGTAAAATGTGGTTTGATTTAAGTGCAACATGTGCCAGGTCTGTGTGGATGAGGAGTGTTATTTGTATGCAATAGCAGTGACATACAGTACCTGAGACACAACCAGATACTGTCTGTTGCAAAAATTTCCCATATGGATGAGAAAAGAAAGCTTAAGTTCTTACACACATATTGAAAATACCATGATTGTCCACGACAGCTCTCTACTCTTGGGGTTTCTGATGTTTTCCAGCTGGCTGTCCAGTGCCACAGTTTATCCTCCATCCTCTTTCCTATGTGAAGCAGAGCTGCACTCTTACCAACAAGCCTTACATGGACTCAAGACAAAAACTGACTAAACACCATCATCACTCTGCACATTCAGTTACAGCTGCATCACCATTCCCGCTGAACAAACTCAACTTGCTGTGGTTACACAATGCCTGTTGGCCCAGGGAAACACTGGGAAAGACAGTGTAGGGTTGAACCATAACAACACACACTTGTCCTCACTGCTTACACTGTGATAAAGATTCATATTTATTTATTTCTATTTACACTGTGATACATATTCCTGCATTTCCCTTCAAGGATAAATGAAGTTTATCTCATCATATGCCATCATCTCATTTGTTTCGTTATTTAACTAAAGAAACTAAGTACTTCTGCCGTCACTGTACCTTGATCTTTACACTCACACTACGTTAGCATTACTGACTACACAGCCAGGCTTGCTAACATTAGAAACACACAGTTTAACACTAAGTAGTATTTCTGGCTTAATTAAAGACACCACTCTCAAAATGTATTGTATGCTATCTATTGCTCTTACTAGAGGGCATGAGGCACAGCCCTACACTAGGCTGTGAAATCCAAAGCTTGACAGACCTACTTACACAGTTATGGTTACTGTGGTGGACAGATTCATTTCAACATACTTGGAACATACCTGAGATACAGTACTGTGCAGAAGTTTTAGGATCTTTAGACCCCCAAAGAACCCAGATCTAAGGGTGGGAATCTTTAAGCATCCCACGATTTGATTTCAATTCTGAGGCATCAGTGTATCATTTCCGAATCAAATGCTTCTATAAACATTTTATCCATATGAAATACTTGCTACTTTTAAAGCATCTGCAGGAATTAATGATGAGAATCAATTATTTTTTACTATTACTTTATTAAAGTAGCAATCCGCTTTAAGATTACATGTGCAACTGTGCTATTCAAAAAGTGCCAGTGACAGCATCCTTGTATCATACTTGTCAAACTTTGACATGACTCTTTGCGACAATAACAGCTGCTCAATTTCATAAAAAAAAATAAGGCCCTTTCACTTAAACAAAAACTTTTGTTATAGGCACAAAACCCTGACACAAAACAACTACATATAATTTAGAAGCAGCTCTAATGTAAACATTCTTGTGTAACAATCAAACTAGAAAGAACAAATAACAGATAATACACCCAGCCAAGTTGCTTAGCTTGTAGATTGTAAAATGTGAAATGAAACAGGCACCACTCGTATAGTTTTTGTCTGTTCTGCCATTTTCTCACGTAGCTCATACACATAAACATGTGAGCCTAAAAGTGCTTGTAGCGCATGTCAATCAAATATTAAATTCTATTAACTTTTCCGCATCAATTCAGAATTGTTTTAAAGTAAACGACGATGCATCGATGATGAAATGATTATTTTTCTCACCCCTAAGATCTGGGCAGTGTGGAGTCAGTCTGGGATCACAGGAAGAGACAGAAACACTGGGACAACCTGAATCTACAGAAGAAATGCAGCAGCTTCTCCAAGGTTCTGCGGAGTACCAGGTGAAACTGAGTGCAGGTCAAACTGAGAGAACTGCAGCTGGTTTAAAAGGGAAGAGCTGCAGATACTGATTAGATTTAGGTTTGGTTACTTTTACTGCACTTTGGATGAAGTTAATTGATAAATGAAAACACCATCAATGTAATTTATATTAAAAGCATCACCTGTGTGTTTTTAGTGCCCAAAACGTTTGCACAGTACTGTATGTTGCACATGTACTTACCCTGCTTAAATGGAGACTCCTTTTGAATGATGTGCAATGTTCAGAATCTCACAAATTGTGATGCTACAAAAAAAATGTCAAACACATTTAGCTGGCTGCTTGTCATTTCCTTCAGAAACTTTGAAAATGTTGTAGGGTAATGTCCATTTTTATTTTCTTTGCCTAGCTCAAGTGTTGCAATATAAACCACTTAAACTCCAAGAGTATCATATACTCAACTTCCCTTGGTGAAAATATAACCTTTGAAGTTTGTTTAAATGCAGCACTAATCTTGAGTTTGTCGGAATGAACTCAACCTATTCTGTGCATTTCCTGTATGTAGCGAAGGGTGACTCAAATTTGTCTTTATTATGAATCAATTATGAGATAACACAATTGTCTTTCTTCAATTGTATCTGTGTATAGCTGTCTTGCAGCTCATGCCCTATCCTCATCATTCACCTTTATTCTCTGTGACACGCACACACGCCACACACGCACACACGCGCACACTTGTCAAAGTCAGCTCAGCTGAGAGGGTCATAAAAGACTGTATTTTTGTCACACCATGATGCTGAATGGACTAAGTCCACTCAACAGCACATCTACACAGCTCTGGTACCAAAAAAAAGATACTAATGTAGACAAAATGCTACAGCTACTCCCAGCCCTCTGTGGTCTGGTCACACACTGCTAAGCCCAGAGTCCTATATATAGTCAATTCAAAGCATAAAAATCACTAAAGACTTCCATTGGCTTTAACCTCCATTGTAAAATAAATCTGTTCAGTCAATCAGCTGAGCTGAGTCACACAGCTGATTGTTTGTACCTACTACAAGCCATCAACTATCTGAATAAACAATGAGAAACAAAAAGCTGATTAGGCCACTGCAACAAAAGACTGTCATCTCTGTAGAAATCCCCAACAGGCCAATTAAACTAATAATAATTTGCATTTGTACAGCACTTTACATGTATAGAGAATCTCTTCACTCTAAGAAAAGATTTCATACTGTCATTATTTGAAGTAATAAGTCTAATAGGTCCAATAGTGTCTTACTGTTAATTTACACCACATGTTGTCTTACAAGTAGTTAAAATAATACTATTAATATACATATAACTCAGGCTTAATATTACAAATCCCATTAAGGAGCCAAAGTGGAAAAAGCACAGACACAATGTGACACAGAGATCATGTTGATGTTGTAGAGGCAGTTAGATTGAAATAATATAGTGCTTCCAGGTGTACTGTCACAACAGAATGTATTCATTTTCAGGTGATATTTTATGACTGAAACTTACTTCTTGCCCTTGAAACATCCATATACCCCAGCCATGCTCTAATGATTAAATGAAGCAAACACAGAGGATGCTGTTTTCTCTCCGTTTGTCTCTGGTCTGTGGAATATGAAACCTTCACATCGAACACCTTGAGGTTTTCTTCCACATCAGTCTCCCTTTCCTTCCTCTAAACAGATGACTTCTCTCTCTGCAACAGAGAAGATGACACTCCACGGGATAGGATCACCCTTTATTCCAAAATAAAGTTCCTCTTTTGAGCTCCACTGAAGTCCAGTTTCATACAGAATTCACTTCTCTAAAATTTGGGAGCATAAGCACATGAGCAAGTCAGTCCCAACCACTCCAGCAGTCACGTAGAACAGCAACCAGAGTGGAATAACAGCATTAGAAAATCACAAATGAAGCTCAAAATGATAAAAAAAATGTTAGAAACACAAGAAGCTTAAGATGAATTGCTATTTTATAAGTCTTCAAAAACAACAGCAAACAAGGGTGTCTTCTCAAAAAACAGTGGCTTTGAGAAGCAGTATAGTTGGAGTATACAGTAGTCAGAAGGAGGGAAAACAATTGACTACATGAGTGCGTGAGTGGCTGCTGCATGCCTCCCTCCTCTCCTGCTTGTCACCATGACTGGTAATGCTGTAGAGGGAGGGCAGGAGGAAGGAGAAAGATAAAGAGGGAGGAGTAAGTGAGGATGTGAGGGTGAACAAGAGACTGCCTCACATGATCTTGATGCCCAATTAGTGCAGCATTCGACACCATTGACCACAACATCTTATTACAGAGACTGGAGCATGTGATTGGTATCAGAGGAACAGCATTAAAGTGGTTCCAATCCTATTTATCGGACAGATTCCGGTTTGTTCATGTCCATGATGAACCTTCGCCACGAACAAAAGTTAGTTATGGAGTTCCACAAGGTTCTGTGCTAGGACCGATTCTGTTCACCCTGTACATGCTTCCTTTAGGATATATCATTAGGAAGCACTCTATTAATTACCACTGCTATGCGGATGACACTCAGTTATATCTATCTATTAAACCTGTTAACACAAACCAGTTAACCAGACTTCAAGCCTGTCTAACTGACATAAAGGCCTGGATGACCAGTAACTTTTTACTTTTAAACTCGGAGAAAACAGAAGTCATTATATTTGGGCCTAAAAATCTCAGAAATAACTTTTCTAAAATTATAGCTACTCTAGATGGCATAGCCCTGGCCTCCAGCACTACTGTAAAAAACCTTGGAGTTATTTTTGACCAGGACATGTCCTTTAACTCACACATAAAACAAATTTCTAGAACTGCATTCTTTCACCTGCGCAACATTTCCAAAATTAGGAACATCCTGTCTCAAAATGATGCAGAAAAACTAGTCCATGCATTTGTTTCCTCAAGGCTAGATTACTGTAACTCATTACTATCTGGATGTCCTAATATCTTAATAAAAAGCCTCCAATTAATCCAGAATGCCGCAGCCAGAGTCCTGACAGGAACTAGCAAGAGAGATCATATTTCTCCTATATTGGCTTCTCTTCATTGGCTCCCTGTAAAATATAGAATAGAATTTAAAATCCTTCTTCTCACATACAAATCCCTTCATAATCAAGCTCCTTCATACCTTAAAGACCTCATAGTACCATATTATCCCAATAGACCACTTCGCTCTCAGAGTGCAGGCCTACTTGTGGTTCCCAGAGTTCTCAAAAGCAGAATGGGAGGCAGAGCCTTTAGCTATCAAGCTCCTCTCCTGTGGAACCAGCTCTCAGCCTGGGTTCAGGAGGCAGACACTCTCTGTACTTTTAAGGCTAGACTTAAAACCTTCCTCTTTGACAAAGCATATAGTTAGGGCTGGCTTCAGGCAACCCTGAACCATCCCTTAGTTAGTTATGCTGCTATAGGCCTAGACTGCCCGAGGACCATCGGCGCACTGAGCTCCCCTACCCTAACCCCCCCCCCCCCCCCCCCCCCTTACTAACCTTGTGCTCTCTCTCTCCCCTAGTTTGTGCTCTCTCCCTCCCTCTCTCTCTCTCTCTCTCTCTCTGTACCTTCTGCAGGTGTCCCTGGTCCTGGAGCTGTTTATCGCTGATGTGCAGTTACTGGCCCCACCAACTTGCAGTGTCTATTTGTTGTTTATTGTTGCTGTTCTTTTCTCTCTGCTCTATCCACTCACCCCAACCGGTCGAGACAGATGGCCGCCCAAACTGAGCCCGGTTCTGCTGGAGGTTTTTTTCTTCCGTTAAAGGGAGTTTTTTCCTCTCCACTGTCGCCAAGTGCTTGCTCATAAGGGAATTGTTGGGTTTTTAGTTTTAGTTTTTGTAAAGTGCCTTGAGATGATTTGTATTGTGATTTGGCGCTATACAAATAAAATTGAATTGAATTGAATTGAATTGAATGCCCGGTTCTGCTGGAGGTTTTTTCTTCTGTTAAAGGGAGTTTTTCCTCTCCACTGTCACCAAGTGCTTGCTCATAAGGGATTTCTTGGATTTTTTTTTTTGTTTTTGTAAAGTGCCTTGAGATGATTTGTATTGTGATTTGGCGCTATACAAATAAAATTGAATTGAATTGAATTGAATTGATCTTATCCTTTTTTCTCCTCTTCCTTCTGTCTGCACATTTTGTATACAAAATGATTTCTTTAGTACAAATTAGACAGTTTGATTTCTAAAATGAATGCTTGGATTAAAACAGATGCTTTAATTGTTCTATAGCAAGGTTTGAACCTGCTGGAGAATTTTTGCAACTTTGGGGCAGCTATACTGGATGCTTTTGGTAGCCCTGTTAGCTAGAGACAAAACAGGACTGGTAACAATCCAAGTAAAACAGGAGGCTGGTCTGCCACAGCAGTTATAAATGTCAAGTTTCTTTAATACTAGGTGTCTGGCTAAGAGTTACCAATAATGTGTTGAACTGGCATTAACATCAGTTCTGTCATCATTTTACTCTGATTTATTAGACCAATCAGGGAATCACGTCCAAAACCATATGTTCTGAGTGTTGCCGGTAGATACTAGTCATCCATTGTTTGTGTCCATTGCCTATTGTTTTGACTATCATTGTTATATGTGGCACTGAGGATATGTAATACATAAAAGGTACCCCAACGTTTGCTTGTTCTACTGCTATTTCGTTGAATTTGTGGTTGTTACTGTTGTGTTATGCATTGTGCCACTTATACAGGAAATAAGTCACCTGTAGAATTAAGGCAAATCATAGTGTAATACATATGCTACGCCGCTTGATGGGAGTAATGGCGCTGAGAGGACTGACAACAAGGCTCTTATGGCAAAAAGTAAATCACTTCAGTCGTAAGCGGGAAGCAGTTCAGTAAAAGCTATCGCTCATCAACGCTGTATTAATTTATGTCTACAGGTGAGCAATGCGCGCAAGCATACTATTGTAACATGGTTATGTATTGGTAAGACAATGTTCTGTTAGCCCAAGTAGCATTTTTGGTTGTTTATCGGGTTAGTCGATGCAATGCTAAGTGAAGCTAGCCTAAAAGCTAACTACATTGAGTTGCCTCACATAATGAGCGCCGCGCGATGATGGTTTTGGTGCTATTGCAGTATTGTAGTGGTGGTATATAGAGTTTATAACCATTGTTTAGATACACATAAGCCTATGTTGGTTCGTTTTTGTTAGTAGACACAGATATCTCATGTTTGGTTTTATGAATGAAGAATGTACTGTTGCCGTGGGTGACTGTAGTGAACACTATTGCTTATGGGACTAGTCTGTCCAGTACGGCAAAATGTACGGCAAATCAGTTCAGTCGTAAGCGGGAAGCAGTTCAGTGAAAGCCATCGCTCATCAATACATCATGTATTAATTTATGTCTACAGGTGAGCAATAATAAAGGAAAAAACACTTCTACACCATCAATTGTCTCCATCTGTGACGTGTGTAACATATAGTCAACACCATCTGGACCTTTTATATGCCAGTCGGGACTATCATGCCCATTTTCACCATCACTGTCATTACACCATGTGCGTACCATGCCTGGATATGTCTGTGTCCCTGCCACATGCAGTGGAGTCTCTTTAAGTTCTGTTCTCACTGTCGTTAATTTCCGGATAAAGATCTTGCCCACACAACATAAGTCACCACTAGTAAAAGAATAGAATAAAGACAGATTCTGGTGCACACGAGATGGATTATGTATTTAAGTCAGTGCTTGGTAAGCTCGTATTTAATAAGAGTGTGCACTGTACCAGGTGAACCATTGGGTATACGTATGTAAGTCATGGGTTCTTCCGGTAAACCACCCATTAGTGCAGTCTAGCAGTATTACCCAGGAGTCTGGAAATCTCTCCAACAACATGGTGATAAGACTTGGTCATACAGAGAAGAGGTCGACCGATATGGGTTTTCTCTAGCCGATGCCAATATTTAGAAATCAGGGCAGCCGATGACTGATATATGATGCCGATTCTTTTGGCCGATTTTAATTTTCCCCCTTCGTCTCACAAGGTATAAAAGTGCCCAGGAATAAAAAGTATTATGTTTGTAGTATTTTTTGTCCTTGCTTTTTCTGCTCCCATGCCCAGCAACTTCTGGCAGGTATTGCACTTGGCCTTCAGTGAAATACTGCCATACTGGGTTCAATTTCCTTTCAGCCATCAGATTATAATTATAAAAAAACAAAACAAGATTTGTCATTTTAAACTCACTTTTTCTATAATTACATTATTCCATGCACATCACAATCCTAATATGTTTGGGGAAAAAACAGGATTGATTTATTGCAGGGTACCTGTCATGATCCTTAAGCTTGTTGACAGACACTGCTATTCAAATTCAAAAGGCCATAGTCTAAGAATATGCGTAAACAAATCATATGTGCAACAAGTCATTTGCATGTGAAAGTAGAAACGCGCAGTTCAGATAAAACTTCAGGCTAAAATGTGCACATTAACTTTCCTCATTAAAAGTATTTTTGGTGGGAGCATCGTGCCCGTGTTGCGTGTTTCAGACGCACAGACACATTTATTGAGGAATGTTATCCTGCGTGTTTTAACGAGAATATTCATCTGAATTTCATGCGTTTCTACTTTCAGATTTGTTGAACACATGACAGTCAGTGTCAATTCTAATACACTACAATGTAATTACGCTTTGGAAACGAATGGTTTTTAACGGCCATCAATAGCTGAAGCCGTGTGTGTATGCGACTATAATAATTTAGCTGCTGGGCTTGTTAGCATGTTTTGGTACCCGTGCCTACAGCCTAAACTACAGCTCGCTAACAATACAGACCAGACAATCGCTCTCCAAAAGTAGGTCATATTCAACCAATGAAATGTATAAGGCTAAATTAAAAACGAAAGATAAGTACTTTCTTACCGTTTTTGGACACTTTTCAGCTCACTAAACAACCTGCTTGTTGCAACACGTCTTCACATACTCCACAAGAACACTTAACTCGTCACAGATGTGCCTGCCTATAAATTGGCCTAATGTGCAGTGAAATCGGCCAATGCCGATTAATTAAAATGTGCAAAAAATCGGCAGATTAATCGGCTTGGCCGATAGATTGGTCGACCTCTATACAGGAGACACAGGACAGCTAGTTCCAGAATCAGCTGCTGCTCTTGACATCCTAATGGTTGACATTCCTTCAAGACTTCTCTTTAGAATAGGAGCATATTTCATTTGAGAAATAATTTCAGCAAGGTGGTACCGATAACAGGATTATCCAAAGGTACACAAGATTAACACTGTCTCAAGGCCCAGAGGGTGGGGCTGCTGGGATGTGGGACCACAGTGTTTGCTCTCAGGGCATACGATTGCATATTACAATTAAAACTATGATCTTAATGATGGATCAGACAAACTTAACACTTAGGAAGATGTTATCAATAAACATTAATTTTGTTTCCTTTTCTGGACTTAGTTGAGAAATGTCAATACCCCTCTCTCATGTGTCCCTTAGTCATGAAGCTAGAGGTGGGAGTTTAGTATAAAGACTGGAAATAGGGAATCAGCCTGCCTGGCTCTGTTTGAAAGTAACAAAATCTGACTTCCAAGCAATGGTGACAGCAACACTACAAGAAGTCATTAGACCAACCAAGAAATAGTTCCAACATATTTTATATTTTGGTTTTCTATGGATACATTGTGGAAACCTGATGCTAGATCGTCACAGACACACACACACACACGCAATCAAGAAAAGGAGTCAGTTGTATTTAAAGTAGCCAATTCACTTAAATGATCATTGAGGGATCTTCACAGTTAAAAACAGACTTTTTAAATTATTGTCTCCCATTTCAATAGTACAAGTATTAGTAAGATTTCAAAAGATGGTTTAAAGACTGACCTCTTGGAAAAAATGGTTTCTCTCCAAAGTCTCCTATTACACACAGAATAGTCCTGTTAGTGCTGAATATGGTGATGAAAACTGGCTGAAGGAAGTGGCAAAGCATCTAAACTCACATTAACCATCAGTCCTTGCACAGAAGAGTGGCATTAATGGAATGGATTTTTCAATCCCTACATGCCCAGACTAAAAGTTGTCTGTGTGATTCACTTTCTTTAAAAACTTGTTGAATGTTGCACCCTGCCCATGTCACTAGAGCATATGTGTATGTCAGTGTAAACAAAAACAGAGGCAGACTGTATTAGCTCCAAACTCATCAGCTCACACAGATCAGATCAAGATCAGTTCTGCCATGCTGCAATTGATAAACATTTACACAAACACAAAAAACTGCCAAAAACAATCAGAAAGGACCAGCTCAAGCTGAAGAACTGTTGAGGATTCAACCACTTTAATGTACTTTAATTCACTGCCTCCTCTGCTTTGCTTGATCCTTGATTTTCCCATCCTGATTCCCTCCACCTTTTCTCCAGCAGGGTGTCAAACACCTAAATTTGATCAAATCAGTCATAAATCACTTTGTCTTCTTTTTTCATTTTAGAGAGAAACACTCAAAGTTTTGTGTGTTACAATTTTAGTGAAGCAGAGGAGACATACAGTATATCGATTATGTGAATATTGAAACATGAACTTAAGCTTTGTGTATAACTCTCACACTGGATAAGGAATCTTTGATAACCTCAAATTAGAACAATGAAGTACAGGAGGTATAAAAAATAAGGATCTCCAGCCCATTAGAACCACAGTATGGTATTGAGAGATCCATTCACTCAGTGTGCTATTACCACAATAAACACTGAAATTACTAATGCATGTATGTTGTATAACTATTCTTGAGCACTACAACATAAGACAGACTACTAGTGGTGGATTAGAAAGGTGATTAATAATTAGAATAATTTAATTGTTATAGTCAGCTATCAAACAAAAATTCAGCATAGGCTTGTGTTCTATTTCTCAAGTGTGATGGTTTTGGAGCTGTGAAAGTAAGTGTGCAGTGGGTTTTATCAGGGTACCTGCTGCTGTAATGTTAATGGGAACAGTGAGGGTCCACCTAAACATTAGAGCTGCAGGCCAGAAAACCAAAGACATGAAGTAGAAGATGCTGAAAAGCTCCATACAAATGAGTAGAAAAGAGTGACACTTTTCACATTACACACATTGATTTGATCCACTGCCAATATTAAATTCTTGATGAGCACAACTTTAATTATTTGGGTGAAGTTTGTTTCTCCTATGAGTTACAAGATACTTATTCTAGGCATGTTGGTTTTCTTTAAGTGATAAAATCAAGTTGGCTCCAGGTCTTTTGTGACGTAATCTAAATACAGCCCTCTGAAGGGACATTTATGACCTGAAACACAACCTCTCACTCCATGTACCCCCCAAAATTCACTGAGGGAGAGAGTGAGAAAAAGCCAACTAATACAGTTTATACAGAAGATCAAGAGGGTGGCAACACACACACACCTACTAGAACATACTGTACATAAATACACCAAGCTCAAATAAGTTCCTGAAGAAAACAAAGGTTTTGGGAAGTAAAGCACAGCATTTTCGAAAAAAAAAAAGTTCTGTGACGCGTTTCATTTTGGTGGACTTTTTGCTAACCAATTCCAATACACCCTCCACTGGGCTTGTGACCCAAGAAAAGGGACTGCTTGTCTCCCCTCTCCTTGTTTTATTTTATTCTTTCCATCCTCTCCTTCATTTCCATCAGATTTTTTTCTCTCTGCTGGCCTGGGATTCTGTCACTTACCCCTGCAGTGCTACGCCTTTCCCTTCTTTACTGTTTTTTGCTTTCTCTCTGCCTCCTTCCTATTCTCTCCATTACAACATGAGCAGGCCGATCCACATCTGTCTCTGTATGGAGGAGGAGGGGAATCCCTGAATCCCAATTCACATCTGGAAACCATCTTTTCTCTCTCTCTTTCTTCGCCAATCTTTCACCCCGGTCCACTGCTTCTCTACGTTGTAATGTAAATAGACTTGCAATCATACTCCTGCCCTAAAGCCTCCCACAGCGGGTGGTGTGTCTGTGTGAGTGCACAGAACACACAAGCTGAGATCTCTTCTTCCTTCTCTGCATCTCAGGTTGCAGTTGAGGTGTATGGTGAGATAAAAACCAAACAACTGTCCTTAACTCTGTCACACACATTTTTTCCCTGTGTTTTTGTGTTAAAGCATCAGGAGAGATACAAGCAGTCGATTCAAAGGGTCTAACTGAACAACGACAACCTAATACCCTGAAACAGAAGCTCTGATAGAGTGTCACAACATGAATCGTGCACCGGACTGCTCCATTCTTTCATTTGCGGTGGGCTGCTACAGTTTATCTTGTGTTTCACGTTTTATTGCCACATGATATCACAAAGGTTCAGATATGGCCCATGTTGTTGCCTTGTTTTTAACATTTTCAAGTTATAACTTCCAAGACAGGAGCAGGTTAATACAAAGACACCTCTGATGGTAACAGGCTGTCACCAGCCAATACAGGAGCTGTTTTTTTCACCCGCCTTGTATCTCAAGTTCGATCTGGCAAATCCGTAACACCTTTCCCAAAGTGGTCATTTTTGCCAGACACCTTAATGATCAGCAGCCTGGCTGTGGGACAATCACCCTGATAACTGGCCTGTCTGATATTTTCGTTGGTTGTCTTGTAGTTTGAGTCGCTCCACAATTCAACTTCCCAAGTGGCTACCATCACCAGATCCTTAAGAAAGTGTTGGGAGTTGTACTTTTACTGGAGTAGTATTTTACATGTTGTGCCGAAAGGCCTGAATGAAACTGCAATAGCACAAAGCGATGCTGTCTTTCACCCTTCTTGACAACACTGTTGAGGACAGCTGATCAGTACAGCATGAGCATAAAAGACACAGACTGCACCATGACAAAACGTCAAATTGAAGCATGCGTTTCCTGTTTCGGTTTGATCTCCAACCAGCTGCAACACAGTCACATTTCAAATTTCAACTTTTGACCGTCTTGACAGAAGTTACTATTCTTTTCATCACAGTGTTTTTTGTTTTGCATGTATATAGCAAATCCGTTTTGTTGAACGGACTAGGACAGCAAGAGACATTTACTTCTCCTGACCCCAATATATACATTGACTGGGCCATTTGTGCCATTTACAACTATATGAAGCTGTTAACCTCACAAAAGAAATAAGGAGAATAAAAAGAAAGATTAAAAATGAAAGTGACTGACTTTTTTTTGTTTCTATACAGGTAAAGCTCCAAAATATCATCAAATTAGCATTTGATGGCTTCAGTCTCCTTCTCTGAGCAATCAAAAGCAAGACAGCTTTCACTCAGGCGACACAGGCTGTCAGAAGCATAAACACCCAGGTGGCTGACTATTCTCTCACACACACAGAGCAGCAGCAACAGGTCTAATTGTCTAATGATGTATCAGTGAATCATCATGATAGGATTTCCTCTCAGAGAGAAACAATAAACAGCATGTCTCTGTAAAATCTCTGAGGGTTTGTTCAGTGACCCAGTGACAGATGAGCTGATCAGCCCTCTAATCAGACAGACAGTTGACAGACCACACACAGACATATTTATTAAGCTCCTCAAGCCAGATTAGTGGCACTGATGCCCTTAAGCTCACGTATCCTCGTCCAAAGTGATAACACTAACAGGATTTACTGCCAATGACTAGTCAAATACCAGTTTTTATCAGGGTGGTGGGGGTTTTCAAAATGATTGCGCCATCAGAAACATTGATGGAGCAATCAAATGTCTACATTGTTGTACCTAATTTCCTCTGGAGAATCAGATCGGCAGAGCCTGGATCAATACATCCTCACACATTGACAGACAACATGACTCTGTTCTGAATCAGTACATGCCTGTGTCCAGGATTACAGTGTTTCCCACGCAGCGAAAAAATAACTGTTTAATCTGGACCGTCCTTGACTTGCCTCTACCAATAGTACACACATATACACACAGAGTACACACACTGTCACATTGATGGAATGTGTGAGTGTTTGTATGAGCTCACATAATGAAATAATGATTGACCTTTGAGAAATGACAGGAAGAGACTTTAAATTTAGGTCATGGATAACAATAAAAAAACATAGGAAACCAGCAGCTATGTGTTATAACCAGGGTCCTTTTGACAGATTTAAGACAGATCAGGCCAAACCTACTTGTGGAATCATTTTCTGGAATTTCATACTGCAAAAAGCTTCAGTTTGTTTACAAACCAAAGCACACCAATGTTGTATGGTGCACATGCATCATCCCCCAGCAGCAGCAGGAACAACAAAATGTGAAGTTGCTCTCTCCCGGGGAAGAAGTGCGTTCGGTGTGAAAAGTCCGTGATAAACACGGGGATACTCACTGTGTCTGCTGGATCTCAAACGGCCTCAGGGTGAAGTCATCCCTCAAAGACTGGAACCAAGACATCAGCGCTGTTAGTTCAGTAATGATTGGATTATTTGTGTCAGACCTGTCGTCCCCTGCTCTGCGGTGCTGCGTTCACGTGCGACTCGGAATCTCCTAAAACAGCTCAGACTTACAAGCGCCATTCTACTATTGCTAAGCCCTTTGTGGATCAAAATGTTTAACATCAAGTTTGTGCTTAGTAGTCCTATATTTCATCTTGTATGACATCAAGTATTGTATCCTAACGCCACGGCTATTTGTGAGCCATTTGTTTACTGAACTGTAGCTATGATTTTAATGGGCAGATTCTTTTTAATGGACAGTTCAACATATAAACTTATTCAAATCACATTTACACAAGGATATAAACAAATATTTTAATGATATTTTGTCTTTAATATGGGTATCTATCTATCTATCTATCTATCTATCTATCTATCTATCTATCTATCTATCTATCACGCCTGTGTCGCTAATTTGGATAAGCTTACAAAACAGATAGGTAAGATCACGTTAGGAGCAGAATCAGTGCAACCCCAGGACAGGGTCCCTGTTCCGGCACTTTCCCCAACCTTGCATAGGACTAAAGATATGCCAATTTGTTTACCAGAGAGATATTCCGAAGAACCTTCTAGTTGTAGGTCCTTCCTGATGCAATGTCAACTACAATTTAAATACCAACCCTATGCATTCCCCACTGATTCATCTAAGATAGTTTTTATCCTGTCCCTACTATCGGGTCCCACCCGAGAGTGGGGAACAGCAGAGATGAATAGGGAGTCTGGTATTTGTAACTCTTTGGCAGAATTTCCTAAGGAACTAGACGATGCAATTTATGGCCTCGGGATTGCTGACTGCTACAAAAGCTCGAGGCAAACTGCATCACTGGCTGCTAAACAGCTGAAGCATGTTTTGACTTGCCTGACGCAGTTGCAATAATCGAGAACTATGAACTGTAGTGAGGGGGCTTTTATTTTGAGAAAATGCTATAAAAAGTATTTTATTTTGAAAGAACAAAAAGCTGCAGGAGACTCATGGGACCTTATACTAGAATCTGGAGTTTATGTTGAATATTCCTTATACTTTACAAAAATGTAATATCTTCCTATAAATAACTGTAGACTTGATTGTGAAAGTCTGACCATGTCCTGGTAGCAGAAACCATGGCTGACATTGAAAATGGCCTCAATTGGTGCCTGAAACTATACGTCCATTTTAAGATCGTGTTGCTGTTTCAGGGCTTTTATTTTGAGAAAATGCTATTTCAGGGCTTTTATTTTGAAAGGACAAAGTCCTGCAGGAGACTCATGGGACCTTATACTAGAATCTGGACTTCATTTTGAATATTACTTATAATTTACAAATATGTAATATTTTCCTATAAATGGCTTTATTATGAAAGTCTGACCATGTCTTGGGAGCAGACACCATGGCTGACATTAAAAAAGGCCTCAAATGGTGCCTTAAGCTGTATATGTCCATTTTAAGATCATGTTGCTGTTTCAGGGCTTTTATTATGAAAGGACAAAGCCCTGCAGGAGTCTCATGGGACCATATACTGGAATCTGAAGTTTATGCTGAATATTCCATATACTTTACAACAATGTAATATCTTCCTAGGAATGACTGTAGACTCCAGCTCCTCGGTGGCAAAGCACTGGGGGTGGATGAGATCTGCCCCAAATATCACAAGTCTCTCGATGTTGTTGGGCTGTCATGGCTCTCGAGCCTGTGCAACGTCACGTGGCATAGTATCCCTGGAATGGCAGACCAGGGCGGTGGTCCCTCTTTTTAAGAAAGGGGACCGGAGGGTGTGTTTCAACTACAGAGGGATCACACTCCTCAGCCTCCCTGGGAAGGTCTATGCCAGGGTGCTGGAGAGGAGGATCCGGCCGGTGGTCGAACCTCGGATCCAGGAGGCACAATGCGGTTTCCGTCCCGGTCGGGGAATACTGGACCAGCTCTATACTCTCTCGAGGGTGCTCGAGGGTTCATGGGAGTTTACCCATGTGCTTGGTGGACTTGGAGAAGGCATTCGACCGGGTCCCTCGTGGCATCCTGTGGGAGGTGCTCCAGGAGTATGGGGTCCGGGGCCCTTTGCTAAGGGCTATCCGGTCTCTGTACAAACGGAGCAGGAGCTTGGTTTGCATTGCCGGCAGTAGGTCAGACCTGTTCCCAGTGCACGTTGGACTCCCGCAGGGCTGCCCTTTGTCACCGGTTGTGTTCATTATTTTTATGGACAGAATTTCTAGGCGCAGCCAGGGGCCGGAGGGAGTCCAGTTCAGGGACCACAGGATCTCATCTCTGCTTTTTGCAGATGATGTCCTGTTGGCTCCATCGAGCGAGGACCTCCAGCATGCGTTGGGGCAGTTTGCAACCGAGTGTGAAGCGGCTAGAGTGAGAATCAGCACCTCCAAATCTGAGGCCATGGTACTCAACTGAAAAAAGGTAGCTTGCTATCTCCAGGCCAGGGGAGAGATCCTGCCTCAGGTGGAGGAGTTTAAGTATCTTTGGGTCTTTGTTCACAAGTGAGGGAAGGACGGAATGTGAGATTGACAGATGGATCGGGGCATCAGCAGTAGTAATGTGGTTGGTGTACCGGTCCCTTGTGGTGAAGAAGGTCAATCTACGTTCCTACTCTCACCTATGGTCATGAGCTTTGGGTCATGAACGAAAGGACAAGATCTTGAATACAAGCGGCTGAAATGAGCTTCTTTTGCAGGGTGGCCAGGCACTCCCTTAGAGATAGGGTTAGGAACTCGGTAAGTAAATAACTAAGAATGGTCCCCATGTGTAACAGCAGTGGACATTAGGCAGCTAGTCATTCTTAATTACCAACCACAGACAGCTGTGATCGCTGCTACTGCTTTGTGAGCTGTTGCTATGGTGACCTAAGCCCAGAGTAGGAGGGGGATTGACAGTGACACAGCTTTATTCCAAAAAATTATGGATTGGTGGCGAGTTAAAAACAGCCTTCATTTGTATTTTTTACCAGAACTCCTGGAGCTCTTTTATAATGGGGGTGAATGAGAGATAGAGCAGTCACTGTCTGTTTGGCCACCGGGTGGAAAAACCGTAGGTCCTATCAAAATGAGAACAGCGTTACCTGAAAGAAGACACAAATCTCTACTACTTTGATATATAAATTGTTTATATAGCTGAAAGTTAACACAAGAAGAGAAGAAAACAGACAAAAATGTTGAAAAAAGCTGAAGACCAAAAGCTAGAGTGCGCGGTGTCATCAGTGACATCACGCACTCTAGCTCTCTCCCATACTCACCAATGTAAAATTCAGAAAACGCCAAAAAAACACCATAGAACATGCGATATCAAAAAGCTGAATACAACATTAATAGACCTCAATGGGCTCACAGCAAGCCCTCCAGCCTCTCCCTTGCCACTCTTCTACGTGTTCCTGATACTTGAGCCACTTGCACTTATTGGCCTCTTCCATACAGTCCTCCCACAGGAACTGTCACTTCCACTAATAGAACCTGCTTAGAAGAAGCAGATGTCAGCACCACATCTGGTCTCAAAGAGATCAATGTTGTCAGTGAAGTCTGGGAACTTGAGCTGCCTGCCCAGGGCAACCTGACGTCCCCAGTCTGAGGCCGATGAGAGCAGGTTGGCTGATGGTGTTGGCTGTGGTTGTGACTGCTCCTCCTCGACACATGCTTGGACCTCCTCCATGGTAAAATGGTGTCTGACTCCCAACCCTGCCCATCCAGTTGCCACCATGCCCACCAGTACTTTGTCTCTCAACCAAGACTCGCCCAGCTCCAGCCCCTCTTGCACTCTCCACTTCTTACCCGTCTGCACTTTGATTCCCGCTGATGCCACTCTAAAGTCTTCAGAGCCTCAGTAGATTAGTGCTTCTCTTATACGATAGACCCTGAACTCTGAAGCTAAAGCTTATTACTTCTGTATACAGTGCTGCACTGGTGAGACTATGTGGCAGACTCCACCATCTTCGGATATAGCCACTGATCTACTCTTCAGAGTCTATACTGTAGACATAGCCACCTCATACATCAACAGGGGCCAAAGAATGTGGGGCAAAATGCCATGCTGGTACAACCATGCCTTAAGCCTGCCAGGTGGACACATTGTCTCTGAAGCTGGAGTCAAAAAGCCTTGCCTCGTGACTGGTTTCTCAGTGATTGATGGTATTAAAACGCCATCCACGGAGAAGTGAAACTCCATCCATCACTTTCCCTCTCTTCAGGACCACAGACCTATATTTTGTTGATTTAAAGCTCATTCTAGCCCAAGAAATAAGCTTAAGCAGGCACTGAAGGATCCACCTACATCCTGGCAGTGATACAGTGGTCAAATCATCCATAAAGGCTCTGATGGGAGGCTGCCGGACTCCAGACTTGGACAGGGGGCCTCTGCACTCAGCAGCCTTCACCAACACGTTCATGGCAAGGGTGAAAAGGATCACGGAGATCAGCCAGTTATGATTCCTTTCTCGAGCCGGTGCCAGTTCAATGTTATGCTCCCTAATGTTACTCTCAGCCTGAAATTCCCATAATGAGATGAGATCCTTGAACATACAAGGTATGTGGTGTCTGTCCAGCGTGGTCTCGACCAGCTTGTGAGGGATCAACCCATATGCATTAGCAAGGTCAAACCAAAGCACTGCTAGTTCTCCATTTCCCTCTTGTGCCCCCTGATCAGTTGTGTAACCACTCCTGTGTGTTCCAGGGACCTTGGCACTTGGGGAATGCTGCTCTTCTGTACTGATGTACTTATTCTTCAAAAGGAAGTCTGTCATCCTAAAAATCCCTCCATCTTTCCACACTGAGAAGTTTAATGGATTGAAATTGCTCTGCCTGCCTCCATGGTTCCACAATGGTTCCCTTTCGCCAAATCACTCTGAATATCTCATTTGGCCCATGAGATCATATCAAATGTGTATTAGAGCTGGCCCGCCAGTATATAGTATATACACCGCTAATACTACAAATCCCAGAATGCTTTGTTAGTGCGTTAGCACGTCAGTCAAGACCACCAAGCGCCCCCTCCTTTTCTGTTGACAATCATTAGCATCCATGCTACCAGTCACCTCGGGCAAACTTAATCCACCCCCCCCCAAAAAAATGGCCAAACGCTCTAACACTCTAACACAACCATCATATATGAGTTGTGATTTAGTCACACATCACACTCTGCACTAAGTCTGCCACTTGTATCCTATCAATCAATCATATTGATATTATTTCAGGACTCCACTGATAAAGTTGTTGGATTTTAAAATGTATGATTTCCCTATCAGACTGGTGACCTGTCCAGGGTGTACCCCTGGCTTTCACCCAAAGAGACCTGGGATCGGCTCCAGCAGATCCCTGTGACCCTGGTTAGGAATAAGTGGGTATAGGTGATGGATGGATGGAACCCCCCTTCATAATGACCGTATTACTTATAAACCTGGAATTTACTTTGTGTTCAATTTTTAATTAACTTCTTGTAGCTTCTCATGCTTTTATAAACCACTAAAGGGTTGTTCCTTAGATATAATGACCAATAACGGTTTGTCATTTTAATCCATTGTAGTTCTGAGTTGTGACAGTGTTCATTTTTATGCTGAACAGTGAACGCACCGTAAGCTCAGAGCGGAGCACCGCCCAGCTGACTTAAGATATGATAAGAAAATTACATGGCACAATTACTTCAGAAGTATGTGAGCAGAATCAGATTAAACATACTTTTGTAGTAAATGGTAGTGCAAAGGAATAACATGCAATTTTCCCTCTGTTAGTAAAGGTAAAGACAGAAACCCAGGCAAATGATTTCAAGAATGGAATTTGTGTTTGCATTAAGACTGGAAAAAAAAAGTTGAATCATTTTAGGATGAACACTGCTATCTACTGTTGTGGCTGAGCTCTTCTGAGATTTTGTACCTATTTATAAATGATTTTGAATATCAAAAAATTGACTTGACTTTGTCTTATACCCTGTATCCACCAGAATACTTTGCCCTATTGCTGTGTACAGGGATAAAAACTGTCCATTTTAGAAAATGTGTTGCGTTGCCTTGTGCAGTTACATTTAATTCAACAATATGTTAGGTACAAGTAAGAAACTCTATAACATCCAAGATTTCTAACTATATCGATTTAAATAAACAGGCTAATTAGAAAAAAATAGATTTTAATTCAGTAAAACAATACAAACATAAAAAACAGAAATTCACCCCAATACCTTTACTTTGCTCACAATAAAAGCAGGAATATGAAGGAAGTTATTAAACCACCTTCATGAGAAGTTAGACTCCAACATTTACAAATCATCTATCCAATTTGACAAATATGCATAAAATGTTGGTGGTGCGTAATGTGTCTTGTGTTGATGTGTAAAATACTCTATTAATTCAATCACACAGTAAGTTTGGGGAACACCTGTACACCTCTGTATTATTAGAAGTGTATAGCACTATAGTAATTGGCTAACACTATTGGAGCTGGAAACAGCAATCAACCAAACTGACTGTCTAAAACAAGGTGAAAGGAAATTTACTAATGGGGGAACAAGCGCAGGTCTGTAAAGTATAAGTCAGAGTCTCCCTGCTTCCTTGAACTTGCTGAGCAGTCCATTGTCTGCCCTCAGGGGGAAGTATAGGGTCCGGGTTTTGTAGTAGTAAGGGTCAGACAGGAGGTTCTGTATGACGTCTGCTAGGAGATGGGCACGCTCCACGCCGCAGCCTGGTGCCTCGTAGCCCAGCTTGGTGAAGTGGACGTGGAGGTGATAATAGGACGGCTGGTAGTGCAGGTGAACTCTCAGCTCACTGGCTGAAAGGTTATAGCGCTGCAGGATGGCCTCCTAAGCCAAAATCACACTAATGTTAGCATCCCAGTTGTACTGTTTAACATATAGCATTCAGACCTGTCTCTTTTACTAGAATTTCTCGTTATGACTAATATATTGTCTAGACATCTGGAATGAAAAGCAACACTGACACAGCTGATTGAAGCTGATGTTTCCTCCAAAAAGACACCCCTAGACAAATGTAACCTCACCTTTCCTTTCTGGAAGAGGTTTTGCAGCAATGGTACATGCTCTGATGACAGGTCTCTGAGACTTCGGATGCCTCTCCGATGTGTTATGGCAATCAGATACAAATCATCTACCTAATGGAGGAAGACAAATATTGGTAAACTGTTCAGTCTACTGGCCTAATTATATTTCAGCTTGGCTCAATCTAGCTCTGCTCTAGCTCTCTGAATGCATTAGAGACAGTTACATTTAAAGGGAAAGTTCAGAGTTTTGGATTTAAACTGTTTTAAACTAAGGATGAGTCTCAAGATATAAAAGGCTAAAACAACCAGTAACAAACACTTATCATATATCTGTGTCTTTCATACCTCTTGGATTTTGCTGTTGTCAATGTTCCTAGTCTCTCACCTGTTTTTGGTCCCATTTAAAATCGGGAAGAAGAACAAAGCCAACTTCTGGATCTGGATCTTCATAAACTATCCTCTCAGCCTCTGCCTTCTTCTCTAGGATGTTGTATACCCACTGAAGGTTGGAGGTGATGGCAAAAACTTTGTTAATGTGGCACATTCATGGGTGGATACTGTACCTGACAGGGTGATTTCAGGACACTGACCTGCACACTAAAACTCTGCTTCTCAATGTATGGCAAAGTGATGGACTGATAGTCTCCCCATGTCTCTTCCAACAAGAAACTTTGCTGACGCTGATACTTATTTATATGCTTCTGTGTGGCAGGACACACCACTGTGGTCTTAATCTCTGCAAAACAGACACATGGTTATCTGATTTTTCTCTGGTAGCTGCTAGATTCACAAAATCTTTAGTCAGTTTATGTCTTTCTAACTGTACCATTGATGTGAGGGGGGGCCTGCAGGCGATATGTGCTGTAGATGTCATTCCTCAGGTCCAGCGTCAGCCTGGAACCACTAAAGATCTCACCCAGGGTGTCTTCTCTGATGGGAGTCTTCTCCAGGATGACTACAGCCTCCTGATCAGCAAGCTGGTGATGACATGATCAGCAGTTTTATGCAGTCAGTTTAACTGGTAAAGCATGATGCCAGGGGACCAAATAAACAATATAAAGGTATGTAAATAAAATAACTCACATTTCATGAATTTACTGTAGGTATTTTTTTCAAAGGTTACACACCAACAAAGGCAATGGTGTTAATTAGTGTCTAATTTATGAATAATAATAATTATTATTATGATCAAGAAGCGGGGGCCACAAAGATGCTATTAGCCTTCACAATCAAGTAAAATTAGAGTGTAGGCCAGTATACAGACTACTCAGTAGGTTGTACAATAAAAGCAGCACAGCATTCCAGTTATTTTAAGGATTTCTTCAAAACGTCCAGTGCCATTTGTAATGCTGATTATAGAGATAATAATGACAATAGTTTTACTTAGCATGCAAATCAGTTTAGCTTAGAAATGACTTATTAACTCGTTGGAAGTGCACAATTAATGTCTGTTTTACCTGTAGTTACTTTAAAATGAATCGGTTTTCTCTAAAAAAATATGAACATATGCACAATAAACACAACCAGATTAACTATTATTTTGAAACAAACGCAACTGGACGTCAATCTAAAAATTCCCACTGATAAACGTAACGTTACATACACCACTTTCAATGAATTTTAGCTGGTCTAGTACAAAACCATCTTCTATCAGGAACTGCAGTCAGCTTTACACTCGAAAACTGTGGCTTTGTTTAGCTAACTACTTTTTAACAGCGAAGTTAGGTCGCTAGCTTCACGTTGCATACCTTCCCATGGATAAAGATGCTTTTCTCCCGGGCAGAATCACTCAAAACAGCAGATATTTGGAAATCAGACAAAATATTTCCTGAGCCTGATTCCTTTACAACTTCTGGACCACCTTCATTGTCAGCTTCCGTCCTCTTGACTTTGTGAACTAATTCATCAGGTTGAACACTATCCAGTTCACGTTTAGCCGCCATGTCTGCCATGCTAGGGTCTGCACTCTCTAGCCAAAGATTGTCTATTGGTACCATGACAACTCTCTCCAACGGCCGTCTCAAATTCAGCAAGTGTGGACCTAAAAGCCTGACGAATTCGTTCACCTTAAAGAGATATTCTCTACGGTGGCCGACAAGGGCAAACGCGCCGCAACAGCCAAAACACGTTTCTCTCTTGTGTGTGTTTTGGCTGTTGAGTTGCGTTTGCCCTTGTCGGCCACCGTAATTCGCTCTTGCGGATTAATAAAACTACAACTATAACACTAACGTTTCTCAACCTGGAATCAGACATAGTTTGGCAGTTTAACAATATGATAGATATTTGAGTTTTTTAATTTTAATTTAGCAATGTTTATTAAAGCAGCTGCTGGTTTTGTTGCTGGAGTCAGCGTGAAGCAGCGTGAGACCTCTCTGATCTAGGTGTCTCAGGTGTTAAGCTAGCTCGTAGCTGACCTGTTTACTTTGGACAGTAGCAGTGTGGTGCACTTTGACGTCATTGCTTTGACGTATTATAGTGCAAACAATATCTCTATAGATTCAGGTATTTTCTTTTTGTCATGAAGTGGTCTAGTAGCCACTGCTCTAATACTAACATAATGATTGGCATATTATTTAACTAATAAATTATTAAATTAACCAGTTGGGCGGGGGCAACGTAAAAATGGACCAATGAAAAAACAGCACGGTGTTGACGCAACAATCAGGAAATTTTTTTAAAAAGAGACCAACGACACGCTGACTTATTTTGCCATGAACTGTGAGAAGAAGGCTAAGACTTAGGTGGAATCCCGACGTTCACTGTCACGTTAACCTTAGTGATGGGAAAATCGAAGCTTTATGAAGCACTGAACCACTTTGAGACAACTGCCCTGAAAACGACACACTGCTTCGAAGCATTTGATACAGTCAGAAGAGTGACATCTGCTGGCTGGCTTTGAGAACTGCATCTGAGCAGATGTCCTGACAAAGCCTCATTGCTTCAGGTTGTAATGGATATCACATTCTATCTTTCTCTGAGGCTTTAATAAAAGTTTGTCATTGTGTTTGTCTTTGCATAATGCAATATTTAAAGATGTTTGTACAACAGGCAGCCTTGATGAGTCAAATATGTGTAATAGTAAAATTGTATTGGTAGTATTTTGATGCTGGTGCTTATGCAACTTTGTTTTTATATTATAAATGGGGTATTTCAGTGACTTTGGCATTTGTGTGGATTCAAAGATTTTTATTTAGAAAAATAATTTCTACAGTTTTAATCTAATTTAATGATCTAATTTAATGGTTTTAATCTGCTCCTTTTGTGGCTCACTACCTCTCGAGCTTTGGAGAAGACCTGCTCGCATGGGACTGATGTAACTGGCATGTGAGCGCAGGTGTAACAGCACTGAGGACGTGTTGCTGCTGTATGTCATCTCCTGAGCACAAATCAGGCACTTGACCTTTTTGGGGCTAATCAAATCAAAGTGCTCCCAGGCATATGATCGTGCTCTTTTTGGCACTGGTTCTTCCACCACGTCCCTTCCTCACTGCGTCAGTCACTGGCTCACTTAGTCACCTTTCACACGCAGAATCTCACACAACTTTCAGTCCCTCAACTCACTCTGTGACTATTACTAAACCTACTCTGTTTCTATGTCTGTCTGGTGTGCGAATAAGTGTGTGGTGTGTGTGTTATTCAGTGTTTGTAACTAAACTAAATATACCTAAGCCTAAATGTAAACTAACACTCTCCCTGACTACAATTCAAATGGCAATAATAATGTCTCTAGCAATCTCCTCCTCTCAAAAAACCCACGGTTTGAGCAGTGACTCAGACCTTTTAAAGCCTGGACATACTGAAAAGCTCATCTCCCGCGAAGCAGCTCAACACGTCATGTGACGTAACGAGGCCTCGCTCGCAGCGGTCACGTGATTTTGGGCATGTTGAAGCAGGGATCGAAACACTGTTCAGCGACACTTCCGGTTCAAAAGATCTATACTGTGTCGAGCAGACGGGCTCGAGCGTCCCGTTACTAGTTAATCGTATTTGAAGGATATTATATGTTTTTGTCACTAGGTCAAAATGTATATGCTCCTCCGAGCAAGCCTTCTGCTCCTGGTTCTTCACACACTTGCACTTGGAGTTTTTGCAAGAATAGGTAGAGTTTGTACTGCAGTGCACATTCATTGTAATAACATGTAGTCTGGTGTTTTGCTGTGGTTTAGACTGCTAGACCGGTGGAAAGTGGCCCTCGTGTTGTCTACACTAATCATGTAAATTAGCTGACATTAGCGGTGAATGAGTGCTCACCGTAGCTAATGTTTGTTAATAACTTAGTTTAACTCAGTGGATGGTGCTCTGTTTCTAAGTTTCACTTTTGGGTTTATTGTGCCCAGATTGAGATGAACAGGTTGTAGAGAAACCTGCTAGAACCTGTTCAGTTTTTATCAGCAGTATTTCTAACAGCTCTGTGATTTAGTGTGGACTGTACAGACTGAGCATCTTTAGTTAGTTTTTGTTTGCTACGATCATTTTTATTTTTCTCATCTATTCTGCAGTGGCTGGAAACTATCCTTTACTGTTGAATGGGTTCAATAAAAACCGATACCTAACTATGGTTGTGTTTGCTTTTAGATAAAAGAAATGTCCTCTTCATTATGGCAGATGATTTGCGGACGTCACTGGGCTGCTACAGGGACTCTGTAGTGAAATCCCCAAACATTGATCAGCTGGCATCCAGAAGCCAGGTTTTTCTCAACGCATTTGCACAGGTCAGTTGGTCTTTTTGTGTTTACCGTCTGTTTATTATCAAAGCAATAAGTTCATGATTTGGATATGAGACTAACTGGATGACACACCCACACAGAAGTATTTGAATTCATCCTTTTCTGTCACAGCAAGCTGTGTGTGCTCCCAGCCGCACATCCATGTTAACAAGTCGCAGACCAGACACAACCAGGCTCTATGACTTCAACTCCTACTGGAGAGTCCATGCTGGGAACTATACAACTCTGCCACAGTATTTTAAATCTAATGGCTACTTCACCATGTCTGTGGGAAAGGTATTTCATCCAGGTAATTTTACTAAGAATGTAAAATTAAATTTAGAGATAAAGCAAAAAATCACAAGCAATTTAGGAAGTGATACATGAGACAGAGCTGCATTTTTGAGAAGACACCAATCTGTGTAAATTTCTTGCCTACTTAGAAAATGTTCACCAATACAACATTGGTATGCTAGTAAAACTGGTTGTTATGTTTTCTATTCTTTAGGAATTGCCTCTAACCACACTGATGACTATCCTTACAGCTGGTCCATCCCTGCCTACCACCCAGCTTCATTCAGATATGAAAAAGAAAAGGTACAAACAGCAAAGAATATGTCTAACTGTGAGTGATACAGGTCTACCAAGCTAGGTTTGTTTTTGTTAGTTTTTTGTTATTCACAAACTATTTAGAATGCTCATTAATTAAGGTATGTTTTGGAAACAGATATAACTTTTCTTGGATCATTGATAGGTTTTGTTGCTTATTTGTAAGTAGCCAAACAGGTTCTAGTATTTATTTTTTAATGGTTATAAAAAGCTTTGTGAGCACTAACAACCTCAGCTACTATGGAGAAAGTAATGATGCACTAAAACCACATACAAGTTGCAAATAATTTCAATTTATTCTTGGTCACTGCAGATCTTCAATAGCAAAGCATTCGTCATATCACAGCTTAAACTGTGAGTCACAATTCATGACTTGTAATATACTTTCCAAGCGTTTTTAATTTTACTTAAATTCTCAATCAGAACAAAAAAATCTAGATATTTGGTTTGTAGTGTGAATGTGCTGCCAGTTTGATGCTGTATTTGGAAGTCCCTGTATTTGGAACTGAACGACGACAAGACAAAAGCAGTGTACCAAATATCTCCCCAGTGCTTTGGCAAAGCTTTGAATCTTTTCTGAATATTACTAACAAAGCTTTAGAACCCTAAAAAGGTATTTGGGCCAGGCATGCTAATGTGTGAGTGTGTGTGCGCGCGTGTGCGCGTGCGTGCGTGCGTGCGTGTGTTTTCTTGACTGTCCTGGATACTACTTTTTTGTTCCTGGAGCTTCATTAGTAATATTCAGTGGATATTATAACATACACATAACATTCAAATATTATTAGTTTAGGCTTCTCTGTTTTTTTTTTGTTTTTTTTTAAAGTTAAGAATAGCATTTCAAAAACGATTATTTTTGCCTGGTTTTCACTGTGGGGTTGCATTGAGTGAATGGTAGGGACACACTGCAGTAAAATTACCATTTCTAACCGCTGATAAATGACAATTAAAAGAAAAATTAATCCTTCAATGTCATTCAAGTACTGTTCAGTATCAGTAAAACAAATTTAATTTCAAACTGGTTGGACATGCCTCATAAAAAACTACACTAAACAAATGATAAGGGATGTTTTTGTTTTATGCTGTGTGTTTCTGAAAAAAAAGCATATCGACCGAAGTATCGGCATATGCAAGCATGTGCTAGTGCTGCTGCGGTCTTATTCATTTAGTAGGGTGCAACCACTCCCACATTTTTACTACAGTATATATGATGTCAGGGTTGTCCCACTTGGCAGCATGCTTCTGTTTGAGGAGCTGCAGTAAATTGGTCGTACTGCTGCCTTTGTTAGCAACAGACTTCAAACACACTTTGCAGCGGGGTGCTGTTTGTTCTGTCTGACACTGCAAAACAGAACCATTTCCAAATTATGGATGACACTGTGCCTTTCTTGGGAACGAGTTCTTCCCTGCTCGCTGACATGTTGTTTGTGTCTCTCTAATATGGCAAACGCACAGGGAGAGGGGCTGAGTTAAGAGGGGAATGTCAACAGATGTTAAAGAGAAAACCAATTTTCATTCAAATAAGTCGATGTAAACTACACATTCGAGTTAATTGAGAAAATCGGGCGGTTTATTGCCCCGCCCAAGTTTTCTTCCCCCCCAAAAGTACTACTATAGAAATGTTGGTATCAGTTTACCAGACCAGCCAGCAGAAACCCTCAAATCCAATTCTTCACAGGAACTGTGAATTAACATGAGTTTTAATAATCTGTATGATAATCTTCCAGGTGTGTAAAGGAGAGGATGGTAAACTCCATGCCAACTTACTGTGTGCCGTGAACGTGACAGAGCAGCCTGGGGGAACTCTCCCTGACCTGGAGAGCACAGAAGAGGCAGTCAGGTTACTGAAGAGTATGGCCTACAGAGATGATCCTTTCTTCTTAGCTGTGGGTTTTCACAAGCCACACATACCCTTCCGGATACCACAGGTATGACTTAACACTTATAAACCCTCTGTGCACTACTTGAGATGCGCCATACTTAATACTTAGGTAATAGTTACATCAACGCTTATATTGTATAAAACTTTTTATATAAGCTGCAGATTGTCTCACTTTAGTCAGAGTTAATGTCCTTAAGTTTCACCAAGTGTCAAAGTGATCCAGTAAAAACTTTACATGCTTCAAAATAAGTTGTCAGTATGTCATGCCTGTTGCATTTTCTTAATCTTAGAACAAGACTTTAGACATAAGGAGCAGGTCTCCTTTCAGGGAGGAAGTCATGTTGTGCTGCCATGTTCTACAGTAGCCCACAATGGACAAACCAAACACTGGCTCTAGACAGGAAATCATGTTAAAAGATGAGTGGTGCTCAGAAGGTTTAGATACCACTAAATCTTTCACATTTTACACATTGCACCTTTAACTAAGTGAACCTTGGGTTTAAGATTTTTATTACAGTATATATGATGTCAGGGTTGAGAAAGAACCTACACATGCAAGTTCATATTATGGCAAGGAAAAGGCTTTATTTCCAGCCCACTATATCTGAGCCAGTGTTATTATAGAGCAGGGGTGTCAAACTCATTTTAGGTCAGGGGCCATATGGAGGAAAATCTATTCCCAAGTGGGCCAGACTGGACCGACAAGGCAGCTAGCTCCGGGCCAGCTGACAGGTATAGGCCTACTTGCTCAGCCCCGGTATAAACAGTTTGCCTGCTTAACATAATTGCTATTGCGACACCCAGTGGACACATTTAGAACAGCAGTTTCTTTCATTGAAAAATTGCAGCTAATTTAACCCTCTGGGGTCTGAGGGGGTTTTTGGGGCCTGGACAAATTTTGACATGTCCTGACATTTGTGCTTTTTTCAGTGTTTTTTAAACATATTAATGTCTAAAGTCTAATAACACTGTAATCAGCACAAAATTGGCTACAATAATATGTGAGCTTCAAGTTTATACATTATTGTGTTTTTGAGAAAAAAGTGTTTATGCATGGTTAGTGAAAAACTACAATTTTTTACTCACTGAAATAAGACCATAAAACACAAACAGAACATTGGTTCACAAGACCACGAGACCAGCATGTTGTAGGCTAAAGTGTTTATTTCAGAGTGCTGTGAATGTCATCTTGTTCACACATTCACAGTAAACAATTGTGTTTACTGTGCAAACGCAAACGCAAAAGTGTCTTAGAAAAATAAATTTTCTAAGACACTTTTTGTCCAGAAAGGCCATATGCAAGAGGGTGTGTCTGAGGATGAATAGTCATGTGATTTACCTGTGAACACAAAAGACGCACTGAACGACCAGACAAAGACGTGCATAATGAGCCTTTCAGTCAATGTAGGTGGGACGGATTAGTGCAGCACAATGAGGAGCCAAACGATCCTCATTTGAGTGTTTTTACTCTGAGGACAAGCTAAACTATTTGTCTCTGTGAGGAATGCAAGGAGCGCCGCTTCACGTGCGTAACACGCCATCATCCAAACACGCAGAAAAAGTGAGTAAATTCTATGATGAAGTTTGATATTTTGTGTCATTTCTCGGGGGCGTGCACATATTTACCTGGTTCACCTGAGATTATTTACATGTGAACAGTGGACAGTGTACAAGGCGGGACCGCATTACCTGTAATGAGGTGAGACAGGAAAAAACGGACTTTTCCTTACGTTCATACGGATTAAATAAAAATTGATGATTTGTTTTTGACTTGAATTGTTTCACTCAAAAGAAAACATTTCAAGCTTTCTAGCCATATAATTCTTATTTTTATGAGTCAAGTATTCGCTGAGATTCTGGTTGTTTTATTTACGCGTCTGTGAAGAGAAATGGCAGAGACAGAAAAGTCCGAGAGCGCACCCTGTCGGCTTTCTTTATTTAAAAAAAGCACAACGTTTTGTTGTTATTATGATGGTATACCACTAAAACTAGACCCTTTACAGATTTGAATGATATACTTCTTTTATCTGTACGATCAGAATTGACGGAGTAATTTAAGTTTGTTTCGGCCTTATCAGAAAAAGATGCGTCAAAACACGCCAGCGCATGCGTCGACCCCAGAGGGTTAAACTTCAAATCATCTCGTGGGCCGGATTAAACCCGTTTGTGGGCCTGATCTGGCCCGCAGGCCGTAAGTTTGACACCCCTGTTATAGAGTGTCAAAGTTACTCTCTTGCCAAATGCTGTGGATATGTAAACAAGCATTTGCATGCTTTCTGGTGCAATAACAGCCTACTTTGGTCAAAGTTTAACTGTTTTGTGGCTCTTGATAAATGTTCATTGCTGGTTATGCACATCTATTGTGTGTAACATGACTGATTTGCTGGACAAAGTAATTAACACACTGTTTTTAAATTAACTTCATTGGCATTCTTCTACTAAAACCTTGTATTACCCTCTTATGTACTAAGCTAATATATGCAAGTTGTGCATTTCCATCTTTATATTTTGCTATGAGAGACGGAAAAACAAGCAATGGTTTGCTAACTGCTTTGTCTATGTGAGCGTGTGCATAGTTATTGATTATCCAGCAGCCTGAGCTCTTATGGGAGGTTGAGACATACTGATTAGCTCACGATGAGAGGCATTAGGCTGGTGTGGCCTTGCTCATAGCTCCCCAGCTCTGCCGCCATGTGCTGGAGTTTTCCCTGATGAATGAGAGGGTCGCTTTGCTGCGCCTTCAGATCAGGGATAGGTCTCTTACTGTTGTTTTTGCCTTACAGGCCGAGGAGCAGTACAGAGTACCCAGCCTTCTTGGGCTCCCTGGAAGGGGTGCTGGAAGGTGCTCCAACTGACCCCCAGTAGAATGACACTCATGTGGGCAGTTACAGTGAGACCTGGAGGGGTGTGATTGGTGTCATGGCAAAAAGTACTAGGAGGGGAAAACTCAGCTTATAGGATAGCAAGTTTAATAGGCAAAAGCAGCAGAGTATACGATCTGCAGAACGGGTCAATACCGATTGACCTAGGACAAAGGAAATGGCAAACTTTTATATCAAGTCAGAAATTTAAATTTACACATCAGAGTCAGTCACATGTAAATCACGCCTGCATGACATACACAGTGATCGGTAATATAATTAGCATGTCTGTGTGACTACCTGTCTTTTCTTCTGCTTCCTGCGTTTCCCTACTGAAATACAAAGCAGTGTCAAAAGTCTTTGTTGAATTCACACAGGTCACACAGGGAGGTGGCAGATGAACTGTCTGTCTAGGTGAAAATTTCCCTCACAATTGGAAGGAACAGCCTCCCTAATCTAAACCCGAGTGGTGTTCTGTTGTTGGACTTCTGTGCTAGTTTGACCATAATGAACACAGTGTTGGAGCATAAGGGTGTCCATCAGTGCACGTGGCACCAGGACACCCTAGGCTGGAGGTCGATGATCAACTTTGTGGTTGTGTCAGGTAGTTCGGAAGCTCCTCAGCGGCAAGGCACACAGGATGGATGAGAACCACCCTGAGTATCTTATGTCACTGGATGTTGTTGGGCTGCCTTGGGTGATACGCCTCTGCAACATCAAGTGGTGGTTGGGGACAGTATGTCCAGACTGGCAGACTGGGGTGATCCCTCTTTTTAAAAAGGGGGACCAAAGGGTGTGTTCCAACCAAATGGGGGTCAGACTTCTCAACCTCCCTGGGAATTTCTATGCTGGGGTACAATTTTCATCCCGGTTGTGGAGCACTGGACAAGCTTTACACCCTCTCCAGGGTGCTCGAGGGTTTATGACCTAAAGGACAAGCTCTTGGATATAAAGGGCCATAATGAGCTTCCTCCGCAGGGTGCCCGGGCGCCCCCTTCAAGGTAGGGTGAGGAGCTCGGTCACCTGGGAGAAGTTGAAGTAGAGCCGCTGCACCTCCACATCGAAAGGAGCCAGCTAAGGTGACTTGGGCTTGGGGAATAAATGCCACCTGGACGCTAAAGGAAGAACCAGGACATGCTGGAGGGACTGTGTCTCTTAGCTGCCCTGGGAATGCCTTGGTATCCCCCCAGAAGAGCTGGAGGAAGTGTCTAGGGAGACATCTCTGCTTAGGCCACTGTTCCCCCGACCAGGCCCCAGATAAAGCAGAAGAAAATGGATGGAGGGACAAATGAAATTTGAAAATGTAATTGACAGTAGGTTAACCTCGTCATCAGTGAGCCTTGGATACCCATGACATCTGTTCACTGTTTGTCCTTCCTTGGTCAACCTTTGGTCAGTACTAACCACTGCAAACCAGGAACACCCAACAAGATATGTAGTTTGGGTGATGCTCTTACCCAGTCATCTAGTCACCACACTTTGGCCCCTGTCAGAGCCGCTCAGATGTTGTATGTCTTCTTAAAAGTCTTAAACGTCCTACATTACTGGTCATAAGGGTATTCCTGTAATTTAGCAACAATCACCAGATCTGTAATTCCTCAAAATAGATTATCAGGTTGATGCTCTGTTTTGAGCAGTAAGGTGGGGTCTTGAAAGAGGGTCATAGCTGGGTTATAGTACTCGATTTGTCCGTTATTACATCGTGTCAGTGATTTTACAATACCAATATGGTAATATCATGATAAACAAATGTATGAAACCATGTATGTGTAATTAGCTGAAATTTCTCTTTACTGACAAACATTACCTCCTAATGCCCCCTTTTCTTTACTTACAGCAATCCTAGTGGCTCTTGGATTGGCTTGTATTACGCACACAGCGAGTTAGTTAAGCTATCAGTAATTCCATCCATCCATTCTATACCCGCTTATTCTTTAACCAGGGTGACAGGGATCTGCTGGAGCCTATCCCAGCTCTCTTTTGGGTGGAAGGCAGGGGTACACCCTGGACAGGTCACCAGTCCATCACAGGGCCACATAGAGACACACAAAGACAAACAACCACACACACTCACACTCACTCCTATGGGCAATTTAGTCATCAGTCAACCTAACATGCATGCTTTTAGACTGTGGGAGAAAACCAGAGTACCCGGAGTAAACCCACGCAAGCATGGGGAGAACATGCAAACTCCACACAGAATAGCCGGGTTGCAAACCCAAGACCTTCTTGCTGTGAGGCAACAGTGCTAACCACTCATCCACCATGCTGCCCTAATCAGTAATTTATTTAGGCATTCCTATTGTGATTAATATATCTTTTGCCAAAGAGACCAGAAAATAAATTACATAGCAACAAATTCAATTACATAACCAGGGACATGCTTACTAAAGCACAAATTATTACATAAATAAATAAAAATAATAAAAAAGGAAACAAAGCCGAAGGCACTCTGAGCTAAGAGTTCATTAGCCATGAGCCAGAGTCTTTTCTTCTAGCCTCAAAAGAGCCGGGCCAGTCACAGCCATTTATCTGCAATGGGGCGGGCTTTACGCTCCAGTCGTCCAATCAGATTTAAACGAGCCTTGCACATACGCACAAAACAACAGCGTCATATCCTTCATTAATCTTCGTCCATTGGCCTTCCTCCTGGAAATCTATCTCAAATGAAAAGAGTAATTCTTTGTATAGAAGTAATAGATCAATACACATATTATACGTGTTATCAAAGTCATTAGGATTTATCCTTTTTGGGACCCAGAATGTCTGTAGAAAACTTCATTGTCACAGACATTGCCACCCAGAGCCACGTAGCTATAGTGGCTGAAACCTGTAGCCTACTTCAGATGCCATGTTTTTGTTTTGTTTTGTTTTGTTTTTTTCATGAGAGCACAAATAGTGATTTTATGAAATAAACATAAGTGTTGTTGGAAATACCTCAGGGGCAAGAAAACGTCAGTTATACAAGAGCTTTAAAAAAGACATTACTAGTTGTAATACATAGTAAAGAAGAAGGTACAGGAGAAGAAAGAAGCCAAAAAACATGTCTAGTGTTCACACAGTGGTCGAAGGGCTGAAATTGGGATTAAAAAAAAAAAGTTTTATTATTATTATAGAAATATATCAATTTTTCAGCTGACTAGTACAGTATACTTATCTATCTTTAGTTAACAACACTTTTGCTGCTCATATGTTACAGGAGTACCTGAGCCTGTATCCTATAGGACAAATGACCTTGGCCCCTGACCCCGATGTCCCCAAACGCCTTCCGCCAGTAGCCTACAACCCATGGACTGACATAAGGAAGAGAGAAGATGTCAAAAAAATAAACATTAGCTTCCCTCATGGACCAATTCCTAAAGACTTCCAGGTATGAACCGGCTGCTTTCAGCACTCTTTATGATGTGGCTTCCCATGTTTATAATCTGTTAAACATTATTGTTCTGTATTATTGTCTGTCTATTATTGTCAGCTGCGTATCCGCCAGCACTACTATGCTGCAGTGTCTTTTGTGGATGCTCAGGTAGGGCGACTGCTGAGTGCTCTTGATGAGCTGAGGCTGGCTGACAACACTGTGGTGGTGTTCACCTCTGATCATGGTAAGTGGCTACAGATGAAGTGGGACTGGCTAAGGATGGTATTAATGCTGGTGTCTGATTTCTAGTTGAAAACACTGACATGGTTGTTTTTCTTTGCAGCATTTGAAGAGTGAATGTGTTTTAGAAATTGAAGCGTTTTAATGATCAAATTTTTGCAGTCAATGTTGCCCTTTGCCACGAGATGGCAGTGTTGTACCAGCATAATTTGCCATTATGACCTTCCACTATTTTCCTATACTCTAAAACCCCAGCTCTCTTTTTGCACCAGTTTTTTTTCAAAAGCTTTGTGACTTGGAAACTCAGTTTCTTTTAATGTCTCCTTCAGTGGAGGATGCTGGAGTGAATCCTCTCTGCGGTCTTTGATTTATGCCCAGTGAAACACAATCAAATACAATAATTTTCAAATATAAGATGAGTGGCAAAGACATCAGTTAAATGGATTGCCTCAAATATTTCTATATTGAATAAGGTTACATGTGCTATTTACAGTGTAACATGCAGAAAATTTCCAGAACCCTGCACTTTTATCACTTTGTGAAGAACCCTGCTCTTTTGTGTTGTTAGCTTAATTTTAAAATGGATAATGTTGGAAGTTTTGCAATTGAAAACAATCTGAACAGAAATGTCTCTTATACAAAAGTATTCAGATCATTTGCTGTCACTCTTTAAATTGTAGTCAGTGTGTCTTGTATCCTTTGTTTATCCTTGAGGTGTGTCTAGAACATGATTGGAATCAGTGTGCAGCAAAGTGAACTGATTGGACATAGATTAGAAAGACACATGTTTGTGTGTAAAAGGTTTCACAATTCACCTTAAATGTACGGACAAAACACAAACCATGAAGTCCAGGGAACTCTCTAAAGACCTCTGTGATAAAATTGTGGTGAGGCATAGATCAAGCCGGGAGTATAAAACGATTACTTTAGGTTTGATTGTTCCCAAGAGTAGAATCGACTCAGCTGTGAAATGGAAGGAGTCTGGAACCATCAGGATTTTTCCTAGAGTCGGCCATTTGCGTAAACTGAATAACTTTGCAAGAAGGATGTTGATCAGGGAGGTGACCAAGTACTCAACAGTCCCTCTGACAGATCTACAGAAATTGCAGAGAGAGACTTGTCACGATGGAAATCGTCCATCTCGGCAACTCTCAATCAATCAGGTCTTTATGGTGGAGTGGCTAGACAGAAGCCACTCCACAGCCTGTTTACTGTTTTTCCAACAGTGTTAATGAATCCTGAAGAGCATGAGAAGATTCTCTGGTCTGATGAGGCTAAAACTGAACTTCTTGGGCAGAACTCCAAGCTCTATCTCCGCTGACCACAAGATGCTGCTGAACACCTGAATTATCCATTATTGTGGTGAAGCAGCATCACACAGTATATACAGCATACTCTGCTCCAGAGAGAAGTGACCTGACACTGTGGTGATAGTTCACCTTTTAGCACGACAGAGACCTGACGCAAATAGCCAAGACATTACTCTCTGACTGTTCAAGAGTGGCCCAGTCAAAGCCCTGACTTAAACTGTACAGAGCGTCTATGTAGAGACTAAAGATGGCAATTCTGCACTTCCATCCAGTCTGACAGAGGTTGAGAGGATCAGCCAGGAAGAAGCACTTGGATCAGCAGTTTATCCCACTGCTCAGATCCAAGTGTATAAAGCTTGTGGAGACTGGCAGTGGTAACTACTGTAAAAGAGGCTCCTAAAAACCATTGCATAAGAGTGTGAATACATTATTGAATGTGAGATTTCAATTTTGATTTTTAATAAATAAAAAAACATGTTTGCACTTTAATATGGGTTATTTTCTGGCACTTGATAATGGGCAAAAATAGTAATTTTACCAATTTTATATTTGACAATCCAATAAAATGTGTACAGTGGTCAGAATAGTTTCTGAAGTGCCTGGAGTTCATTTCTCTTTTCCTTCCTCTTGTTGCAGGTTGGTCATTAGGAGAGCACGGTGAATGGGCGAAGTACTCTAATTTTGACGTAGTAACACGTGTTCCTCTCATCTTCTACATTCCTGGTGTCACCACAGTTCGTGGTTGCTTGGGAGAGTCCACCTTTCCCTTTATTGATGTTTTAACCCAATCAAGATACAGCTTTAAGGGTAAGCCTCTTTACTAACAAATTAATTACTACAGATATGTAAGTTGCACATTTCTGTCTTTTAAAGCACCATGTGTGTCAAATCACAAAAGGAACCTTATGTTTGATTTAAATGTTTTGATTGTAATTGCTCATCTAAACCTTGTTAAAATATTTATGATTATGCCAACATTACCTTTGTGAAATCTTTGATATCTGAAATTCAGAAGTGTTTAGACAGGGCTACACTTTGATATTTTGCCTCTGGACAGTTTTTATTTCAAATGCAAATGATGCAATGATGATGAAATTTAAGTGCAGGGTGTCTATTAAAATTTAGTGGATATCATGACTATTCACCTCTCAGTAACTAAACTTTGACCAACTCTCTGAGCACTTTCTTCTCCAGATGGCGAAGTTAGAAGAAATGTGGTGGAGCTGGTGGATGTTTTTCCTACCATCTCCTACATGGTTGGTCTCAGAACACCTCAGCCCTGTTCTGATGTTTCTTTTCAGGTATCAAGAGATGAAAGGGAATTAATTTATTGAATCTGTAGTTTACAGAGAAAGGGTCCAACTTTAGTCTGCAAACTTTTAGTTGCATAGCTCCAAGAATAAAATCTCAGACAGAGATCTGCGATATCTCTGTTGTATGAATTGCCATGAAATGTTTTACTGACATTTCTGTTGCCCAGAGGATAAATTCTGGTAATTTTGTGATGCCAAGATTGTCCCTGTAGTGCCACCACTGAGCTATGGATGGACATATTCATGTCCTTTCATTCACACTGTAGCTATGCCTTTCAGTGACTATGTAATTGTTGGGATTGCTGTGTAAACAGCAAGCCCAAGATATGTTCTTCGTTTTTTCTCTTTATTATTATTCCGCCGTTTTTCAGTCGCTATCTAGTCCCACACCGTTCGACATAGAAATGTCATTCAAACGCCGTCGCGTTCAGCTCGATGAGGAGAGGGTTGCTTCTACTTTTTTCAGCGATATCTTTTATATTTTCTGACATATTCCAGGTTTTGTCTTAATTTTTTCCCATAGAAATTAATGGAGAGAATGTTAAAATCCCCTTGAACTTTGTCCTCTTTCAGCTTTAACTGTGTCAGCATACTTTCAGCTAGAAACACAATTGAACCTTTAAACGGGTCAGAAGGCATTAATCGATAAGTCTTGTATTCAGCTTTTTGATATCTTTTACGGTTTTTCTTTAATCGCACTTTACGTTTTATGTTTTTTTTTTTTTTAGGCTTTGTCTAAATTTTACATTGGTGTGCATGGGAGGGAGCTAGAGTGCATGATGTCACTGACATCTTGTTTTGCTCTTCAGCTTTTTTTCAACTTTTTTCTCTTTTCTTCTCTTCTTGTGTCAACTTTCAGCTATATAAACAATTTATATATCAAAATAGTAGAGATTTTTGTCTTCTTTCAGGTAATGCTGTTCTCATTTTGATAGGACCAATGGTTTTTCCACCAAGTCGCCAAACCCACAGAGAGTGACTGCTCTATCTCTCATTCACTCTCATTATAAAAAAGCTCCAGGAGTTCTGCTGAAAAACACAAATGAAGGCTGTTTCTAACTCGCCACCAATCCTTCATTTTTTGGAATATCTCCACAAAAAGTGGATCAGTCTCTTTGTTGAAGCCTCCTGACACTGTTGGTGAAAAAAATATTTTGATAGGTTTATAGTTTATCTGTAGTCCTCCATTTTATGAGGTGAAGTTTTCTCAGCTTCTCTATTCTGCGTGTGTAAAGCGCTGTCACTGTCACTCCCCCTCCCACTCTGGGCTTAGGTCACCATAGCAACAGCTCACAAAGCAGCGGCAGAGATCAAAGCTGTCTGTGGTTGGTGATTAAGAATGACTGACTGCCTAATGTTCACTGCTGTTACACATGGGGACCATTCTCAGCTATTTAGAGCAAGTGACTCTGTGGCTGTTTTAAATGTCAGCCATGGTGTCGTCTCCCAGCAGGCCATGTTCGGACTTTCACAATAAGAGTTTACAGTCATTAATAGGAAGATATTACATTTTTGTAAATTGAGGAAAATGAGGAATATTCAATATAAGGTCCTGCTTCTAGTAAAAGGTCCCAAGACTCTCCTGCAGGACTTTGTCCTTTCAAAATAAAAGCCCTGAAATAGCATTTTCTCAACAGAAAAGCCCTGAAACAGCAACTCAATATTAAAATGGGTGTTGCCTATTGGCATACAGCTTCAGGCACCAAGTGAGGCCATTTTCAATATCAGCCATTGTGTCTGCTACCAGGACATGGTCAGACTTTCACAATTAAAGTGTACAGTCATTTATAGGAAAATATTATATATTTGTAAATTATAAGGAATATTCAAAATAAAGTCCAGATTCTAGCATAAGGTCCCATGAGTCTCATGCAGCTCTTTGTCCTTTCAAAATAAAAGCCTTTTTATATAATTTTCTCAAAATAAAAGCACCCTCACTACAGTTCGTAGTTCTCGATTATTCCAACTGCGTCAGGCGATTCAAAACGTGCTTCGGCTGTTTAGCGGCCAGTGACACGGTTTGCCTCGAGCTTTTCGCAGTGGTCAGCAATCCCAACGCAATTTCTGAAGAAATTGCATTGTCTAGTTCAGTTAGAAATACTGGGAATGTATGGTAAAAGTGTAAAGCCACTATTGGAATTGAAATAAAATCAGAATAAAATTCAGTAAAAAATACATGTCAACATTGTTATTGTGAGCATGTTAGCATGCTGATACCAGCACCAGTGTGCCTTAGTATAACACACATGCATGGCTGTGGACTCTTATATTAGTCTTCTTGTTTTGAATTCAGTTACTGTAGGTAATTAGTAACCAATAAACTGACATTTAATAATAAAAGCAGGCAAAAATGTGGGATTCACAACCATGTAATCTCCTGTATTTATTTATATATATATATATATATATATATATATATATATATATATATATATATATATATATATATATTTTATATATATATATATATATTACATCCTCACTTTCTACAAATTATATCACAAGAACATAACTGAGACCTTTCAGGGGTTTGTTTACACTTGATGACATTGTATTATAAAAAGGAATCAAGAAGTAAACACTTTATAAACAGGCCCTAACAAAATATGATCTAATTTTCCTTTACTGTTTTGTTTTTCTTGCAGGTGGAGCTGTGTACTGAAGGACACAGTCTTGCCAACACCTTCCAGCACAGTGAAATAAGGAATGAGGAGGCGGTATCTTTTAGCCAGTACCCTCGGCCTGCTGATACACCGCAGGTGCCAGAGATGCATTGTTTAGAAAAGCATGTTAAAACTTGGAGCTGGCTAAAGGTTTAGTCATGAGAGTTTTGTATCTGTCGAGGAGCTGAGAAGAGAATCAAATGTATTTTTGATACAAACATGTCACACTGGTACTTTTAATAAATTAATTAGTTATCGTTAATAGTTTCATTTAAAATGTCAAAATTTGGGAACGTCATGAAAACTGTATGCATGTAAAATGAGCATGACTTTTTGTTGCTCTATGACCCCCTAACTGGCCGATACTGGAGCTGCCAGCTAAAAGCACGAGATCTTCAATTAGAATACTGGTATGAGTAGTGCTGCTGCAGGTTGATTTCAGAGTGGTTTGGCAGCCTGACATTAAACTCTTTGGCTAGCTCACAGGATGAGTTGATAGCTTGAGATCTGATAGCACTGCAGAAAGTTTTCTACAGTATTTTGTTCCTTTTCAAATGTTTTAAAATTTGAATCTTCTTCTGTTAGATGAACTCTGACCTCCCTGACCTTAATGACATAAAGGTCATGGGCTACTCTCTGCGCTCCTGGGATTACCGATATACTCTCTGGCTGGGCTTCAACCCCAAAACATTTCAGGGAGGTGTATCACACCTACACAGCATGACAGTCACACCTCCTATCTGCCACTTACTTTTACATAGGCACAATATGCTGGAGATGTTTTCCATGAAGTAACTGTCCATCTATCATCTGTCTCTCCATATAGGTAAATGTATCCGATGTCCATGCTGGAGAGTTGTATATTTTAGCAGATGACCCCAGTGAGGACAACAATGTGTATAGTGACTTTGAAAACAGTGCGTTAATGAAGAAGATGTCCAGCCTCCCTCCTGTAAGTTATGATTATTTGTTTAAGTGACATACGTACATTTATTTGTGAGTTTATTTTGATCTGCGTTTTCTTGGCATTCATTTATTTTCTTGTTTACTTGTTTCTGACTTGTCAAGAGTGTGAGTTGGCAGATGAGAATGAAACAGCAGCTTCTTTTCATCAGAGCAGGAATGAAAACAAGGAACTGAAGAAACCAAAAATCATGTACAACACATGGGAATAAGTGCGAAAAAGTGGATGGATGAATAAGTCTAAAAAAACTCTTGAATTTTTTTTTTAAATTATGGCATCACTATAAATTCTCAAGCTATGGTGTTCAGGCCATTGTTCGTGAAACACATGATTAAAGTGACTGAGAAAATAAATCCATTGTTTTTTTTTCTTTAACTCCTTGTAAAACAGCTTGATTTTACATTACCGCATTGTGTGCAGATTTAAGAAGATAAGAAACCTTTATTTGTCCCACAATGGGGAAATTGCATAGAGCTGTTGCAACCAACAGCCGGCTCCCAGTAAAATTTATATGTGGAGTTTGAATTTTAATATAAGGTGTATTAAACTGCCAGATGCTTTTCACTGACTACAGTATTACAGTAGTAGGTTTATATTTAGTGTACATGTAACCCTGGTTATTTTTATAGTCAATGTATTTTCTTTTTTCCAGTAAATGTAACATTGTTCGCCAAGTATTGTTTTTTCCCATGTACAATGAGTGCACCACTGCGCTGTGCACTAGTGGTGGGCGATACTGCAAGCTTTGGTGTCGATCCGATACCAAGTAAATACTGGGCCAGTATCGCCGATATCGATACCGATACTTTTTGACAATTAATGCATTATCAAATATAAATACATTTTCATGACTTTCAGGTGTTTGGTGTTTTGTTTTAAATTGTATTATTAATTTATTAAAACCCAGACAAAGTTCAACAGTAAATAAAAAGAACTTTATTAACAAAAGACTTTTTGTCTTCTACAAAGTGCACAAAATTATCATTTGAAAATATTAAAACTTCTTTTGTAGAATACTCCTAAATAAACAAAGTCGACAAAGCAATCACTCCAAAACAAGTATAATACAAAAATAAAATAAAACAAAATGTCTTCCCTTCATTGCACATATTTTCTGGCTTTGAAAAAGTAATTTAAACAAACGGTAAAAAAAATAAACAATGAATAATAAAAATACAATAAATGAAGTATAAAAATACTTCATAATAAAAAATAAAACTTAATAAAAACACAACTCCTAAAGTCTTTAGCCTAAAGAAATAGTCTAAGAAGACCCCCCCTGGGGGCGCTGTCCCCCTGTGCAGAACAGTGATGTTGGTTAGAGGTTTTTGTTTAGAAACAGTATCATATTCATATTTTTTTGCTTTAATTGCACAATGCCTGTGACTTATCAACTGCCCTGCCTTTGAAAAAAATCATCTCAGCTGGCACTGATGTTGCAACCACACTCAGGTGTTTTTTGGCAAGTAATAAATTGGTGGTGTTGCCACTGTATTTAACGGCCTTTTTACAAATTGTGCAGGTTGCTGTTGTTTCATTTTCGGGGGGGGGGGGGGCTGCCTGCCTGCCTGCCTGCCTGCCTGCCTGCCTGCTTCGCTCTACAAGACCGGCATACAGGCACAGGCACGCCACTTACACACAGGTACTTACTTAGAGATGCAGACAGACAAGATAGTTAGGTCGCCTCTTTGAAAAAATGGCAGCACTGCATACGGGAGTAAAAATTCAACCAAAGTATCCATATTTTTGTCGGGGTATCGACCGATATCAATACTAGCGTTGGTATCGATATTCTCAATATTAGGATCCACGGAGGGGGAGAATTTTCTTCTAATTCTCTTGGGGTCAAGTGAGCAAAACTGCCCTGAGAAATACGGTTTTGTGCATTTATTTTTATTTATAGTTTATTTTTTTGTAAGCACAAAAGTGATAACGTTGAGTCCAGTGATGTGCAAAAGCCAAGGAAAATTAACCATTTTGATGAAGGATATCCTGGTGAGTTAGTACATTTACAGTCAAGCCCGAAATTATGCATACCCCTGGCAAATTCTGACTTAGTTACTTTTATTCAACCAGCAAGTTTTTTCTTGATTAGAAATGACACAGGCGTCTCCCAGAAGAAAATAAGGAGATGTACAAGAGGCATCATTGTGGAAAAAATTATGATTCATTTTTTATGTACATTTGAACAAAAAGGGGCATGTGAATAAAAGTAACTTTAAGTGAGAATTTGCCAGGGGTATGAATAATTTCAGGCATGACTATATATGTGTTGAGCATTTATGCCTATTTTTCCAATGTTGTGGACAAGGTGTAGATGGGAGTACATTGTTCATTATAAAACCGGTCAGGATATGCTATTCTGTGAAAAATGTGAATGTTATGAGCTGCTAATGAGTTGTTAGCTGTATTAGCTCTGTGAATGTAAGCTAGCACACCCACTTGTTTTCCTGTGAGCTAGTGCACCTCTGCGCACATCCTCTGGGGTATCGCTGTGAACCTGCTGAATTCAGTATGTACCCTTAGCCTTTCACAAGTGATTTAATTGTGTTATGGGTTCATTTATGACACATTTGTATTGTTTTTGGCCAATAAGATATGAAAATAGAAGACAACAAATTTGATAAGAGATGTTTTAATTTTTGAGATGCAGATGTAATGCAAGAGTAATTCATTAGGTGGATTGTTTATTTTATTTTAAAAGAATTAAGAAATTGCTTTGCACGTCTGTGTGCAGGCTGTTTTTTTTGTTGGTAGAGTCTGCTCCTAAGAACTGAGCTGTGCTGTCCAAGGATTGGATGCCACCTGAGATGTCTCCAGAGGACGTTCCACATCCCATGGCCACCAGTTTTCCAGGAGGGTGGTAGGACCTACAAAGGATTCCCTGTTCTTTTGAGAGGATCTGCAAGTTCTTTTGAGATCTCAAATGTTTTATTGCCTTTTCAAATTCTTTTTTTTTTTTGGGTCAGGCCTGATACCACATAGCATTCAAACAAAGGAATAACTGAACCATAACCTAACTGATTCTAAATACTGACCGAGGAACTAGTGAACAATAAGTGCAACTGAAATGGACAAGGTAAACTAATGTGCTTAAGATCACTTAAAAGGACAGTACTGGAACTTAGAGGTAAACTGGGAAAAAAAATCGAACCAACTGAACTAGACAGATTATTGTTTTGTTTCTTCATGCCCATGTTTTTTTTGGGAAGGTTAAAAGGTCATGTTATTGAATGACACTTGTTAAGGTACAACCTGTTAAAAATATAAATATTCATAAAGAATATATACATTAATCCATTTCCATACGTACTGTGTCTCATTTTGTGGTTGGAGGTTTCTTTTAACTCTATGCAGAGTTGCCAGTGCCAATCTCCTTACGAATCTAAGCTAATTGAACCCTAATTGTATAGACTTAGACATTGGTTTAGTCCCCTACTCATTGGACCAAATAGATATCTGGATGTTCTTGACTACTTAGTTAGGAAGGGTACATACAGGTCTGAGGATTTTCTTATCTCATTCTCAATATGTCCTCAAAAGTCTATTTCCTCTGAAACACTGAGCTATTACTTAACTAATTTAATTCACACCACATAGATGTCTGAGCAGCTGAGCTACTGAAAATTTTTGCAAACGACAAAAACTAATGTTGGTGGACAGCTCTGATTGGCTGTGACTTCACTACATGTGAGAATTCTTACATCACATTTTACAATCTCGTATGCTGAGAAATTTTTTTATCTGAGGGAATACCCACAGTATTACCGCATTTGAATAATAGTAACACTAGTTACTCTTTTTGGAGCAAGTGCACTTCATTGAATCATTGATTATGCAGTCGGCCTGAGGTATAGTCTCCACTTTGAACTGCAACCACTAAAAGGCACTCGTGCAGTTCTGTACCATAGTAACTGTAAGACATTTCTATTTGCACTCGATGTCACTTGCAGCTGTTTGCTTCTGTTCTTGTAAACAGTCAATTCAATTTGTGAACCTGAAATGAAGTGAGTAAAAGCTGCCTGTAATAATTCAATGCAAATGAAAGTGTTTTACTGCTGTTTGAATGCATGAACATTTTGTGGCATGGTAATTTAGAGGAAAGCAATTTCAGCTGTATTTCAGGTCCAACAATGAATCCAAAGGATTTGGTCTGTCAACTTTTATTGTAGGCTGCACTGGCTTCATGTTAATAGGACACAGATGAGACATGTAATCTGTGGGGTCCTATTATATGTCAGGATATTGGAGGCAACATAAGATTTAATTGGGTAATTTTTCAAATTATATCATTCAGAGGACTGTTTGTTTTTTTTTCCTCTTTTGAACTTGTATTGTGACTGTTTCTAATTCTTCCATTGGTTTGCTGGTGGGAAAGCTGTCAATGAACTAACTGTCCACATACATACTGGCAATGGTAAAATTAGCATATCCTTATATATATACACACACACACACAGAGTCAAAAGTTTGGACACACTTTACCATTGAATTCATTTATGATCACAACCTCCTCCAGTGTGTGCCCTGTGAGTATCCTGCAGATGCTGTACACTTTGCTGTGTGTCCACACACTCTACTACTCTGCTGTAATACATGATTTACTCACTCACAGCAGAGGTGTAAAGCAGTGAAGGAGCTCCTCAGGGACCTTGACACTCTATTTGGTGTTTTCTCTACTACCTCCCTTGGTCATTTCTCTCTGATGCAGAGAATGCACACGCCTGCTTTCTGGCAATGGGGAAATTTGGACGAGACACAACATTCATTAATGTGTGCCTGATTTTACAGAGTCAGTCTGTCTAGAAAATCCTAACAGTTAAAAGCCTTGTAATTGCATTTTGAAATTGTATGAATTCAGTCTTGTGCCTTTCTTGTTTTTTTTCTTTCTTTTTAACTATTTTCAATTTTGGGGCAATCATCAGAACCATGTGTGGAACTCAGCTTGAAGTGAAAGTCTGTATCTACAAATGAAAAGTCTGCATTTTCCCAAGGATCAAGGAAGTGCTTGACACATCCCCCCTGCGATTTTAATCTGTGCTAATCATTTCTCCTCCCCTTTTCACTACTTTTACGCCCTTCCATTCCTTGAATACAGCAATACTTTGATTTGACACCAGAGTTGCAGGTGAATGTTTTTTTTTTCATATTTTTTATCAAAATCTGTGGGTTTGCCATTACAAGTGACCCCTTTAGTGTTCAGTATGTTAATACCTTGATCTGCATTTTAATGTGAATATAACTGAAACAATTGTTTTAGTTTGATCCATGTAATAAGTCTAGGCAATGTGCCTATACAGTGGGTATGGAAAGTATTCAGACCCCTTTAAATTTTTCACTCTTTGTGTCATTGCAGCCATTTGCCAAAATCGAAAAAGTTCATTTTATTTCTCATTAATGTACACTCAGCATCCCATCTTGACAGAAAAAAACAGAAATGTAGAAATTTTTGCAAATTTATTAAAAAAGAAAAACTGAAATATCACTTGGTCATAAGTATTCAGACCCTTTGCAGTGACACTCATATTTAACTCACATGCTGTCCATTTCTTCTGATCCTCCTTGAGATGGTTCTGCTCCTTCATTGGAGTCCAGCTGTGTTTAATTAAACTGATTGGACTTGATTAGGAAAGGCACACACCTGTCTATATAAGACCTTACAGCTCACTGTGCATGTCAGAGCAAATGAGAATCATGAGGTCGAATGAACTGCCCAAGGAGCTCAGAGACAGAATTGTGGCAAGGCACAGATCTGGCCAAGGTTACAAAAGAATTTCTGCAGCACTCAAGGTTCCTAAGAGCACAATCCTCAAATGGAAAAAGTATGGGAGGAGTGGCCCGACGGAAGCCTCTCCTCAGTGCAAGACACATGAAAGCCTGCATAGAGTTTGCCAAAAAACACAATAAATTTGCAAAAATTTTTACATTTCTGTTTTTTTCTGTCAGGATGGGGTGCTGAGTGTACATTAATGAGAAATAAAATGAACTTTTTTGATTTTGGCAAATGGCTGCAATGACACAAAGAGTGAAAAATTTAAAGGGGTCTGAATACTTTCCGTACCCACTGTATTTATAGTCCCAACTGGATACTACAAATCTCGATTTAAATTAATGGTAAGACATGAACTAGTTGCGGTTCAGTCTTTTTTGTCTTCTACACGGGAGTTGCTGTTTTAAGGTTTTAACTTTAGCACTATTTGGGGCTTTGCAGCATCTGCAGTTTTCAGAAGAGGTGTGAGGGTAGCCTGTTTTATTTTGAGTCAGAAAGGAAGTAAACACAGTCCTCACTGCAAAACAGCAGCTCAGGGGATGCCTTCAAGAAAGGATACTACCAAATTCATTTTAACTAACTATAAGTTTGCATGACTGTGCTCCATGTGTGTTAATGCAGCATTACTTTATTAATAGTAGTTTTATGCAGTATTTGCTCTATGTTTGTTTCGATGAATATTTTTCCCTCTCTGTATTGTCTTCTGTCATATTAACAAGGTGTAGAAAAAACACAGTACAATCCAACCTAATACTAACATTGAACATTAGTTAATGTAAAGACTTCCTTGGCATTATTGGTAATTTATAGTCAGACTGTCGTGAGGCAGAACATAAAAGCCCCTGTAGTGTAAATGTCTATAGACCTGATTGCAGCATCAAGGAACAGACAGTTAGATGTTGGACAGGATGTCATGTCAGTGTGAAACCTGTTTAATCAGGAGTTCAGTCAGTGCCTCTGGATCTGTGAACCACACAGCTGAATAGAAAACTCTTTGCTTCAACCAAATCACCTTCTAACCCTTTAACACAGCTTCAAAAAAGTTACATTAATGTCCCTTCGACACAAAAATGTGTACGGAAAAATCAAACTATAAAAATTATATAAATTATTATTATCAAACTTTTTTTTGTAGACCAGCATCTGCCCTAATCATACATATCAAATATGCATGGTTCTTTTTTATTTTAATCCTTAAATTGCCATGTTTTTGTCATCATGCACCCTCATTTTATGACCAAAAAAGCATAATAAATGATGTACTATAGCAACTATAGCAATAACAGTACTGTTAGGAGAATGAGACTTAAAAAAATATCATCAGCAAACCATGATTGTAAATAGAAATGTGTTGAGTAGTGGCTTTTTTGATATTCTCACTAGTGTCATCCCAGACAGTCTGGTCCAAGCCAGACCTTTCACAAAATTTTCCATGCAGTGTCATGTACACTGTTATGAAACTGTGTTGTGTGCTGGTGAAGGAGGAGAGGTGAGGACCCAAGTGCAGGACACAAACGGGTTTTATTTCCTGGATCTTCCAGGCTCGGGCTCGGGAAACTCTGGCGGCTCGGGCTGCTGCGGCCCTGGAAACGCTGGCGGCTCGCGCTGCTGCGGCTCGGGAGATTCTGGCGGCTCGGCCGGCTACGGGGGCGACTCTGGAGACTCGGCCGGCTGGCACTCTGAGGACAGGACCAGGATTTGCCTCTTTGGACGGCGACGGTTCCATCTCAGCGGGGACGTTGTCGTTGGCACACTGTGATTCGGGTTGCAGACTCTGGCTGGGCAGTGAGGAGGGAGTCTGGTTGGGCAGCGAGGAGGGACTCTGGCTGGGCAGCGGATGTGCCGCCAGCGGAGACGGGAGCCAGACTCCAGGGGGCCAGGGGCTTAGCCTTCAACTCTTGCCAGACGGCGCGCGCCTCCGCCGGCGTTAATGGTTGGGGAACCAGTGTTGAAGGCTGGAAGGCCGGCGGTGAGGCGTGGAGGATTGGGGAGGAAAGCTGGAGGGATACCTCAGCGGGAACGAGCTCGTCGGGCCTCTGAGTTTCTGGTCTCTGCCTGTTCGGGCTACGGCAACGCCGTGGCTGAGGCTGCAGGACTGGAGGCTCGGACGGGCCAGCGCTGAGGGAACCCGCCACTGCTGGACTCTGGTCTCCTGGACTGGAAAGCCAGGAGGGACGCTGCCTGGAACGCCAGGAACTGGGATTCCGGCACACTGGCTGACAGTCCAGCTCGGAACTGGGAAGCTGGAGAGGGTTGGAGTGCCGTGAGGCATCGCCGCTTTGCCTTGTGGAAGGGAAGTTGTAGCCTCCTGCTGACCTCCAGCAAAGTGTGTGAAGATGGAAACAGTCCTACAAACCCCTTGATCTTCTCCATAGGTACGCTAGGTGGGGGAGACTGAAGCCGCTCCTCTTGCTGGAGGCATGTGGCGAGCGCTACCGAATAGTTGGAGGAGAGTCGGAGACGCAGTCGGAACGTGGCAATGGAATCCCACGACTGCTCCCGGTGTCCGCTACGTCCAAAAGTGGTCGGAGCATTCTGTTATGAGACGGTGTTGTGTGCTGGTGAAGGAGGAGAGGTGAGGACCCAAGTGCAGGACACAAACGGGTTTTATTTCCTGGATCTTCCAGGCTGAGGCACAAAACATAAATTATCTCCGCCCCACTCAGCGGACAGGCAAACGAACAGAACTGAAACGTAGTATTTCATGAATAAGTGTGTGTTAGTATCATATTTCACCCATTGTACAGTCATTGAAAAATGTGCCTTAAATATGTTTGATGTGCTCAACACACATTAACATAATGTAGGTATAATTGAGGAGGAACAATTATTGAAATATTAGATTTTGGGTCTAAATAAATGCATAAAACATTGAATAATCACCCTGATTCAGATTCAGCGCTACTTTTTGATAAGAACAAAAACAAAAAAGTGCTTTTAATTGGTTAGTGGATCAATGGAAATGTAATTAACAGGTTTAATAATTTGTTATAGCAGCCATACCTTTTGATAGCAAACAATTAGTTAACAGAAAATAAATGTACAGTTATTTGTGTAATGGGGTATAAAATAGCTGTAATGTGTTCTGTTGTAAATAAAATGTTTTGATGATATGAAAGCAGGTTGCTTACTTGGATTTGACAAGTTATTAATAGCTGATGTATTCAGGTTGTATGAGCCTTTGAACAGAGAGAAAATGTCAAATTTCTTCTCATTAGTATTTGGTACAAAGACGCTAAATAAATTCAGACCTTTAAAAAAAATTCTGTATTTGACTTCTTAATATATTCATTTAAACTAAACTCTGCCTATCAATCAAAGGCCAAGGCAGAGTTTTTTTTTCTTCAGATAGTCTGTGAGAATATAACAAGTTTTTTACAATTTGAAACTGCGTGTTGAGCCTTCTTAACCAGGGGAGAATCCATGTTGGCCAAGGCGAACACAGCACCATTCTGCCTGTAAAAGGCTATGGCGGTGAGGTGTGAGGACTTGCTCAGCCTTTATTAGTTTCTGTCTATCTGTTTAAACATCACACAGAATAAATGCTGTTTTAGCTGAGCTATTCTGTGGGCATGGAGATGCAGTTTTCCACACTTTTAACAAAGGACAAAACGACCACCATCAGACATTCGTCCGTAGGCCTAATTGTGTGTGTGGGTATGTGTTCACACAGTCAGCACTTACTGTTCCAGTTTGTGTGTGTACATTTTGGTCTGTGTGTGTGATGCTTAACCATAACTCAGAGAGCTTATTTGACTGCATATTTACCTATGGCAATTGAACTGATAACAGCAAAAATGTAAGCTGTTAGTATGTTGGCTCTAGACCAAGGGCACACACACACACACACACACACATTCAAAGCCTAATATATTTCAAGATCTGCAAATAGGCTTTCCCCCTCCTTACTCATTTTGGGAAATACTTCTCTCCCATGAAATGTCTCCCAGAAAATGTGCACTTTAATTTGGTCTTTAACATAGGACTCCTTGTCCTTCATATCTTTTTTCTTCTCCTTTCTCACACACACACACTCTGAAGTCAGTCTTATGTCCTCTCTCTCGGCCTAGACACAGCCTTCTTCTTCTCTCCTGAATTCTAATACATTCAATGAATTAATCATGCACATTGAAGTACGTTAATAGTTGCTATGATGTAGAAATAAGAGTCCATTAGTGCTAATAAGAGAACTAGGCTAAAAATGCATCAAGGCCACTCAAAGACTTAGGGTCTTACTTAGAAAAGAACCACAAAATCAAAGAGATTTGACAAGCCGTGCCCTTATTGCAAGAGTAAATACTATCTTATGGTTTTAAGTGTAAACTTTGTTTTTGCTTTCTAGTGTTACTTTGATTGAATAAGAAACTCCATAGTGCAGTTCTTCTTATGTTTATGCTTTAAAAATGATGGGTTTGTCATTATGAGTTCATATGTTTTAAAACACCCAGTAAAGACAGAAATGAGAGAACAAGGACAGCTGGGTCACTGGTTCAAACACCATTTAATTCATATCTTCAAGACATTAAATATTTAAAAACAATGGAACTGCATCTTAACTTCTGATCATCACATACAACAACTTCATTATAAAAAAAACTATATAAAAGGCCAAAAGATAGCACTGATAAAAACAGAAAAAACAGCTCAAGTTGTGCAACACATTTAAAAATACAATGCAATTTATGTTGGACAGGGACAGTATGTCCTCGGATATTAGATTGTAGAAATCTTTGAAGTGTTGTGTTTAGCCAGTGATTGTACATCAGAACCACAGACAGAGCTTTGTCAGGCATCATATTGACGCTCCCATAAACTGACATGTAGCCATAAGTATGCACTTTTAAACATCAGTTGACATCAGTTTATAGTTGAACTATAAAACTCCACGAGTTTTGATTCATCAATAATACTGTCTACTGGTATCTGCACTGTCTTGTACAAGCAAGCCTAAAGGAAGGGCAGGCAAAGACTTGTGACTGGCATCAACAAGTTTTATGCTTAGTGTGTCTTTGCTGTGAGAAAATAATTTAACATTTGAAGACATGAAGTTAATTGACCTGGGTCTAGTCAACACCATCAGTGAGAGCAGCTTCTAGTTTTTCATTTCATGCACAGAAAACCGTATTTTCGGGCTATAAGTTGCACCGGAGTTTGGGGGAGATGAAACAGCATCTCCTCTTCTCTCAGGTTGTCTGAATGTCGACACTCAGTCCAAACTGTGTTTCAGCTGCAGACTTAATTACCTGCACTTTGAAGTCTGCAGTATAGCTCTTTGTTTTGAGCGACTTTTTCACTTGTGTTACACTAGGAGTTAGAGTTTAGTGTGGACATAAATGTTTTTACTTTTTCAGCTGTACAGTATTATCTTCTATTGAGTATTCTTCTTATTCTTTTTAGTGGTGAAATTCGGTCAAATTCTCATGTCTACACATTAAATACAGAGATGAAGCATAGGAACAATTAGCCCAACTTAGCATACAGACTGTCCATAATCTCAAATATAGTTTTTATTTATGGAACATTAGCTGCTTGAACAGTGTTTTGGCAATCTTAGTCAGAATATGGATTCAATAAAAAAAGTTACCACAGCATAATTCATGAACTTTAGGTGTTGTGCGTACTTTTGAACTTTTTGCAGACATGTTAGCTTTTTGCTTTCTGTCTTTACACTAAGCTAAAGGTATTTGCCTCCTGGGTTTTGCTCAGTACTTATTGCACAGACATTAGTGTGGTGTTGGTTTTCTTGTCCAATGATCAATAAGTGTATTTCCCACTATGTTAAACTATTCCTGTATACAATAAATGAACACTGATACACAGGAAGTTGGTTGCGGAGCTTATTTGCAGCTGAACTGTATTCTTTTGCTGCAGACATGAATTCCCTCAAAACACTGGTTGACTTCACAAAGGAGCAACTTGGATTGGAGTTATGATGGTTATTACTTAGTAGTTGATATAACATGTTCATATTTATTTTCTAAAGTGACCCTGTGTAGTAGTGAGGATGTATTCATCTTCCTCCTGTCACCTCAACAACCGATCAATTATTGGATAAACAGAGATGAATCATTTTTAAAGGCTTGTTTCTGACACTGGTGCTGACTCCAACAGGTCAACTGAGTACAATCAAATGGGGAAAAACCCACGAAAAAAGCAGCTCGGTGGTAGATTACAGGAATTTGTAGAAGAAATAAATACTGCTAAATTACTGCTAAATCCCTAAGAAACCTAAAAACATATGTGATTTCGTAAAATGCTAACAAATGTTTAATAGAGACGCTCCTCATTAGTAGAGAGATTATCAGTGTATTATCGGCTTGTTACCATCTGTTGTCAAAAAATAAATATGTCTGTTCAGCTCTCTGTTGTAATCACAATAGCAGCAACATTGTTTCCTTGTCACTGCTGTCGCTGATAAACAAGTTGACAACTGTGATAATGTAACAGGAACTAATGGGATATTTAATAAGATGTCAGCAGAGGCAGTCTGTCTTCAAAATGTTTCTGAACATACAGACATTGGCGTTGCATATAAATGAACTATCGTATGAATTCAACATTCTGCCATAGTTGTCAGATTGACATGTACATGTAATATGGTGGGATGAAACAGATGTCTCCCAAGATGTCACCAATGCAATATTTTTGACATTCTACAGCATATTGTTGTATAATTACATATACTGTACCTCTATATATCATTAAAATGAGGTCCATAGTGTGAAATGAACAATACCCATATAGTAACATCACTGTTTCACCATAAAACAACATCGAACATCATTGAATTGGACCAAGCAATTATTGACTTGCAGCAACTGAAGTCTAACAGATATAGGTTGTGGGTTTTATTTATTATACAGTCGTGCGCTAAAGTTTAAGACCGCCCCCATGAAAACCCCCTACAATCATTGCTTTTTGAACTATTTTCATCTGTTTTGAATGTGTCTTATGAATAGATTTACTATAACATGCATACCGCTGCGACATTAAAAATGCATAACCATTTGTGATATTGTTGGCTTATTGTCATGGGTGGTCTGAAACTTTTGCACACGAGTGTTCTTCAGTGCCTCACTGGTGCACTCCTATTTTGGAGTCATGACCTCAAATCAGTAAAAAAAAAATTTTAAATCAACAATTTTGAAACACAGCTTTGCCAAAGGAAGCAGAGTTTGGAGAATTTCGGCTTTTCAGATGAAGAGACCATTTTTGAAGGAATACTGTGATATTTTTGGAAATATACATATTCACTTTCTGAAAGAGTTACAACTTGCATGTATAGTAAATATGAACCTGCAGCCAGCATACAATTAGTTTGGTTTAGCACAAAGACCTGAAACAGGGGTAAACAGCTGTGTTGGTTCTGTCCAAAACCACTGGAATCCACCTACACTGCTAATGCTCACCATTAAGTTTGTGTGTGTTAGGTTTCATAAAGCAAATTACCACAAACATTTATAATGCTATAATTAATGAAAAAGAAATGCATTAAAACTGATTAAAATAGATTTTGTTGTTTTTTTCAGAACTATAAATGATCTGTGCATATTTTAGGACTGCACCTGTAAGCATGTTAAAAAATATAGACTGTAAATGCTCAGTGCTTCAACCAGTGCTTGTTTCCTAAATAGGTTCCTGCAGATCAGGACAGACTAGACAAAATAAAACATGTTGAATTTTCGTGATAATCATGAACACCTTGTCAGAGCAGGGTTCAGTCTGTTCCACTTGTAGATGTCGTCACATTCACTATGAAATCCATGAGAGTCCTGTAACATGTGGCAGGTGCACATAATATATAACAATATATAAATTACATTGTTGTGAACTGATTGATTTAATTTTGTTTCTTTGACAATGTCAGACTACCCAGAGTTATGAAAGCAAATAGAGCAGCTATTATGATGTGATGCATGCTATCATCATAATTTTAATTACTGCTGTTAGTTTGACAGTCTCAAGTCAAACTAGGTATATTGAATTTGTTGGTTATCACTAGCAGAGCTGGTGAATAGGTTTTGTTACAGTACCCTCAGACAGTCAGCCTAGCTATTTCCTACCAGGTTTTCAGTCTTTATACTCTGCTAAGCAAAGTAGCTGCTGACTAACAAAACTGAGAGTGGTATCACTCATGTTAATATTTACAGCAGAGCAAAAAAGTATATTTAAAGTTTAGCTTCAACACCTTACCATTTGTATAAAATCAGCCTGAAAGTGCTTATCCAAGGTGCACCAAGAGTACACTGGAATCTGATCTTGAAACATTTGGAATACATGCATGGTTTTGATCTCTTTTCAAAGGTAATTCCCAAACAGTCAAAATGACTGCAAGCACTGCTGGCATTTTGTAATAAAAGCATGAGCACACTCAAGTAGAAAGGTAAATGTTTTTCAGCAGAATATTTTTTGAAAACAGATGCCTGCAGATGACATTAGCCGGAATGAATTAGCTGGAAAACACAATGGATCCATTGCATGAATCCTTAGTCCACCTTCAAAAGTGGTAACAACACCACAGAAAATGAATATTTTACAAGTTTTTTTCATGGCTAGGCCATTTTGAAACCAAGGTGTGGCTAATATTTACATGCTAACTCAAGATGAGACAGAACATTATCACTTTGATAACAGCTATGTTTATAGATATCACCTGCATATGACTACCCCATCATGATTAAAGGGTAAATTGATGGGTTTTTATGGTGGCCTGTGGGAGTGTTAACCGGTTAAGAGATTTGATGTTATTGAATATTATTACCTCCTTCAGGCTGTTAGATCTAGTGTTGCAAATTTAAAGCAGATCTGTATTTTTAGGTGATGAAGAGCATCCACACTGTAAAAGACAATGGGACGATAAATAAACTGCTCAAAAAAGTAAAGGGAACACTTGTACTATTATTAATAGTACTAGTATTAATAGTATTAGTAGTATAACTCCAAGTCAGTTAAGCTTCAGGCATATCATTCTGTCCATTGAGGAAACACAGGTGATTTTGAATTTACCAGTTTGATTGCAAATGAAAGTGACAACCAGTGCAACCAGAGAGACAAAAGTAAGACAACTCCCCAAAAGTTAATGGTACTGCATGTGGAGGCCACAGACAAATGCTCTCTCATAATGCTCTCTCTCCTGAGTGATTCTTCTCAGGTTTTGTCTTTTGCTAGTGTTCTTGTCACTACTGGTAACATGAGGCAGTACCTCTAACTCCAAGATGGCACATTCATATGTGCAGTTGCAAGAAATATGTCTCAAGAGCATGGAGGAGATACCAGGAGAGCATGCATTACAGCAGGAGAGCTGGAGGGTGGCATGAGGGTTCTCGACCTGTGGGGCTCAATGTTTATTTGCCAGAGAACTCCAGAATTGGCACCTTATTCTCATCACAGATGAGAGCAGGTTCACACTGGGCACATGACAAGCATGAAAAAGTCTGGAGATGTTATGGTGAACGTTAAGCTGCCTGTAACATCGTTGAGCATGACTGATTTGGGACTGGTATGGTTCTGGGACATATCCTTGGAGGGCCTCACAGACCTCCATGTTGGTACCCTGACTACTGGTATGGGGGTGAAATTCACAGACCAACTGTCAGACCTGGTGCATTGGACCCTTGGTTAGTTGACACAACTTGGAAGAGCCTGTGATTTCAGTTTTTCTCTTGGATTTTCAGTGGGATTTTGAATACAGACCTACATGGGTACCATTATGTCATTTTATTTTGAACAAATTATACAAAGTACATTATTTCAACTATAATAATTCATTCATCAAGAACTAATTTGTGACTTAAGTGTTCCCTGAATTTTTTGTGCAATTTTTTTTGTTTTGTCAAAATGGACACAAATAGTTCTTGGTCTGAAACTATAATTTATTGCATGCGATGGTTAAAAATATTCAGGCATTTCAGACAAACCAATACTCGCTCAAATCACCCAAAAAAATTTGACACATTAAATCACACATTTTTCTTAAAGCCAGACCCTGGTGTCATCATAAACGCCAGTAAAAAGCTCATGGAAACATTTAATCTTATGAAAAGCAATCTCATATTTATACCAATATGGTATGGAAAATCATTTAGATTCATTCTTTTTTCTTAAATAAATAGATCAGTTCCCACTGGACACAAATAGAGGCACTTGAGTTTCTTTTTTATCAATGTAAAAACTACTTTTCACATCCACATTGTCTTCCATACACATTCAGCGATGGTCAACTGATCAAAAACTTAAAACTCATGCTTGGTGTCCTGGATTTACAGGGACCATGGAAAAAATAAAAGGGCGGCATGGTGGTGTCGCCTCACAGCAGCAAGTTTCTGTGTTGGAGTTTGCATGTTCTCCTTCCCACAGTCCAAACACATGCAGTTTGGGGGTTAGGTGACTCTAAATTGCCCGTAGGTATGAAAATGAGTGTGAGGGTTTGTCTGTCTGTGTGTGAGCCCTGTGATAGACTGCTGATCTATCCATGGTGTACCCCATCTCTCACCCAACATTAACTGGGTTTGGCTCCAGCCCCCAACGACCACTGATAGCAATAAGTGGTGTAGATAATGATGCATCCAGATTTTAAGTCTTTAGAGCACATGTGGAAACAGAAGAGAAACCACACAGTCTCCTTTTGATTTCACATGCCAGAGTTAAAAATCAGTTTACCATTGGAGCTGTGTAAATGCCGCCACAGCCTGTGCATGAGTACGCATGCATGCTCATAAACACTCACACACACATACATACACTCATTGGCAGTTAACTGGTGCTGTCTATTGCAGCAAAAGTCAGTTTTTGTTCAAACTGTTTTAAAGTGGTGTTGATTTCACTGTGTGAACTGTTTTATAGATGTTTTGTTCCTTTGTTCTGTTTGACAGTTGTCAAAATGTGAGATCAATTTGTTCCTCCATTAAAAGCAGCTAATTCACTGTTTCTCTTATTTTGTCCACACCATTTATAGCAATAAAAGTAGGCTAAATAACTGAAACACCTCTCTGTATCATAGTCATGTCTGAAACAGTTTTAACAAAAACTGAACACTATCACCTTCATGAATGACGATCGTGTCTTATAGACATTGTGACTTAAGTTTTAGCTTAGCATACCTAATAAACTGACCTCTGAGTGTACATAGTCACCTTACTTTTTTGTTTCACTTCTTCATTCATTCATATTCAATCATTTACCAGACAGTAAAAAAAAACTAAAGCGAACTGTTTTTGAAGTCACAGTCTATCTGTACATGGTGATAAGCAAACATCATATCATTGTCCAGTCAGGTAATGATTTAAATAGACTTGACAATCAGCTGTACATGTACACACACTGACAACACAACACAACAAATGTTGGGAAACGTCTCCAACAGATTATCTGAGTTCATTAAGTGCTGTACAAAGTCGCACATCTTTTTATATCAGGTCAGAAAAGCTGATGTGAGATTTTCACCCTCTTTAATTGATCTGTATGTGGGAGGGGGTGTAATTAGAGCCAAATCTGAGTGAATCTTGTAGCTTTTCCCCCTCATAAGTGTTTGACACCTTAGTGGATGGGTTACTATGGGAGCTAGAACTGAGTGGAATTTCACAAAAGCCCTTAACCAGTAAGAGAAGAACCACACAAACCCTTTCTCAGATGGTCCTCATTTGTAGGACCAGTGAACTGAGTGCTGCTGAGCTGTTAACTCCCTGGACTGCATCTTGACCAGGTCTTGTAATCCTCACTCTAGCCTGACACGTCTTACCATTGAGGTTATCTTCAATTGATTGCACTGAGAGGCTTTGAGATCTTAAGAGTCCACAAAACACTCATCCAGGTCACATACAGTATGGGTTGTCTGACAGCAAGTGAAAAAGCCAAGGAAATATTATATAATAGATGTATTTAATGCTTTAAAATATTAGTGTCACTGCAGTGAACGAGAGACATCTAAATTATTTATTCAGAGATAGACCCAGATCATAAGCTTCAGTAGTTTGTTGGTACTGAAAGCTTGACAAGTACCAAAATCTGGTGTCACATGTCTGGTTAGATTTTTGTGCAATGTGGACATGCCCATGATGTTTTACTCTTCCAAACTGTTTCCACTATTTGCACACAGTAGTCCTGTGAATTCCTTGTACATGTGCTCCTCATTTAAAGTTGCAAAATAAATGGCTGACTCCGCCATGGACAAAGCATCATATTTAGAAAGGTTCACTAATCAGCGTTAACACATACTTTAGAATAAACACCAGCCAGCAATAGAAACAAAAACTGAACTGGATGCGATAACAAGTTTAAAGATTAAAGATAACGTTATAAATTTTTTGTCAACCACAGAGGGTGACCTTTCAGCAGTCATTCTCAGAAGCCATTTATTCTCCCTGTGACTACTTATGCTGTTAATTTACCAGAAAGGTGCACAACACAGGTATCAGTTTGTTTTGGAGGATGTGTCTCTGAAGATGGACTGAAAGAGAAGCTGTGCATAGGCCTCTCCCATTCAGCTTTAGTGGTTGTAGCTGCACCTCTTTCCCCTACTAGCGTGGTCCTTATCTAATGGATTGGACTGGTGCTCTTCCATTTAGATCAATATCAGCCAGAAGCTTTAATTCGAGTTCCAATCACAGACATGTTTCTAGGCCACTGGTGGAGGTGGTGAGCCTCTGCTGAGCTCCTTTCTTACCTCCAGCCTCCTTAATCACATTAGCCTCTCAAGTAGCTTTTTGAAAATGATGCTGTCTAGTAAAACACTTTCTACTTTTCCTCTCTGGTTCTTATTTCTATTCAGGAACACTGGGAGGATTGTAATATCTATTGTTCCTCCAGGAATTTAATCAACCTGCACAGATCCACTATTCACTCCAAAAAGCAGCATCAGCCAAAATTTTTAAGATGCTAATTTGTTTTCTATGATTTGGAAATTCCCAAATATAGTTGTTCATTCCTAAATGTAGGTGAATTTCAGCCCAATTAATCACCCACTACATTACCTTTGTTGGGTCATTTAAATGATCACAGTGGGAATTTGAGGCATCATCCTGATTCTCATTTCAATTGGTTTCCCAGTTCTGGCTGTTAGGCCCATTTCTTTTACTTTTAAATTTGATTCCAGTCTTTACAGCAGGTGAGCTTCTATGCGGAGCCAGTGCAGTCCCTGCCTGATGTATTGGACCAGCTCGGTCATGCTGCTCTGCTGACTCAACGGCTCCATCACTGAATCCAGCTCCTGGAAGAACTCTGCAGGAGAGGAGGGGAGATACAGAGTTACTGAGGTTTCGGGTGAGTCATTTAGAGCACAGATGGACTTATCCAAATAATAATAATATCAGCACTGATAGACAAGAGGGTGTGTTCAACCCTTGTCCTACTTGTTTTCCAACTCTCCCTCCTCTACCCAATGCTGATTACCTCAATCAGGTGTGTTCCACCGATCAGAAGCTGGAAGACACCATCTCAGATGAGTAAATGGTTTGGGCACATCATTCTTCGTTTGTACAAAAATGTCACTTTTGCCATTTATATTTTTTGGTTAGATATAATATATATATCTATATTTATATATATATAGATATAGATGTATATATAATTATATCTACAGTTAGTGATGGGCAAGTGAAGCCTCATGAAGCACTGAGGCTTTCCTGACAACTGTGCCGCAAAAGATTCAAAGCTTCGAGACTTCTCTATAGTGACGGTGACATCTGGTGGACAACTGAAGCCATAGCAACCTCTAAAGAGCACGACTGAAGCACTGGTACTGTTTCAATCCCTGAAAGCAATAAAAGTTCAGACCTCTTGAAATCAAAATGATCCCAGACTTTAGAACGTCGCTTATTGGTGGGACTCGCCATGAAACTTGCCAAAATACTCTCACTCTCACTCTCCAAATCCTGAAGTAGAATGATGCATCTTATATAGCTGGTATGGCACCAAACCACTCAAATCTGTAAAACCTGTCAAGCTGTCATTGCCTCAGAATGCATTGAAACGCCATGAGCCAATGACACACACTGAAAGACTATGAGCCAATGAAAAGCTTTGAAACATTTTGAAGCAATGAAGCGCGAAGCGAAACAGTGATGACGTTCCAAGCTTCGAACGTCATCAGTCACGTGACACTGGTGTTTTGATACAAGCTCCAACACAGTGTTTCGAATCACTCCGCTTCAGGAAGAGTGACACAAGCTCCGAAGCCTCGGTATCATTTGCCCATCACTATCTACAGTCCAACTGTTATGGGTATAGATAATGGATGGATGATGGATCACCCAAAGAGAGCTGGGATAGGCTCCAGCAGATCCCTGTCACCCTGGTTAGGAATAAAGGGGTATAGATGATGGATGGATTAATATCCATGTTGACATTTTGACTAACCAGAATTTTTTTTGGATATGCAAAATTCCATTCCAAATTCCATAGATAACTGGAGTGGTTTTTCATTTGGATTCTTTTAGAAGCCATGTAATTGGCTTGTAATTGTAATTGGAGCGTCTGTGAACTCCTGCTCAGGGCTTTCAGATCTTTTCCCCATTAAAAAGTGCCAGAAAGAGCCAATATAAAGCTCTGAAAAGAGGGTTGAATCTCAGAAAAAAGTGGGTTGAATCTAACTGGACAGTACTGAATATCTGCATTTGAAACCTACCTTGGCTATCACTGGCCAGCCTATCAGCTGTCTCCCAGTGCTCATAGCTCCGCAGGATGTTGTTGGTGATGTTTACATGACTGGCGGCCATGTGGTGAATCCGCTGGGGAATAGCCACACTGCCCGATGATCCAGGTGCACTCCCAGCTCCTCCTCCTGCTGCTCCTGCTCCTCCCCCTCCGCTGCCGGCTGGGGAGGGGCTGAGTGAAAGGGGAGATGGAGTCCCATTGACCCTGGAAAGTAGAGAAAAGCAACTTGTCTTAATAACACCACATCAATTTAGGAGGGAAGGGGAGGGGCTTTTGAACAACTGATAACAAACATAAAGGAAAGGGGAAAAGCATGTTGTCACCACTATTCAGCAGAATATTAGACTGGGGGAAATCACTCTTTAAATATGATATGGATTATTTAAGTAGAGCCCTGTCATTACTACATTTAAGTTCTTAAATGCACAACAGTGAGAAAAAAGATGCTAAAAACTCTTCAGAGTTGAGGTGACCTACGCAATTCTCTATAGCTTTGTCACTACGACTGACACATTTACATCTAAAGTCATCTAGTAATAGTAAATACTAAATAATAATAGTACTAGAAATAGAAATGTAGCAGTGTTCAGTGTGAGATTCACTGTACACTGTCATGCCAGCACAGACTGCTCCCTGTGTCTTGCACAGCTGGCTCTGTGGCTCTAGCAGTGATGTAACGTGTGATGTGGCCTTGACCCTCGCTGACCCAACTAGTTCTGTGCTGCGTGGGCACACACACACACACACACACACACACACGCACACACGCACACACGCACAGAGCTCAGCTCCAGTCCTGCTGTTGTGCAGCATTAGAGCTGTCCAAACTCATTAGCTTCACATGCACAGCTCCTGCACGACTCTCTCCTCCATCTATCATCACTCCCTCCTACACTTCTTCGCACCCAGCACTCGACAGCCCCTCCAGTCTTCTCCTCCTCACATCTACAACAAATCAATCCCTTTATTTGCTTCCTGAGGGGTTTGCTTGAGCAAGTGGCTGTCAGAGGCAGTGTGGTATTTTACAGCATAGCGCCAGTGAATTATAAATTCTCAATTATCTAGGTGAATGAAGGGGGTCATACTGCTTGTGTATATACTCACTTCCCATTGGTCCTCCAGGGAGAAGGTGCTTGGTGGGAACTCTTGGCTGAATTCTGGGTCATTAAAAACAAACATTGTTATGATGCACAGTGTCTGCTTCCTTAGACTTAGCTAGAAAAAACCAGAAGTTAAGAATCAGAAGTGATAATATAACAGTAATAGTTTACATAGTTTGTCTAATATGAAGCTACAGCCGACAGATGGTTTGTTTACTGTATACTAACATAAGAAAGACTGATCTGTCTTTCTTATCTGTCTGTTACATAACCTACAGTAAACAGGACACTATCATAGTCTGGTATAAATGCTGACAACAGCAAGAAAACTGGCTCAGTCCAAATGTTAAATAATCTACCTAAAGCTGTAACAGATGTTACAGTCTAAAGTTTCAGTCCAAAAAACATGGCAGACAAAAGCATCAACGTGGCTAAGGCATTAATGGTAAAAAGGCATGGGGTTAAGTCCACTGAGCCACCACGTGGCCCCATATGTGTTACTTATAAACAACATAATGTTTCTCAGCAATCAGCATTTAAAATCCACTTTAATGTGGATAAGTCTATTACTGAACTGGTAACTGTGTTATTTTTCTTTTAAAATAAACAGCTCTTGCTGATTTCATTTATTTCTTTTCGTTCTGTCAACACATACTGTATGTACACAGTCTGTGCAAAAAATACACAGCTAAACCCCCAGTCAGTCACTTCCCGGAAATCCAATCCTATCAATGCAAATGCGGCACAGTGATAATGACATCCTCAGTAATTAATTAAACTAAACATAATTAATCAAAACAAGCACATTAAACCCAAACAATCTACTGTGATGACTGATGGAGCTAATTAATAAAAGGATATCAAAGAGAATGAATGGATTTTAATAACGTCATGCAAATTTAATGCACAGGCACCACGAAAATGAATGAAATGTATTTGAAGGATTGTAATAGGCTTTGCATATTTTTCAGCCACAGAGGGAGAAAATGAGAGATGAAAGAAATAAAGTATGTCCAAGTGTGTGTGTTACCTTGAAGTACTCCATGAGCGACCGTGAGTACTTGATAGCGTGGTCTTTCTTTAGATGGAACATCCTCAGATACAGCAGAGACAGACAGCGGTTACTATGGAAACAAAACCATTAGAAGGCAGATGAATCTCCATACAAATTCCCTTTAAGTCTCCATTCTCAATATTATTTTTTAAAATATACCCAGACCTCAAACACGACCCACAAATCCACAAGGATTACAACAAAATTCAGTGAAGTTAAGAATATGGGAAATTTTATTTAAAATTACAAAACCCTGATATTTTTTGTGAATTTCAGTGTGCACAGAGCTATACTGTAAACATACTCAAAAATGTGTTGGAAGTAAGCAAAGCAGACAGAGGAAAAAGTTTTTGTAACTTAAGGGGAGTTTATTCTACTTAAATCATTTTACATCATTTAAAAACATACGCGTGGAGGTTAATTTATAGGCTGTTTCCTTCTTTTAATGTGTGCCATTCAAGAATATGAAATGAATTGTTCTTATGAGCATTAACGGGTTATTTAAGAGAACTTGTTACAGTCACCAATTTTCTCTTATCCTAAATTTTCTCTTAAGTACAAGTGAAATTCACCAGGATTGCCATACAAATCATGTAGAGGTTATCTCTACAAGATAAAAAACCCTCACTTCCATATCTGTGCCACAGTTGTTAGACTGGATGCTGTCAGGGGTTACACCTATATACTGTTACCAATTGTAAGCCTATAATATCTGTGACTGGCACATCTGGTTGACCTCAGTGATAAATCTGGGGCCTCCTTCATATAGTAAGAGGGTTTTAATATCTAACTTCAGGTCTTCTACCAGCTGTCTGAATTTGTTATTGTTTTGGCTTTTATAATGTTAATGCTAATAATAAATGCACTGCTTTTTGTGATGGGATAATTAAACAATGGAAAACAAAACAAAATATTTAGGTAATCTTTTTGATGGTTTTTGGTGTCTGGTCCAAATATTCTAAAGGGGCTGGCATTGAGGAACTAATGGTCAGTATTACTTTGTATACACACGCACGCACGCACGCACTCACTCACTCACACACACACACACACACACACACACACACACACACACACACACACACACACACACACACACACACACACACACACACACACACACACACACACACACAAAAACAAACATACCACAGCACAGCTAGTTTCTTCTCAGCAACAGTGGCTGAAAGGCTGGTGAAGTTCTTCAACCTCATGGCATACCTGCAGAGGTAAAATGCTCATTACTCATCTATCGACATTTCTGGTGCTTTTGGGAATCAACTGTAAACACAATGTTTTTTCTCATGATAGTTAATACATTAATTAGAAATGTAGGGATCAATGAATTCAATAAGCTGCTCTTTCTGAAAATAAATAATATGAAAAGGTGATAATCAGCTAGTGATTAATTCCTTTAGTTTACTGACAGCCAGCACGTCCTGGTGAAGAGCTACACGTTACCCTTACCTGACCCTGTGGAAGGATACATTTCTACTTTGATTACTTATTATTTTAAAAACTTTGGGTTTCAGCTGTGGCCTCCTGCCCTCAATAACCTAATCAACCCAGTCGGATTGCTTAGCAAATGTTGAGTGGTGAATCAAGGGAGAGGAGTTACACCATGTTTTATTCTTCTCTGTACCATAATTCTCCCCCCTCAGAGGTCAGAGGTTAAAGTCACAGATCAGCAGCCTTGGAGTTGGTCACGATTTAGCGTCTTGCTCAAGGACCCTTCAGCAGGATGGATGAGTGCTGACAAGCAGAGCTTGAACCTGAGTTTCCTCTCCATCTGCACCACCCTGCTGTCAACCTGTCTGCTTTCAGAGGTGGCAGTCATTTGTTAATCTCAGTTTTCTCTCTTAAAGTTGCACTTAGCAACTTCACACTCTCATAGCTCTGAAATGCTGAAACATTGCAGAGATCCTGTACTGCACCACTAGTTTAACTAAGATCATTAGCAACCCTGAAGCTCTTTTATCACACATAAAACACAATGTCAGAGAGTCCGACGTTTTCTGAACAGATCTCTTGATTCTAACTGGAATTTACTTATTTTGATGTGTCATTTTCTGCAGACACGGAGGTAACATGCAACATATACTCATAATTTTAATCTAATGGGCTAAATCTATAGCAGGCTGATTACAAATAAATTGTCTAACATTTCCTAAAAGCTTTGGTAGTAGGACATGTTTTTAGGTTTCTGGACACAATGAGAAAAGTACAGTAAAATAGGTGCATAGTAAGGCAGAGGATTTTTTCTTAACTAAACCCCATAAACTATAAAAATGATAGTTACATGTAATCTAATTTAAATATCCATTTATCCTATTTATTTAATGCTTGTCTGTAATTTACACTTACTGTCGGTGTACATATTGCCAGACATATTTTTCCAAATTTTTGCCTGTTATGTAAAAGTAAAATGCCTAAGAAAAGGTTACTTTGATTTGCTGGGGAATATATGTGTGAAGGGTTAATTGATGGTCAAGCATGCATGTAACTCTAGATGTGTTTCAAAGTCAGTCTCCAGTGTCCCTGCATCACAAGAACCAAACAGAAAACAAGTGTCGAGCTGTGTTCAGTCCCTGCTAGTCCTGTCAACCAGAGTCCGGACAACAGGCAGCAGAGTTCAGTAAATCTACATGTAAGGTAACACCTTCCTTAATCACTGCTGCTATGAATACAGTGCATTTTATTGTACTTTATATTTTACATAGAACAGGCGACATAATTTCTGGGAAGTCCACACAATGTCTGTCACAATTTTAAGACCTGAGTAGAGTTCAGTATAAATTGTAAATTATATCTTGTAACTGTAAAATAAAGTGTTTACAGAATCCTGATTTTTTAATTTCACTTCATCACTTTTAGATCTATCCATACCATCCCTACCTGATCAGTTCCACAGTTTCAGAGTACATAGTATACGGTGATTTGGCCTCTAGTGGGTCTCGCTCCATAGCATTGCCACACTCTATGAAGGAGAGGGCACCGTCGGCGTAGTTCACTCCTTTACCAAATTTGTCCATCTACAAGTAGAAAGAGAAAAGATGGAGAAATAAGAAACACAATCATGAGAAAAATGATATGTAACAGCATGGAGAGAGAGAAGAGGTGAATAAGACGGAGATGAAATAAGAAATGTCTTAGCATTGTGGCAGGAACACAGTCTTCTCTTTGAATAATCTCCCACTAAGATGCAAATCCCCAGATAAATCTGAGGAAACAACGCATAAACATAAGATAAATAACAAGTTAAATAAATCTCATTTCATTGTTTGGGGAGAATCAGATAACTCTTTTGATATTGTATAATCTTACAGACATCATCAGTTCTTGAATGTGATGTTCTTTTGGAGACAAATGGTGCAATAAATAACAAATTATACAGTGCAGTCCTTGATATGAAATACATTTTCATTCTTTGGAGATTCACTGTGCATACACATCTGAAGTACACACATAATTACAGTCTAGACTGTCGATGTTAACGTGTGTTCTCAAATCCTGTTATTGCTATCTATGTGTATCTAACCATCTGTCTGTCTTCTGTTTGCCCTATGTGTGCGTGAGCACGGAGGTGTGAAGGCGTATGTGCGTGTGTGTGTGTGTGTGTACCCAGTGTCTTTCAGTTGAGTTCCACATCTTACCAAACGATCAGCCTTGTGCTTTAGCCTCTTGGCCTCCTGCATGTAGTAGTCTGCACTGTGGACTCTGGAAAAAAAGCACAGCAATAGTATGTTAGCACTGACATGCCATTTAATAAAAGCTAAAAAAAAAATCTTGGTATGCTATTGATTTACATAATGTCTGCACTGAGTTATATAGAGAGGCCTATTTAGGCATACACACCTCAGGCTCAGTAACATTAGGATAACAACAAAACCTGTTTCATGAATAATGCAGGGACCCTTTGGGACAAAAATGTAACAAGATGCATCATCTCCACAGGCTTTCAACACGACAGAACCAGTGGTGAGGTAGTTCCAGCAATTTCTACTACACATGATACATTTATATGTCTCCATTTGGTCTATTAACACTGGTCTTCACTCCATTGGTCCAATGATTTATAGCATCCAAGATCCCCAAGTGGAGCTGGGCCTAAATTATTTTCAGTGTAAGTCAGATATGGTCCCCTTTCTGTAGCCACAAGCCTGAGGTCTGTGTGTCACTATGTCTAATACCCCAGTGGATCTGAGAGGACGCTCTACCAGCTCTGTGGAATCATTTATAAAATTGTGCATAGGATCCATACCAAAAGTTCATGTGTGCCTAAAACACAGAAAAGGTACATAATGTTCAGATTTATAAAACTATGCTTCCACACGGCTTCCCTTTATAAACCCCTACCAACTGCATCTGCATATTGCACGCAAAACCCTCCCAGAAATTAACCATAACTGTGGCTCCTGGACAGTGCAGAGTTACAAACTTTGACAGGCTGATGGCTGCAGCAGCTCCTAATGCAACAAAGAGGACAATCCCCAGATTAACATGGGGGAAGATAACCCAAACACTTTGACTGTCAGAGTATGCCATATTTAACTCCAAAAAACATGTTCCTCTCATGTTCACAGCTGATCAGTGCAGGTGGTGGCGAGGTGTCAGGTGAGGTGACAGGACAAGGTAGAGTGTGTCCAGCAGCATTGCTGTTTTCCCAGTATGCTCTGCGTCGCTGAAGAGATTTTATACAGAAGAATAGTATATAAAAATGGATTAAAACCATACAACAAAAAATTCACAGCATGGTTTAAAATAAAAAGATTAAATATTGAGGAAGAGTGAGCAAGACTTGACAGAATCTGCTTATTTCATATACAACCAGAGCAAAGTGTGAGCACCAAACAGCCCAACTGTCTCTGAGCACTGAGTTTGCAAATGTGGTCATGAGACGGCACTCAATTCATTAGTGAAAGTTGAAAAACGAATCAGATATAAACGGATCAGACCTAGATTGGCCTGGCTCTTTAAAACAGAGAAGTGCTTATGGAATAATTAATTCAATTCAATTTTATTTGTATAGCGCCAAATCACAATACAAATCATCGCAAGGCAATTTACAAAAACTAAAAACCCAACAAATCCCTTATGAGCAAGCACTTGGCGACAGTGGAGAGGAAAAACTCCCTTTAAAGGAAGAAAAAACCTCCAGCAGAACCGGGCTCAGTTTGGGCGGCCATCTACCTCAACCGGTTGGGGTGAGTGGATAGAGCAGAGAGAAAAGAACAGCAACAATAAACAACAAATAGACACTGCAGGTTTGTGGGGCCAGTAACTGCACATCAGCGATATACAGCTCCAGGACCAGGGACACCTGCAGAAGGAACAGAGAGAGAGAGAGAGCACAAGGTTAGTGACATTCAATGGTGGAATATACATGTGAGGGGGGAGGAGAGGAAGGGGGGGTTAGGGTAGGGGAACTCAGTGCACTGATGTCTAGGCCAATAGCAGCAGGGTTACCTGAACTCTGGCACTGGTTCTGGTTCCGCAGAGCTGGATTTGCACTCCGCAGCGCTGGACTCTGGCTGTGGTTCGGGCTCCGCAGCGCTGGACTCTGGCTGTGGTTCGGGCTCCGCAGCGCTGGACTCTGGCTGTGGTTCGGGCTCCGCAGCGCTGGACTCTGGCTGTGGTTCGGGCTCCGCAGCGCTGGACTCTGGCTCTGCAGCGGTGGACTCTGGCTCCGGCCACGTCGGCGCACTGAGATTCTGGGTTGCTGGAGGAGAACCTCAGTGGGGACGGCCACGTCGGCGCAATGAGGTTCTTGATTCTGGGGAGGAACCTCAGTGGGGCCGGCCTTGTTGGCGCACTGAGGTTCCAGACGCTGGGCAGTGAGGAGGGACTCGGGCTGGGCAGCGACGAGGGACCCTGGTTCTCTCTGGGCTGGGCAGCGACGAGGGACTGGACTGGGAGGCCAGGAGGGGCTCTGGCGACTGAGACGCCCAGAGACTGTAACACTGGAGACTGGGGCACTGGTGACTGGGACGCTAGAGACTGGGGCTGAAGTTCTCCTTAGACATGCCAAGTGGGGGAGGCTGAAGCTGCCGCTCTTGCTGGACGCATGCGGCAAGCGCCACCGGGTAAGTCGGAGGAGAGTCAGAGACACAGCCGAAAAGCAGCGGAATCCCACGACTGCTCCGCGGTGTCCGCTGGGTCCATTCTTGGTCAGAGTATTCTGTTAAGAAGTGGTGGTGTGATGATGAAGGAGGAGAGGTAGGACCCAAGTGCAGGACACAAACGAGGCTTTATTTCCCCTGGATCATACAGGGCTCACGCATAGTAGTATACAAGAAATCTCTGCCACTCGGCGGGCAGGCAGGCAAAACTTTAACGCCACTCAGCGTTTCAGGCACAAAAAAACATAAACTAGCACGGATGTAAAATACTCCTCAAACATGTGTCGTGATACATATAACGCAATATTCTGACCAAGAACAAAGAAACACGGGGTATATATAGACAGAACCGACGAGTAATTGACACAGGTGAAAACTATGAACTAACGAGAAATTAAGTTAACCAAGATCACACAGGAGAAAACAGGAAACTAACCAAAATAAAAGTCCAAGACTGGAACTCAGAATTCACATCATTTACATTTATTATCTTTTATCTGAGATTATCTCTTATCTCAAATAAGAGATAATAAATTACAATCTATAAATAATATGCGTCTTTTGAGGAAAACACAGGAGACATCACGTGTAATTTAAGTAAACACACTTCCGCATATAGAGGGAACACCTGCTGAAAAGGAAATGGGGATTACTCACAAACAAATCCACATCAGGAGTTCTATACAAACAGAACAATAATGATTAGAATAAAAACAAATCTATAAACCTTAATGATGAACAGACTTCACAAGCAGATCAAGAACCAACTAAGAACCCATCTTAATAAATTTTCCCCATAATTAGTTTGTGGATACTAATGGGTAATGATTGGTCAATATGAAAATGCAGTCATAACAGCACTTTATATACCACATTTCTACATACGTGTCACTAAATGTCAGTCTCGGCCTGCGAGGTTCTGAAGGTTCCACCAGGGGTTCTGACCACACCTCTGTGTCTGACTGTCCATTAGCATGGTATCCATCTCCACAGTGGGGATCTGTTTCCTGTAGTAGAGGGCATTGAAATCCCTAGTTATTACGGTTGTTAATTAGCATTGCAATGGGTGGCTTCCATCACCCGGCTAAGTATTGTATTGTTGACTGCTCACTGATAGCTTTATTCTACTACAAGTACAAGTACAAGTACCACAGTAGTATCTCTGTTCAGCATTTTGAGTAGGGGATGAATAAGATGTGACACAAGTGTTTTCTTTCAAGCCACTGTTATTCTTCATTTTGCATAGACATTCAGAAAACCTGGAAAACTTTAGTTTGCAAAATTTATTTACTTAAACTTTAGTTTTATTTACTTGCTTCCATATTTAGTGATGCTGTGATTAAATCAGATCAGATTATCCTCTCATGTTCTCAAAATGTTTGAAGATATTTCAGTGACAGGAAAAAGCAGGCATGACTGACTTCAATGATCTGTGTCATGCTGAATTTTTCTATGTTTTATACTTGGATAGTGTCAAATCAGTAACTCAAGAAGATATTACCTCTAGCCGACTACTGTTTTATACATCCCCACTAATAAAAAAAAAATGTTTTTTACCTCCACAGGGAAATAAGAACAACAATCAGTTAAAACAACAAATAATCACAGTTTTTATTTATTTTTTTAGAGCCCACAGTTTGTTTGTATGGGTCTTGTGTTCAACAAATTTTCTCAACAAGTATATGTGCTCTACCAAATGGTTGATCTGAATGTCAAAGGGTTACACATATTAGATGCTTTACTTTGTACAGTGAAGAACCAGGTCAAGAAAACAGAGACATGTAACCCGACTAGTGTGAATACATGGGGTGTTATATTCAGAGCATACTGTATGCCCAAAAAATGGTGAGGTGTGAAAAGTTCTTACACTGCCATTTCTTGCCTGTGACAGTGCCTTGCCTTCACCCCTTCTGTGTCTATGCGAGGAAGTGGAGGTGTAAGTAGAAGAGGTGGAGCAGAGCAGAATCCTGGGGGTGTTGCCCTCCTGGCTGAGAGAGGAACCAGTGTCACAGGTTCGTTTGCGAGGGGAATCATCAGAGAGGGGGGACAGAAGGGGAGGCAGCAGCTTCTCATCGTGCCTTCGAGACTGCTTCCTGTTCAGAAAGCTACTAAACACACACAGATTCACAGAAGTGACAGTTATTTATTTGGTATAATGGTACTGAAAATGAGCTTTTTAATGTTTGTTTACTAAATTTATTGTACAATCACCATTTAAAAATTAGTCATGCATTTCTTAAAAGCTTTTCTAAACTAATGACTCATAAACATCTTGACAACAGTGGGAAATAATCACAACAACAGATACTTTAGTTATTCAGACTATTAAACAGAAATAGAGATGAAAAATACTTTCTATATTAGATGATCTTCAGAAACACACACTCATTTGTGTGTTTTAATCTGGAACTATTGGGCAAATGAAATATGAACAGTGAACTATGAAAAAGAAACCCCTGCACATTCAGCGCCAAAATTAACAATATAATGTGTGTATACTCCAACAGACAAGACTTTCCAGGAGAGCTAAGGTTTTTGGAACAATATATTTCACTTTTTTGTGTTTGGCATCACAATATTTTATCAACATTGTCAAAAAAAAGTTGAAAAAATGTTATGTCATTCTAACAATACAACAATCCAGCATGTAAAACCTGCTATTATAGGTTGCACTAATAACATCTACAGTAATAATGCTGTTGCCACATCATTTGCAGTTGCTGAATGATATTTTCCTTCTAAAACTGTTGTAATTCTGCCTTCCTACTATTCCCTCAGCTGCCTTATTGTAGCTCTTGTGACTCATATTATCTGCAACACAACAGATAATATATTTATGTTTTTCTTCTGCCTAGAAACTCTTGGGGGTTGATGCAGTGAGAAAAGATGCTGAGCTCACAGAACAACGCCCGGGGCCCCAGCATTAGTGATAATATACAAAAGCAGCAAGACAAAGACTAATTAGTTGCTGTACTGTGTGTGTGTGTGTGTGTGTGTGTGTGTGTGTGTGTGAATGTATGTATGTATAATGTATCTATATGTGTGCATGCTTCAGTGTCTGTTTACAGCATAACTGGTATGTGCAAGTGCGACTATGCTAATTCGCATGCATTTGTGTGCATGTCCTTAAGTGGGTGACTGTGTGGGGAAGAAAGGGATAATAGGTTAAGACCCATAGTACAAAATGACCATGATATATCTGCCAAATAGTACTTTGTAATACATTCACTTGTAAATCACTTGTCCTGACTTCTCAAAAACAGGAATCAATATAGAAAAATCTACATTAATATTTTCTGGATGGGTTGGTTGTATCTTTGGTGCAGTTTCCACCTGTGAGGCTGAAATTTTCCAAACGATTTCTGCATGTGAGGCAAAAGAGACTTGCAGCAGAGGCTCAGAGGGAGATATATGAGGCAAACATATTGCATGAGGTGAAAGGAATAAATGTATGCTGGTGCCCTAAAAGCAGCCAAAAGTTATTTTCGTTTGACTGCTGGTCAACATGAGCAACAGTTGCAGCTGTGATGCACAGCTGAAGGAAATTAAGGGAGACTACTTTAAAAATACTTGCTGTAGCTTGTGTCAAAAAGAGTGAAATTTGAACACACAGACATGACAGACACATGCTTAAAATATGGTGTAATTGATTGTTTCTGAATACAATTTAACACCCACCAGAAAATGAGAGAGACAGCCAAGCAGAGCAGACAGTCACACTGAGCAGCCTGCAAGAACCAGAATCTCAACTAACAACCATCAACTTCTTTGAAGTCTCCTTCCTATCTAACTCACTAGCATGAACCCACATCTAATGCTGCACCTTAGCTCATTGGATGAGCCACCAAACAAACATTCGGCAGGGAGAAGTGCACTGCTAACTCAGTTTTCAGGCTAATTAGATAATTAGCTGCTCAGCTGCAGCACATTAAACAGCATGTAAATGCACCTGCAAATGTCACTTTGGTCTGTTTTAGATGCTGTTAAGATCCTTTCAGTACCACAGCTAACAACACACTGTCTGCCAGTGACTTGTAATCTACAGCAGGTTTGTTTACTTTTGGCTTGTTCTCCTGCCAGAGTTTTCTTATGAAATATGGACACAACCCTCCTGCCACCAGATATCAAAGCAGCATTTTCTGATATTTCCCTTTCCTTCTATAAAAAAAAATATTATTGTAATATTTAGACAAATGTTGACATATTTTTTCAAACTCTGTGGTTAATTTATGCTCTTAATAAAAACAAGACAACAATAAGAATCACCTGTCACAAGTCTGAAATGGCTGGATGATCACATCATCCTACGGATGCCATAAAAATCCTCCTGGAGTGCTACAGACTAAGGTGTCTGCCACACAGTGTCATGGGTTCAACTCCAGGTCACCCTCTTTCCTTTCTACATTCCCATGCTGTATATTCTTTGATAATGCTGGGATGCTAAAAATGTTCCCTCTATCGCTGTCACACTGAAGCTTATTTATTGCAGCAGTCAGCTCAGTCTGTTTTTAATAATTCACATAGAAATCTGAAATTCATGGTTTGTCATCCCTCAGTGACGGCATGAATTGAAGTCTCTAGTGAATTTATCACCCTGTTTAAACTGATTACCTGATTACCTCTTCTCTTGTCTATCCCAGTGACACGATCTTGTGCTGTTCAGCGACTGAATTTTAGTTTTTCAGGTTGTCACATTTTCTTTATCAGCCATTTTAGAATTTGAAGACCTTTGAATGAGCACCGATACCTGTCCTGTTTCCTGGCATGGTTTAGATACACTCCCACTGATATTGCTTGAGCAGCTCATGTGGCATTTTTTTCCCTCAAATCTTATTCTCCACACTGTGAAACACTGAATGAAACAGAGAAAATGTAATTACCAAAGGATGCACATTTTAGTGCAAATGGTAAAATAAAAATGTTATATCATCCATGTCTTAATGTGCTCTGTTTCTCTAAACTCGCAGTGCTTTAGTTGGTATTAACTACAATCATTTGGCTTGAACATAGACCACATTATTAGATTAACAGTAATCAAATATTTTAGAAAGGTCATCTTAATTTCAAATTTGGATGTGAGCCTAAATTTGTTCTTTTATTTTTCTTTTAACCATCAACAGTGGTATTAATAGAGCTTATCTGCCTCTTACAGATTTTTAAAAAGTTGACTCTGAGGCACTGTGTGTATGTGTACTGTATTAAGGTTAATACTCACTCTGTAGAGCTATTCTTGTGGTTGTGTATTGGAGAAATGCAGGGCGGGAGGAGCTGACAGTCTTTGTCCAATCTCAGCTTCTTATTGCTGTTGACTGAAGATTCAGTGTGGTCCAACTGTGAATAAAGAAAGAACAGAGTGTTTGCAAGTGGAAAGGTGCAAAAGATACAAAAAACCAAATGGTCAGGGACATGGGACAGAACAAATTCTAAACACACCTTGTGTTTCCTTTTGCTCTTGATAGTATGTTTCTCTGTTGGGATCACCATGTTTCCAGCTGCTTGCCTCCTGTGGTTACCTCCGTTCTCTCCTCTGTCCATTCTCCCAGTCAGCCTGGGATTACTCTGCTCTTGTGCAGGCAGGTTGTCCAGGACCCCCAGACCTTGACATACCTTCTCTCTCTCCCTCGTCATCGTCCTCTCCCTCTCTCCAAGAGTGAATCTTTCTCTGTCCTCTCTCTCCAGCTGCCTCTCTCTCTCTGTTAATCTGTCTCTGTCACCTTGCCTCTCTCTGTCCTGCACTAATCGTTCATTTTCTCCCTCCTGTCTCTCCCCTTTAGTTAACTTCTGTCTATCTCGCAAAGCTGGCCACTCCCTGTCTTCCTGCTTCTGTCTTTCTCTCTCTGACACACCTGTCCTCTCTCCTTGCCTCTCTTTGTCTCTCCCTACACTTCCATCCTTCTCTGATATTCCCACCTTGGATCTTCCTCCCAAATCCTGGCCAGGCACCCTGCTGATCAAACCCAGGTCAATCTTCACCCACAAACTCTGAATTTCTTGGTACTCCCTCATTGGGGAGAGAGTCATGTCATGTCCATTGTTAAGTTGTGGTGACATGGACTCCAGGTCTTTACACAGTACTCCTAACCCTCCAGGATCAGGAACAGAGGTACCAAATGAACTACTTATGTTGCTAATGCTTAGAGAGTTGCAGCCACTATTGCTGCCATTACTGGTGCCGCTGATGCTACTATTACTGCTGCTGCTACCATTAGTGGTCACAGTGCTACCATCTTTGACTCGAAGTCCTTTTCCTCCAAATGTTCCCACACTGCCAGCAGAGCCAAGGCATTGCAGAAGAGGCGTGTGTATGTGCATGTTGGACAGCGTCTGTGTGTTAATTGCAGACCTTGTCGTCTGAGGTGGTAGAGCAGGGATTTTGATGGTTTCCTCTGACTCTGAGTGGCATTCTGAGGAGGAGGACGAATCTGTCTCAATGAATTCACGGGACTTGGGTGTGATTCTTGTGCTGGGGCCTCTGTGTTTCCTCTTATCCTATTTTATAGACAGAAATGACATTTTTTTAAAAAATTGAGTTTCTCAATTTGCTCATAATTATTCAAGTGTACGGATCACTCTAGAAATGTGGAATAGGAAGTTATAATACACATATTTCTTATATTAACAAATATAAATTAATATATTATTGCCATAAATTATGAGAAAAAGTTTAGTTTTTTTTTCTAAATCATTAAATCTCCTTTATGCCACACATCGTGCATTTTTAAGCTACAACAAACATGCAGTTGGCAGAATATAAAAGTGTAATTAGTAAGCAAATGATATACTGCATATTAGTGCTTGTGCTGATATCATAAAAATTATGCAGCACAAGTTGCCAGCTTGTTCTACTAATTTGTGAAGTGAAATGAAACATGTTTAATGTCTAATTTTGAGTGTCAGTGATATTCACCACACACAAGTCACACATTTGAGCACTCAGTCTGCTGTTTGTCACATGCAGAATAAAAATGTAATTTGCCGTTATTCTGACTTCTTTCTGAGAAGAAATTGGTCTAAAAATGAAAGTGTATCTTTATCACCCTGCAGCTCATTCAGTGTTGCTGAATGTGTCCTCGCTGACAGTAGCAGAGATATTCACCCTCAATTGTAACATTGTACAGCAACAGCATGATAACAGTAAGTCCACTCACCAGTATAGTCTACGTTTAGAAAACCTGTGAAAGTGTACACAGCTGACCATTCAGCCCTACAAACTGTCTTGAAGTATACTTTTGAACTTTTCAAGTTCCATCTTGTAGTGCTTTCTAGGCCACACTCAATATCCCATTATTCGAACAGCCCCACTGACAGGACGCTGCACCTGGTTTGACTGTTGTCTTACTATTCAGTTTAATTCAATTCAATGTTATTTGTATAGCGCCAAATCACAATACAAATCATCTCACTTTACAAAAACTAAAAACTAAAAACCCAACAAATCCCTTATGAGCAAGCACTTGGCGACAGTGGAGAGGAAAAACTCCCTTTAACGGAAGAAAAAACCTCCAGCAGAACCAGGCTCAGTTTGGGCAGCCATCTGCCTCGATCAGTTGAGGTGAGTGGATAGAGCAGAGAGAAAAGAACAGCAACAATAAACAACAAATAGACACTGCAGGTTGGTGAGGCCAGTAACTGCACATCAGCAATATACAGCTCCAGGACTGGGGACACCTGCAGAAGGTACAGAGAGAGACAGAGAGAGAGAGAGAGAGAGAGAGAGAGAGAGAGGGAGAGAGCACAAACTAGGGGAGAGAGAGAGCACAAGGTTAGTGACATTCAATGGTGGAATATACATGTGAGGGGGGAGGAGAGGAAGAGAGGAGAAGGGAGGGGGGGTTTAGGGTAGGGGAGCTCAGTGCACCGATGGTCCTCGGGCAGTCTAGGCCTATAGCAGCATAACTAAGGGATGGTTCAGGGTTACCTGAAGCCAGCCCTAACTATACGCTTTGTCAAAGAGGAAGGTTTTAAATCTAGCCTTAAAAATACAGACAGTGTCTGCCTCCTGAACCCAGACTGGGAGCTGGTTCCACAGGAGAGGAGCTTGATAGCTAAAGGCTCTGCCTCCCATTCTGCTTTTGGAAACTCTGGGAACTACAAATAGACCTGCACTCTGAGAACGAAGTGGTCTATATGGTACTATGACTGGAGCATATGACTGGTATCAGAGGAACCTCGTTAAAATGGTTCCAGTGCTATTTATCGGACAGACAGTTTGTTCATGTCCATGATGAACCTTCCACATGTACAAAAGTTAGTTATGGAGTTCCACAAGGCTCTGTGCTAGGACAGATTTTGTTCACCTTGTACATGCTTCCTTTAGGCTATGTCATTAGGAAACACTCTATTAATTACCACTGCTATGCAGATGACACTCAGCTGTATATATCTATGAAACCTGTTAACACAAACCAGGTAACCAGACTTCAAGCGTGTCTATCTGCTTTAAGTGCTGTGTCACTGTCACTACCCCTCCCACTCTGGGCTCAGGTCACCATAGCAACAGCTCACAAAGCATTAGCAGACACAACAGCTGCCTGTGGTTGGTAATTAGACTGACTGGCTGCCTAATGTCCACTGCTGTTACACATGGGGACCATAATCAGTGTGGGCCATGTTTTTTTCTCCAAGCAGGACGTGACAACACTTTCACAATAAAAGTTTGCAATTATTTACAGGAAGTGAGTGCACCTTTCTGAAGTACAGTGAGTATTCAAAATTAAATTTCAGCTTTTAATTGAAGGTCATGTGAGTGCACCACAGCATGCTACACTTTCAAAATAAAATCCTTTGTTCTGGATCTTTCAAAATAAAAGCCAAGAAATAACAACATTAGCTTAAAATGGACTTTGGCTATTGGCATACAGCTTTAGAGAGTAACAGGGTGTTTTTAATGTCAGCCATGGTGTCTTCTCCCAGGAGGCCATGTCTGACCTTTCACAATGAAAGACTACAGTTATTTTTTTGGAATGCAGACGCACCTATGGGGGCTTCATATAAGATAAAGGAAGTAACTGGCCTTAGTTTGCTCAAGCGACCCCCACCCAGAACACATAAGAAGACAGTTGGCAATAACAACTCCATATAGGGTAATATCATAAATTCCTTTTGGTGGGACGCTGCCCAACAGTTTAAACATTGTATAGTTTCCATCTATTGTTTAGATCTCTCTGCCTGCGTGTGTGAGTGGATCTCCGGAGACGTCTCTGTACTTTTACAATAAACTGGTGTGTCGATTCCTAACTTTCGCTCCGTCTTCTTTTATCTCTCCATTAATGAACTCGGGTGAAGGTCACAAGGTCTGATTTTCAACAATTTGGAGGCTCGTCCGGTCTTGGAGGGGAAAATTGGACTGAAAAACCGTTTGAAAGATCACATTGACAGTTTCTGAGGCGCCAAACAAAAGGTAAGGCAGAAACCTATTATATTAAATTCTGCTGAATTGAATACCACTAAAATGGATACTGTCAATGTGTATTTCGGATTGGTTACAAATTGTGACGGATTGAAAGTTATAAATCGAAAGTAAAATATACAAAGAAAATACAATAAAAGAAAAACTATCCGTGCGTGTGCGGTCGGCGGATAGGTTAAGTAAAATCCGTGCGTGTTCGATCGGCGGAGTATTTAACTCTCGGGTCGTGGTGGACCCCACCAGTCTTCGACGGGGGGCTGGGTAAAACTGGGTTGAAAGACCCGGGAGCTGGGGAGACCCCGAAACAGGAATTAATAAAGGTCTGTGCGTGTTCGTTCGGCAGACGCAGTGTGAGTGTAAATCTCAGCCATGTTCGATTGGGAGATATTCGTATGAATGTGAAATTGTGTGAAAGGCAATTAATATTGCATTATTCGATGTAGTTATTGTTATTGGACAAAGGGTCTAAGGTGTATAAATTGTTATACGGTGCGTAAGTCTGATATTAAATATCAACTGAGTGAAAGAGGTAAGTAAAGATATTTATGAGAGGCATGTGGGGAGTGAAGAGGCCAGTACGAACAGGAAGTGTCTCGGAGGGGACCTTGATTCACACTGACCACAGAACCAGGAAGTAGAGGTGAAGTGATTCAGAGGTAGCTCCTCCCACTATTTGGCTCCCTCTAGTGGCGCCGAGTAGAACTGCAGGAGAAGCTGCTGACACCCGCAGGAGGCGGGAGGTATTGCAATAGGAATTGGAAAATTGTTCCATCTGGTGGAGGATGGAGGAAACACCGAATTACAACTAAATACAAATAAATAAAGAAAAGATCGAAATGGATGGAGAATTTGATCATCAGATGAATAATGACAGATGGGGCCCACCAGAAAAATGGTTCAATCTGGAGATTCAAGTTGAATCTGTTTTAAAGTGAGGAAGACTGGGATGTGGACAACGGAGGACCGAGCTGTGGGGGACTGAGGTCCCAGAATGATGTGGTGATGTTCCCCTTGATGGCCACCGGAGGTGGGTTTAACCCTCTGGGGTCTGAGGGGGTTTTTGGGGCCTGGACAAATTTTGACATGTCCTGACATTTGTGCTTTTTTCAGTGTTTTTTAAACATATTAATGTCTCTAAAGTCTAATAACACTGTAATCAGCACAAAATTGGCTACAATAATATGTGAGCAGCAAGTTTATACAGTATTGTGTTTTTGAGAAAAAAGTGGTCATGCATGGTTAGTGAAAAACTACAATTTTTTACTCACTGAAATAAGACCATAAAACACAAACAGAACATTTGTTCACAAGACTTTGGAGACCTGCATGTTGTAGGCTAAAGTGTTTACTTCAGAGTGCTGTGAATGTCATCTTGTTCACACATTCACAGTAAACAATACACTGATTTAAATTTTCTAAGACACTTTTTGTCCAGAAAGGACATATGCAAGAGGGTGTGTCTGAGGATGTCATGTGATTTACCTGAGAACACAAAAGACACACTGAACGACCAGACAAAGACACGCATAATGAGCCTTTCAGTCAATGTAGATGGGACGGATTAGTGCAGCACAATACAAAACAATGAGGAGCCAAACGATCCTCATTTGAGTTAAAATCAGTGTTTTTACTCTGAGGACAAGCTAAAGTATTTGTCTCTGTGTGGAATACAAGAAGCGCTTCATCACGTGCGTAACGCGCCATCATCCAAACGCGCCGAAAAAGTGAGTAAATTCTATGATGAAGTTTGATATTTTGTGTCATTTCACGGGGGCGTGCACATATTTACCTGGTTCTCCTGAGATTATTTACATGTGAACAGTGGACAGTGTACAAGGCATTACCGCATTACCTGTAATGAGGTGAGACAGGAAAAAACGGACTTCTCCTTACGTTCATACGGATTAAATCAAAAGTGATGATTTGTTTTTGACTTGAATTGTTTCACTCAAAAGAAAACATTTCAAGCTTTCTAGCCATATAATTCTTATTTTTATGAGCCAAGTATTCGCTGAGATTCTGGTTGTTTTATTTACGCATCTGTGAAGAGAAATGGCAGAGACAGAAAAGACAGAGAGCGCACCCTGTTGGCTTTCTTTATTTAAAAAAAGCACAACGTTTTGTTTTTATTATGATGGTATACCACTAAAACTAGACCCTTTACAGATTTGAATGATATACTTCTTTTATCTGTACGATCAGAATTGACGGAGTAATTTAAGTTTGTTTCGGCCTTATCAGAAAAAGATGCGTCAAAACGCGCCGGTGCGTTCGTCAACCCCAGAGGATTAAGGTCAGCAAATCTAAACTACAAGTGTGCTGTAAACAAGTTGCCTTTTTGGGCTGACTGATTTTGCAAGCAGGGGCGGGATTATCACCTGCTCACAGCATCCAAAGCATCCTGCACCACCCTCGGCCGGTACTGGTCAAAGATATACTCTCCTTTCTGGGGCTCCCGGGTTACAGCCCCTCTTACATTCCCGACTATGCCAACCTTACCACTCCACTTCGACAGCTAGTCAAGGAACAGGGCATGCGGAATCTTTCAGCACCACTCGTTTGGACAACTGAGGCAGAACGGAACTTCATCTCCCTCAAGCAAGCTCTGGCCATGGCTGCAGATCTGGCCATTCCTGACTATACTCAGCCCTTCTTCTTGGATGTTTCTGTAAAGGACACAGTTGCCAACGGCGTCCTGTTCCAGAAAAAAGGGGGAGTTAGGAGAGTGCTGATGTACATAAGCACTGCAATGGACACCATGGAAAGAAGACATCACGCCTGCACACAGCATGTTGCAGCAGTGGCGAGGATCTTACAGAAGACAGCCCACATTGTCATGGGACACCGACTCAGGGTGCTCACCACTCACAGTGTGGTGGCTTATGTAAATTCCCAGACATTCACACTCTCCTCCCTCAGACAACAAAGGTTGAGTAGGATTCTGGAGGAACTCAAGAGACTGCAAAAGGGGGCATCCCCCCAGGAGAGAAGTCTTTGGAAAGAGAGAGGGGCTACTGAGGTAGAAGGATTGTGGAGGGGGCCGGATGGTCGTCCCCTACTTCCTCCCGGAATCAGGAGGACAGCCCTCTTGGAAGCTCATGGGGTGGGGCATGTTGGTACAGCCCAAATGTTGAAGAACTTAGAGCAATGGTGGCATCCATATCTCAAAGATATGGCTAAAGAGCTGGTCAGGGAATGTGACATTTGTACCAAGTACAACACCAGACCGACAGTGAAACCAGAGATCGGTAGGTATCCACTCGTTACCAGGCCTGGATGAGAGATTGTCATTGATTTCACAGACATGGGCATCACCGTTCGAGGGTACAGGTATGTACTGATGTGTGTGGATGCGTATTCAGGGTGGCCAGAAGCGTGGCCCGCCAAAAGGGAAGACAGTAAAACGGTTATTAAATGTTTGATAAATTATTACATCCCCAAACATGGTTTCCCAGAGAAAATTAGGTCAGATAATGGGACACATTTCAAGAATCAGGATTTGCAGAGGGTGGAGGCCATGATGGGGTTGAAACATGGGTTTGGAACGGTGTATCATCCATAGTCTCAAGGAAAGGTGGAAAGGATGAATCAAACTGTAAAAACCAAATTGGCAGAAATCTGTGCACAGACCAAATTGAACTGGGTTGATGCATTGCCATTGGCACTCATGTCCATTCGCTGTTCTTTTAATCAATCCACTGGGTTTACCCGCTTCGAACTTCAAACAGGGAGACCCTTTCCAGGGCCCCACACCACTAGCCCAGTAACCATTGTAGAGAATGAGGGTCTGTCAGCCAAAGCATATTTTAACTTTCTACAAGCTCTCGTTTCAGTTTTCTCACATCAGGTGACCAGCACGGCGACGGAACACAAACTCCACCCGACGCCGACTGGGTGCTGCTGAAGGTCATCAAAAGGAAGTGGGCAGAGCCACGGTGGACAGGACCCTACCAGGTGATAGAGAGAACATCACACGCAGTGAGGTTAAAGGGAAAAGGAGACACCTGGTACCACTGGTCGCAGTGTGCACCAGGAGAACCGCCATCCAGATCTTTGACCGAGGTCCAGGAGGACCTGCTACAACATACCTCTGTCTCGGCTGAGGCAGAGAAGGACCCTCCTCAGAAAGGGGCAGAATAATCCCCGGGGAGCGAGTCAGGTACTGAGGTAGTCCACCCTCAGTCCAAAGAAAAAAGAAGCCGTCCGAGAGGGAGGGGGTGAAAAAGAGAGCCCCTCTCCAACAAGAGGTGTGCCAAGCCTCCGACGAATCAGAGTGCAGACGGAGACAACGTCGAGGGATTGTTGGTTGTGATTTTGAGGGGTAGTTTTAGCCGTTGATTTATTTAGTTTTTGTGTATGCTTAGCCATTATTAGATAGTTTAGTTAACAACTGGGGAGTTAAAACCGAGATGTTTGGATTTGGGAAGGTATTGGGGGTCCTTACGACCCTGACTGTAATGATTGTTGTTTTGTGTTTGGTTAGTGGAAAAATCTCATTATGTCTGTATTAGTTTCTATTGCTGTGTTTGTAGGGGTCTTAGTCACCTGTGGGTGCTGCTCCATTCCACGCCTGCGTTCCCTCGCAGTTAGGCTTATATCGTCTACTATAGAGAAACACGACCCGAAAGTTCTGATGCCCTTATTGGCCCAGGGCTCAGATGACGACAGTGATGACCTAGACGGGGTACAGCTCCGAGAGATGTGATCTCCTAAAGGAGATCAAGAGAGGGATAGCAAAATTCCAATTTGTTTAATGGGCTCTTAGGAGAGTCCAAAATGGGGACTTGTGGAAATGCAGACGCACCTATGGGGGCTTCATATAAGATAAAGGAAGTAACTGGCCTTCGTTTGATCAAGCGACCCCCACCCTGAACACATAGAAGACAGCTGGCAATAACAACTCCATATAGGGTAATATCATAAATTCCTTTTGGTGGGGCGCTGCCCAACAGTTTAAACATTGTATAGTTTCCATCTATTGTTTAGATCTCTCTGCCTGCGTGTGTGAGTGGATCTCCGGAGATGTCTCTGTACTTTTACAATAAACTGGTGTGTCGATTCCTAACTTCCATTCCGTCTTCTGTTAACTCTCCATTAATGAACTCGGGTGAAGGTCACAAGGTCTGATTTTCAACATTTGTAAGAAGTTATTACACCTTTGTAAAGTACAATGAATACTGAAAAGAAAGTTAGGATTGTAATCTGATCACGTGAGTCTCCTGCAACACTCTCTCATTTCAAAATAAAAGCATTTTTATAACATTCTTTCAAAATAAAAGTCTTCAAACAGCAACATAACCTTAAAATGGACTTTTGTAATTGGCATACAGCTTCAGGCACCAACTGAGGCCATTTTAAATGTCAGGGATAGTGTCTTCTTCAGGAGGACATGGTCAGACTTTCACAATAAAAGTTAATACAGTTATGTATATGAAGTTACTGTGGTGATACAAAGTAGAATAAATATTCAAAATTAAAGTTCAGATCTTAATTCAGGGTCACATGATTCTCCTGCAGCATGCTGACTTTTCTAAACAACCAACCTTTTTATTACATAATTTCAAAATAAAAACTAAGAAATGGAAATATTTGCTCTTTTTCAGCACATTTTCCCTTTCAGCCTTTTGACCAGTGCACATCAGTTTATTCTTTACTCCAACTACTTTCATTCCTTCAGGTCTTCCCCTTTTTCAGTCTCTCCTTCCATCTTCTCTTCTTTCTCTATAAGAAAACCTTCCTTCAAATACTCCTGCTTTCATTACACAACATTTACCTTCTGTTCAGCAGTATTTATCGGTTTTAAAACTACACTATATAGTCTTTCTACAATTTCACTTTTTTGCTGTTTCATTCTTCCATTTTTCTTTCTTTAACTTAAATTTAATTTCTTCAATTCTTCCTTCCTTCTCTTCTATCCTATCCTGCTACAACGGTCTTTTACTACACTTTTTGCATGTTAGTGTAAGGCTTCTTTCTTTAGCAATTGAAAGCCAATTTATTTCTACTTCATCATATCATTCTCTTTCCACCCTTTTCAACAATGTTGAATGTTTTTTTAGCTTAAGAAGTTAAGCTTCCAACTCCAGTTTTACATTTCGGCTTTCAGGATTCTTCAGCATTGCATTTCAGCCTTCAGCTCATTCAGCATTGTTGGGCAGCTTCATTCAGCTTTCAGCATTCATACGCATCTTCCACAGGAAATGCAATATTCTAGTTATATTTTACTGTTAATCATCTTACTAGATTTTCTCTTTAGTTTATTATTTTAATGATTAATTTAAAATTGAAAATGAGATTGACCATCTGAGCAGTATGGTGGTTTATTGGTTAGCACTGTTGCCTCACAGGGAGAAAGTTCCTGGTTTGAAACCCATCAAGGACCTTTTGGTATGGAGTTTGCATGGTCTCCCTGTGCTTGCATGGGTTTTCTCCAGCTACTCCGGTTTCCTCCCACAGTCCAAAAACATGTATGTCAGGTTGATTGGTGACTCTAAATTGCCCATAGGAGTGAGTGTGAGTGTGTGAGGTTGTTTGTCTCTATGTGGCCCTGCGGACTGGTGACCTGTCCAGGGTGTACCCAAAGAGAGCTGGGATATGCACTAGCAGATCACTGTGACCATGGTTAGGAATAAGGGTGAAAACCAATGATGGCTGGATGATGAACATTATAATGACACCAATTTATGAGACTGATCTGAATACATTTCAATGGCACCTATATTTTATGTATATTCAATGTGAGGCTTAATTATATTATCTATGCTACCTATAATCTTAATGGTTATGTTTATGATTTCCATTAAAAAAATTACTGTTGAATACAAAGACAGTACTTATCCTAACACTTACTCTGCTTTTGTGCAAAATACAGAAAGCGGAACCAGCCTGATTAGTTTATTTTCTTGGCAGACAGAGCTGAATCTCTGGCCTTGTTGCCAGACAAAATTATCATTCAGAATTCTTGATTTTAGATGTGAAACAGTGAAATGATCCTTGTCTGATACAAAAGAAGCAAGGACCAGTTCTATCTGGGCAAAATCAGAATGACAAAGCCACTACAGAGGCAGATGCAGCAAAGAAAACACAGCTAATGTTCCCAGTCTACAGCAAAACCCACTCATTTGGCAGACACAAGGTGACAGTTTTCTCAAACTTTTGGAACTGTTTCAGTGCATGTTGCCATCTGCAAAAATTCAATCTCAGTTAACACGTTGTTTTGTTTTTCTGAAACAGAAGGAAGGGAAAAACACTGGCCCTGCCCCTATATTTGCTGTTCACAGTGATAGAATTTGTTCTGCACAGCTTAGCCTGGTAGCTGATCAAATGTCCTGGTAGCACCCACAACACAGGTTGCAAATTTTAGCACTTATTTTGAATCCCAGGTAATTTAGAGAAAGTTATATTAAAGCAACAATATGTAACTTTTGCTCACAGTTTCCTCATCTGGTTGAGAAGCGCAATTGTCTGTTACCAGTGTCGTAAATATCCATCCATCTATCCATCCATTTTCTATATTCCTTAACCAGGGTCATGGGGATCTGCTGGAGCCTATCCCAGCTCTCTTTGGGTACATCTTGGACAGGTCATCTGATATTGTGTTCGGGGTCGTGTCCGATCACTCTCTCTCTCTCGCTTTCCTTCGCTTCCTCCTACAAAACCCTTTTTGGTTTCTTCACTGGCTCGGTCATGGCGTTGGTTTTGAGAATTCCCTGTTACATTGTTTCATCTTATAGTTAGCTGTTGGCTAACTCTACCAGGCTATGAATAAACCATGTGAGGTTTGCCGTAAAGCAAGTCGTATTCTTCCGCTTGCAGCAGATGGGTGGGGCTGAGTGATCCTACCCGAACATGAAAGTCACATAGTGCTGTTGCACCCAATGTGAGCCCGCTCAGGCTGCAGCGATGATAGAATTAATCCGATTAAGAGTTGTTCTACCATCCATCCATCTATTTTCTATACCTGCTTATTCCTTAACCAGGGTCACGGGGATCAGCTGGAGCCTATCCCAGCTCTCTTTTGGGTGGAAGGCAGGGGTACACTCTGGACAGTCCAGTCCATCACAGGGCCGCATATAGACACACAAAGACAAACAACCACAGACACTCACACTCACTCCTATGGGCAATTTAGAGTCACCAATCAACCTGACATGCATGTTTTTGGACTGTGGGAGGAAACTGGAGTACCCGGAGTAAACCCACGCAAGCATGGGGAGAACATGCAAACTCCACACAGAAAGGCTGGGTTGCGAACCCACGACCTTCTTGCTGTGAAGCAACAGTGCTGTTGTTCTACCACTGAAATAATTTTTGAGACATTATTTTAAGGTCGAAAAACTACATAGTGTTGCTTTAATGTGTATGTAATATGTAATGTCACTTTCAGCTAGTGAAATTGTAGACTCCTGACAGCAGATTATGTAATGAAGGCAATTGTTGCCAAATAAGTGAAAAAAAACATAAGTGTTACAAATGCTGTCGGAAACAGAGGTAAGTGAAGTCATTCAGAAGTTTTATTAACACAGGGAGCAAGCTGGTCAAGGAAATGGAAAACCTGGTAAGAAAACACAGGGATACATAAACTGGAACAAACAGAAAACCAAGGAAACAGGAATAGAAGAATCGTAGTTTTCGTTTTAGATCATGGGAGTAAGGTCCATGTCGTGTTAACGAGATCGAACGAGGATAGGAGTGTGGGAAGTGCTTTTATCTGTGGCTGCGATAATGAGGTGCCGGTGATCGCGGTGAGGACTCAGGTGAAATGGATTGTGCTGATTGTCTGAGGAGGGAGCCTGGCCGAACCGTGACAATAAGTTTATATGTAGACATTAAATGATGAGTTATATGTACTGCAAGAATGAATTAAAGTTTGAATTTGTGAATGGCTGCCAGGGTGACTGATTCTCACTATGATGTTTATTAGGTGGCAGATGTCAGGGTCAGACAAGTCACGCTCAGGTTAGTTTTTTAAGTCTTGTCTTGGCTAAGACAGATGAGTTGCTAAGTACTATTTGTTGGTGCCCAAGGGCTGTTTTCACTGTTTTAATATTACTGACAACAGTTGCTACAATTAGAAATTCAATTCAAGTTGCAAGTCAATACTCAATTCACTCTAAATATTTTGGTTCAGACTTTAAATCGGAAGCTAAATCAATTGCCCTGCCATATAGCCATGGGTTTCTAGTCTCCTTATTCAAATGTGTCAGGGGAACAGTACTCCCAGTCACCTGCATTTTCTTTTTATTTTCACCATGCCCTTTTGGTTTCAAAATTCACATTGAAATGCAAACTGTCACTCTTCCCATCGAGGCGGGTCCGCACCTGAATCTCCTATGACCCACCCCTCCTACCCTGTGTCTAATGGGCTAACTCTAACTGTAAGCTTGACCAATCAGCCATTCAGAACAGGAGTAAATCCTTGAACCTTCGTTAAGCGGTGACTAACGCTATGGAGAGGCAGCAGCAGATCCTCTGAGCTGCTGCAGAAGCTCGTAACACATAGGACTATGTCGGCTGCTAGTCAGACTGTGGGTGGTTTAAATAAACAAAATAATGCTCAGATACAAGTATGCTGTTTTCTAGATAGTGCACACACACCAACAGCTTGTTGGGGTTTAGATATCAAGTTATGTGCAGATATAACATTAGCAGTGCTGTTGATTTACAGAGCAGACCTTGTCTGTAGGGGGCAGCATGGTGTTTAGATTTTCAATTAATGTTTGCAGATAATCAGATCACTAACAAGATAACTTTAACACATGCCAGGCTAACTGACAGCTAAGTTAGGTGAGAGTTTATTTTTTCTTGATTTGCAGAATTAACTTTCAATACAGTAATACAATACTGTATTACAGTCAATATATATTGTGGAAATGCAGACGCACTGATGGGGACTTCATATAAGATAAAGGAAGTAACTGGCCTTAGCTTGCTCAGCGACCACCGCCCAGAACACATAAAAGACAACAAGGGAATAACAACTCCATATATGGTAATAGACTAAATTCCTTTTGGTGGAAAAGTACTGTAGATAGATCAGATCTCTCTGCCTGCGTTTGTGAGTTGATCTCCGGAGATGTCTCTGTATTTTTACAATAAACCGGTGTGTCGATTCATAACTTTCGCTCCGTCTTCTTTTAACCCTCCATCAATGGACTCGGGTGAAGGTCACAAGGTCTGACTTTTCAACAATTTATAAACAAAAATGCAACCACATGGGGGTACATTCCAGTGTCTTCATTTGCCGGTCCCAAGTCCAGGTAAATGCAGAGGGTTGTGTCAGGAAGGGCATCTGACGTAAAATTTAAGCCAAATCAAACATGCGAGTCACAAATATGACTTCCATACCGGATCGGTCGTGGCCCGGGTTAACAACGACCACCACTGGTGCTGTTGACCTACAGGGTGTCAGTGGAAATTGGACTACTGTTGGTCGAAAAAGGAGAGGAAGAAGGCGTGTTCGTATGCAAAGAGAGAAGAGGAAGGGCAGGAGTGTAGGACTTAGAGTAGGGACTTTGAATGTAGGGACTTTGTCAGATCGGGCAGTGGTCGAGGGCGGGGACCTCGGCGATCCGATCCCTGGACACTGAAACTGGTTCTAGGTTCGTTTTCCTGCGCCTTCCGGTCGGGGACAGGTCTCTCAATGTCCGGCCTATGGGCCGAACAACAGTGCAGAGTACCCGGCCTTTTTGGAGTCTCTTGGGGGGGGGGGGGGGTGCGTTCCTACTGGGGACTCCATAATTCTGTTGGGGGACTTCAATGCTCACATGGGCAGTGACAGTGAAACCTGGAGGGGTGTGATTGGGAGGAATGGCCACCCTGATTTGAACATGAGTGGTGTTCTGTTGTTGGACTTCTGTGCTAGTCACAGTTTGTCCATAACGAACGCCATGTTCAAGCATAAGGGTGTTCACTAGTGCACATGGCACCAGGACACCCTAGGCCGGAGGTCGATGATTGACTTTGTAGTCGTGTCATCTGACCTTCGGCTGTATGTCTTGGACACTCGGGTGAAGAGAGGGGCAGAGCTGTCAACTGATCACCAGCTGGTGGTGAGTTGGATCTGCTGGCAGAGGAGAAAGTGGGACAGATGTGGCAGGCCCAAACATACTATGAGGGTCTGTTGGGAATGTTTGGCCGAACCCTCTGTCAGAGAGGTCTTTAACTCCCATCTCCGAGAGAGCTTCAACCAGAACCCGAGGGAGGCTTGGGACATTGAGTCCGAATGGACCATGTTTCCACCTTCATTGTCGACGCAGTGGCTAGGAGCTGTGGCCGTAAGGTCTTGGGTGCCTGTCGCAGCGGAAATCCCCAAACCTGGTGGTGGACACCGGAGGTAAGGGATGCCGTCAAGCAGAAGAAGGAGTCCTACCAAGCTTGGTTGGCTTGAGGGACTCCCGAGGCAGCTGACGGGCAAGCATGCTGCAGCCCAGGCGGTGATGCTGGCAAAAACTCGGGTATGGGAGGAGTTCGGTGAGGCCATGGGGAAGGACTACCGGTCGGCCCCGAAGAGATTCTGGCAAACCATCCGGCGCATCAAGAGGAGGAAGCAGTGCTCTGCCAACACTGTTTACAGTGGAGGTGGGGAGCTGCTGACCTCGACTGGGGATATTGTCGGACGGTGGAAGGAATACTTTGAGGATCCCTTTAACCCCGCCAACACGTCTTCCATAAAAAAAGCAGGGGCTGGGGATTCGGAGGCTGATCCATCCATCACCCAAGCTGAGGTCACTGAGGTAGTTCGGCAGCTCCTCGGTGGCAAAGCACCGGGGGTGGATGAGATCCGCCCCGAGTACCTCAAGTCTCTGGATGTTGGGCTGTCATGGCTGACACGCCTGTGCAACATCGTGTGGCATTTGGGGACAGTACCCCTGGATTGGCAGACCGGGGTGTTGGCCCCTTTTTTTAAGAAGGTCTATGCCAGGGTGCTGGGGAGGAGGATCCGGCCAGTGGTCGAACCTCGGATCCGTCCGTGGAACACTGGACCAGCTCTATACACTCTCGAGGGTGCTCTAGGGCTCAGGGGAGTTTGCCCAACCAGTTCACATGTGCTTTGTGGACTTGGAGAAGGCATTCAAACCGGGTCCCTTGCGACATCCTATGGGAGGTGTATGGGGTCCGATGGCCTTTGCTAAGGGCTATCCGGTCTCTGTACAAACAGAGCAGGAGCTTGGAGGTGCTGATTCTCATCCCAACCGCTTCACACTCGGTTGAAAACCTCCCCAGCGCACGCTGGAGATCCTGGCTCAATGGAGCCAACAGGACAACATCATCTGCAAAAAGAAGAGATGCAATCATGTGGTCCCCAAACTGGACTCCCTCCGGCCCCTGGCTGCACCTAGAAATTCTGTCCATAAAAGTAATGAACAGAACCGGTGACAAAGGGCAGCCCTGCCGGAGTCCAATGTGCACTGGGAACAGGTCCCCGTCCTCGACCACTGCCTGATCCACTATGCACCGGCCCCTTATGGATCCTCCTGCGGGTGTTGGGCCCACAGAAGGGCGGCCCCACGTCGCTCTTTCGGGCTTTGCCTGGCTGGGCCGCATGGGGGTAGACCCAGCCACTAGGCGCTCGCCAACAGGCCCCAACCCCAGGCCTGGCTCCAGGGTGGGGCCCCGGCTTCGCCATGCCGGGCGATGTCACGGTCCTCGGTTTTTGCTCCATAAGAGGTCACTGAACCGCTCTTACTCTGGTCCGTCACCTAGGACCTGTTTGCCTTGGGAGACCCTCCCAGGGGCATATAGCCCCGGAGAACATAGCTCCTAGGATCATACGGGCACTCAAACCCCTCCACCACGATAAGGTGGTGGTTCAAGGAGACCTATGGTCATGAGCTTTAAGTCATGACCGAAAGAACAAGATCGCGGATACAAGCGGCCGAAATGAGCTTCCTCCGCAAGGTGGCTCGGGCATCTGTTTCGGATGCCTCCTGGGCGTGTCCCACCAGGAGGAGGCCCTGGGGAAGACCCAGGACACGCTGGAGGGACTATGTCTCCCGGCTGGCCTGGGAACGCCTCTCAGTGTCCCCCCGGAAGAGCTGGAGGAAGTGTCCGGGGAGAAGGAAGTCTGGGTATCCCTGATTCGGCTACTGCCCCCGCGACCCGGCCGGAAGAAGCGGAAGAAGATGGATGGATGGATGGATGGACCCCTGAAGGGAGCAGCCGAAAGGAAAAGAAAGATATATATATAGAAAAATACAGCATGTAGATACAGTTGACTCAGGTAACATTAGCTTTTTTCACAATGTGCTGTGCCTGGATATGGAGTATTTCCTCAGACAGCTCTTGATCTAAGCACCAGTGTTAGAAAATTTCACAAGAACATATTGTAGATGGACAAATGTGGCTTGGCCGCATGGGGGGAGACCCAGCCACTAGGCGCTCGCCAATGGGCACCAACCCCAGGCCTGGCTCCAGGGTGGGGCAGAGAGATGACACTGCTATCTAAAATTAGCTCAGTTAGCCTGGTGTGTGTTATTGCAATGCAGTGTAACAAGCATACACTCCACAGCCACAAAATCAAGTAAATGGTCTTGTATTTGTATAGCAACTTTTCTACACTCAAGTGTACTCAAAGCACTTTTACACTATTTGTCCATTCACCCCGTTGCTCACCGAGTCGCTCATGCATTCATACACCAGTGGAAGAGCCACCAGTGGCAACTTGGGGTTCAGTGTCTTGCCCAAGGACGCTTCGGCCTGTGGACGAGGGAAGCCAAGGATCAAACCACTGGTTCATGGTCGACCTGCTCTAAGTTACCGTGTTTTCCAGAGTTGCACCAAAGTTGCACCAAAATATTTGTCACTTTTAGCAAAAACAATCTTGTTGAACAGAAAAAAAACACACGTAAGTTGCTTTAGTGTATAAATTGAATTTCTAATTATACCAATTATAGTCTAAATTAGCCCAAGGGTAGGCATTCAAACAAGCAGAAGTGCATATACCTCTCAAGTAACGTTAAACAACTGTGCCAACAGTGGGGGGAGATGAAACGGCATCACCTCCTGAATGTCGACATTCAGTCCAAACTGTGTTTCAGCTGCAGACTTTATTACCTGCACTTTGTCTGTAGTATAGCTCTTTCTTTTGGGTGGCATTTTCAGTTATGTTACCCTATAGGAGTTAGCGTTTAGTGTGAACATAAACGTTTTTACTTTTTCAGAGGTACATTATCTTCAATTGTGTCAAGAGTGTCAGCTAACACTAGTGACTACTCAACAAAATGACAGTAAATATACATATAAGTCGCGTCACTGTATAGGTCACATTACAAGGCAGAGGAGTAAAAAAAGTGCGACTTATAGTCCGGAAAATACAGTATGTACATAAACTATTTACCTTATTTCACTCTATATCTAAAAATTGTGTTCATCTGGCATCGTAGCACAAAGTTAACTTGACATGCCCAGTTTGTGGAACGAATGTATCTGCTAGATGTACTATGTCTGTGAAACACAAGTGACAATTGAGAATGACATTGGGCACATCAGACATTTCTTTGATGTTGATACACAAAAAAATAGTTAATTAAGTTAGATTGTTCACAAGCCACAACTGTGGAGTCCAAGTCAAGTCCCAAGTACTTATGACCATGTGATATATCAGTTTTTCTTTTTTAATAAATTTGCAAAAATTTCTACATTTCTGTTTTTTTCTGTCAAGATGGGGTGCTGAGTGTACATTAATGAGAAATAAAATGAACTTTTTTGATTTTGGAAAACGGCTGCAATGACACAAAGAGTGAAAAATTTAAAGGGGTCTGAATACTTTCCGTACCCACTGTATAACTCATTTGAGAGCCTCACTCTGAGCCTCTCACATCCAAACTGGAAAACACAAAAATCAGTTCTACTTGTCATTGTGTACCGTCCACCTGTCCCTTACTCAGAGTTTTTAACTAAATTTCCAGACTTCCTATCTGATTTCGTGCTTAGTTCAGATACAGTCATTATAGTGGGAGATTTTAACATTCATGTAGATGTTGAAAATAATCTCAGTCTCAGCACTGCATTTAATTCTATATTAGATTCAATTGGTTTCACTCAAAATGTTAACAAGCCCACCCACTGTTTCAATCACACCCTTGATCTTGTTCTGACCTATGGCATCGAAATTGAATATTTTATAGCTTCTCCCCAAAATCTTATTTTGTCAGATCATTCTTTAATAACTTTTGAATTTAAGATTCATGCAGCGTTTGGAAGAAAATTCCACTACAGCAGATCTTTATCTGACTACACTGTTAATAAATTTAAGAAAATGATTCCATCTTTATTTACATCTATGCCAAGTACCAACACAGTGGAAGGCAGCTGCCTCAATCCCACTCCCTACCAAATTGACAGTGCTTTGGCCTCACTGTGTGAAACGTTTGATACTGTGACCCCTCTGAAAAAGAAGTTAGTGAATCAGAGGAGATTTAGCCCCATGGTATAATTTACAGTGGGTACGGAAAGTATTCAGACCCCTTTAACTTTTTCACTCTTTGTGTCATTGCAGCCATTTGCCAAAATCAAAAAAGTTCATTTTATTTCTCATTAATGTACACTCAGCACCCCATCTTGACAGAAAAAAACAGAAATGTAGAAATTTTTGCAAATTTATTACAAAAGAAAAACTGAAATATCACATGGTCATAAGTATTCAGACCCTTTGCAGTGACACTCATATTTAACTCACATGCTGTCCATTTCTTCTGATCCTCCTTGAGATGGTTCTGCTCCTTCATTGGAGTCCAGCTGTGTTTAATTAAACTGATTGGACTTGATTAGGAAAGGCACACACCTGTCTATATAAGACCTTACAGCTCACAGTGCATGTCAGAGCAAATGAGAGTCATGAGGTTGAAGGAACTGCCCAAGGAGCTCAGAGACAGAATTGTGGCAAGGCACAGATCTGGCCAAGGTTACAAAAGAATTTCTGCAGAACTGAAGGTTCCTAGAGCACAGTGGCCTCCATAATCCTCAAATGGAAAACGTTTGGGACGACCAGAACTCTTCCTAGACCTGGCCGTCCAGCCAAACTGAGCAATCATGGGAGAAGAGCCTTGGTGAGAGAGGTAAAGAAGAACCCAAAGATCACTGTGGCTGAGCTCCAGAGATGCAGTAGGGAGATGGAAGAAAGTTCCACAAAGTCAACTATCACTGCAGCCCTCCACCAGTCGGGGCTTTATGGCAGAGTGGCCTGACGGAAGCCTCTCCTCAATGCAAGACACATGAAAGCCGGCATAAAGTTGGCCAAAAAACACATGAAGGACTCCCAGACTATGAGAAATAAGATTCTCTGGTCTGATGAGACCAAGATTGAACTTTTTGGCGTTAATTCTAAGCGGTATGTGTGGAGAAAACCAGGCACTGCTCATCACCTGCCCAATACAATCCCTACAGTGAAACATGGTGGTGGGAGCATCATGTTGTGGGGGTGTTTTTCAGCTGCAGGAACAGGACGACTGGTTGCAACTGAAGGAAAGATGAATGTAGCCAAGTACAGAGATATCGTGGAAGAAAACCTCTTCCAGAGTGCTCAGGACCTCAGACTGGGCTGAAGGTTCACCTTTCAACAGGACAATGACCCTAAGCACACAGCTAAAATAACAAAGGAGTGGCTTCGGAACAACTCTGTGACCGTTCTTGACTGGCCCCGCCAGAGCCCTGACCTAAACCCAATTGAGCATCTCTGGAGAGACCTGAAAATGGCTGTCCACCAACGTTCACCATCCAACCTGACAGAACTGGAGAGGATCTGCAAGGAAGAATAGCAGAGGATCCCCAAATCCAGGTGTGAAAAACTTGTTGCATCATTCCCAAGAAGACTCATGGCTGTACTAGCTCAAAAGGGTGCTTCTACTCAATACTGAGCACAGGGTCTGAATACTTACGACCATGTGATATTTCAGTTTTTCTTTTTTAATAAATTTGCAAAAATTTCTACATTTCTGTTTTTTTCTGTCAAGATGGGGTGCTGAGTGTACATTAATGAGAAATAAAATGAACTTTTTTGATTTTGGCAAATGGCTGCAATGACACAAAGAGCGAAAAATGTAAAGGGGTCTGAATACTTTCCGTACCCACTGTACATATCCGTACCTTAAAGCAGGCATCACAAAGGCTGGAAAGGAAGTGGCGTTCCACAAAATTAGAGGAAATTTTTCTAGCCTGGAAAAACAGTCTACTAACATATAAAAAAGCTCTCCGTAAAGCCAGAACTGCATACACTAATAGAGGAAAATAAGAACAATCCCAGGTTTCTTTTCAGCACTGTAGCCAGGCTGACAAAAAGTCACAGCTCTGTTGAGCCCAGTGTTCCCTTAGCTCTCAGCAGTGATGAATTTATGAGTTTCTTTACAAATAAAATCACAACTATTAGAGACAAAATTCAGCAGATTCTTCCTATACCTGCAATAAATGAATCTTCTACTACAGTAGCTTGTGAATCATCTGTAAGACCTCAGTTATGTTTAGACTGCTTCTCTCCCATAGGTCTCTCTGAATTCACATCAGTAGTTGCTTTATCTAAATCATCAACGTGTCTCTGAGACCCTATCCCGACTAGACTGCTTAAAGACACCCTGCCATTAATTAACTCGTCTTTATTTGATTTGGTAAATTTGTCTCATAGGCCTTTAAGACTGCAGTAATCAAACCCTTACTCAAAAAGACTAGTCTTGGTCCAGGAGTCTTGGCTAATTATAGACCAATATCCAACCTACCATTTATTTCTAAAATCCTTGAAAAAGCTGTTGCTAAACAGCTATCAGACCATTTACACAGAATTGAACTATTTGAAGAATTTCAATCAGGATTTAGAGCCCACCATAGTACAGAAACAGCACTGTTAAAATGGACTTGTTTCTATACTTGTCCTCCTAGACCTTAGTGCTGCATTCGACAATATTGACCACAACATCTTATTACAGAGACTGACTGGTATCAGAGGAACAGCGCTGAAATGGTTCCAATCCTAATTATCAGAAAGATTCCAGTTTGTTCATGCCCATGATGAACCTTCCACACTAACAAAAGTTAGTTATGGAGTTCCACAAGGCTCTGTGCTAGGACCGATTCTGTTCAACCTGTACATGCTTCCTCTAGGCTATGTCATTAGGAAGCACTCTATTAATTACCACTGCTATGCAGATGACACTCAGCTGTATCTATCTATTAAACCTGATAACAAAAAAGTTAGCCAGACTTCAGGCGTGTCTAACTGACATAAAGGCCTGGATGACCAGTAACTTTCTACTTTTAATTTCAGAGAAAACAGAAGTTATTGTATTTGGGCCTAAAAACCTCAGAAATAACTTTTCTAAAATTATAGCTACTCTAGATGCCGTAGCCCTGGCCTCCAGCACTACTGTGAAAAACCATGGAGTTATTTTTGACCAGGACATGTCCTTTAACTCACACATAAAACAAATCTCTCGAACTGCATTCTTCCACCTGTGCAACATTGCCAAAATAAGGAACATCCTGTCTCAAAATGATGCAGAAAAACTAGTCCATGCATTTGTTACCTCAAGGCTAGATTACTGTAACTCATTACTATCTGGATGTCCCAGTACCTCTATAAAAAGCCTCCAGTTAATCCAGAATGCTGCAGCCAGAGTCCTGACAGGAACTAGCAAGAGAGATCATATTTCTCCTATATTAGCTTCTCTTCATTGGCTCCCTGTAAAATACAGAATAGAATTTAAAATACTTCTTCTCACATACAAATCCCTTCATGATCAAGCTTCTTCATACCTTAAAGACCTCATAGTACCATATTATCCCAATAGACCACTTCGCTCTCAGAGTGCAAGTCTACTTGTGGTTCCCAGAGTTTCCAAAAGCAGAATGGGAGGCAGAGCCTTTAGCTATCAAGTTCCTCTCCTGTGGAACCAGCACCCAGTCTGGGTTCAGGAGGCAGACACTCTCTGTACTTTTAAGGCTAGACTTAAAACCTTCCTCTTTGACAAAGCGTATAGTTAGGGCTGGCTTCAGGTAACCCTGAACCATCCCTTAGTTATGCTGCTATAGGCCTAGACTGCCCGAGGACCATTGGTGCACTGAGCTCCCCTACCCTAACCCTAACACTCCCTTCCCTTCCGCTCTCTTCCTCTCCTCCCCCCCTCACATGTATATTCCACCATTGAATGTCACTAACCTTGTGCTCTCTCTCTCTCCCCTAGTTTGTGCTCTCTCCCTCTCTCTCTGTTCTCTCTCTGTACCTTCTTCAGGTGTCCCCAGTCCTGGAGCTGGAGTCCTGGAGCTGTATATTGCTGATACTGTCTTAGTGCCTTCAGATGATTTGTATTGTGATTTGGCACAATACAAATAAATTTAATTGAATTGGATCGTTGTTTTTCACAACACTGTTGATTCTTTAAGGTGGCTAGTGCTGTTCCCTGACAACAAAAGGATTCTGGACTTGAAACCTGTTCAACCTTGGGGTCTTTCTGTGTGGAGTTTCCATGTTCTCCCTGAGTGGGTTTTCTCCAGGTACTCCAGCTTCCTTCCATAGTCCAAACACTTGCAGGTTGGAGTTAGGTTAATTAGTGACTATGAATTGGGGACTCTCTCTCCTAGTTTGTGCTGTCTCCAGCACCGCAACAGCCACCTGAACCCACAGTGCCGCCTCGCCGGTCACCGCCTCCAGTGCCGCCTCGCGGGTCATCACCTCCAGTGCCGCCTCCAGTGCTGCCTCGCCGGTCATCGCCTCCGGAGCCCCCACAGTTAGCTCAGCATCTGCAACATCCACAAGTTCCGGAGTGGCCACAGCAACCCGAGGAGCCCGACCCGCAACCTTCAGAGTTTCCACTACACCCACTATCAGCAGAGCCTCCGCAGCCCCCACAACATCCAGATCTGCCAGAGTTTCAGCTTCCCCATCCGCCTCAGGCTCCAGAGTTCCCACAGCCGTCTCGGCAGCTTCCCGATCCGCCTCAGCTTCCCGATCCCCCAGAGTTTCCACAGCAGCCGCCACAGCCGTCTCACCTGCCAGAGTCATGTTCCCTGTAGTCCTGCCTTGTCTCTGTGTTTCATGTTCCCTGTGTGGTCTGGTGAGTACCTAGTGTGTGTGACCCAGACCTTCCTGCCTTGTCCCCTGAGTTCATGTCCTGTCTTCCCTGTGTTCATGTTTACAGTGGGTACGGAAAGTATTCAGACCCCTTTAAATTTTTCACTCTTTGTGTCATTGCAGCTATTTGCCAAAATCAAAAAAGTTCATTTTATTTCTCATTAATGTACACTCAGCACCCCATCTTGACAGAAAAAAACAGAAATGTAGAAATTTTTGCAAATTTATTAAAAAAGAAAAACTGAAATATCACATGGTCGTAAGTATTCAGACCCTGTGCTCAGGATTGAGTAGAAGCACCCTTTTGAGCTAGTACAGCCATGAGTCTTCTTGGGAATGATGCAACAAGTTTTTCACACCTGGATTTGGGGATCCTCTGCTATTCTTCCTTGCAGATCATCTCCAGTTCTGTCAGGTTGGATGGTGAACGTTGGTGGACAGCCATTTTCAGGTCTCTCCAGAGATGCTCAATTGGGTTTAGGTCAGGGCTCTGGCTGGGCCAGTCAAGAACGGTCACAGAGTTGTTCCGAAGCCACTCCTTTGTTATTTTAGCTGTGTGCTTAGGGTCATTGTCCTGTTGAAAGGCGAACCTTCGGCCCAGTCTGAGGTCCTGAGCACTCTGGAAGAGGTTTTCTTCCAGGATATCTCTGTACTTGGCCGCATTCATCTTTCCTCCAATTCCAGTCATCCTGTCCCTGCAGCTGAAAAACACCCCCACAACATGATGCTCCCACCACCATGTTTCACTGTAGGGATTGTATTGGGCAGGTGATGAGCAGTGCCTGGTTTTCTCCACACATACCGCTTAGAATTAATGCCAAAAAGTTCAATCTTGGTCTCATCAGACCAGAGAATCTTATTTCTCATAGTCTGGGAGTCCTTCATGTGTTTTTTGGCAAACTCTATGCGGGCTTTCATGTGTCTTGCGCTGAGGAGAGGCTTCCGTCGGGCCACTCTGCCATAAAGCCCCGACTGGTGGAGGGCTGCAGTGATAGTTGACTTTGTGGAACTTTCTCCCATCTCCCTACTGCATCTCTGGAGCTCAGCCACAGTGATCTTTGGGTTCTTCTTTACCTCTCTCACCAAGGCTCTTCTCCCACGATTGCTCAGTTTGGCTGCACGGCCAGGTCAAGGAAGAGTTCTGGTCGTCCCAAACTTTTTCCATTTGAGGATTATGGAGGCCACTGTGCTCTTAGGAACCTTGAGTGCTGCAGAAATTATTTTGTAACCTTGGCCAGATCTGTGCCTTGCCACAATTCTGTCTCTGAGCTCCTTGGGCGGTTCCTTCGACCTCATGATTCTCATTTGCTCTGACATGCACTATGAGCTGTAAGGTCTTATATTGACAGGTGTGTGCCTTTCCTAATCAAGTCCAGTCAGTTTAATTAAACACAGCTGGACTCCAATGAAGGAGCAGAACCATCTCAAGGAGGATCAGAAGACATGGACAGCATGTGAGTTAAATATGAGTGTCACTGCAAAGGGTCTGAATACTTATGACCATGTGATATTTCAGTTTTTCTTTTTTAATAAATTTGCAAAAATTTCTACATTTCTGTTTTTTTCTGTCAAGATGGGGTGCTGAGTGTACATTAATGAGAAATAAAATGAACTTTTTTGATTTTGGCAAATGGCTGCAATGACACAAAGAGTGAAAATTTTAAAGGGGTCTGAATACTTTCCGTACCCACTGTATGTCCTGTCCCCGTAGTTCATGTGCTTTGTTTAGATTCCCGTGTCCTGGTGTTCCCCAGTTTCCTGTGTTCTTGTTTTCTGCTTGCTGCTTTGTTCTAGTTTCTTGTTACCTTGGTTTCCATTAGTGATTCACGTTTAAGAAAGTCTTTTGTTTCACCTGAGTACCAGAGTAGGCGTATCATTGGTCCGAACATAGTTAACCCTGACACATGACATTTGTTGGGTTTTTTTTATTCTTTGTAAAGTGCCTTGATGATTGGATTGTGATTTGGTGCGATAGAAATAAAATTGAATTGAACTGAATTGAATTGCTTGTAGGTATGAATGTGTGTGTTTGTCTATGTGTGATAGACTGGGGATCAGTCCATGGTGGACCCTGCCAGCTGGGATTGGCTCCAGCCCTCCTGTGACCCTGTATGTACCAGGATAAGTAGTAGGTGATGGATGAGTGGATAAATGAATGTTGATTACTTTAGCAGGCAATTGTAACAATATTTTCATCTAGAGATCTGAATTATTTTGAAAAATGAATAGAATTTTTAATCAAAAGTAAAGGTGAGATAATTTCAACTTCTGTAGCCATTTTACTGCTAGAATCTTTATATACACTTGTCCTTTTCTATGCCTTACTCACATAACGCCATTTCTTTCTTCCTTCCTTTCTCCTTGAAACTACCCAATCATCATAAAACTACAAAAGTGTTAACTCATTATAGTTAAAAGTCTGGACAATGATCCAGTTTTGTCACGTTTTGTGTTCAAATCTCTTTCCCCTTCTCTCTCACACTTTCCATATTTATAAAAGTCAGACAGTATTGAACCATAATATACGTATAATACAGTTTTAATGCTGAACATTTTTACAACTTTGACACTCACCCAGACTGCATGAATGATCTCCCTTTAGAAAGTCAATTAAACAAATTATTACAGATTATTGGAAAACAACACCTGTTGTTTCACCTGTTTTTGATGATCCATGTGTATTCCTGCCCAAAAAACTAACCTGGTTTACACTGACAGTAGGTACTGGACCAGGAGTTTGCTGTAGCACTGCTGGGGGAGTAAGTGTGTTGCTGTTTAAGTTGGTAGCACTGCGAGGTTCTTTTCTGGGGGCTGTTTTCCCACTGGGGGGTTTGCTTCGTGGCCTTGGGGGGTTCTGATGCTCCAGCGAGGGGGGAGGCAGCAGGTCCTTTTCCCTTGCTGCAGGGCTGCAGTGGAAGGAAACATGGTAAGAGGAAGTGTCACAATTCATATTATATTCACCCTTGAGCAAGGCACTGCTACTGTTGTGGAGTTTTACACTGACAAATAGTAAAAGATAATGTCTGACTCAATCATCTCCATGGAATGAATGTAAAAAAAAATACAAGACAGCATGAAATAATTGAAAACAGTGTGTATTCAACAAAACTAGTTTGGATGTGGAAAGCATAAAATAAGAATTTTCTAATTAGCCTAACCTCAAGCTGACCACCAGTAGAACAATGCTTCTTACTGAACCTGAGGACCTGACAGTGTTCAGTAGCCAGCTTTCAATATGACTGATGATTCACTATGGCTCACAGTATAACTGACAACTCTTGTAAACAACAACTAAGGCACTAACTAACAGACAATAAAACAATAAAACTGTTGGATTTTAGCCCAAAATATCAGACTGGTGTTCAATTCATATGGAAAATAGCATAACCTTATTGCTTAACAAGAACAAATACATTAAAAGGCTCTTTATTGTACATGATATTGGTTTTAAACAAATATTAAATATAATCATATTTTCTAGGGGAATATTGATGGGTCACTTTCTAGTTCTAAATCCATAATTTGTGGATCAATGTTCTTTAGCAATTGTTATTCTAATTTCCATATTTTCCCTCTCTAATTTGCTTATTCTCCCTCTGTCTGCAGGGGTTTTGTACAGGTACTCTAATTTCCTCCCACAGTCCAAAGATATGCAGATTAAGTTAAATAGTGACTCTAAATTGGCCACAGGTTTGGATATAAGTGTGACTGCCTGTCTGTGTCTATATATCAGTCCTGCTGAAGACTGGCAAGCTGTTCTGGGTGTATCCCGCTTCTCACTTGTCTTCATCTTGGATTGACTCCAGCCCCCCAACAATCCTTCATAGAAAAAGAGTGTATAACTGATGGGATATACAGTACCAAAAGTCAGTCAAAAGTTTGGACACACTTTCTCATTCAATTCAGTGGTAAATTGTGTCCAAACTTTAACTAGTATTATTACTTAATGGACTAAGCTATAGGGCAGCATGGTTCAATTTCAATTCAATTCAATTTTATTTGTATAGTGCCAAATCACAATACAAATCATCTCAAGGCACTTTACAAAAACTAAAACTAAAAACCCAACAATTCCCTTATGAGCAAGCACTTGGCGACAGTGGAGATTGTTGTTTAGTGGTTAGCACAGCCAGAAGGTTCCTGGTTTGAAACCCATCAGGGGCCTTTCTGTGTGGAGTTTGCATGTTCTCCCTGTGCTTGCGTGGGTTTTCTCCAGGTACTCTGGTTTACTCCCACAGTCCAAGAACATGTATGTCAGGTTGATTGGTGACTCTAAATTGCCCATAGGAGTGAGTGTGAATGTGTGAGGTCTGTATGTGGCCCTGTGATGGACTGGTGAGCTGTCCAGGGTGTACCCCTTTTATTCGTGTCCAAAATTTGGTTCTATTCTGCTATTTAAGAATAATAAATAACCAAATAATTACTGGCAATCAACAATTTTATTAATGTAATAGAATCAGCAATGAACCAACAATTGATAAGACAACAAATTACTGTACCAAAGAATTGATGACTAAATAAGCAATTTATAATTTTGGGATGCAAATTGTAAAAAAGGTACAATATTTGTCATTTTCTTTGTTACCTGTGCTGGTTTGCTCGGCTCCATGTCTGGTTCTGATTTTCCTCCATGCTATTTAACCTCTCTGTCTGTCTGGGCTGTTTCTTCCCTGTGGTATTCCTCCTCAGGGTCGTGACCTCTGGCCCTGACAACAGGCCCGGTGAAAGCCTCATCTTCGACCTTTGACCCTCCCCTGAGGTTTTCTGGCTGAGCTTGGCCTTGGTCTTCTCCCTGCCTGGGCTGAGGGAAGAAAATGATTTGTCTTTTATGTCTTTTGTGGGTAGACACATTTTTGTCAGTTGTTCCTTACAGTTTTTCATTCACCATGTCAAAAATGTATCCAAAAGATGATAATCAAAAAGTTTCTTGTAACCCCTACCAGAAGGTTCCCCTTGTTTCCTTGTGTTCCACCGTTGGTGCAGATGGAACAGGTGTGCTGTTGGATCCACAGGGCTTTGTCTTGGTAGATGTTTCCACTTCTGGTGCTTCACTTCCTGGAGAGAATGTGTCTGTACCCTGGCTGATTGGGCCTGAGCAACAGATCGTATTTTGAATTAAACCAATATATACTGTATTTGCCATACATTATTACTTTACTACAGTTTCTGCTTCCATATATACCAACCTGTTCCATGATGTTCTTGCTGCAGGGGCACCAGGGGTTTCGTTTGAGCTTGGACCTTGTTCAGCCAGCTGTCCAGCTGCCACTTGTTGGTGGAGGGGGGCTCGGGCTAGAGAGAAAAAAGCAACTTCTATGTTATCACACACTTCAGAAACAAAACATTTAACATCTCTATTTACTGAATAAGTATAGTCATGGTTTTATAGTGTCACTGTCATAGGAAAATTTAATACAGCGCTAAATAAGTCAAGGTTTGATTTCCTTTAATGCATCTAAATGGGAAATTACCATAAAAAAGACTTAATTCCATTCATTCATTACATTTTTGCAAAAATAAAAAAGTCAGTGAGAAACTGAAAGCAGATTGATTGTGCAGAGCATCATGATGTAGTGAGGATTTCATGTTGTAGATTGGATTCTCTTCCTGTTTTGTAAATTATTTTCCCATAACATATATTTGCCTATGTGTTGCATGGTACTTTGCTGCTCCACTAATTTTCTTTCCTTTCCTCTGTATTTCATTCTCTTACTCTAAAGCTGCATAAGGCTTTGAAACCAGGCATCGTGAAGCTGTTAAAATAATGTGATAAATAATGTTATAATTCTGTTTTCTGCAGCTGGAGTTTTATGGCTTTCAGAACATCATCCAGAGACTGTAGGAAGAGACCATTTAATGTAGATGCAGTCAGACTCCGCAGAACAGCAGTGAATCATGGAAAATAAAGACAGCAATAAAACTGCATCTGTCTCTTTAGGAAATGTAAACAAAATTGGAGTCACTTGTCAGAGCTGAAGACACCCATGACATTATCAATATTTTTTTATTATTGCTTTTATTATGTTACTTTTATTGCTGAATGGGGAGTTCAGAACCAAAATCCAGTGTTACCTCTGTCATTACTTAAAAAAAAAAAAGGGAAGCCGTAAGGCAAGCTTTGACAGCTGCCATAAACAAACACTTGCATGAATCCAGTAATGAATTGATGAATTGCTGTGACCAGATAGATAGATAGATAGATAGATAGACACTTTATTCATCCCCAATTGGAGAAATTCAGATTGTCCTGTAGCTCTTAAAATAACTTTAACAGAGATTCTACTATAAAGTATAAAATAAAATATGAAATATAATTAACGGATAAAGGCACTGAAATCAATAACATATAACATAAATAGCATAAATAACATATCAGTAACATATCAATTACTAAAAATAAGGGATCAATTACTATCAACAATTGCAATTACATACCAATTACATATCAATTACTACTACTACTAATAATCATAATTAATTACTAATAATAACAATTACTATTAAACAGTCTAATGGCTGTGGGGACAAAGGATCTTCTCAACCTCTCAGTTCTGCAGCCCAGTGAGATGAGCCTCCTACTGCAGCTGCTACTCTGTTTAGTCAGTATGTGGTGGAGAGGGTGTTTATTATTGTTCAATATAGAAAGCAGCTTCCTCCATATCTGCTGCTCCACTACAGTTCTGAGAGGGTTCAGTCTCCTGCCTAGCACAGAACAGGCCTTTTTCACCAGTTTGTCCAGACACATAACAGTCCCTGTCCGTAATGCCACACACCCAACAGACAGCAGTATAGAACAGTGTACTTGCCATGACAGTGTGGTAGCACATGCACAACATGTTGGTTCACTGTATGAACCAAGCTGTCTCAAGAAGAAGAGGCATAAGATATGCAGATATGCACATGAAACAATAAAACGAAGGTCAATAATTATAGAATCTTAGTGTAGATGTGCATGTTTCCTTAAACGAAGAAAACTAATTTTAAGTTTTGCTTACGTTATCCTCTCCAACAGTAATGTTATCCATTGTATTAGGCAAAATATACATGAACACACATGAACATACACACACAGATATGTGTTTCACACACACGTTTGTCATCCTACCTCTGGAGTGTTTGTGCGGGAGGCGTGGTTATATTCGCTGTCACTGGAGCTGCTTTCTGATTCATCTGTGTCTGACTCTGAGCTGCTCTCTGATTCACTGCTGCTTCCTGATGCACTGCTAATAAAAAAGACAGAATCATCACATAAGATTGAATCAAATTTTTTTTAAATAGTTTCACTAGATTTTGAGACAGCATGCCTAAATACACTTTCATTCCTGACAGGAAATGAACTGGCACAACAACTAAACATTCCGCTCCGACCGCTAGGGCGCCCCCTACGTGCGGAAGCTCTGGTTGGCCCACAAACTGTAGTTTCATTAGACAGGGATGTCTACCCTTTCTCCATTTCTCTCATCTCTTCTTGCTTGTTTTGACCCCCTGCTAGTTGAAGTAAAAGGAGCTCAATGTGCCAAGCAAGAAGATAAAATCATTCATTATGCAGATGATGGTCTTGGTCTTCCATGACTTTTAAATTCACGACAGAGGCGTAATTAACCTCAGAAACTCTTGGAATATGCAATAAGCAGGTTTAAATCACTTGTTTTGTCTCAGAATAGAACATTCAAGAGTATTAACATTTTCAGGAGGCTGTCGGAGTTATTTCATCTTAATTATGGCCCACTGCTAAAAGAGAAATAGCATGGCTTTACTGGACTTGCCTTCCATTTTTCTTGATTGGCTAGATAGTAAGTCAAGATAAACAATTTTATCTCAAATTAATCATTTTCCTTTTCTATGCAAAAAATGCAGATCTCTGTCTAGTGTTTTCACACTATTGATCCTTCTTGGATCCTCCTTGTAAATATATTGTATATATATATATATATATATATATATATACAAATCTACAACTACTTCAAACCCTTCTTAACATCCTGGTTCATAGTCCTTAAAATAAACAACTTACAAATTAAACTTGCATGCGTGTTAGTGATCAAATTTTCATCACAGCTGCGTAATGAGGCCCTGTCACCTTTACTGGCTCATCTTGCCAGTGACTTTCAATCCGTGTCAGGGTTATTTAAGGAACTTGCTGGGACATGGCGTTCTCTATTGCATTTATTCGTTCTCTGGCTTTGGTTTCAAAATTGTGCCTTCCTTAGTTTGAATGTGACCTGAAATGTTTGTTTGTCTGTAAAGTGGTATGTGAAGCGTTGCACCACTATTGTTTATGGCACACATTTGGAGAACCATGCAGCCTCAGCACAGCTGCTGTTTTACTGGTACAACTTTCATAATAATAGAGATCACAACATTTTGCTATATTCTGTGAAAGTTACTGTCCAAGGTTTGTGTGGCTTTTGCTCAAAGCTTAATTTGAACCAACTGTGGCTGGCTGTGTTTTGCCATAAATTGTTTACCTTTTCTCTTGTTTTGAGAAGGTAAAGTGCTGGCCTGATGGGGAGGCTAGTCATCCTGTCTGTAATTTAATTTATTTACTTTAATAACAAAAAAGAAACAATTTATTGGCCAACATGAAACTCCACTATATTGAATTTCAAATGTTACTTTCAGCTGCTACTGATTTCTATTATAATATTTTGATCTTGTTTTTCATTGGAGAACCTGTGTTTTCTTGTCTTCTTGTCACTTCATAACATAACTATTTCTTCTGATGAAATTACCCTTTTGGTGTAGCTGAATGGTCATTTTATTCTTAGTCATTCTTTGCCATACATACAGTTCTGGTATGTGTAATGTTGTATGCTGCTCAGAAATTATTTCAATTGGCCCTATTCTCCAGCCAATTGGAAGAAAACATGTTTTAAGACAATACATTAATCTCACCAACAATAATCTCACTCAATGATCAAAATCAGCTGGTAAGTGAAACAGAAGTCTTTCTAAGCTGTACAAATGAATCTTTGCGTTCCTGTCCTATTGTGTTTTCATCTCACTTAACCACTTTTGACAAAAAGGATTATAAATGACTGATTCAATAAAATGAAGCATCTCACAGTGAATATACCAAACTGCTATTAATAATCTCATAAACAGTATTTAAAGCAGTTTGATTTTCTCGTCTTCTCTGCTGCTTTTGTTGGCCTTGTGTTCATTCATCCTTCTGCAGTGCTTTGAAATGACCTCCTAGAGGCAACACACCCTCTCCCTTCAACTTAGGAATACACACAAATGCACTCACACACACAAACTGCAATCATGTGTAGTTCTGTGTGTATGTGTGTGTGTGTGTGTGAGTCAGAGAGAGAGAATGTGCATGTAATTTCAGTTCAAGGCTGCCATCACAGCAGGCACCAATCTGTGTGAGCAGTCAAGCAGCAAATCCATCAACTGTTCCTCAGGCAACACAGACACACACACACACACACATACACACAAAGTGGCATACTGTAGAAATGCCCTGTTTTTCTTCTTTTATCATTAGTCATCTTTTTGTCTTTCCCTCCCTCTCTTTTTTAATTCCAATTAAATGTTCACCTCAGTTTGCTCACACCTAGAGCAATGTTGGCAAACACAGCACCATATATGTTTATGTGAGTGGGTTTTCTTCTTTGTGCAGACCTGCCTGTTTGCAATCTCTCCAGTTTTGCGTTTGGAAAACATTACTGCAGTTTCACAAAATGTTTTTTGGAACTGAAAAAAAGCTAGTTAGGTGTTGATTTTACAAAACAATGTAGGTAGCATTGTGTGCTGACAATGTTATATTTATTGTTTGGTGTCAGGGTTGTTGAAGCATCTATTAGACAACCTTGATTCTGTCCTAGAAACATATTGATAAAGCTAAAGTCTGCATTCAGCCTAACCTGCATATGTTTGGACTGTGGGATGAAACTGGAATACCCAGAGAAAACCCACACAGACACAGGGGGAACATGCAAACTGTCATGAGGCGACAGTACGGGCCTTTTCGCACCTCTCACTTCCTCCCCTTTCCTCCTCTTCCTTTCCTGTGTGTGTCTTGTGCCGTGATTGTTTGCAGGTGTGTCGCCCAAGGCCGTGAGGCGCTGATGAGCTTCCACCTGCCACTCCCCTTCACCGACTCCCATAAAAGCCCTGGCTCTGCGCAACCTCGGCGCCAGTTCGTCCGTTTACCCACGCGGTAGTGGAAGATCCCTTAGTAAGAACCTTGCGACCTGAAGTCCTTAGTACTCACCAGTTTGTGTTCTTCCTTTTTTTTCAGACCTTCGCCTCCCTGTTAAACCGGCCCTCCGAGGTCCGCGGCTGGAAGCCTGCGCCGCTCGATCCCTGTTTGTTCCTGGAGACCCCTTGTTTTCTCAGCCCAACCTTCATTGTGTGACTCATCAGCTTTATTCCTCTGTAGTTTCCACAACTCTGCACGTCTCCCTTGTTCTTAAAGATGGGCACCAGTACACTTCTCTCAGGCATCCTCTCACTCTCCAAGATCTTGTTAAGTAGCCCAGTCAAAATCTCTACTGCCACCTCTCCTAATAGCCATAGTGAATAACCAGCGCCCTGTCCACTTTCAATACCACGACTGAGGTGAGACCCTTGAGCAAGGCACCGGACCCCCAACTGCTCCCCAGGCGCTGCAGCACTGGCTGCTTATTGCTCCGTGTGTGTGTTCACTGCTGTGTTTGTGCACTTTGGGTGGTAATGCAATTTCCCCATTGTGGGACTAATAAGGGTAATAACTTAACTTAAACACTTCCATAACTCCACAGGTATGTCGTCAAGACCAACTGCCTTTCCACTCTTCATCTTCTTCAACACCTTCCTCACTTCATCCTTACTGATCTTTGCTACTTCCTGCTCAACAACAGTCACCTCTTCTACTCTGTGCTTTCTAAAATTTTCCTCATTCATCAACTCTTCAAAGTATTCCTTCTATCTATCTATCAAAGTATTCCTCCTTGATGAACCTTCCACACGAACAAAAGTTAGTTATGGAGTTCCACAAGGATCTGTGCTAGGACCGATTCTGTTCACCCTGTACATGCTTCCTTTAGGATATGTCATTAGGAAGCACTCTATTAATTACCACTGCTATGCAGATGACACTCAGTTGTATCTATCTATTAAACCTGTTAACACAAACCAGTTAACCAGACTTTAAGCCTGTCTAACTGACATAAAGGCCTGGATGACCAGTAACTTTTTACTTTTAAACTCAGAGAAAACAGAAGTCATTATATTTGGGCCAAAAAATCTCAGAAATAACTTTTCTAAAATTATAGCTACTCTAGATGGCATAACCCTGGCCTCCAGCACTACTGTAAAAAACCTTGGAGTTATTTTTGACCAGGACATGTCCTTTAACTCACATATAAAACAAATCTCTCGAACTGCATTCTTTCACCTGCGCAACATGTCCAAAATTAGGAACATCCTGTCTCAAAATGATGCAGAAAACTAGTCCATGCACTTGTTACCTCAAGGCTAGATTACCGTAACTCATTACTATCTGGATGTCCCAATATCTCCATAAAAAGCCTCCAATTAATCCAGAATGCCTAGCCAGAGTCCTGACAGGAACTAGCAAGAGAGATCATATTTCTCCTATATTGGCTTCTCTTCATTGGCTCCCTGTAAAATATAGAATAGAATTTAAAATCCTTCTTCTCACATACAAATCCCTTCATGATCAAGCTCCTTCATACCTTAAAGACCTCATAGTACCATATTATCCCAATAGACCACTTCGCTCTCAGAGTGCAGGTCTCCCAGAGTTTCCAAAAGCAGACTGGGAGGCAGAGCCTTTAGTTATCAAGCTCGTCTCCTGTGGAACCAGCTCCCAGCCTGGGTTCAGGAGGCAGACACTCTCTGTACTTTTAAGGCTAGACTTAAAACCTTCCTCTTTGACAAAGCGTATAGTTAGGGCTGGCTTCAGGCAACCCTGAACCATCCCTTAGTTATGCTGCTATAGGTCTAGACTGCCTGAGGACCATCGGTGCACTGAGCTCCCTTACCCTAACCCCCCCCCCCTTCCCCTCCCCTCTCTTCCTCTCCTCCCACCTCATGTATATTCCACCATTGAATGTTACTAACCTTGTGCTCTCTCTCTCCCTTAGTTTGTGCTCTCTCCCTCTCTCTCTGTTCTCTCTGTACCTTCTGCAGGTGTCCCTTGTCCTGGAGCTGTATATCGCTGATGTGCAGTTACTGGTCCCACCAACCTGCAGTGTCTATTTGTTGTTTATTGTTGCTGTTCTTTTCTCTCTGCTCTATCCACTCACCCCAACCGGTCGAGGCAGATGGCCGCCCAAACTGAACCCGGTTCTGCTGGAGGTTTTTTCTTCCGTTAAAGGGAGTTTTTCCTCTCCACTGTCGCCAAGTGCTTGCTCATAAGGGAATTGTTGGGTTTTTAGTTTTAGTTTTTGTAAAGTGCCTTGAGATGTTTTGTATTGTGATTTGGCGCTATACAAATAAAATTGAATTGAATTGCCACACTTGTGGCACCTGTCAACACATTTCCATCCCTGTCCTTAATCACCCTAACCTGCTGCACATCCTTCCCATCTCTGTCTCTCTGCCTCGCCAACCTGTACAAATCCTAGCCTTGAGGTAACAAATGCATGGACTAGTTTTTCTGCATCATTTTGAGACAGGATGTTCCTAATTTTGGAAATGTTGCGCAGGTGAAAGAATGCAGTTCTAGAGATTTGTTTTATGTGTGAGTTAAAGGACATGTCATCACTTTCTCGTCAACTCTGTATCCTTCACCAACATGTCCGTTGAAGTCTGCCCCTAGTGGTCTCCACTAGGGATACCCTGGATCACCTCATCCATCTCCCTCCAGAATTGCTCCTTCTCTTCTAACGCACATCCTACCTGTGGGATACCGTGGGATACCCACTGAGAACATTCAACATCACACCTTCAACTTCCAGCTTCAGACTCATCACCCTATCTGACACTCTCTTCATCTCCAGAACATTCCTAGCAAAATCCGCCTTCAGGATAACTCCTACTCCATACCTCTTTCCATCCACACCATGATAAAACAGCTTGAACCCTGCTCCTAATCTATAAGCCTTACTACCTTTCCACCTGGTCTCCTGAACACCAAGATATCCACCTTTCTTCTCTCCATCATATCAGCCAACTCTCTAGTTTTCCCTGACAAAGTCCCTACATTCAAAGTCCCTACTCTAAGTCCTACACTCCTGCCCTTCCTCTTCTCTCTTTGCCTACAAACACGTCTTCCTCCTCTCCTTCTTCGACCAACAGTAATCCAATTTCCACTGGCACCCTGTAAGTCAACAGCACCAGTGGCGGTCATTGTTAACCCAGGCTGCGACTGATCCAGTATGGAAGTCATATTTGTGATTTGCATGTTTGATTTGGCTTTTATGTCGGATGCCCTTCCTGACACAACCCTCTGCAATTTCCCGGACTTGGGACCAGCACATGAAGACACTGGATTGTGCCCCCCTGTGGTTGCATTGAAGACTTTCTGGTAATAATTTGTGCTAAAGCCGAATAGCCGAAGCAACTGTTAGACCATGATGCCGACAATTGGCTTCATTTTCACATAAACTTGCCAGGATTTTAAAAAGTATCTATTTTAAAGTGCAGTATCCAACATAACATTCTGGACCACTGGTTGGGATAAATACTGTTACTTAAAAATACTGAAAATAACTCATAAAATGTCTCTGATTTTAAATGATAAGCTCAACCAAGGTTACTTTTCAGGCTGACTAGGGGTGGTTGTGCAGGCAGTGTATACACTTTGTCACCGATTTGATCCAAATGCTTCTCATTTTTCCACAAAAATAATACTATTTGATGCTTTCATCCACAACACCTTGTTGATGAGTGCTTAAATTTTAACTTTAGCAAACCAATCGCTTCCCCTGGTGGGCTAGCCCACATTGTGGATAAGACAGTTGGCAAGAAAGTAAGGTGAGAACAAACATCAATCAAGTGCCTGCTTTGTAGGACCGTGCTGTTTGCACTTTATTCAGTAATTATGGAAATACTGGATATGGCTGGGTTTTTGGGACTGCTAAGCAAAGTTAAAAATGTGCCCACAGCCCTGAGCCCAAGGCAGCACATAGGACAATGAATGATTTAAGTGTGCTGCAACATGAAATGTCTCTTTTACTTGAGAGAAACCCTCCGATGGGTTGTACACAGTAGACACAATTGTGCAAGGCACATTTAATAAATTTGATGCTAGTCATTGTATGGCATTTCATATCATCTCCTTATTTACCAAATGATAAAATGAGATATTTCCCCCACTGATAGCCTTGTGTTTTTTGTTTAACTAGTGCTGTGTGAAGTTAAAAAACGTGTCTTTTCATCTCAATGGGATTTCCAGTTGAGTGCTCTGTAGTCTATTTTATTCTGGTAACATAAACAGTATGTTTTGGAGGAACAAGATAAAAGGAAATGGGTATGTGTGTGAAAGCATTACATTTGGCTCACTCTCCTCCCTTTTTTCCATAGGAATCAGCCATCAGCCATTGAAAATAATTCAGTGGGTGCCAAATTAAAATGCAACACCAGCTGGTGCAGAATGACACACTAGTGTTTTACATTTTAGACACCTTTTCATGATCTTTTGTGGAAGTAAATCATCAAGGGGTAAATTTGTGCATAACTATATCTGGAAACATGGTTCAATTAACAAACATACAGTTGTTATTATAAAATATAATAACAGTTATATGAGACATACATGTGAAATGCAAAGCTTCATCCGCAGTTTGTATTTTTATTTTTTTTCTTCACTGTTCATACAAGTGTATTTCTGTATGGCTTATACCTCAATACAAATCTGCTTATTTAATACACAGTGCCTCTACTCTTTATTTTCTGTGTGTATGCCTTTTTCGATCTTGCAGAGGTAACACAGATAAGACTTACAAAACAGTCTTTGTCAGATCTTCAGGCTTCAGTGGAGGCTTTGGTATCTGTTTATTTGTGTGATAAAATCACAAGCACAACAAAGGAAATGAAAGTCGTACAGCTTTGACAAAATGATCTGTTGGTTTGATATGTCCAGTGGGTCTCACAAGATCCAAATGACTTCCACATACAAGCTGCTGCTAAGCTAGAGGCTGCACTACAGGTCAGAAGTGAGTTTACAAAGCTGACCATATTCATGGTTGGAACAGTCAACAAGGTCAAGTAGAAAATGGGCAGTAACCAAATTTTCTCTCTTTACATCACACCAGAGAGCTACCTAAAAGGTTAGTTCATGTTCTCAGTAAAAGGACATGGCCATAAAGCAGATTGTTTCCAACTCTGGCTGCTGGAACTGTGCTGTTTGTAGCCTGCATCCCTTTGCTCCTAGCAGCTTCTCGAGATTACCCATCTGACTGCACTAATGATGAACAGTGTATCAGGAGTTTCTTTTATTTTTTCTTCTGTTTAGGTTTTGTTTAGTTTCTGTTTTTAAGGATACATCAATTTTATGTTTCATCCTAGGTCTTTGGATACACATTCACTTGCCACTTATTGTTTATACAATGAGGAAATTTGGATTATTTATTAAACTACCTTGACACACTTTTGAATGAAGTGTCAAAACCCGAAGGTCTAAGTTTTTTAAAAGACCGAAACACTCACAGACTGGTACTCAGTGCAGGCAGGGTTTTATTAAAGAAACAAACACAGGAAACTTAAACTGAGGACTCGGGAAAACAGGAACACTAACCAGACAAGATAAACACAGGGCTCGGAAACTGACACATGAACACAGAACTCGAAGGAACAGAAACCACGTACACAGAACTCAGACTACACAGAACTCGGAGGTGCAGAGGCACGTACACAGAACTCGGGTGGATGCCGAAGCACGCACACATAACTCGGGGTGCCGAAGCACGTACACAGACTCGGGGGTGCCAAAGCACATACACAGAACTCGGGGGTGCCGAAGCACATACACAGAATACAGTCTGGTCACTCACACTCTGGGGGACACAGACTCATACGGGAAACTCAGAGGAAGACACTAGGACAGAACACGGGACATCCACCCTGGGTCACGCACACACTCGGGGACTCACAGGGGAACCCAAACACAAGCACATGAACACAGGACATCCAGCCTGGGTCTCACACACTCCTGGGGACACAGCAGGGGATGCTAACACACACACACGCAAGACTCGGGAACGGCCTGGGTCACGCACACAGACGGGACACTTCAGGCACACAGACACACAGACACAGAACTCGGGAGAAGCCTGGGTCACACACATATTTGGAGACACTTCAGGCACACAGACACAGAACTCGGGAGAGACAGAGTACAACACTAGACAAGACGGAGGACTAGGAGGAGAACAGAAAGAAAAGGGCTACTTAGCAAACAAGGCTCCAAAGGCAAAAATCCAAACAGGGAAAAACTCTGCTTGGACAGGAACAAAGATCTGGAAATGTCTGGCAATTCAGAAACACTGACTGAGATGACATGACACCCTGGCAAAGACTGTGGGAGAAGGAGGGGTATTTAAACTAAGAGGGAAAAACGACACGGGTGAAAATCAAAATCAAAACAAGGTAACACGAATAGACAGTGTGGATCCTGCACAGTCTTTCAAAATAAAAGTCCATGGCAGGAAGTCCATGGCAGGATCCTGACATGAAGAATATAAACTCTAAACAGGACAAATGGTACAATGATTTGCAGAAACTTTTTTATCCATTTTCTCTGTTTTTTTTACAGTTTAGAACTTTTAAATTATGCATGTTTATCCTCCTACTCCTTATAAAAGATATTAGAAAAGAACTTAGCATCCTATGATCTTTATGATTTCATCCATGTGCTCTTACAAACCCTTCAAGGTCCAGCTGAGTTACAGAGTATAGTTCAGGTTGGACTGTAACACCAGCAGGAATAGAACATAACAAAAACAATCAACGGACAATAAACTGTTACAGCTTTTTTTTCTCTCTTTGCAATCTCTTATGCTGGAAAACTGATCAGCGTCTAAAGACAATGCAGCAGATGGCTTTGAGCCACACAGGCCATGGCTAAAGATAAACTGCAACCCCATGGTGAAAACAGGTAAATACTTGTTCTTAAACAACTAGTGAGTAAAATATGTAGAATTATAAGGATATTATGGAACTGTAAAGTGAAGCTGCCAAGGCCGTCTGGGCTCAGTTCATCTGTCATCACAGCTGGTTCTACAGTCTCTTTCTATCTCAGTCACTCACACTCCCACATGTATGTGGAGTCCAACATGTACATTCATGTGTGTTTATGTGCAGACTTGTACATGTCTTTATTTGACTCTACGATGTGTGTAAATCTATGACATGAAGCATTTCTGACAGGATTCAGTACATTACTACTGAATCATATGTGGATTTTGTATTTTGGGTTACATTTTCTAGAATTGTTGCTACATTCATTTTAACAATGATTGTACTGGTGACCTGTCAAGGGTGTACCCCTGCCTTTCACCCACAGAGAGGTGGGATAGGCTCCAGCAGATCCCTGTGACCCTGGTTAGGACTAAGTGGGTATAGATGATGGATGGATGGATGATGATTGCATTTTTTTGGTTATTTTCTACCAATCCCATACAGAGTATAAACCAATAAATTAATTTGGTGCACTCATCATAATGTCTGTGACTGTAGAATAGGGTTTAGTTAATCTGTCTATGCCATAGACCTTCATTGCTGCCCAAAAACACAAGTGAGCCAACTGTGTCATAAATTATGAAGTTATGAAATTATGAAGTCTGAAAAATGTTTTTCTTTATTACTTTTAGCATTCATCAATATGTGAATGAATGACCAATTAGTGGCTGTGTGTGAGTTTGCCCACAGCTGTACTATGTTGAAGACTACAGTCTAGTTTTCCATTCCTATATATTGTGTGTGTTGTAATGTGCTCATGCAGCAGGTGCAGTGACTGTGATTTGCCTGACTAACATCTGCCCCCCACACCAATAAACCTGTCTGTGCTTTAACAAGTCAACATGTTTTTGTTATTGATCATGAATGAGTGCATTCATCTCTATAGGGCAAGTAGCGTGAGACTACTGAATTTTCTTTCAGCAGATTTGCTTCCCTACTGTAGATACATAAGTGATCAACAAGTAAACTATTGTTTTTCTCCAGCACTGTTACAGTATAAGGACTAAGAAGTAAAAATGAAACCACTTGTTTTTCTAAAGTTAGTTATTACCATGCTTTGGAGAAAGACTCAGACAACTCCAATGTCACAAAAACTGCTAAACCAGTAAAGGTAACCTGAAAGGCTTGTTTACAACATCATTCAATAGAAACATTTTAGTGCAAAATTGCTTCATTGCCAAAATGAGTAGATTATAATGTGAACTGATAATTTGAAATTGTAAACAGAACTCTTCCCTCTTTTTCCTCCAACATGACAAGAATGCACCATTAGACTCTGAAAATATATTAAGAAGCCCAGTTGTTTCTGTTAATTTTATGTGTACTTTTGTCTCTGTCCTCTTGTCTGTATATGTTTGACACAGAGTAACACAGAGTAAGAGTGCCTGTCAGCTATTAGTGTAATCAGTAATTAGGAGGCTGTTATGATGTGAATTCTAAGTTCCGGTCTTGGACTTTTATTTTGGGGCAGTTTCCTGTTTTCTCCCGTGTGATCTTAGTTAGCTTTTTCTCATTAGTTCATTAGTTTCACCTGTGTTAATTAGTCTTCGGGTCTGTCTATTTATACCCCGTGTCTCTTTGTTCTCTGTCGGAGTATTGTGTTGTATGTATCACAACCTATGTTTGAGGAGTATTTTCTGTCCGTGCTAATTTCTGTTTGTTTTTGTGTCTGAAACGCTGACTGACGTTATTGTTTGCCTGCCTGCCTGCCTGCCCGCCGAGTGGCGGAGATTCCCTGTTTATTGTGCCTGAGCCCTGGACGATCCAGGGGAAATAAAACCTGCTTGTCCTGCACTTGGGTCCTACCTCTCCTCCTTCATCATCATCACACCACCACATCATAACAGAGGCATATTTTCTGCTCACTGCAATACAAACTAAACTACATTATTCTTCTACACCAAAAACATTCATATGTTTCCTTTTGGTGGGCACAGCGAAGGACACATTTACTGCACAACCTGCATGAGCAGACTGCTTTTATTATTGCTCTTAAATGCAAACACATTCATCTCTCTTGAGTTGTACTATAATGACTCCCACTATGATTATACACTGCACTATTGCTGCTAGTATTTTTATTACTAGTAGTATTACTACTAAAATAATTTAGAAACAGAACAAAGAAAATCCATATAACCCCACACAGTTTTTCTTGTCGGAGTATTTATTGAGAGATGCACAAAGGACAAGAACAGTGTATCAGGAGTCAAGAAAATACAGTTAGTGTAAAGATTTCAAAGATTATATAGCAGTAATATAAAAATGGTACGGTCTAATATATATTTTGGTGGTATGGATAGGGTGGCTCTGTGTGTCTGTGTGTGTGTGGTATAGCAGCAATTAAAAGACTGGCATGTGGGTGAGGTTAGTGCAAGAATTAAAAAAATACGTGTGTCTGTATAGGATGGTGTGAGGTGTGTGAGTTAGAGAGTGTGTGAATGTGTGTGTGTTGCTTCTCAAAGGGGATGTAACCAGACCAGTTGATCACTCACAGCATCTCTAGTCCCAGTGTCCCTGTGGATGTGTGTCTGTGTGGTGTTCAGTGGATTGGGCTGCAGAGTGAATGGGCTCATTAGTGGTAGCAGAGTAACACATGGCCTGGGGCACACACAAGCACACGGCTCTCTCTCGGTCTCTCTCTCTCTCTCTCTCTCTCTCTCTCTCTCTCTCTCTCTCTCACTCACACACACACACACACACACAGTCACACAGACTTGCATGCTAATGCCCTCAGACTGTGAACACAACAAGCCACATTAGTAAAATATTCTTATATTCTTATGCACCAGTCTGGGCTGTACAACACATTGTAAGTAAAAGACAAACGTCTAGCCTGGAAAAACATATATTAAAAATGTCTATTAACATATAAAAAAAGCTCTCCGTAAAGCCAGAACTGCGTACTATTCATCACTAATAGAGGAAAATAAGAACAATCCCAGGTTTCTTTTCAGCACTGTAGCCAGGCTGACAAAAAGTCACAGCTCTGTTGAGCCCAGTGTTCCCTTAGCTCTCAGCAGTGATGACTTTATGAGTTTCTTTACAAATAAAATCACAACTATTAGAGATAAAATTCAGCAGATGCTTCCTATACCTGCAATAAATGAATCTTCTACTACAGTAGCTCTTGAATCATCTGTAGGACCTCAGTTATGTTTATGTTTCTCTCCCATAGGTCTCTCTGAATTCACATCATTGCGTCATCAATCATCAATCATCAATGTGTCTCTGAGACCCCATCCCGACTAGACTGCTTAAAGACACCCTGCCATTAATTAACTCATCTTTAATAGACTTAGTAAATTTATCTCTAGAATCAGGCTACATACCACAGGCCTTTAGACTGCAGTAATCAAACCCTTACTCAAAAGCCTAGTCTTAAACCAGGTATGACTGGTTTTTGACTGGTAACAGAGGAACAGCGCTGAAATGGTTCCAATCCTAATTATCAGAAAGATTCCAGTTTGTTCATGTCCATGATGAACCTTCCACACGAACAAAAGTTAGTTATGGAGTTCCACAAGGCTCTGTGCTAGGACCGATTCTGTTCACTCTGTACATGCTTCCTCTAGGCTATGTCATTAGGAAGCACTCTATTAATTACCAGTGCTATGCAGATGACACTCAGTTGTATCTATCTATTGAACCTGTTAACACAAACCAGTTAACCAGACTTCAAGCGTGTCTAACTGACATAAAGGCCTGGATGACCAGTAACTTTCTACTTTTAAATTCAGAGAAAACAGATGTTATTGTATTTGGGCCTAAAAACCTCAGAAATAACTTTTCTTAAATTATAGCTACTTTAGATGGCACAGCCCTGGTCTCCAGCACTACTGTGAAAAACCTTGGAGTTATTTTTGACCAGGACATGTCCTTTAACTCACACATAAAACAAATCTCTAGAACTGCATTCTTTCACCTGCACAACATTTCCAAAATTAGGAACATCCTGTCTCAAACTGATGCAGAAAAACTAGTCCATGCATTTGTTACCTCAAGGCTAGATTACTGTAACTCATTACTATCTGGATGTCCCAGTATCTCCATAAAAAGCCTCCAGTTAATCCAGAATGCCACAGCCAGAGTCCTGACAGGAACTAGCAAGAAAGATCATATTTCTCCTATATTAGCTTCTCTTCATTGGCTCCCTGTAAAATATAGAATAGAATTTAAAATCCTTCTCCTCACATACAAATCCCTTCATGATCAAGCTCCTTCATACCTTAAAGACCTCATAGTACCATATTATCCCAATAGACCACTTCGTTCTCAGAGTACAGGTCTACTTGTGGTTCCCAGAGTTTCCAAAAGCAGACTGGGAGGCAGAGCCTTTAGTTATCAAGCTCGTCTCCTGTGGAACCAGCTCCCAGCCTGGGTTCAGGAGGCAGACACTGTCTGTACTTTTAAGGCTAGACTTAAAACCTTCCTCTTTGACAAAGCGTATAGTTAGGGCTGGCTTCAGGCAACCCTGAACCATCCCTTAGTTATGCTGCTATAGGCCTAGACAGCCCGAGGACCACCCCCCCCCCCCGAGATGATTTGTATTGTGATTTGGCGCTATACAAATAAATTGAATTGAATTGAAAAATTGATCCCAGTGCCAAAATCAGCAGTTTACATAAATTCTCTCCAATGTTCTGTGATATATGCAACCAATATTTCTAGTAATGATTAATTAGGTGACATGTTTCCCCAAGATGTTATAAGAAAACCATAATGTATAAAGCTGATGATAAATCTTTAAAATAAAGGAAATGGAGCCTCCAGAAATGAGAAGGCTAAGGAAAGTTGTTGTTGACAATCATTCATCTACACAGCCTCCTGAATATATATAGTTCAGTTATCTTAATCCAAAACATAAATTTGGGGCAGCTGAAGAAGATCATATCTTATTCCCATAACTAGATCAAATTAGAAAGAAGATGAAAGAAAAACTGGTCTCAGTGATGACTAAAACATTTCTGAAAATATATTTTTAACCATGCCCTTTATTACACTGCTTTAATATTACAATGCTATTATGAGGGAAATTTACACTTTGACAGACATCATGTCTGCGTGGAGGTAGTAGACAATATGTCTGCTACCTCCCTGTGTGACCTGTGTGAATTCAACAAAGACTTTTGACACGGCTTTGTGTTCATTAGGAAGCAGACGAAACGTCATAGACATGATAATTATATTACATATGCCACCCTGCCCGCATGATTTACATGTGAGTGACTCTGATGTGTAAATTAATCTGCTTAACAGATATAAATGTTGATCATTTTCTGTGTTCGGGGTCAGTCGGTATTGACCCGTTCTGCAGATTGTATGCTCTGTTGTGACTCTGCTGTTTTACCTATTAAACTTGCCCCATCCTTTTACCTGAGATTTGCCTCCAAGCGCTTTTTGCCACGGTAGTTATATACTTTCTATGAATTTTAGTTAATGAAGTCCTTTAAATGTTGAAATATGCCATTCTGTCTGGGACTCTTTCGGCTGCTAAATTTACAAACACTAACAGCCCCATGCTATTTATGAATGATTGGAACAATGAAATAAGACGTGCAGAGAGAAGAAGAAGAAGAAGAAGTACTTTATTAATCCCCAAGGGGAAATTCAGTTGTTACAGCAGTTATTAAATTTGAGATTATTTAAATTATATTGATTAATAGTAATTCATAAAGTAATTAATAAAGTAATAATGTAATTAACTATTTATTTGGGGGGGTTTGTGTGTGTGTGTGTGTGTGTGTGTGTGTGTGTGTGTGTGTGTGTGTGTATGTGTGTGTGCGTACATGCGTGTGTGTGTGTGTGTGTGTGCGTTATTGTTTATATTGAGGAATTATAGTCTTATGGCCATGGACACAAAAGACTTCCTGAATATTTCAGTCTTGGCTTTAGGAGGAATTCGTTTGTGGCTGAATGAACTTCCCATTCGCCACAGTTCCTCATGAAGTGGGTGGGCAGGATTGTCCAATATGGAGTTCATTTTGTCCACCATCCTCCTCTCTGCCACAGCCTCCAGACTGTCCAGTTCCAGTCCAACAACAGATTTTGCCTTCCTGATTAACTTATTTAGTCTGTTGGCCTCACCAGCCTTGATGCCACCCTTTTTTCTTGATATTGAGCTTTAGACAGTTGTTGTTACACCAATCAAAGCTTTTTATCAAGTGTCTGTATTCCTCATCATTATTATTGTTGATGCATCCAATGATTGAAGAGTCATCAGAGAACTTTTGGAGGTGACAGGTTCCTGAATTGTAGCGGAAGTCTGAGGTGAAGAGTGTAAACAGGAATGGTGCTAGTACAGTTCCTTGAGGTGCAACAGTGCTGCTCATCACCACATCAGATATGCAGCCATCTAAGCGAACAAACTGTGGCCGCCCAGTGAGGTAATCTTTGATCCACTCCACCATATCTGCCGGAACATCCATATCCTGCATCTTTGCACTTAGCAGGTGGGGCTGAATAGTGTTGAAAGCACTTGAAAAGTCAAAAAACATGACTCTCACAGTGTTGCCCTGCCTCTCCAGATGGGAGTATGCTCTGTGCATTAAGAAGAACACACTCCGATGTGTTCTTGATATGCAAACTGCAGGGGGTCCAGAAATTCAGACGCTTGGGACCTCAGGTGTTGCAGGACCAGTCTCTCAAACACTTTCATGACATGTGATATTAGCGCTACTGGTCTGAAGTCACTAAGGGTACTGGAACGGCCTCTTTTTGGTAATGGGACAATACAGGAAGTTTTCCATAACTTAGGCACCTTTTTGAGCCTCAGAGAGAGGTTGAAGAGTTTTTGAAAAACCTCTGCAAGCTGTCCAGCACACACCTTAAGTACTCTGGGACTGATCTCATCTGGTCCTTTTGCTTTGTTGGCCTTTAGTTTAGCTAGTTCCTTCCTCACCTGTTCTGTGGCAAAGAACAGGTGAGGAAAACATTGTTTTACTCTTGACTCTGACTTATAAACACAAAACAAAAAATAAGATAGAAGCACCCAGAGTCATTACTTAAGTACAAGCAGTAATACTGCTAGGCAAAAATACTCCTTTACATGTAAAATTCATGCATTCATGATTTAAAAAGTAAAGCAGCATCATCAGCTGAATAGAATTTTGCAGCAATACTTACAGGCCCAGAGTTTATACCACATTATTGGATTATTCTTCCCTATAGCTATAACCAGCATTTTAATTTTGGTAGTTGGCCAAGCTGGAGCTACTTTAAATATGGTACATACTTCTGGACTGTTAATATTGCAATGTGTAATTTAAAACAGTATATCATCTTACTGAAGAATGCTTTGTATACAAAACCTTAAATGTGCAAGGTAGCTGTCAAATATAGTAGAGTAAAAAGTATTATTTTCCTGCAGTGGAGTAAAAGTCTCCTTCTCCCCTCATTTAAAATTGTATTTATGTTAAATTATCATAATCCCCGACAACAGATGCAACACTGTACCAAACACTTAAAATATTGGAATACAGTGATAAAAAAGAAGGTTTTGCACACAAGTAAAACCCAATACTACAGCCAGGGCAAAGATTTTAATTCCAGCATCATAACCTTTCAGCTTGATATTCAAACATGTGTTGACATATTTTTACTGCTTTTGGATGGACATCAAGTGTTAAATCTGGTTAGGCCACAACGTGACTACATTTTTAGAAAGAGGCCTAAGGAAATTTTATTTACTGACTTTCTATTATTATCTGTGTATGTACTGTATATCTTGTGATGACATATGTTATGTTTCATCCTTTTGAATCATAATCCCAGGTGAGCATAGAGAGGCACTGGCGATTGTAATACACTAACCTACAAGTAGTGAGTATATAGGAGGATAATTTTAAATGGCAGAGAGCTGAGTGGCTGCTGACTGAGGTTATCATTCACAGATGTTTCAGTAACCTAGAGCCACTACATCTCCAGAAAGCTATAGTAAAGCTATAATGCAGTAATCTTCAAACATGACAAATTCTAGAAAGAATGTCTGGTCCACAGCTAAACAATTACACACTGATAAGCATCGCCTCTTGATCTGTTAAATTTGAGGTGAAATCCAGTCAAACAATACAACCATACACCTCCACTGCGGGTCATGTCACTGGTTCCAGATTCCAGTGTTCCACAGTCACAGTGACATCTTTCACCTTAACACTGCTTTCAACAACAATTAAAGGAAAAAAGACCAGAGAATCATCCAACACTGATCTTGGCTGCCTCAATTGTACGTTTCAGGGAAGAAAACGTTTATATAGCTTGTTGTTTAGCTTATACTGAAAGTCACACACTGCACTGACTTTATATACTGTCAAAAATATGCTGGCCACCATACATAGACCAGTGATGCTTTGGCTAAATGTCCACATGCAGACTCCATATAGCTTACACTTAAATTTTGCTAAGCCAATACAACATGCCATATCTAACAATGTTTTACAGGATGTAATATGTGCTCACCTTTGCTCCACTGTGTTATACTATACCATAGTATAGTATTTGAGTATTTTTCTTACCTTGGGGCTGTGCCTTTGGCTTTGGGCTTGTCAGACACCTGTCAATACACATGCACAGAAATAAAATGTATGTTAATACCATTAATATAAAACTACAGAACATGCAGTGCTGTTTAGCATCATACAGGATGTGGCTTTTTCACCAGGATGTGTTTCTCCTGTATCTAAGATTGCATTAAATGAAATGATTAGACCAACATCTGATTACTGCCAATGTGCGTACTTCTTCTCTCACTGATTAGACTCATGCTAATTATCTTGTGGTAATTTAATCTATATATAGTATAAAAACCAACTGTCAACACCAAACATTTAATATAATAGCCATTAAAATTATAAAGAACATATAAATATAATTTTACTTTTTTTGTAGCAGCACCGTGTTCCCAGGCAACATTTAACCTAAAAGCTGTAAACTGCAAAATTGGGATTCACTTTTTTATGCATGCTTGTAAGTTTTTACCTTTGGTGGTGATGGGGTAGTCAGGTCACTACTAATCTGTGTTTCAGTCATAATATTACAAAATGGTCATAATAAGTTATGAATACATTTTTCAGGGGAATAAACTTCAAAAAAGTTGTGAGGTGAGTTAATACTGTACTATCATGAAAAATGCAGTCGCACCGTATTCATGTGCAGTCTCATTTTTTTACTCCTCTGGCTTGTGCGACTTATATAGTGAAGTGACTTATATGTGTTAATTTATTGTCATTTAGTTGCATAGTCACTAGTGATGGATGACACTCTTGGCACTCTTGACTCAATGGAAGATAATACTGTACACGTTTATGTTCACACTAAACTCTAACTCCTAGTGTAACACAAGTGAAAAAATCACACAAAAGAAAGCGCTATACTGCAGACTTCAAAGTGCAGTTAATAAAGTCTGAAGCTGAAACACAGTTTGGAATGAGTGTCGACATCCAGACAGCCTGAGAAAGAAGGAGGAGATGCTGTTTCATCTCCCCCCCACCCCCATAATGTACTTCTGCTTGTTGTTATGCCTAGCCTATGTTCTTCATAAAAAATACGGTAAATGTTTTGAGTGAAAAGCATTCCTTTACAAAGAAGATGTAATATTTTGCAAAAAGACAACATTTTAACAACACTATAGAAGGGTTAGGTTCTAGTTTTTAGGTTGAAACGTTTCACTACTACTACTGCATAAATGTTTCGGCCTAAAAGCTAGAAGTCCAGTTGCCATGACTCAACCTCTAGACTGGCTTCATGTATTTAGACACCTCACATGGCATCACCCCACTTGCTGACAAACTGCCAAATAACCTGCAAGACAAGTGGATGTTAGAGGGAACGAAATCTAAACAAAGACACTTCCACATTTTCCTCCTTCTACTACTTCATACAAGGCGAAGCAGAACAAAGAACAATGAGAAATTACCCTAGGTTTTAAGTCATTTGTATCGACTCTCATGCCCACTCCAGCTACACGACAGCCATTATGGAAGGATTTGAAAGTCAAGAGCTCCTGACTCGGTCCAGAAAACAGAAGTAAACACAAGATAACTCAGTCCCCACTACTGAATTGATAAGCAAACAGTGCACCATTCATAATAAACCACACCCACTGAAAAACTGTAGAGCCTTCAGAGAAAAGATATTAGACGAGTGCAAGGCATATGTCAAAGAACAAAACATTTGCTTCATCCACTCACCAGGCAAGGGACTGCATGGCAGAAATAACATGTTCAGAGTGCAACAGTGACAAACATGCACAAAACCACCTCAGCATGCACTCAAATATTCTTAAGTAGAGGTCACTCCTGCTCAAAAATATGTCTCGCCTATGTATATCCAAAGGGATGTCCAGATAAGAAAATCAAGGCCTATGCCATCATAGATGACCAGAGCAACAGGTCATTAGCAGGATCAGCCTTTTTTGATCCCTTTGACATTTCAATGGACTTTATATCACCATACATACTTAAGACATGCACTGGGGTTTCCAAGACAAATGGCGACACAACTGACAACCTCTTCATACAGTCAGTCCATGGTCAGTTCAGCTCTCCTCTGCCTTCATTGCTATAATGTGATGCACTACCAGACAATAAGTCCGAAATTCCGACGCCAGAAGCTGTGCAAGCTCATTCACACCTCAGACACCTGGCAGGTAAAATCTGTTTTTTTTTTTGTTTTTTTTGCTGCTGTTAGGCCGAGACATAATCCAGGTGCATAAGGTGTTCAAACAAGTCAATGGCCCAATAAATGCTCCATTTGCGCAGAGACTAGCACTTAGGTGAGTCATCGTAGGTGAAGTTTGTTTAAGTGGGGCTCATAAGCCAACTGCTGTGGGCTCCTATACGACTGGTGTTCTAGAAAATAGATGTCCAAGTTTCCTCCCACCCTGCCAGAATAGTTTCCAAGTCAAAGAACAGTTCCCATCAGAGTGTGAACCCTGGGACACTCGTAGTTCAAGTCAAATCAGTACATCTTTCAACAAAGTGAGAAGGATCAAATGCTAGCCCCCACTCTAGAGAACGAAGCCTTTCTAAAAATCATGGAATGAGATTTCCACCAAGATGACACAAACAGATGAATATCTTCACCTCCTTTCCGCTCCCTTCCAAATAGAAACCTTGCTGCCAGCCGCTTAGAGTCTCTCTGCTGCACACTAAAGAAACGTCCTGAAATGGAGAAACACTTCATGGACTTCATGCAGGAGCTGTTTGACAAGGATCACGTGGAGCCAGCTTCAGCCCTGGGGGAAGAAGAGGAATGATGGTACCTGCCTTTCTTTAATGTTTATCACCCACAAAAACCAGGGAGCATTAGAGTTGTCTTTGTTCCACTGTTTTCTCGTACAGGAGGGGCACAGGAACTTCCTCCAGTTCCTCTTGTACCACAATAACAACTCACAAAGAGAAGTTGTGGAGTTCAGGATGATGGTGCACATGTTCGGCAATAGCCCTTCACCAGCTATCGCCATGTTTGGCTCAAGGTCAGACACATATTGCTGTGCTGAAGCAAAGCAATTCATTCAAAGACATTTCTATGTCGACAATGGACTGAATCGGGACTACATCTGAGGCAGTTAAGCTCTTTAAAAACATTCAAGATTTGCTTACTGCTTCCAATATGGGGCTCCATAAAAATGCCTCCAATGGCCGTGAGGTCATGAAAGTGTTTTCCAGTGACGATTTTGCAAGGGGGCTCAAGGATTTAGAAAATCAGCACCATCCATACAGAGAAGTTTAGGAGTACATTGAGACATTGAAAAGGACACGTTCACCTTCAGAGTCTCTGAGGCTGAGAAGCCTTACACAAAGAGAAGTGTACTGTCCACAATCAACAGTCTTTTTGATCCTCTGGGGTTTGCAGTAGCAGCAAGAGAGGGCGCTGTTACTGGAACTCATCAAGGAGACTCATGGGACCACTCCCTGCTGCCATGTTTAAGGAATAGTTATAATAGAAAAGCGCTCTCAAACACCTTGATATACTCACGTTCCAAGACCATACTGCTCCTTGCCAATGCAGCGCACAAGAAATCCTCTGTGATGCATCAACCCAAGCCATAGCTGCTGTGGCTTACGTAAAAGGCTACGAACAGTGATGGTAAGGCAAAGATGGCGTTCATATTGGGAAAGGCTAAGCTTGCACCCAAGCCCGAACTTACCATTCCCAGGCTTGAGCTGTGCGCCACGGTGTTCATTGTCAATTAATTTCAATTTTATTTGTATAGCGCCAAATCACAATACAAATCATCTCAAGGCACTTTACAAAAACAAAAAACCCAACAAATCCCTTATGAGCAAGCACTTGGTGACAGTGGAGAGGAAAAACTCCCTTTAACGGAAGAAAAAACCTCCAGCAGAACCGGTCTCAGTTTGGGCGGCCATCTGCCTCGACCAGTTGGGGTGAGTGGATAGAGGAGCGAGAAAAGAACAGCAACAATAAACAACAAATAGACACTGCAGGTTGATGGGGCCAGTAACTGCACATCAGCAATATACAGCTCCAGGACTGGGGACATCTGAGAGAGAACAGAGAGAGAGGGAGAGAGCACAAACTAGAGGAGAGAGATAGCACAAGGTTAGTGACATTCAATGGTGGAATATACATGTGAGGGGGGAGGAGAGGAAGAGAGGGGAAGGGAAGGGAGGGGAGGGTTAGGGTAGGGGAGCTCAGTGCACCGATGGTCCTCGGGCAGTCTAGGCCTATAGCAGCATAACTAAGGGATGGTTCAGGGTTGCCTGAAGCCAGCCCTAACTATACGCTTTGTCAAAGAGGAAGGTTTTAAGTCTAGCCTTAAAAGTACAGACAGTGTCTGCCTCCTGAACCCAGGCTGGGAGCTGGTTCCACAGGAGAGGAGCTTGATAGCTAAAGGCTCTGCCTCCATTCTGCTTTTGGAAACTCTGGGAACCACAAGTAGACCTGCACTCTGAGAATGAAGTGGTCTATTGGGATAATATGGTACTATGAGGTCTTTAAGGTATGAAGAAGCTTGATCATGAAGGGATTTGTATGTGAGAAGAAGTATTTTAGGTGGGAATGAAGAGAAGCTAATATAGGCGAAATGATCTCTCTTGCTAGTTCCTGTCAGGACTCTGGCTGCAGCATTCTGGATTAACTGGAGGCTTTTTATGGAGATACTGGGACATCCAGATAGTAATGACTTACAGTAATCTAGCCTTGAGGTAACAAATGCATGGACTAGTTTTTCTGTCATTTTGAGACAGGATGTTCTTAATTTTGGCAATGTCGCATGAAAGAAGTGAAAGAAGGCAGTTCTAGAGATTTGTTTTATGAGTGAGTTAAGGGACAGAAATGGTCAAAAATAACTCCAAGGTTTTTCACAGTAGTGCTGGAGGCCAGGGCTATGCAATCTAAAGTAGCTATAATTTTAGAAAAGTTATTTCTGAGGTTTTCAGGCCCAAATACAATAACTTCTGTTTTCTCTGAAATTAAAAGTAGAAAGTTACTGGTCATCCAGGCCTTTATGTCAGTTAGATATGCTGGAAGTCTGGTTAACTGGTTTGTGTTAACATGTTTCATAGACAGATACAGCTGAGTGTCATCTGCATAGCAGTGGTAATTAATAGAGTGCTTCCTAATGACATAGCCTAGAGGAAGCATGTACAGGGTGAACAGAATCGGTCCTAGCACAGAACCTTGTGGAACTCCATAACTAACCTTTGTGCACGTGGAAGGTTCATCATGGACATGAACAAACTGGAATCTGTCCGATAAATAGGATTGGAACCATTTTAATGTTGTTCCTCTGATACCAGTCACATGCTCCAGTCTCTGTAATAAGATGTTGTGGTCATTAGTGTTGAATGCAGAACTAAGGTCTAGGAGGACAAGTATAGAAACAAGTCCATTATCTGAGGCTAAGAGAAGATCATTGATGACTTTTAACAGTGCTGTTTCTGTACTATGATGTGCTCCAAATCCTGATTGAAATTCTTCAAATAGTTCATTCCTGTGTAAGTGGTCTGATAGTAGCTTAGCAACAGCTTTTTCAAGGATTTTAGAAATAAATGGCAGGTTGGATATTGGTTTATAATTAGCCAAGACTCCTGGATCAAGACTCGGCTTTTTGAGTAAGGGTTTGATTACTGCAGTCTAAAAGGCCTGTGAGACAAATTTACCAAGTCTAATAAAGATGAGTTAATTAATGGCAGGGTGTCTTTAAGCAGTCTAGTCGGGATGGGGTCTCAGAGACACGTTGATGATTTAGATAAAGCAACTACTGATGTGAATTCAGAGGGACCTATGGGAGAGAAGCAAACTAAACATAACTGAGGTCTCACAGATGATTCAAGAGCTACTGTAGTAGAAGATTCATTTATTGCAGGTATAGGAAGCATCTGCTGAATTTTACCTCTAATAGTTGTCATTATATTCGTAAAGAAACTCATAAAGTCATCACTGCTGAGAGCTAAGGGAACACTGGGCTCAACAGAGCTGTGACTTTTTGTCAGCCTGGCTACAGTGCTGAAAAGAAACCTGGGATTGTTCTTATTTTCCTCTATTAGTATGCTATTCTGGCTTTACGGAGAGCTTTTTTTATATGTTTATAGACTGTTTTTCCAGGTTAGATAAAATTGCTCTAAGTCTGTGAAACGCCACTTCCTTTCCAGCCTTTGTGTTGCCTGCCTTAAGGTACGAATATGTAAATGTACCATGGAGCTAATCTCCTCTGATTCACTAACTTCTTTTTCAGAGGGGCCACAGTATCAAGCGTTCCACGCAGTGAAGCTACAGCACTGCCATCCCTCGTACCAGACCGGGTTTTCCCCAGAAAGTGGCCCAATTGTCTATGAAGCCCACATTGTTTGCTGGACACCACCTAGACAGCCAGCGATGGAATGACGACATGCGGCTAAACATGTTATCGCTGGTCAGATTTTGGAGGGGTCCAGAGAAAATTACAGAGTCCGACATTAATTTGGCAAAGTTACACACCAACTGAACATTAATTTTAGTGACCTCCGATTGGCGTAATCGGGTGTCATTGCTGCTGACATGAATAACAATTTTTCCGTATTTACGATTAGCCTTAGCCAGCAGCTTTAGATTTGACTAGATGTCGCCCGCTCCGGCCCCAGGAATACATTTGACTATGGTTGCTTGTATCTCTAACTTCATGTTTCTGACTATGGAATCACCAATTATCAGAGTCGGTTTCTCAGTGGGGGCAGCATGGTGGCTGAGTGGTTAGCACTGTTGCCTCACAGCAAGAAGGTCGTGGGTTCGCATCAAGGCCTTTCTGTGTGGAGTTTGCATGTTTTCCCTGTGCTTGCGTGGGTTTACTCCGGGTACTCCAGTTTCCTCCCACAGTCCAAAAACATGCATGTTAGGTTGATTGGTGACTCTAAAAAATTGCCCGTAGGAGTGAGTGTGAGGTTGTCTGTCTTTGTGTGTCTATATGTGGCCCTGTGATGGACTGGTGACCTGTCCAGGGTGTACCCCTGCCTTCCACCCGAGAGAGAGCTGGGATAGGCTCCAGCAGATCCCCGTGACCCTGAGCCAGGAAAAGCGGGTATAGAAGATGGATTGATGGATGGATGGTTTCTCAGTGGGTGTGTCGCTGAGCGGGGGAAATCTATTAGAAAAGTGAAGAGGCAGGTGATGAGCCATGGGCTTCTGCTTAGGAGTATGTTTCCGTCAGACCGTCACCCAGACTAATTCTCCGGGCTGCTCTGGAGCTGTCCTTGGATACCTAACAGACCCTGAGCTCGGTGGCTCCACACCTGCTAACGGGGCTAGGCTAGCTGGCTTTTGTTCAAAGGTGTGGAGCCGCGCTTCCAAATCAGTGATCCTCGCCTCCAAAGCTACCAGAACCTTGCACTTATTACAGGTATCATTATCACTAAAGGAGGCAGAGGAATAACTAAACATGTGGCACACCGAGCAGGAAAGAGAGAGAGAGGGAGAAGCCATGTTACTAGCTAGCTAAGCTAACTGATAGGTCAATGAATGCTAAGTCTGGAAATAGCAATAAATACTAGTCAAAATAGAAAGGTACTTGACTAGTACCGGAATGTGTAGTGGTTAATAAATTGTTTAGAGAATTTAGTTAGTTTTTAGGCGTGTTAGACTAAAGCTAGTCTGTTGCTAATCTGTAGACGAACATTACAGCACAACACACTTGCAATAGGAAGTGATTCACTTATCTGGAAACACTTCCTCCATTTAGCATGAGCTAATGCTTAACTGCATTTTATTTTATTTCTTCAGTTTTACTCTGTGCAATGGTGGAGCGCAATTAAGTTCAGAACCAACTTAAGCTGTCTCATCATTGGAGGAGTTGACTGTCTGTCTAGCTACGTGCGGGGAAAGTAGAGAGGGCAGAACATCCACAGCATTTTCCTTTGCTCCTCAGTTCTTTCTGCTTGTTCTTATTCTTTTAATGACAAGAAAACACTATTTTCTCTTTATCTTGTCTTCTTTTATCCCCTCTTCTTGTTTTCTCCATGCCCTTTCTCTGTTCACTCCTGTTTCTATTTACACTTTCCCTGCTTTCAGTAAAAGAACGGGGATGATTAAATTTGTCACTGAAGCCTTTCCTCCTCCTCTTTCTCCCATCTCATCCTCTTTTTCTCCCTTTGTCAACTCTGAGTCAATTTTGTACATGACTACATCAATTAGAACATAAAACAGTAACCTCAATTTCTGCATATATCAGCCATTAATTCATCAACAATTAAAATGAATTATTCAAACAAAAACAGGGACCTTTTCTCACCTCTAGCTTGATGTTTGACTCTCTCTATCTCAGTCTAGGAATAAGGTGATTAACTGGACCAGTGAAGTTTCTGATAGATCGATGTGTAGCTGGAGGGTAGAACAACAAACCTTCTCAGATCTTTGGCTTTGGAAGCCTTGCAGGGCTCATGAAGATGATCTGTGCGTGAATATGTTTAGCTAGCCAGTGGCTTTACTTGGATTTAAAGAACAACACAACTTGTATTTATTCACACAATCTCCTTTGATACAACATGTCTGTAAGTATTTCTCCTGACAAAGAGGACAAGATGTTTTACAGAAAACAAGACAAACCTTAAGCCTTCAAGATCTAAAGCGCTTAGTTTCTGAATGTGTGTTTAATATATATTTATTTGCAAAAACTCCGCATCCACACAAGACATCAGGTCTGGCGATTGTTTTAACAAGGCTTTAAGCACCCCTGCACCATCTTGAACAGTAACTGAACAATAAATTCTTCATGTCTATATGATGTCGCTTCACTTTGCGTGAGACACTTTGTGATGCATTTCTAAGACTTGGACACTGGGTTCAAAATCCTGAATTTCTGATGCAACTCTTACAGACAGATTGCCTTGCTGAAAATATAGCAGCAACAGGATTTTCACTTGTGCAAAACAAAGAGACTCTATATCCCAAATTATAGCATCTTTGCATCAGTTGCCAGCTAAATTTTTCAGTAAGTCCACTGAAGGCATTCATAAAAAGTCACAATCTTTAGAACAGAAGACATGCCTTTTCATATTTTAGAGCTAAATAATGATTCAAAATGAGGAAATGTTTTTTGCTCTCACTTTGCCATGGGTCAACAGAGATAAGGGATTTCTCTATTTACTCACCTGCCTTTAAGCCTATGTACAGTAGCCACTTTCATCCCACCTAAAACTTCAGAAAATACCCAAGAGTTTTAGATGTGTAACTTTTAGATAAGTCTATGAGTAAAATATGTCCAAGGAAGCTAGTTAGTGCAGCCAGTAAGAGTGTGTTGCTCTGTTGCTCACTTCATGACATGCAAACATTTTCAGCAGATGCAGTTCCTTTGAGCTTAAAGGTTCCCCAAACAGTAATATTTTCATTCTCAGAAACCCACCAATTGCATCCTGTGCTTTCTTGAAGCTTAATAAATGTGGTGAATATAAAAATGTACTCAGACTTCCCAAGTCAGACACATGTTAAGGATTTTTTTGTCTTACATTGCTTAAAGTTACAGTATGTTGGCGAGCTAACTATTAATCAATGGACCAGAATAAAAGTAAATGTTGGACTGTATGTCACACTGTCTAAACTGCCATCTAGTAACAACCTTCATATGAGATAATAATAGCTTCATAGTAATTATTCACAGGAACACTGATGTTATTAGATACATCAGTGCTTTTCTTACTATGACAAGTGTACAGTAAGTCCAAATGTCCACTGTTAAGGAACACTGACTCGGGTTCAAGTTGAATTATCAGAATTCTTACTGGCTGCACTAACTAGCTTCCTTGGACATGTTTTATTCACAGACTTAGCTAAAAGTTACACATCTAAAACTCTTGGGTATTTTCTGAAGTTGAATTTTATTTGTCATAATGCACATTTATGGAAACCTGTCTAAATATTATTGCAGCTGGCTGACTGCACAGTACACAGTAGAAATGACCACATTCCCCTGTGTGCTGGACATTCTTACTAGCTACAGTTGTACTTTTATATAAAAACAGAGTGCTTAAGATTGCCCTGACCAAGGTGATCTCTCATCACAAGCTCTGGGAGAGAAAAGAAAGAAATGCAGGCAGATAGAGACAAAGGACACTCCTGCAGCAGTAATTGGGTTGCTGTTTTTCTGTCAGTTTCAAAAGTCATTAGGAACATCGCTCTCGCTTTCCTGCTCTCTCTGGTTTCCTGTCCTCCCTTCCATCTCTCCTGCATTTCTTTTTTCTGTTATTTCACTCAATTCCCTCCTCTCCTCTGTCTCTTTGCCAAAAACATATTCATCATACCCCTCTGCTGCCCTTACAGCACTGTGCCACAGCATACTAATGACAGTGTGTACCTGTGTGTATGTGTGTTAGAGAAAGAGACTGCCAGCATGTGTTTATATTTATGTGTTTGCTAGCGTAAATGCTTGTGAGGATAGGTCTGCATGGGCATTCTGTATGTGTTTATAAGTGTGTAAGGCTGCATATGTGAAATACATTTGATTATGAATGTGTGATGTGTTTTACTTCAGGGTATAAATGCCTGATAATGCACCATGCTCTCATTTGCTATAAGCCTGTTAACAGCATGCACAGAGAAATGCCACTGAATTTATCTCAGCCTCTCTCCTCATCTCTCTCACTGTCTTGTTTTCTTTCCATTTTCCCCTTTCTTTATGTTCCCCTGCTTGTATTTTTTCAGTCTGTCTTCTCTACATTTGACTCTTTCTCCATCTTAATCCCACTGATTTATTCACTTCTTGCCTTTCTTTCTTACTTTCCTCTTGTTTTTTTTAATTACTGTTCATGTCTGTCTTGGACAATCATCCAAAGAGAAAGAAATGGAGGATTAGGTAAAAATGCAGACAGAGCATGTGAGGTGGAGACTTCAAAGGAATAGTTCATCATCCTCAAACACATTAGTTTCCTCAGAAGACAGTGTGAAATAGTCAACACATTTTACAAGTTCTGATCCTGTTTCCTTGCGTTAATTGTACTGCTGACAACTGCCACATTTCAAAATATGTCTTTTCTCTTTTTGTGTTAATGTGATTTGGGGCAGGTACTTAACCGCATCATATTTCTTGGCTGGTAGCCTGTGGGTTGTAGTCACTAGCAGTGTGATTTCATAGTAGGAGGCCTGTGTTTAGATCTCTAGACAGAAGACTGAAGTGCACAGTGGATTTTCCCACATAGCTGAGCTCATTATTAAAGGAATATTGAAGAAATTTAGATTCAGCAATGTCATGAATTCCCAGTGGAAACAGAATATGTAGTTCGGGTGTAGTCCACTTTAAACCAAAATCCAAACACCCACCTCCTCCTGCAGTGTGATAAGCGCCGCTGGACTATGTGACCCACTAGCATCGGAAGCCAAGTCAGGTGTAGTTTTACATGACAGGATTAGTTAGCTGACCCTGAGCACATCTGAATGTTTACCTCTCATAGGTTTAAGATTAGACATCAAACAGTTTCATTTCTTACAGCAAGAGAAAAAAAGTCTGAATTAGTAGCTTTTCATTTCATTCTGTCTTTGAGGGATAGCAGAAAAAACAAACAAAAAGGAGCAGTAATAATATTTCATCTACTTTTAGCAACATTTATAATAACTAAAACCACTAAATTATCATTTATAATTATAATATCTACCATCATGGTAATTATACAATCAGAAGGCAAGTTAAAAGGGAATTAGAGGAACTGGTATCTTTTCATTAACAGAAAATATTTCATGGACTCTTTGATGAGTGTTGATATCAGTCTGCACAGTGGGGGAGGGGGCAGCACCATGGCCCCCACTTTGAACTCATCTCTGGCATCATTAGTGCATGATTTTTGGTGGCCGTACTGTGTGTCACATTGGTCAATGGTACAGGAGCCATATTTAGTGGGAACAAAAACACACTCAGGAAAGTTCATCTGTGGGAATGTTTCAAACAAAGTGTACATGTCAACCTACTGGTGTAAACTCCCAGCTCTACAAAATGGTTTCTGAAACTGATGGCTACTTGAGATGTCTACTTGCTTTTAAGAAAGATGAGCACTTTTCTACGGTATTTATACAGTGAAACTTGAGCTGTAATTTTAAAACTTTTGGCTTCAGTGAAACAGTCAGCTGATATTTTTAGCCAGGATGTCTCTGGAGATTTAAAGTACTCTATCTGATCCTAAGCTTAGTTAATGTACATTTTAATTTTACACACATCCTAAATTTTGTATGTAAGTATTTTCAAAGTTTTCTTAAATACAGTGGTTGTCCTGAAAACCACAATGTGCAATACATTTGTTTTTAAACCTAACAAGAGACTCTAAAGGGACATAAATGGAGGCATGGAAAAACACGGGCTTTGAAAGGGTTAAATTTGCTAATAAAGGTGTTACCTATGTAAAAGTAATGGCTATTGGTGAAAATATTGGAGAATGGTAATATTCTAACTGGTAACTACTAATAGGACTAGTGGAGCTAGATAAAATGGGATAATACCTGGACTACTGGCTGGGCCGCATCATTCAAACTAATCTGCTACCCAAGGCCAACACAGCAGTTCAGCCTAAGCACATACAATGTATATATAAGGGTCTCACAAACTTCTGCTTATTTACTCTTTGCTAGGAATTAAAAGCAACTTCAACATTGTTAGGTAATGATAAAGAAACTACCTATACCCCTGCCTTTCACCCAAAGAGAGCTAGGATAGGCTCTAGGAGATCCCTGTGACCCTGGTTACAAATAAGTGGGTATAGATGAAGAGAAACTGAAACTGTAGGTTAGCATGTTGCCCAGCAGATTTATGGCAGCTTGATACTCACCGTGAAGCTCTGTGGTACATCAAAACATAATTTTAAATGAATACTGGGCTTCTGCTCTCTCCCTCTCTCTCTGTTCTCTCTCTGTACCTTCTGCAGGTGTCCCTGGTCCTGGAGCTGTATATCGCTGATGTGCAGTTACTGGTCCCACCAACCTGCAGTGTCTATTTGTTGTTTATTGTTGCTGTTCTTTTTTCTCTGCTCTATCCACTCATCCCAATCGGTCGAGGCAGATGGCCGTCCAAACTGAGCCCGGTTCTGCTGGAGGTTTTTTCTTCCGTTAAAGGGAGTTTTTCCTCTCCACTATTGCCAAGTGCTTGCTCATAAGGGAATTGTCGGGTTTTTAGTTTTAGTTTTTGTAAAGTGCCTTGAGATGATTTTTATTGTGATTTGGCGCTATACAAATAAAATGGAATTGAATTGAATTCGAATACTTGTGGTATGTTTTACTGTGTATTGATAACTGGGCGTGAGAAGTGTGCAAAGTAAATGAATCAATGATAATAAATTGGTAATGAATGAATCCGCAAAATCATTTATTCAATTTATGTGAATGAATGAACCCTTGAAAAACAGATGAAGACAAATCTGGAGAGACACGTGGTATATATGCATATATCAACGAAGGAGTAGACCACTGCAGGGGGAGCTCACCTGTTCAGCCTCCTCTTCATCACTGCTGATCTTCAGGTCATCCTCCAACATTCTGCACAGAGACAAAAGGACACATGTCAATGTAGCTGTGATCTGCTATCTGCTTGCATTTGCTCAGATATTTCCTTTGAAGAATCTTTCTGGCAAACTGATTAATTACACAGAAGAAAAGCAGCTCTGGTTCAGACTGGGGCATGAGGAAATGGACAGTGTATGGAGCACTTCACTGCCTACCAGATGTTCAGCTTTTAGAGCTTGTGGAGCCAAGCCAGATTGTTTTTTCACCTGGAAACTTTCTTTCTGACAACCACTGAACTCCAGCCAAGAATTCCTTGGAAACAACGTAGACGTGCTCGGCTGAGGTCGGTCTCTCAGTCAGGGCTGTACATGGATATTTCAGGGGCTTGTGAGAGGAAAACAAACTTGTTTGAGGCCAGATTTCTTGTATTAATTGTTTGTATTTGCTGTGGTCAAATTCAAACAATATAAAGTAGATGTATACAGGCTATGAAAAAGATATACAAGACCATAGTTTGCAATATGACCTCCCTCGTAGCACCACCTGCTCTTTACCACACAAATTATTCAGTATTTATGTGCTGTGCATTGGCATGTTCCCATGTTTTACTGCTTTATATAAACCCTCCACACAAACTACTGTTATTTTAAGCTGGCACTGCTATAGTTATGACAGGAGAATCCCCTAAAGGGATTTTAACCACCTCACGAACCACTCTTGTCAGTGCTTGCACTGCTAAAAAAAACTCCTCGGTGTTGTGATGTTTTCAGACGGGACTGTAAAAGTTGTGAATAACTAAAGCACAATAAGGAAAAGCTTTACAGATAAGGGGCACAGTGCAGCAATTGGTGATGATAGATATGTCTGAATGAATGAATAATGGATTCATATTTTATTTCATAGGAAGGGGACAGATGGAGGGAGGGAGATAGCAAGTGAGATGGAAATGATGATGGGGAAGAGAAGACAGAAGGGGTAAAGGGAGGACGATGGAGACTGGAGATAGTGAGAGAGCAACGAATAAAATGCGAGAGAGAAAAAGAATCTATGAGGACAGACATGTAAATGAATTATGGATTAAGGCATGCATGACATGCAGATTTTAGAAAGCACAGTGCCTAATTTCTACAAGGTGCTGATGCTCTTAATTGCTTTCAAAAAATCGATTCTTTTTATTTCTTAAAATGGTAGGAAATTATTATTATTATTTTCCAAAGACAGATTCCAAAGATAGACAAGCCTCGTTTTAACTGTTTTCTTACTATTGAATAAGCGTTATCACTCCTATTTATCTAGGTCAGTATGAGCCTACTACACTTACTAGAGACAATGCAAGTCAATCAAGGCAATCAGCCACTAATGCAAATGTAGTTGACGTCCTTAAACTTAAGGACGTAACTTACGAAATTTATGTAATGACGACAATGAAGATCTGTACGATAAAAATGACCAACTGAACCTACCACTAGGTTCCAGTAGGTAAGTAGGGACCTACTGACCTATATAAATAGAACTGAGGTACCCTGATAATGCCTATTCCATAGTAAGACAACAGTCAAACCAGGTAGCTACAAATAGCTAATGCCCTAATTGATAAAGATAGTTTAGTTTTCTCATATAGGTGGGGTTGGGACCTCAACCAGGGGGGGTAAGACAAACCAGGCGGTCACTTCATGAATAAATTAAAAGTGAATCAGAAATGACACAGCTGCGGCAACTGGTGTTAACCTTTTCACACAGTCCTCTAATCTCGATTTCTAAAAATTACTCAAACAGTGAAAAAGATAAATTGCTCTTTGACAGACCTGACCATGGTCAGAAGATGGCTCGAAAATATACACTGTTTTCTTTTAAGAGGTCACAAGTCAAACATACTAGGAACAACTAAAGGTGCTAGGTATCAGAAACACCAATGTAAACCTTAAAAAATTAATACTACTACTACGGTATAGTATTCTGTCATAGATACATAATATTCTGCTGTAGAAGTTTGACCACAGGCATCTTACAGTTCTGTCATGTTGTATTTATTCATGCAGACTGTTTTTCCACAAAACAGTAATGGCTATAAACATTGGTTGACAGCATAGCAGAATCAGCATATTTGATATAATGTGTTACGACAGGAGCATTTATTGTCAGTATGCATTTTTATCTGAAACCTCACTCATACAGTGCCTTAATATTTGACAGGGAAATATTATGCATGTTTCACACACCCAGGCTTGCCTATGAGAGCTCATCCTGTTTGGACAGTATGTTGTAGTACATACAGTACATACATACAGTTGTAGTGTCGAATCTAGGAGTTGGAACATGTGAACAAAGACCAGCAGTATTGTAAGAGTAATCATTGGTAACACAAACAAGAAAACAAGGAGTTCTATGAGTTTCTATGTCAACCAGCAGTCAACTGAGTCAGTCGTGCTGCTAACTGAGCAAACATATAACATGATTCGGCTATACAAGTCTTCTTCACTCCTTCCCCACGAAACATACAGTATGTACAGTTGTCAGAACATGTGTGTAATAAAACTCCAGGAAAAGATAAGCAGTTCTCTACTCTCAGATTTATTCCTAATGTGGCATTAAGGTACATGGTGTATTTGAGAGGGATTACTGTTGGATGATTCTCCTGAGGTGGTAAGAGATGGAAAGCATATAGTGATAATTTCACCCCAATAAACAAAACATAATTTGTTCAAATACCCAATAAGAAAAAATAACACCTCTGGGGATACAATACTAATCAAAAGAAATAGGCTTATTGGGTTAATAAGCCACAAAAAGCACTACAGCTCCAACCAATATCATACTAATGGAGAAATAATTAACTCTTCAACTACTGGACACACCCAAAGAAGAGGAAATAAGAGTTGCATGCTGTCCTGGACTTTAAAGCCATCCAGCTGAATTACTGTGAACTACACACTGTCTTGACTTTTTCTTAACTTAAACAGTTTTTCCATAATCTTTTATGTGTCATGTCTTTTGTATTTTCAAAGCCAGTTTTTGACAACATGCTTGCCACATTCTCTCTCTTTTTTAATTAGTTTTAATCAAATGTATAAATAATGCATTATACTTGGCACTTGCAAACTCTCATTAGTGTTAATAACATGGGACTTGTCATGTAGAACAAATTTTTAAAGAATAATGCGACAGCTGATAGAGCAAAAATCCTCTTCATCAAATGCAGAAAGAAAATTAAGAAGCAAAACATTTGGTTTTAAGAATTTGTGTAATTAGTGCTCCTCTCAGTGAGGGTGGTAAGATGCCTTTCTCCAGTGATTCCACAAACATGTCTGTTAATGCTGCTACGAGTTTATATTTACATTTTTAGAAATGTCTATAGGTAGATCATCAGTTCCAGTAGATTTTCCTACGTTCATGGAATCTATTGCCTCTATAATGTCCTTTGCTGTAAGTTTGGGATTGAGATTGTATTTTAGTTTTTCCAGTAAAGAAGGAATTTCAATTGAGTTAAGAAAATGTATTTGATATTTTGGATCAGCTGGATATTGAGAAGTGTACAGTTCAGTAGAGAAATCTTTGAAAATATTTCCTAAGGATCCACTTTTACATCCCCTTTAGAGTCTTAAGTCTTTATAGTGGGAGATTTTAACATTCATGTAGATGTTGAAAATAATAGTCTCAGCACTGCATTTAATTCTATATTGGATTCAATTGGTTTCACTCAAAATGTTAACAAGCCCACCCACTGTTTCAATCACACCCTTGATCTTGTTCTGACCTATGGCATCGAAATTGAACATTTAATAGTTTCTCCCCAAAATCATATTTTGAATTTAAGATGATGGATCATGCAGCGTTTGGAAGAAAATTCCACTACAGCAGATGTTTATCTGACTACGCTGTTAATAAATTTTAAAAAATGATTCCATCTTTATTTACATCTATGCCATGTGCCAACACAGTGGAGGGCAGCTGCCTCAATCCCACTTCCTACCAAATTGATCATACTGTTGACAGTGCTGTAGCCTCACTGTGTGAAACACTTGATACTGTGGCCCCTCTGAAAAACAAGTTACTGAATCAGAGGAGATTAGCCCCATGGTATAATTTACATATTCGTACCTTGAAGCAGGCATCACTAAGGCTGGAAAGGAAGTGGGGTTCCACAAATTTAGAGGAAAATTCTAGCCGGGAAAAACAGTCTATTAACATATAAAAAAGCTCTCTGTAAAGCCAGAACTGCATACTATTCATCACTAATAGAGGAAAATAAGAACAATTCCAGGTTTCTTTTCAGCACTGTAGCCAGGCTGACAAAAAGTCACAGCTCTGTTGAGCCCAGTGTTCCCTTAGCTCTCAGCAGTGATGAATTTATGAGTTTCTTTACAAATAAAATCACAACTATTAGAGATAAAATTCAGCAGATGCTTTCTATACCTGCAATATATGAATCTTCTACTACAGTAGATCTAGAATCATCTGTAAGACCTCAATTATGTTTAGACTGCTTCTCTCCCATAGATCTCTCTGAATTCACATCAGTAGTTGCTTCATCTAAATCATCAACGTGTCTCTGAAACCCCATCCCAACTAGACTGCTTAAAGACACCCTGCCATTAATTAATTCATCTTTATTAGACTTGGTAAATTTGTCTCACAGGTCTTTAAGACTGCAGTAACCAAACCCTTACTCAAAAAGCCAAGTCTTGATCCAGGAGTCTTGGCTAATTAGAGACCAATATCCACCCTCATTAGTACCATATTATCCCAATAGACCACTTCACTCTCAGAGTGCAGGTCTACTTGTGGTTCCCAGAGTTTCCAAAAGCAGAATGGGAGGCAGAGCCTTTAGTTATCAAGCTCCTCTCCTATGGAACCAGCTCCCAGCCTGGGTTCAGGAGGCAGACACTCTCTATACTTTTAAGGCTAGACTTAAAACCTTCCTCTTTGACAAAGCATATAGTTAGGGCTGGCTTCAGGCAACCCTGAACCATCCCTTAGTTATGCTGCTATAGGCCTAGACTGCCCGAGGACCATTGGTGCACTGAGCTCCCCTACCCTAACCCTAACACTCCCTTCCCTCTCCTTCCCCCCTCACATGTATATTCCACCATTGAATGTCACTAACCTTGTGCTCTCCCTCTCTCTCTGTTCTCTCTGTACCTTCTGCAGGTGTCCCTGGTCCTGGAGCTGTATATCGCTGATGTGCAGTTACTGGCCCCACCAACCTGCAGTGTCTATCTGTTGTTTGTTGTTGCTGTTCTTTTCTCTCTGCTCGATCCACTCACCCCGACCGGTCGAGGCAGATGGCCGCCCAAACTGAGCCCGGTTCTGCTGGAGGTTTTTTCTTCCGTTAAAGGGAGTTTTTCCTCTCCACTGTCGCCAAGTGCTTGCTCATAAGAGATTTTTTGGATTTTTAGTTTTAGTTTTTGTAAAGTGGTTTGAGATGATTTGTATTGTGATTTGGCGCTATACAAATAAAACTGAATTGAACTGAATTGAATTGAATTAACAATCTTCAAAAGGGAGACTATTCTGAATAAGGACCATGGTCCCATGGGTATGGGAACTGTAAAATGCTGAAAGAACTGTACCTTGCCATCTCCTTGTAACCGTAGCAAGATTATTAGAAATATTATACTTGAATAGATTTGTTTTAATCTGGACAGTGCTTGTTTTACCATACTTAATTCATTAAGGCCCCTATAACTTAATGATTTTATCTTAACCTTTATCATCTGTGACATATTTCGTACACAAGTGTTCTTTAGATATTTGACTGTATATGGAGTGACACCACGAAGGAAAAGACAAAATAAGAAAAAGATAAATAAAATCCCATTTAGCCCAAGATAACTCCAAAAAAGGAACCCACCCTCCAGCATATAGCTCTCACAGTTCCACACATATGTGAGGATCTTTCTAGATTGACCATTCCCTTACCTAACACTGCTACAAGTATTAAGTATTAACAAAAAAGTACTGACAAAAAAGGAATTATAAAGTGGTATTCTCCACCCACTGTATAGGCTCATTGTTTTTACTGGCTTTACGAATAATTCCAACTAATATAGACCTCTGAAAAAGTAGTTACTGAAATGGGCTGGGGCAAGTACCCTACAGATGGCATTGCACTTGTTAAGAAGCATTTTTGCATACTCGTTGTTGGGCATATCAGCCTCATCTGTTGGTTTAAAGACTGTTTTTCCCAGTTTTTTTAAGCATTGTAAAGTCTTCATATTGTGTTGTTATTTCTGAATAAAGTTTGAAACCAGTAGCCATTATCAGAGATTGACTACTACAGTGGAGACAGGGAAAGCTTGGCCCATCACTCTTCTGCCATAACTGGACATCACAGAATTGTTTAAAAGGTGGTTTTGCTTTAGCAGTGCGAGCTCCCAAGATGTGCCTGCCTATTATTAGATTACCTGGTACACATCAAGTTGTATTTTCAACACTATTTTTAAAATGATGTTGAGTATTGCAATATATGGCATTAATATGATTGATATTGTATTATACCACACGTGTCAAGGTATTGACAATGTGTGTCGAATGTGTATTGTATCATTACCCATGTATTGAGGTACATATTGTATCGTGATGTCCTTATATTTTCCCAAATTTCACTTCTGTGTTATTACAAGATAAAGATTTTTAGGATGAGGAATAATTTGTGTGTTTGCTTACAAAGATCTCAAGTTTGGTGGGGGATTGCTGTAGCACAAAGTTCCCCAAATCCAGTAAACATCTGATATACTAACATCCCACATACTTCCTTAATGATTATGTACATTATGTAGAGCGCTGTGATAGTGCTGCACACGTCTGCATTGCGCTGAAAGGTCAACCAAAGCGGTGCTGTCTTCCATTTGTGCAGCCAGTCACTGTTGATGATGGATGAAAAACTATTTAGTCCAGCTGTGTGTTTGTACAGCTCTACAGTAACCAAACAGTTTAACATCAACATACAGATTCAGCTACCAGGTTTGTTAGAAAAACACTGTTTGAGTGTGAAATGTGGTTGCTACAGCACTGAACACACAGCACAATAACTTTGTTTCTCCATGATATTGTGAATATACATTATAAGAAGTAAACTAGTTAGCCAGCTAACTAGTTTAGTTCTTATAATGTATAACATGCTAACATTTTAGCTCTTGTCTGAAGAAATAAATAATCCATTGCCTATACTTCTCATCTTTTGTTTTTGATTTTGGAAAGGCTAAAGGCCATGCCTATATGGTTAGAGTTGCTAGGCGATGATAGGATGTTTAGTGAACTGTCAATCACTAAAACAAATCATTAAGCTTTTTGTGTTCTAGCACAGTATAAATTAGAGTCGTGAGGCAGATTTACAAGCCAAGAGATTCTGCCTTTCCAGCCTCACTCAGCCATGATGCTTCCAGTACAGCTCTGTGAGTGAAGTGGAGTGGGCTCCAGCCAGAGATGTTGCAATACACTCCTGGCTCACAAATTAATATAGCTGCACTTTTCCAGTCTGATCCACACAATCTTTTTTCCTCCTACCAGCAGTGAATTTCATCCAATAGTCAAGCTTAATTTTACCTTGAGGCAAACGCAGCAACAGCGGGTCAGAAATTTGGTGTGTGTGTGTGTGTGTGTGTGTCTGTGCCTGTCAGAGGGAGAAAGAATTACTCACGACTTCTGTGGTGCAGTTGCTGGTTTAGCAGCAGGCTTGTTAGCTGATACAGTACATCGCTCTGCAACATAACACAGGACATTTAAGTATCACTGTTTTGACGCCGACAATTGCAGTCAGAACTATCTGAATGTACAAAATACAGTATTGATCAATATAATGATATATTGACATAAAATAATTACATAAAGTCCACTGGTCTGATTCTACATACATATGTTTATATACAGATATTATTCCTTCAGTATCTTTGGTTGTAGTACATTGTAGTAGTCAATGTTGCAAATCAATAGGCAGGTTTAATGCAATTTTGGGTTTGTAGGATTTTTGCATCAATGTGACGAATTATGTTAATTTATCAGTTATTTAGATGTTAAATCAGCTAAACTGGAGTTGTATAACGTTTGGGCAAGAAAGATCAGTCTTGACTTGCCTTAATCTTGAAATATTATTGCTCTAAAAGCGCCTGTGTAAAAATAATTGATCAACACATCCCAAGGTATTTATTAAAAAACAAAGGGAATAGATCAGTTTGGTTATTAGGTCTTCCCTGGGCTTAGGGACATCACATTTTTCCATTTGCAGTGCGTGTGAAGAGTGTGAAAGTTAAGCCAGCATGTCCATGTGGGCCCCATAAGGGTTAGGTTTGGGCTGCAAATATATGTACTGGCCCGTATTTGGGGCATATATAGGCCAGTACATAGGTTGGGCCAGTTGGGCCCCACAAGGAGCTGAGTCAGAACCCACTTGAACCCATATGGACAAATACAACTTGTGGGGCCACCATGGACAAACTCATGAGAAATTCATATTTGCAGCCCAAACTTAATCTTTATGGGGCCCACATGGACATACTGGGTGGGTATTTATGTAAGATCTAAACATATTTTGAGGGTTCCCCACACTATGGTCTAAGAACTAATATTTGCTTACATTTGGTTTAGCGTTCGATCTGTACTGTATTTATAAATGATATAGATAATGTCATCTGCTCTAAGGCCTTTGCACTTACTCCTGGTATTAATGGACATCATCATTAATGGACTTGTCAACAAATGGGTGCAAAAAACAATTTCTAAATCACTTTTTGATCACAATGTGTCTTATTTACACCATGCATTCCTTGTTTTTCCTACTGAAATAGTGTTTCTTTAAACTGTTTCAAAAATGTAGTATAAATGTGAGCACCTTATTAACAGTCTGTGCACCTTATTAACAGTCTGAGCAACATTCATCACTTAAGTGTGAGCTTGGTAAGAAATGATCGTAAGGTCCAACTAAACATGAATGAAAGTACTGTGTGCTGACTGACACTCTTGGTCCTTGGGTGAGTATCCTTTCGTCTTTAGTTAATAAATAACAAGCTCCACCTTCAGTTCACCTTCAACTAACTGTGATATGTGTTACGAGACTTGTCTGGTTACTTGTTGAGATATATACATGGAAAGCTAAAAAATGGCTTTCAGACGATCATCCTCCTGGCTATGAATTCATTTGGACATAAGCTGATTTTCTCACATTTCACCCTGGTGGTTTTCCCTTTATGGCAGCGTTCAGTATCATAAAGCTTGTGTGTAAGTGTGGACGCTGGGAAACTTACTCTGGGTGTTGTAGCCTGAGGTCACATGCTGTGACTCCTGGAGAGAAGGAGAGGGGGCAGAAAGAAAACCAGGGGGAGACAAGTTGAATGAATAAACCAACAGATGTCATTATTGATTTCGCAGCGGTACAACAATGCCATACACAGAATTCAGATCTTCTCATCTTCCTCTATCCACACTACACTTCATTCTTAAGATTCACTGGGAGGATTAGTGAGATGCTGGAGGCTGAAACCTCCACAACAATCTTTCCTAATTCATTAACTACTGGGTCAGCTTTACAGCTTCTGTGTTTATATTGTTTTTTTTTTTGACAATGATGTGATTTGCATTTTAAGAGTGATTCATAAAAATACAACCTACTGTTCCAGTCAGATATTACTGTTGTTGGTTTTAATGTGACAAATATCCCCATTATTTACATTGCAAAGCATTTTTTGTAGGAGCAGATCTAATTTTTCTAACATTGCTCTTCTGAAGTGAATTCTTTAGTCCCTGCTTTTATTGTCTCTCAGTTTTTTATTGCTCACTGTTGTCATTTCTGCACTTCACTTTTCAAACATCCCCTGACAAACAATGTGGGTGGTACTACAATGTCATTTCCTTGAAAAACCTGCTTCCTCTAAGTGACGTTCCTTCAGTTATAGTTGCTCGAATTAAAAAACCTCTTGTTTTTCTGTTCTTTATGAAAAGAAAATTATTTGCTTCATGCCACAAAATCTTTCTCAGGAAACAAACAGTGAACAGATGCTAAATGTTTACAGCAGAAAGTAGAAAAGACTTTGTGAACTCAAAGACAGCTGTTAAAGTTTGTTTTGATGATCGAGAAGAGCTAAGCAAACAAATTGGTAGAACTGCCCTATAATGTGCAATTTGCATTATAGCAGCATTAAATCACAAAATTGTGTTAAAAACAGTTTGTATTGCTTTATAGATTAGTTATAAGCTAGTAATTAGAACTACATTCATACTGCCGAGCTATGAAACACCCTCTGGCTGACGTTTTAAATATGTAGTTATAAATGTTAATAAACACTATTAACATGGAAGACATGTTTCTTATTTTACAGCAAGTTTGCAGTAAGTTATTACTGATTTTTCCAACAATAGTTCATTGTTAAATACTGATATTTATTTATTACTAATACATGGACTTTTGAGCAGTTAACAGTACCCAAAAAAAACAAATCACATTTCCTGTCAAAGAAGTTTTATTACAACCTTAAAGTGATATGTAAAGCATTAGTAAATAATTTATTAACCATTAATAAAGTTTTAAATTGCAACTTTTATTCCTGTAACTGATGCATTTTAAGACAGTGGTACCCAAATATTTAACATGTAAAGTACACACCATTGTAGTACACAGTTTTTGCAAAGAAATAGCTCTATCTGATAGCATGTCATGGACAACCAGTAAGGAGTTGAATTAAATATACTTAGTATATACTTATACTTAGTAAAATGCTTAACATTGTAATTTCACTGGCTATCACTTGTGCCACTGTACAGAATGAAGTAACAGTAATCTGATTCTATCGCAGCAATGACTACCAGAGTGAACTTATAAATCAGATCCAATTAGCAGACTGAAGATTTTCAGTGACAGAATGCAGTTAGTTTTACAATGAGCCAGCAATAAGTGGAGGAGTTTAAGTGTAGGTTTGTGAACTGTCTCACATCTTTCCCACCATTCAGTGACTCATGCACAAATAAAGGAAAATGATTTAGTCAGGACTCCACCTGAGACCATGATGAACTTTTTTAGGAAGGCACATGTTTCCACGCTACCAGGCCAAAATGAACCTACCTGTAAGCCATAGTGTCAATGGATAGTAACCCTTTTATTTTGGTAAAAGCCCCCCAAAGAGTTGTTACCTTATTGTGGTGGAGGGGTTTGTGTGCCTGAATGATCCTGGGAGCTATGTTGCCCTGGGCTTTATGCCCCTGGTCTCAGGTAATGGGCTAGACAAAGTGCGGCTCAAAAAGAACCCATATGAAAGGAAACACATCGACACCTTCCATGGATCCACCATCTGCAGAAGGGACCTTATGCAATGTGGTTTGGGCAGAGGTTGAAGGCGGGTGCCTTGGAGGCCCAACTCTTTGATGGCTGGCTCTTGGGACGTGGAAGGTCACCTCATTGGTGCGGAAGGAGCCTGAGCTTGTGTGGGAGGTTGAGAGGTACTGAATAGAAATAGTCAGGCTCACCTCAATGTATGGCCTGGGCTCTGGAACTAAACCCCTTGAGAAAAGCTGGACTCTCTTCCACTCTGGAGTTGCTCAGGATGAGAGACGGTGGGGTGGTGTGGGCTTGTTAATACCCTGCAGCTTAGCCATCATACGTTGAAGTTTACTCCAGTGAATGAGAGGGTTATATCCCTGTGCCTTCAAGGTTGGGGATCAGGATCTCACTGTCATTTGAGTTTATGCACCAAGTGACGGTGCAGAGTATCCAGACTTCTTGGAGTCTCTAGGAGGGGTACTGGAAAGTGCTCCAGCTGGGGACTCTATCATTCAACTGGGGGATTTCAACGCTCATATGGACAACAACAACGATACCTGGAGAGGTGTGACTGGGAGGAACAGCCTCCCCGATTTGTGTTCTGTGATAGCCACAGGTTGGCCATAACGAACACCATGTTCGAACAGAAGGGTCCATAAATGCACATGGCATCAGGACTCCCTAGGTCAGAGGTCAATGATCGCCTTTGTATGACCTCCAGCCATATGTTCTGGACACTCAGGTGAAGAAGGGCTGAGCTGTCAACTGATCGCCACCTGGTGGTGTGTTGGATCCAGTGGCAGAGGAGGAAGCTGGACCCAAATGCATAGTGAGGGTGTGTTGGCAATGTCTGGCAGAGGCCCCTGATCAGGAGGCCTCCAACTCCCACCTAGGACAGAGCTTTTCACACATGCTGAGGGAGGTTAGGGACAATGAGTCTGAATGGACTATGTTGCGTGCCTCCATTGCTGAAGCGGCAAAAGAGTGCTGTGGCCGCAAGGTCTTCAGTGCCTGACACAGCATCATTCCTCAAACTCAGTGGTGGACGATGGAAGTAAAGGATGCCATCAGGCTGAAGAAAGAGGAAGGTCTGGGCATCTTTGCACATACAGCTGCCCCCACGACCCCAGCCCCGGAAGACAATGAATGGATGAAGGAATAAATTAAAGGTGCTTGGAGTGGTCCACAGAAAACTCATACCAACCTTGTTTGGGATGGGGAATTTGGTCTGATCAGCCTTCCCAGGAGTATGAATAGCTGTGAGAGGAGGCGGCCAGGAATGGGTCATCTCCTGAACACACACACACAATCATTACATCTAATGCAAATTATTAATATGCAACATCTTTGATGCAGAGGAATGGGTCAAGGTTTTGCCGAACTGGTCCCATTAGAATGGACTTTATTCTAACTTATAGTATAAACTGAGAGGTTTATACTATAATTTCGGACACAGTCACGGTCTCTAATTAGATAAAAGGTGCCAAGAACTTCTATAGAGCAGGTCACTGGGTCAAAGGGCTCTTCACCCTGTCTGGTGTAGATGACTCATATTCATAAGATGAGTCATGTTTTTGTGAGGGTAAAGGGGTGTGTATAAGTGAACTGCGCAGAACAACAGTACTGAAGACTCCTGAGGTTGAATGCAGTGTGTGTGTGTCTGTCTCAGCGTGTTTGCCCTTCCTGCTACTATGCAGCTCAGCTTGATGACATACGATGTGTTGCTAGGCAACTCTTCTCTGACATCATCACATCCCTCCTATAAGAGTTCCTGTGTTTTGACAGGCAGCACTGGGGTGTGTATCTGTGAGTGTGTGTGTGTGTGTATATACAAAATGTGTAACTACTGCCATTGTACGAAATGAAGTTAGCCTATCATTTTAACACAGATTTACCAGCAACAAGAGGATGATAATCAGTGTTGACCTGGTGTATATTTAGGTCAACGTGATATATAAATAATTTTTTGACAGCATTTGTATTTAAATTATACTTTTTATTTATTAAATTTGTTACGTCAAAATTAGTGAAGCACAGCATCAAAGTCTTTGTTACCACAGTGATCATAAAAGAGCAAACACAGTTCCAGTCAACAATTTATTCAAGTATCACTGTGCAAAGTAGCCTATATCAGAAATCTAAAACACTGAAATCCCAAACAATGTGCATGGGATGTCACACTGCTCATTTGTGTAAAGTGAGCTTTTAAAGACAGGCTTGCTTTTTTTTTCTTTTCAGATAATCATGGTATAAATGAAATCATGACTAAGGTAGAGAGGAAGAAAAGGAAGATAAGTCACTTAAAGTGCATCCTTAGATTGCTAACTATCTTTGTAGTTCAGATAATGATATAATGTTTGTTCTGATACAATATACAAAGATCTTAGCGTGGATTAATGTATGGTCTCTATGGAAAACAGAGATGATTCTCTTCATTATTGCATAAGATGAAACAAATGGTCTGAAAGTCAGTATAGTCTCTTATAGTTTAATCACCAAAGGTTCAAAGTCAGTTTCAACAGCTTTCCTACTATACACAATATCTGTGAAAGACACACTGTTACCTTGAATTGTGAAAACATCCAAAACAATGTTTCTGTGACAGCCAACTTGTAGCTGTGAAGTCACAGAAAGGAAAAATGAACCGCAGGCCTCCACTCTGATTCACCTCACCTCACATTTTAAACTCCCTGATCTTTCCACTTGACACGGCTAAAAACCACAGACTGAATTCAATAGTGTACCAATATTATTGACAAAGGCTTTTCATGCAGCTCACAGCACACTATCTGTCACAGAGCCTGTTGGCCAGCATATTGATTTGCGAAAAGGAAAGAGAGGTGAATAACAGAGGGCAGAGAGGGATGAAGAGAGGAAGACAAATGAAACGAGAGGCAGCACTGTGAGTGATATGGCAAAGGAGAGAGAAGCAGCAGGGAGACAGACAGCGTGAGGAAAGAGCAAGGTAATATGCCACTAATCAGTCATGGAAAGTACAGTACTTGTCTTTATAGCTGCAAATCTAGTGAACTGGTTGAACATTGGTGGGGAAACAATTGTATTTAGTTCTGAAAAGACACTAACGAAAAACGACACAAGTGAAGAAAATTATATGTATTATCATGACCTGCAGATAGTAAAAGAAGGGAGCAGAGAAAGTTGAAATGAATGAAATGATGGTAGATGAGAAAATGATGGAAACAATTTCTGCATGAAGTCATTGTACAAAAACAAAAACTTCTTTCTCTCCCTCTCTTTTATTCACTGTTTATCTTTTTCTCTCTCCCTTTTCCTTTCTTCCAAAAATCAGACTCCCAAGAGAGACAAAGGTCTTCGTGAGCAAACAGAAAACAGCTGATAATCAGTGCAATTACTCTGTATATGTGTGTGGGTGTGTGTGTGTGCGTGTGTGTGTGTGTGTGTGTACCCAAACAACATACCCGCAAAATCTCTTCAACACAGCTGGATTCACTTGGTAGGCTGACCTGGAGGAAACAGGAGAAAGACCAAGAGACTGACTTCAACTCTATTTATAGCAACATTACATTACATGTCACACAGCAAAAACAGAGGTATAAAGCTTTGCACACACTCCCTACTGATCAAGCTTTCCATTCTCACACAATACAAACATATGTTTTAATTACCTTAAAAATTATTTGTAATTTTTTTCCTACAATAGGTCTTTGATTTTAAAATATGCAAAAGCAGCCCTCTAATTTCTAATTTCTAGCCATTGTGACTGCCTCTATTTTGTAATGTTTTTGACTTATTTTACAAAACAATTAACTTGTTTATCTATATAAAAAGCTGGTTATGCTAAATAAAACTTTATTATGTTGCTAAAAGTACCATTTGAACCTTGACTGGATCTTTTCTGTCCATAGCTTCACTGTTTCACTGTGGTAAAAATGCTCACAACAAGTAGTAGTTATTCATCAACATGCCATGTTTGGTGAAGGTAATGTTAGTTAAATAAAATTGCGGGGGTTGCTGGAGTATAAACCTTAAGAGTAATCTTATCAATGCCTGGTTAAAGGGCATACTACATAACATAGCAGCTGGATTGAAGCGTGCAGTACAGCAGATAAACACACAGTTTAAATCATTGATTTAAAAAATGTTTAAGAATAGAGTCAACCCCACAAACTCTTTTCAAAGCCAAGAGTTGTCTTTGTTAGTGGTCAATGCACATTGCCTGGGCATGTGGAGAAAAGACAATTGCCTGTGGTCTGGCCTGTGTTGTGTTAACCATGAGGCCATTTGAGCTTGATAATTCATGTGACTGACTAGGGTTTCATTTAAGGAGATGCATGTTAATGTGTCCCCATGTGAATACAGTCTTTCTCATTGAACAGGAGAGATCTGGACTGATGACTGAAGTAAAATCACAGAAAAGAACTGGGCAGTCAATTCAGGTGAGCAACTGTAATACAATTTATAATGGTCAAAATAAAATATTAATGTTAAACACTGAAAGTTACAATACAGTAAAAATACTTTTGTAGCTGGAACTCTGTCAGTTCAGCCAAAGCGCATATTGCTCTTTATGCAAACTACAGACCTGCTCTTGTATTTATTCCAAACAAACCATAACTTCTGCTGCTGGAATCACACAACTTTGTTAGCAAAAACCTACAAGGCCCAAGAGTAAATGCCCATTGATAAATTATTGCTTCCAAAAAATAATTGAAAACAAAATAAAGCAATTTGCTGGGCCACATCTTAGCGCTTACGTGAATGCACCAAACAGGCTCATTAAAGAAGAATGAGACTAAGAAACAGCTGGATGAAAGGAGAACGCTGAATGAATCCGAACACAATTCACTTCTGAAGTCATGTCTAACATATTACAGCACTATAACCTCTGTCACCCACCATTACTAATAGCAGCAACAGCGGAACAATTTAGTAACCATGATGAGGAGATTGACATCATATTCAACCTTAAATCACTGAGTATTAAAACAACAAAATGATAAAAGGGATTGTAACCAGTGTGTGTGCTTGAGCTCATCTAGGAAACATCCATATGAATTTATTCTAGATATGGATTGTACTTCCACACATAACTACATTAGATTAATTAGACAGTGAGTCAATAGGAAAACCGAAGTGAGACAATGGAGAAATGTGTGTCCAACAAAAGATTCAAGGCTTTCTGAAATATAAAACCTTACAGTTTAGCAGCTCTGGGCTATTACAGCACAAAAGCATCATTTAAAAGACATGAGGTTTAGCTCAACAGTTAAACTTCAACTTTTATATGCCCTGGTCACAGAACATCATATCATTTGACACAGCCACATAGCAAACACATTGTGGGCAGAAGGTGGTGGCTGAGGCACAGAATTTACGAATGTGCCAATTCAATAACAAAGTTTCAGTTTTCATGAATAAATTTCCAAAGAGTATCCTGATGAATGAAGATACAGCCACTGTAATGGTACAATAGTCAGTGGGTACCAGTGTATTGACAAGCATCAGATCCTGTTTGTCTGTGCTACGATTTCTGGCCATCCATTCTCTATACTGCTGTCACAAGTGCCTGGAGCCAATTCCGGACACATAGGAAGTCTATCAGAGGGCTGACACTTAGACACAGATGCTCACACCTACGGGCAGTTTAAAGTCACCAGTCAACATGCATGTGCCTACATATGGACCTAAAACAAAACATGTAGACACAGGAACACTCCTCATGTCATGTGGGGTTGAACCCAGAACCTTTTTTGTTGTGAGACCACCGTGCCACCCACTTAAAACGACATTTTATCACCTAAAGCTGGTACAATGCACATTAAAAACAATTACACTTTTAATTTGAGCAGATCAATAATTTATTTCCTTCTGAACGAGTAGAATTAGCTGACCAAGTAAATATAAGTGCAATTCAAATCATCTTTCTAGCCTTGTGCTAGATATCTCCCAACCCCTAAGGAAAATATCTAGAGCTAAATGCTCCTCTGTGTTGACTAGCTTGTTGCTAAATTAGTCTGTTTACTGTTTGGTACAGATGGCTGTTAGAGTGTTTTTACTAAAAACAGCTGCCTGCTGCTTCTTGAAATTATATAAAGTGTAAATTGTTAACTATAAATTGTCATTTGTCAATGAACAATAGTCAGCTGTTAATAAATTCTACATTACAAATTAGTGTTGTTTATAAACTGTCAATTATAAATGATACATATTCATTGTAAATTACAGTGAATCTGTTTTTAGTTCAGTCATAAGCTAATAAGTTATTATAACTAAGCATCTTCCGATTTGACTGGTACTTTTTTAAAGGCGCAATGTATGACACTGTCAGTATATTGGCCAAAAACAACAAAAAGTAGACCATATGTTCAAAACAACGTTGATTCTGTGTAATGACACAATAGTTTTACACTTAGCATTGCCATATTTGATGGACGCAAACAAGAATATTTAAATGTGATTTCCAACTTCAGTATAAAACACAGCTGACAGCCAAAAATGGAAAGATGTGATTTCAGGCTCACTGAGTCTGTCTATTTTTGTCTCTATCCATCCGTCTATACATCTGTCTCTCCTTGCCTCACTTCAACCATCCCCATTGATCACAGTTGTGTTCAGTTCACTGGCGCATAATACTGACACTACCAGAGTGTGGCGTATTTGCAGGATGGACCTCTAAACCAGACGGCATACTCAATGAATTATAATAAACATCACTGCAAAGATAGAAGACTATTCTGAGCGCAATGAATAGAAACTGGCTATAATGGATTTTAATGGACATGCAACTGTTTCATGCAATGTACGTGAGTGCCTTCTAATTGATCTTACTTTGAGCTCACACTTAATGTCAGGGACTACAGGATAGAGAGAATGTAAAGCAGAGATGTAAAATGATTGAGAGTTGGAGAGGAAGTCTGTAGGAGGAGAAGAGACAGAATTCAGAGAGAAAATAGATACTAAAGAAAAATGAGAGAGAGTGAGAATGGGGGAAAATATAGCTGAGGCAATTACTGAGGCAGAAATCCTTTCTCTCTGAAATAGCTGCTCAGATAGATATATGTCTACACACATGAACATCAGACACACACCAGCCTAAAGGCAATAATGGTCATAGGTATGTGTGGATAGGAAAAAAAACACAAAGACTTATATCCACAGAGTCACATGTATACAAACAGAATTTTGTGTTCTGTCCGTAGCCCTATGGAAAATCCTACTCTTCTGATGACATGTTACCATAGTTAATCTTTCTAATCTTTCCATTTAATTACTTATAAGATCACACATTTAATGTGATTCCACTCAAATGATTTCCTTTTATATGCTTGTGTCAAATCCACCAGCGTCTTGTTTGTTTTGTACTGGAATTAAAAATCATTAAGAGGCAATTATAGAAATGTGTTACAAAAGAAACAGGCTCCCCTCTATTTATGTCTGTGTGTGAGATAGAAAGAGAGATCAGTGACTCAGTGAAAGTATTGGGGGTGACAAAACACGAATTAATGAAACTCCCCCACAAGATAAACAGCCTATTCGTATCTATAATGACAGTGATAGTAACATTTGACTTGGAGATTGGCAAAAATAGAAGATGAAAGAGAAAAGAAAAGATTTAAAGCGAGAATGGGAGAGGATAATGAGCAAAAAGGGGCAACATGCAAAGACAAAGTCAAACACAATCAAATCAAGAGATTGATGCATGTAACCTCTTTCCTCTGCACTGTACACTGAGAGCTATTAACTTATCCTTCTCTCTATTTCTGTTTAACTTCAGAACTATTTTCTCAGTAAATGAAAAAACTTTTGCTTTGTTGGCTAAATTATACAGAGTATCAGACCTTCATCCTCTGATGTGTCGCTCCATGACACCATAGAGACCACAATGTGCCAGAGAAAATATTGCTTTGCTGTCATGAAAAATCACAACCTTAAATGCCACAAAAAATAGTCAATCAGGTCAGTGTGATTGAAGTCTGAAGTCATATATGGTTCAAACTGAGGTGCAACAGGGTTTGGAAAATCTTCAAGGATTTTTCTTTTTTGTCCACAAGCTTCTCATTCATAGTTTCATCTGCTCCTTTTTCATATTCATCCATATTTCAGCTGTTTACAGAGCTGGAGTGACCACCATCACTGGGATTACCAGCATGCTAGATAGATCACAAGCACTGCCCTCAGAGCAAACCGCGTGTGTGTGTGTGTGTGTGTGTGTGAGTGTGTGTGAGAGAGAGAGAGAGAGAGCTTGGCTTGTTCACATATTTTCAATGACTTCATTTCTTAATTACTTTTCTGGCTTGAGTTGTGGTTTCATGGTGTTGTCATAAAGAGCACTTTTAACTAAACTAAACTAAAAAAAGAGTAGTATCTGTTTATGAGCTGGTTTCCAGTGTCAGTATTATAGCTTAGAAGGAAGCACTGTATCTGGTCATATCTTTGTGATATTATAATTGTATGCAACACACTGAGCATATTTGGTATGATTTGGTTTGTTTCTATGACAGGATTTTCTTCATTTTAACAATTCACTATCACTGTTGCAACCCACTGCAAATAACATAACCAGAATCAAATCTAAGCTGAATGGAGGTACTGTTATAACTTTGAAGATTTTTGAGGTCAATAGTGATATATATTTCATATTGTCATGTTGATGTCCAAAAATAAGATATGCCTACTGTCAAGTATTCAGCCTGGTTGCTCTGCAGTCAGGGATTGTTTCACTCCACCCCTTCGCCTCACCTCTCTTGTTATGTGTGTATGTGTGTGTGTGGACGTGCCACCTGGGACAACGGAGAATGAGATGCAACTGGTCCTGATCTTCAATCAGAGGGAGCTCCTTATAAGACAGCGCCTGACAACACCTCGGTGCCAGACCGTACTGCCGGCTTTTTCCGTGATCTCTGCACTCACCTCCTCATTCCAGTTATCGAGTCTCTGGGATTCCTGTATGCAGCACATTACAACTCACCTGGTTCACAGTGGTTGAACGGACAGAGACATCCATGTCTGACACTAACACAAACCCTCCAGTATTCCTGGTTCCTCTTCCCTGAGTTTACCTGTTCATCAACTTCACACTTTTTTGTTGCTTTAAGAACTTCCTTGGTAGGGGGGATCAGTAAAGTGTAATCTAATCTAATGAACACACATGAAATGCTAAGAGTTGTGTTCCAATAGTCTGCGCAATTTGTGTCCAGTTCATGGTGAAGAAAATAGCAATATGCATTAAGCTCAGAGGTAGGTGATGTTAGCGATGAAAGCCTAATGTTTATACCTGGTGCTATGTGCTGCATGTCAATTTTTGCAGGGAAAAAGGTCTCCTGGCTGATAATATGTACCTGTTACTTGTCAGACTTTTCACATTATTTTAGCAGAAGAATACATTTAGACAGCTGATTGGTGTATATGAAAAAAACTCATCTCCTCATTATTTATTTTACTATATTGAGTTCCCATCATGCTGTAATAGCCGCTTTCTTCTGTTGTTTACTGCAGCTGAGGCCACTTTTACCAGAGTTGCCAATAAGCATTTAGAGTCTGGATTCCCTTTTTCTCTTCCTTCTCTCTCTGTCTCTCCCCCTCTTTTTCCTCACCCTGTTCTCCCCACATCAAGCTGTGGAGAGGCAGATAAGGGGTTGATTTACCATCCAATTAAATGTCGTCATTGAAACATTGCTTCAAATAAGCCTGTCGTTTTCACCCTTTGCTAATTGGCCTTCCACTAACGTGTATCTGTTAGAATGTAAGTGCTTTTGTGTGTGCATTTGTCTTTTTGTGTGTATGTAATGCTTTAGAGATATATGCCACAGATTCAGATTATGGCTGTTCTTCACTTTAAAAGAGGGTCATTTTAAGTTCAACCTAAGTAGCGGATTTTTTGGTCTGGGGTATTTTTTTCTTTCTAAATTCTAAACCATTCAAGTGAGCCAAGTTATAAATTTTGATTTTAAAAAAACTCAAAGATATCAAATATTTGATAAAACATCTGTGTGTAATGTGAAAAGGGTTACTCACAGTCACTAAAACTGTAAACATGAACCTTGTTTCAAGCAGCAGTAGTTGTGTGTTTTTAGCCAAAAAGCAGTGATAAACAGACTCAGCTTCTGGTTCAGCATTAAATGACAAAAAACAAAGTTAGCAGCTGCCCAGTGGAGAGTCAAACACCTAACTGCTAGCTAACAGCTGACGAGCCAAATACATTTCTCAGGAATAAGAGAGAAAAGGAATACACGTGGTAGAAACATGACTGAATTCCTATGTTGCTATGTGTTTTGCAGGATTTGTAAATAGGCGAGTCGTTACCAACATGTTAGCGATAACATGATGGTCTGTAAGGGCTGTGTGTCTGTTACCTTATTTAGGGGGTTTTAGTGTGTGTCACTCACACACAAAGCATAATAGCTCATTTTTCTATTTCCTTCTCCCTCTGACACACATACACACACATGTAAAATCCATGGGAAGGCAGTGTCAAAACACATTGATCAAACATTTAACACTGACTTTGCCTTTAAAAGGGGCAAGAGAAGGAGCGAGCAGGATAGATTGAAGAAGAAGCACTGTGATCAATGCCAGTGGACCATATAATTGCACCAGGATTGGGTTAGCTGAAAACATTAGCCTTGTTTTCTGATGGATCACATCCTGGTGCTGGCTAGCCAAGCTAAACGCTTCAATCTGTATTAGCATTACCCAGAGTCATCCATCTAGAGGAGCTGGGCTACTAACATTAAGAAACTAAAATCTAAAATTAGAAGTTTTCTATACAATTGAAGCTAAGTATTTAAAACATAGTCTTTGCTTTGTAATTTAAAGAGGTCACTTTTTTCACTAAAAGGAAATCTCCCCTTCAGACAAAAGTTCTATCCTTTGCAGTTTCACAAGGACATTTTCTTCCCTCGGTTATATTCCACCAGAGTTAATTTTGACAGCAGATTTTAATTTAGTTTTAGTCATAGTCTTTTGACTAAAATGCAGTTTTAGTTTTAGTCATATTTTAGTCATCTGCTTTGTTTTAGTTTTAGTCTAGTTTTAGTCGACCAAATAGCATAAGATTTTAGTAAATCTACAGTAGATTTAGTCGACTAAAATCGACTAATTTAAGTGTAATTTAGTAAAACTGTTGTAATATACAAAATATTCTAAATTAAAATTAAATGAAAAACAAGTTTCATTAAACATATATGGAATATGGCCTTTCCATAAAAGACCAAAAATTAGATATGCATCGTTTATAACCTGCATATGACATTCTTCATTCTTTAAAGCAAAAGTGCAACTCCAAAATATTTAAAAGAAAAACTGTATTTAGCAGTAATGCCATTGCATCAAAGATGAAACTGACCCATATATCTTCTCTTTGTTTTCTCCAGCTGTTGCCATTTCATTATAGTTTAAGTCAGACAGAAACCCAGTGTAGGCTATGATGATGTCGTGTACTCGCGCATCCCGCGTCACTAGGTGGATCAGTTACTTTTCAAATGTGTGTGTGTCTAAGAAGATTAATTCTGATTGGATCTTATCTAAAAACGTCCCTCACTCACATTTTCGTCTCATTTTTATTAGTCAACGAAAATGTCAATATATTTTTATTTAGTTTTCGTTGTCATCACTTCATTTTTATTTAGTTAACGTCTCATTTTCGTCAGTGAAAACTAGTCATTGACAAAAATTCTAACGAAAATACTCAACGAAATTAACACTATTTCACTAATTAATTTGCAGAGAGAATAACGATTTTTTTCGCCCAACAACTGCTCAAGAATTCTTACAGTCACATATGACAACACATCATCTCCTCAGCAGCAACTGCCAGTGGCACTGACATTTTCATCTCATTGTGTCATTTTTCCATCTAGTACACCATCAAACGTGCCAAGACCAGAGCTTCCAGTACACTCTTACCCTATTACAGCATCTTTTCTGAAAAATGATCTGTGACAAGTGAAACCATCCGCTTTTTCCCTGATGTTACGCAGATAATTCACAATTATGTCACTACACAACTGGCTGCTCTATGATCTTGGCACATATTGTGTTTTACTGTTACACATATATACAGTGGGGCAAAAAAGTATTTAGTCAGCCACCAATTGTGCAAGTTCTCCCACTTAAAAAGATGAGAGAGGCCTGTAATTTTCATCATAGGTATACCTCAACTATGAGAGACAAAATGAGAAAAAAAAATCCAGAAAATCACAGTCTGATTTTTAAAGAATTTATTTGCAAATAATGGTGGAAAATAAGTATTTGGTCACCTACAAACAAGCAAGATTTCTGGCTCTCACAGACCTGTAACTTCTTCTGTAAGAGGCTCCTCTGTCCTCCACTCGTTACCTGTATTAATGGCACCTGTTTGAACTCGTTATCAGTATAAAAGCCACCTGTCGACAACCTCAAACAGTCACACTCCAAACTCCACTATGGCCAAAACCAGAGAGTTGTCAAAGGACACCAGAAACCAGAAACAAAATTGTAGACCTGCACCAGGCTGGGAAGACTGAATCTGCAATAGGTAAGCAGCTTGGTGTGAAGAAATCAACTGTGGGAGCAATTATTAGAAAATGGAAGACACACAAGACCACTGATAACCTCCCTCGATCTGGGGCTCCACGCAAGATCTCACCCTGTGGCGTCAAAATGATCACAAGAACGGTGAGCAAAAATCCCAGAACCACACGGGGGGACCTTGTGAATGACCTGCAGAGAGCTGGGACCAAAGTAACAAAGGCTACCATCAGTAACACACTATGTCGCCAGGGACTCAAATCCTGCAGTGCCAGACGTGTCCCCCTGCTTAAGCCAGTACATGTCCAGGCCCGTCTGAAGTTTGCTAGAGAGCATTTGGATGATCCAGAAAAGGATTGGGAGAATGTCATATGGTCAGATGAAACCAAAATAGAACTTTTTGGTAAAAACTCTACTCGTCGTGTTTGGAGAAAGAATGCTGAGTTGCATCCAAAGAACACCATACCTACTGTGAAGCATGGGGGTGGAAACATGCTTTGGGGCTGTTTTTCTGCAAAGGGACCAGGACGACTGATTCATGTAAAGGAAAGAATGAATGGGGCCATGTATCGTCAGATTTTGAGTGAAAACCTCCTTCCATCAGCAAGGGCATTGAAGATGAAATGAGACTGGGTCTTTCAGCATGACAATGATCCCAAACACACCGCCCGGGTAACGAAGGAGTGGCTTCGTAAGAAGCATTTCAAGGTCCTGGAGTGGCCTAGCCAGTCTCCAGATCTCAACCCCATAGAAAATCTTTGGAGGGAGTTGAAAGTCTGTGTTGCCCGGCGACAGCCCCAGAACATCACTGCTCTAGAGGAGATCCGCATGGAGGAATGGGCCAAAATACCAGCAACAGTGTGTGAAAACCTTGTGACTTACAGAAAACGTTTGATCTCTGTCATTGCCAACAAAGGGTATATAACAAAGTATTGAGATGAACTTTTGTTATTGACCAAATACTTATTTTCCACCATAATTTGCAAATAAATTCTTTAAAAATCAGACAATGTGTTTTTTCTGGATTTTTTTTTTTCTCATTTTGTCTCTCATAGTTGAGGTATACCTATGATGAAAATTACAGGCCTCTCATCTTTTTAAGTGGGAGAACTTGCACAATTGGTGGCTGACTAAATACTTTTTTGCCCCACTGTAGACTATATTTTGTACGTACATTTACTAGATATACATCACATGCTTATTTCCAGTGTAGTTTTCAGTACTATGTCACAGCTGTCTTGGAGTTTTATTTTGTAGTTTCTTCTTTTGCCCAGTTTCACATTTCCCTGCTTTACACGACTTGATCGTGTTCACCTGTGTCTCATCTGTATATTTATACTCTCCTTTATTCTGAGTCTGTGCTGGATCATTGTCTCACTACCTGGTTGATTTCCTTTTTTATTCCCTGGACACTTTTAGTTTACCATTTAGTTATAGTTTATAGTACACTATTTTTCTCTCTATTGGCTTTGCCTCCTGTGGTCTGTCTGCACCTTTGAGCCCTACCTAGCTTATTTGGTTGAACAAACCTTGCACTGCTCGAGCAGGTCAGACAAGCAGGAACCTCAGCCAGGGAGAGAACCACAGAGTTGAGTTACCCATCATTGTTGAAGGTGAGTAGTCAGCAATGGAAGAATCCACAGGATGAAACACTACTCCCCCTGAGTATGAGCACAGAGAGAGCAGTTCCAGCAGCACCCCAATGCAAGCCAATGCTAGTAGAAAAGAGGCAGCCAGGCAGAAGGTGTAACAGCAAGTGGCCCAAAGCAAGCAAGGAAGACATCTGGCAGGAGTTGGACTCAGACCTCAGCATGGTGCTGGAGCACTCTCAACTAGGGCAGGCAGGAATTCAACCCCCAGCTGAGTGAAGTCAAAAAGGCAAGATCGGCATCAGCTCTAGGGCCAAATGGGATAAGCACTTTAAGAACCACCACCAAGTTCTGATAATCCTGTGGAAATGTATACACGCAGCATGGAAGAATCAATCACTACCATCTGAGTGGCAAAGGGCCATGGCAGTCTTCACTCCGGCGCATCACACTGCTAAACACTGAGGACAAAATTTTCTTCGCCATAATGGCCAAGAGATTAACAACCTCCCTCACAGAAAATGGCTTCATAGATACCAGCTGCCAAAAAGCAGGAGTGCCAGGTTTTCCAGGATGTGTTGAACATTCCTCCATTATTTGGTGGCAGATTCAGAGGGCAAAGCAGGAAAAGAGTGTGGTTTGTTTCGACAATGCATATGATCCCTCACCAACTAATTAATTGTGCTTCTGTGTCACCAGCTCTATCCAGACCCTAATATCCAACTACTACTTCAGGGAGTTCCAAATGTGCTTTAGCGTCCAAGATGTTACAACAGGGTGGCAGCAGCTGGAGGTGGGAGTCACCATGGGGCGCTCCATCTCCCCCATTGTCTCTGTAGCAGCCTTCAAGATCATCTTCAGGGCAGAGACTACCTCCTTTCAGGGGCTACATGGAAATGTGATGACAGTCTGGCTGCAGATGGCGCCATTTACAGGAAGACTGCTAAAAAGGCTGGATGAGCTGATGACATGGGCCCGAATGAAGATAAACCCTCCAAGTTGTGAGCCTATCACTTCGGAAAGGCACTAGAAGCGAAACTCTCTTTTTTGCAGGCAGAGAACAGATCCAGCCTTACTGGCCAATCAGCCCATCAGGAATTTAGGAAGGCAGTAGGATGGAGAGCTCTCAGACAAGCAAGAGGGCAAGGCAGCACGAAAACAACTCTCCGACAGTCTGGCCAAGATCAACCAGAGCCAGCTCCCCAGAAAACACAAAGTGTGGTGCTATAACTTCACACTGTACCACCAGGTGATGTGGCTACTGAAAAATCCCCTCCTCAGAAACCAACAGCATGGATAGGCTAGCTAATTCAAACAGTGGTGTGAAGAAGTGTTGCCCCCGTTCCTGATTTCTTATTTTTTTGCATGTTTGTCACACTTTGTTTCAGATCATCAAACTAATTTAAATATATACTATATATATATAATATATAGTCAAAGATAACACAAGTAAACACATCATGCAGTTTTTAAATGAAGGTTTTTATTATTAAGGGAAACAAAATCCAAAACTACATGGCCCTGTGTGAAAAAGTGTTTGCCCCCTAAACCTAATAACTGGTTGGGCCACCCTTAGCAGCAACAACTGCAATCAAGCATTTGCGATAACTTGCAATGAGTCTGTTACAGTGCTGTGGAAGAATTTTGGCCCACTCATCTTTGCAGAATTGTTGTAATTCAGCCACTTTGGAGGGTTTTCGACCATGAACCGTCTTTTTAAGGTCATGCCACAGCATCTCAATCGGATTCAGGTCAGGACTTTGACTAGGCCACTCCAAAGTCTTCATTTTGTTTTTCTCTCTCTTTAGCCATTCAGAAGTGGACTTTCAGGTGTGTTTTGGATCATTGTCCTGCAGCAGAACCCAAGTTCGCTTCAGCTAGAGGTCACAAACAGATGGCCGGACATTCTCCTTCAAGATTTTTTGGTAGACAGCAGAATTCATTTATCACAGCAAGTCTTCCAGGTCCTGAAGCAGCAAAACAGCCCCAGACCATCACACTACCACCACCATATTTTACTGTTGGTATGATGTTCTTTTTCTGAAATGCGGTGTTACTTTTATGCCAGACGTAATGGGACACACACACACCTTCCAAAAAGTTCAACTTTTGTCTCGTCAGACCACAGAGTATTTTCCCCAAAAGTTTTATGGATCATCGAGATGTTTTCTGGCAAAACTTAGACAAACCTTTATGTTCTTTTTGCTCAGCAGCGGTTTTCATCTTGGAACTCTGCCACGCAGACCATTTTTACCCAGTCTCTTTCTTGTGGTGGAGTCATGAACAGTGACCTTAACTGAAGCAAGCGAGGCCTGTAGTTCTTTGGATGTTGTTGTGGGGTCTTTTGTGACCTCTTGGATGAGTCGTCGCTGCGCTCGGGGTATTTTTGGTTGGCGGGCCACTCAGCATTTGTAGATAATGTCTCTCACTGTGGTTTGCTGCAGTCCCAAAGCTTTAGAAATGGCTTTATAACCTTTTCCAGACTGATAGATCTCAATTACTTTCGTTCTCATTTGTTTTTGAATTTCTGTCACGTTCTGTGGGGTTGAAATTATTTTAGGACCAGTGATGCGCCCACGCAAAAACAAGACTTTATTCCAACAAACTTGAAACCCAAAAACAAGAATACAGGAAAACAGGAGACGAGATATCCAAAACCAGAACAGGAACAAGAACTACAGAAAGAGTGAGAACATGAAAACCGAGGGGACGAGACGTGGGACCTGGGACACACACATTGGTGTCACACAGGCCTACAAGGACAGGAAGACGAGAGAGGGGTTTAGACACACCAGGAACACACCAGACTTCAAGAGAACATGAAACGTGAACATAGAGGACCGGGCAAGAACATGAACATCAAACACAAGGGAACAAAGCAGGGGAGTCTGGGTCTCACACACTATGAGGGACGAACCAGACTATAGAGAACATGGAATACAAGGGGAACAGGTCATGAGGGTCTGGGTCACACACACTGAGGACTCACCAGACCGAGGGAAAAACATGAACAAGACAGGCAAGGACACAAGAGAAACAAGACATGAACAAAGGGAATTGACATGAACCGGGTAACAAGACAAAATGTGAACACTAGAGGAACTAGACAAAACACGCAAGGTGAAAACACACCCAAAAGAAAAACCAGAAACACTTAACCTTGGGGAAACAAAAGGCAATCCATGGTCAAAAGGTCAAAAAATTGAGAAAACAAGCAGGGTTGAAAAAACGTGGCTAAAGGAAAATCAGGAATTCATCGAACAGAGCTCAAAACGATGTCTTAACAGACAACCTGGCAAAGAAACTGTGAATGAACAAAGGTATATAAACAGAAACTAGCAAGAGAGATCATATTTCTCCTATATTGGCTTCTCTTCATTGGCTCCCTGTAAAATATAGAATAGAATTTAAAATCCTTCTTCTCACATACAAATCCCTTCATAATCAAGCTCCTTCATACCTTAAAGACCTCATAGTACCATATTATCCCAATAGACCACTTCGCTCTCAGAGTGCAGGTCTACTTGTGGTTCCCAGAGTTTCCAAAAGCAGAATGGGAGGCAGAGCCTTTAGCTATCAAGCTCCTGTCCTGTGGAACCAGCTCCCAGCCTGGGTTCAGGAGGCAGACACTCTCTGTACTTTTAAGGCTAGACTTAAAACCTTCCTCTTTGACAAAGCATATAGTTAGGGCTGGCTTCAGGCAACCCTGAACCATCCCTTAGTTATGCTGCTATAGGCCTAGACGGCCCGAGGACCATCGGTGCACTGAGCTCCCCTACCCTAACCCCCCCTTTCCCTTCCCCTCCCCTCCTCTCCTCCCACCTCATGTATATTCCACCATTGAATGTTACTAACCTTGTGCTCTCTCTCTCTCCCCTAGTTTGTGCTCTCTCCCTCTGTCTCTGTTCTCTCTGTACCTTCTGCAGGTGTCCCTGGTCCTGGAGCTGTATATCGCTGATGTGCAGTTACTGGTCCCACCAACCTGCAGTGTCTATTTGTTGTTTATTGTTGCTGTTCTTTTCTCTCTGCTCTATCCACTCACCCCAACCGGTCGAGGCAGATGGCCGCCCAAACTGAGCCCGGTTCTGCTGGAGGTTTTTTCTTCCGTTAAAGGGAGTTTTTCCTCTCCACTGTTGCTTGCTCATAAGGGAATTGTTGGGTTTTTAGTTTTAGTTTTTGTAAAGTGCCTTGAGATGATTTGTATTGTGATTTGGCGCTATACAAATAAAATTGAATTGAATTGAATAGAAAGACCAAACAAGGAACAGGAGAAACAAATCAGAATAATCAGGTCAATGTAAAGTGAAATAGAACAAAACAAATCCAGATCCTGTCATGACCTTTCAAACTAAATGAAGTGTGGCAGTAATCAGGCCTGGGTGTGGATGGATGAATTGAACTCAGGTGTGATAAACCACAGTTATGTTTTAACAGGGGGGGCAAACACTTTTTCACACAGGGTCATGGAGTTTTGGATCTTGTTTTTGTCATGAGTCCCTCTGGGGACTTCCTGCCAGAGGACTCTTATTTTGTGAGGCCTTCCTGTTTCCCCTGTTTTGGTCTCTGGCAGCTTTATGTTCATATTTTGTATTCATTAGTTTCACCTGTGGTTTATTGTTTATCCCGTTCACCTGTTTGCCTTTGTGTTTCCCCTATTTATACCTCCTTGGTTTCTGGGCTTACTGCCGAAGCATTAGTTGCGTATAGTTTGTGTTTGAGAGTTAAGATTTCTTCGTTGTCCCGACCGTCTTACCCGGTCCTGGGAACTTACGGTCTCACTCGGTTTTTGTATATTGTTTGCCCTGGAAATCCCAGGAGAGAATAAAGCCTGTGTTGTCCTGCATTTGGGTCCTGCTCCTCTTCCTTCCACCCAGCGTCTGTATGCGAGCCATGACAGTTTTCCCTTAATAATAAACACCTTCATTTAAAAACTGCATGATGTGTTTACTTGTATTATCTTTGACTAATATTTAAATTTGTTTGATGATCTGAAACATTAAAGTGTGACAAACATGCAAAAAAATAAGAAATCAGGAAGGGGGCCAACACTTTTTCACACCACTGTATCTCCGGAAATGCCTTGGTCTCCCACACTGCTGTTCCGATAAAGGTCTGTTCGGGGCAAGTCCACTCCAGCTATTGACCCAGTCAATCTCCCTGAGCTACAAGCAGGAGAAGGCCAGATTGGGCCCGAAGCTGAAAGAATCCTCAGATCCATTGGTGAGGAATGTCCGTGTCCCCATTTGAACTTGCTGGAAATGGCAAATATGGTGGAAAAATAGACAGTTAAGACAGTTTTCAAGCTCCCCCTTTAAAACTGTCACCACTGTCTCATGAAAAATACACACATACATGGCGTGTACAGTTTCACTGTTTCAGGATTCCCACTATTCAGACCATTTCCTTGATTTAACACACTGGTAAATCTAAAATCAGTTTTAATGGATACAGGTCAAATCTGATCCCAAACAGCTTCAATGTACAAAAAATTGTAGCATCTGTACAAAAGTATAATATTTTAAAATATTTAAATGTTGGTGTATTTTGGGTCACTTAAGGAAAGGTCTTCAAATTTCAGGCTAAATTTAGGGTAAGTTTATTGCTGTCGAATGTCAAAACGGGTCAAAATTGACCCAAACAGTATGTAAGGGCTAGACTACATTTTTCAGTTATCATAAACTGTGCTTTACAAAATCAGCTCTGTGCAATTTATACCCTGTTCCTTGTCACTTGTCCAGTGTTGCTTTTTCTGGATTTTCAGTAACTTGTACTATTACAAATGTCAATGGGATTTCAAATGTAGGATTTCTCAGCCCTGCAACAGAGTCTGAATGTTTCAATTTCCCACTGGCCTTGTCCTGATCAGCTTCAGCCCAACTGGCCTTTGTGTTGTTGGGTCACTAATAGCAAAGGTGAGCTATTATCTTGTGCTGTAAATGAAGGCAGCATACTGGTGTAAATATAGTATAGTATAATATTAATGACAGTCTCTAAAAATTGTAATTACATTTTATTTAGATTAACACTAATGCTTGAACCAGTTATGCAGCAGCAAAAAAGTCGCAGCACAGTGGAGTTATTGTTACTGGATCACATCTATATTATATGACAAGGGGAGGGAGATTCAGTACCGTGATTAATTGGGAGCAGAATTCCTCCTACATACACCCACATGCTCTTCATCTCTCCTCTCTTTGTGGCTAATAAACTCATTTTATAAATATACACAACAAAATGCCTGTCCCAAAAACCAAACAGTATCCTAAACTGAACCCCAAGTCTTAACCCTTGAACCGCCTTTAGCAGGTGTCTCAGAAAGTGAGGACCAATTAAAATGTCCTCTCTTCTGGAAAAGCACACAAACCAATGAAGGTATATTAATGGAAAGAAAGAGGCTTTATATAGTCACACACTTCTGTTTTAATTAGTAGAAAGAGGAAACACACACAGTTTGATTTGCCACTGCAACTCAGCTGAAGGGAAAGAGAATGATTGAAAGGTGTGTGTGTGTGTGTGTAGAGGCAAAATTCAAGCTGAGTCTATTGATTTGTTCTGTTTGGCAGTGTGTGATTGAGTGTGTGTGCTTAGTGGTTCCCAGCATGATATCTGTGTACCTACTAAATAAGTGCCTCTGGAGAGTACAAGACAGTGCAAATGGAAAGTGTGTGTATGTTCCTCTAAACATTTATGTTTATCCATGCACACATATACATAATTCCCAGAAGAATAAATCCTATTCGTCCGGAAAATTAATGGTAGATGTGGGACAGTGTTAATTTCGTTGATGAAGTATTTTCGCTATAATTTTCGTCAACGACAAGTTTTCACTGACGAAAACGAGACATTAACTAAATACAAATTAAGTGATGACGACGAAAACTAAATAAAAATATATTGACATTTTCATTGACTAATAAAAATGAGACGAAAATGTGAGTGAGGGACGTTTTTAGATAAGATCCAATCAGAATTAATCTTCTTAGACACACATGCACATTTGAAAAGTAACTGATCCACCTAGTGACGTGGGATGTGCGAGTACACGACATCATCTTGCATAGCCTATACTGGGTTTCTGTCTGACTTAAACTATAATGAAATGGCAACAGCTGGGAGTTTCACATTTGATGCAATGGCATTACTGCTAAATACAGAGTTGCTCTTTTGCTTTAAAGAATGAAGAATGTCATATGCAGTTTATAAACAGTGCATATCTAATTTTTGGTCTTTTATGGAAAGGCCATATTCCATATAAATTTAATGAAACTTGTTTTTTATTTAATTTTAATTTAGAATATTTTGTATATTACAATATTACAATATTATATTACAATATATTACTAAATTACACTTAAATTAAACCCAATATGTTTTAGTCAACTAAATCTACAGTAGATTTAGTTGACTAAAGCTAGACTAAAACTAAAACAAAGCACATGACTAAAATATGACTAAAACTAAAATTGCATTTTAGTCAAAAGGCTATGACTAAAACTAAATTAAAATCTGCTGTCAAAATTAACACTGATCTGGGTCCTCCACCACGTTCAGCATCCAAAATAAAGGAGTAGCCTACATAGCTTTTGTCAAAAAAAAAAAAAACAGTCTTTGATTGGCTTTCACCGACATTTTCACCAACAACTCTCGGTTTTATGAGGCATTTTTGGTAGATCTCGTGACAAGATGGCATCGCTTTATTGTTTTCTTTGTTTTTGCTGTCAGTCATTATTTAGAATGTATCAGCTCTACTGGTGTGTGATCGTACTGTACTTGTCAATATTTATCTGTTGAAAATCGTCCCAGTGGCTGGGACTACTGGAAGACTTTTCCACCACTCCTGGTGGAGATACCAGCATAACTTTGCTGTTCTTACCTTGTCTGCCCACAGAGTAAGTGGCCTAAAAGAAGGGAGGACTGGCTGTCAAGTTCAAGACCCTTTGGAGGTCTGTCTCTGTGGAGGCTGTTAACCTCACCCGTAGATCTGATCAGATCCACTGCTGCTGTGGCTTAGGGTTAGGGCGAGGGTTAGGGTTAAGCCTGGCTTCTTGTTTTTCTGGCTTCAACCCCTTAATTCATGTTCTCCACTACCTCTTCCATATTGGCGTTTTTAAAACTAATTGGAGTTTGGTTAATGCCAGATCACTATCAAATAAGACTTTTATTCTGAATGACTTTTTTATATTGCAGGAATTGGATTTTATGTTGTTGACTGAAACCTGGCTAATGAAAGGCAAGCATCATGTATTTTCTGAACTTCTTCCTCCTGACTGCTCCTTTATAGCTCCCCATGTATTTCATGCAGGGGAGGAGGCCTGGTGTCTGTAAAAATATTTAGTGTTGGCAGCTTTCAGTGGAAACGTATTCCAGTTTTGAGCTTCAATTGTTTGTGTTAGAGTATAACTACCCACTGCTTTGTGAAGTGTTGCCGTTACTTCTGTGGTGGATAAACCTCCTATTACAGTTGGTTTCAGACGTATAATCACTTCTTCAACAGCAGGAGTTTTCGACCCACTTTAAAAAAAACTATCTGCATCAGCTGGATGGTGGAGCATCTGCTGGATGACGGAGGAGACTACGTCATGTGTCCTGAGGATTTATTGAGCTACTTCTACTTGGGCACTTAGACAAATATGCTAGCAAGCCGAATGGAAATGGAAGAAAGATGAATTGCATAATTGCCTACAGATTATCAGTAGGCGATTAAAATTGCCAAATCTAACTATTTTGCTGACATTGTGGTTAATAATCATCACAAACAATTAATTCAGTTATTAACTCACGAATGTTGTTTTACATCGGTTCTGCTGGAGGTTTCTTTTGAGGGAGTTTTTCCTCTCCACTGTCACCAAGTGCTGCTCATAAGGGATTTGTTGGGTTTTTCTTTTTTGTAAAGTGCCTTGAGATGATTGTGTTGTGATTTGGCGCTATACAAATAAATTTGAATTGAATTGTAAACTGGATTGAATCCTGAAGCATCTGTATTATTTTGTATTAAAGATAACTAACATTAGGCAATTTTTAGTGCCACCACCTGTTTTAATTGATGTCCTTTCATCTTCGTTCAGTTTGAACCAGTATCTTTGTCTGCATCAGAGGTGGTATAGCACATGAAAAATTCTTATTGTTCTCTAGATGTAATCCCAACACGTCTATTCAAGAATATTTTCGAATCTGTCGGGTCTTGCTTTTCAGCATTAATTTATCTTTCAGTACAGGGGTAGTCAGAGTAGTGTTTAAAAGAGCTCTTGTACTCTTGTACTGTGTCTCTGCTCAGAAAGACAAATCTAGATTATTTTGTGCTCTCTAATTATAGACCAGTATCAAAGTTGCCTTTTATGTCAAAGATTTAAGAGAAGATTGTTTTTAATCTAACTTCAGTCTTTTTAAATGACAGTGGCACTGAGAAAAAATTTCAATTTGGACTTCCGAAACATAGTACTAAGTCAGCCTTATTAAATATAAGCAATGATATTTTATTGGCCAGGGATGCAGTCTATTGTTTTATTGTTTTCATTCTTTAAGATCTCACTTCTGCTTTTGATACAGTCACTCAGAATTCATTTATCTCATCTGGAACAGTGGGGAATATGTGGTATTGTTCTTAACAGGCTTAGGTCATATCTCACCAATAGAAACCACTGTTAATGTTGGTAACCACTCATCTTCTTCAGCCCCTCTCTCCTGTGGTGTCCCTCAAGAGTCTGTCCTTGGCCCAATTTTGTTTTCTTTGTCAGGCTTCCACTGGGATCTGTCTTTAAGAAATATGCCCTCTCTTTTCATTGCTATGCTGATGATATTCAGATTTATTTACCATGTCATTTTTCAACTGTCTCTCTAAGAACATGGCTGGCATGTAACTTTTTAAATCTCAATGAAAACAAAACCGAGTATGTAGTGTTTGGTGATCAACAGTTCTTTACAACTATTAATAAAAAAACAAATTCATTTCTCACCTGAAGATGGCTATGAAAAGACATCACATGGATTTTTCATAGTCACTTGAAGTTTAAACAAATTAATTCAGTTGCGAAATTGAGCTTCTTCCACCTGAGGTTGCTAAGCAAGGTCAAGTCATTTCTCTTTTTTAAAGATTTTGAAACAGCGATTCATGCCTTTATTAATTCTAGAATTGATAATTGTTGTGCCCTATACTTTGGTGTCAATCATTTGCCCCTTTCCCATCTCCAAATGGTTCAGAATGCAGTTGCTGGACTTTAAAGAAATTCACCAAAATTTGAGCGTATATCCCATATGACCATATGGTTTCTCTTCATTGGCTTCATTTAGAATTGATTTTAAGTTATTGATTTTTGTTTTTAAGGCCTTAAACAGTGTGGATCCCTCCTATCTCACTGATCCTGTTCAGTGGCTCAAACCAACTAGATCTCTTATATTCATCAGGTCAATACCTATAGGGCCAGATATAAGTGCTGAGGTGACTGTGCTTTTGCCATTGCAGCCTGTAACACTTTGGAATACTCTGCCTCTCAATGTTAGAGCAGCAGATTTGGCTTTTTTTAAATCTTTGCTTAAATATTTTTATTTTCCTTGACTTTAACTGATTGTAGAGCCTGATAGTTTTTTAATCAATTTAATCAATGAAGTTGCTATCACTTTGGATTGCTACATCTATCAATATAGCCTTGTTCACTTGTTTGTCCCTATGTTTGTCAGGAGAAGGGGAGGGTTTTAGCAGTTCCACATCATGTCGGATCATCAATTGATTTGTCAGACAATATGTAAAATCTTGTTCAACACACTATTAGAGTAGTAAACAACCCTGTGTTTCAATTTCTGCTAGAACTGCGATTCTGGTTGGCTCTCTCCTGGCTGTCACTGCTCTTTACTGTTTTGTTCAGAATAAATTTCTCTTTTATTTGATCCCAAATTGATTGTGTTACTACTTAAAAAGAAAAAATACCATTAATACAGTTAAAGTTAGTTACTAAGAAATATTAATTTTGCTTACAATAGCTAACACTTCCATAAACCATAAGCTACTGGCCATACCAGTTTAACTACAGCAGCTAAACCCCTGGACCCCAATGGAACTGATCAAAAATGTGCTTTACTGTTTATAATTTTTCTATTTGTTAAGAGGAACGCTGCGTTAATTAATTCTTCCAAAAGTAACATGGTGTCACTTTAAAGAGCAGCACCAACACAGCATCTGTTCTCATGTTATTTAGAAGATTAATTAGATGAACAATGTAGTAAAACATTAAATTTCCACATGTAAGAAGTCTAAATTATCTACTGTACAGTATACATTATTTTTAAGTGCATTTGTCCCACACCTGTATCTTTTGTCCATCCTTTTACATCTTGGTCCACTGTCTGGAACAAATATCATAAAATGTGTCAAAGAATAAGCTACATCTGTACAGGTTACCCAGCAGACACATCTCAGCAGCATCACAGGTGCCAGCATTGGCCCTCAGCCCGGACACCAACAACCACAGAGCCGTAAAATGAGCTGAGACCTGTGTAGCTTCACAGGTATCCAGTGTGTGTTTACACTGCAGCCAAAAGCACTGCTGCAATATTTCACACCACAGTGGCACAGACACACTCACAGGATGACAAATGAACAAGCTAGTGACAAAAAAAAGGAATACACACTTGTCAGTCTAATGTTGGATCTTTTCTTAATTGATGAGAAATAACACCTCTAAGTTTGATATATTTATCTCATTCTCACTTTTTAAACACACCCCTCTTTCACCTTTTTGCTCAATTAAGTTATTTTCTAAGACATTGTCTCCTGCACTAGAAAACACTCCAACAGTGTAAATTAATACTTCTGTCAGTAAGCTCCCTGCTTGACTCTTCATCTGTTGACTATTTCTGTTCTTCTGTAGCAGTAAGGGGATGGTTCCCTTACTACTTTGTCCACTCGTTTTCCTTTCTGCCACTTTCTCCCCTCACCTTCCTCATTCTCCCGTTTCCCTCTCCTTCTTCTTTCTTCCCTCTCTCTGTATGCAGTTTAAGTCTAAATCAGGGGATTTGAGGGTATTAAGAGCTGAAGTGTAAAACACCGTCTGGTTCTCTGTAAGCTCCTGAGAGGAGAAAATAATCCAACACAGAGTCTTTTTCTCAAAGGCAGCTCTCCTCCCCCTTAATCACCCCATTAGCTTCCTCTCCTATCCACTCAACTAAACAAAATCTTACATAAAAAAGGTTCAGGCGCTAACTATGACCACTGTTCTTCAATATATTGATGATTTGGTGCCTGGTATTTTAACAATTTATCATATCAACCCAAAAAAAAAAGAAAAGAAATCTGTTTAGTCATGGTTGACATGTTTGTAAATGTCAGTGATGTAGCTGAATGCCTAGATAACTAAGTGATGAGGCATTTGTTCTGATTGAAGGATGCCTTTTGTTTAACCAAACAATCAGGCTTCATGTTTATTGATTCCAAACATTCACATAAATCTCTGGCTTTGTTCCAAATGTTGTGAGGTTGATCTCTTACTGCCAAAGTCCTTTTATAAGGAACAATATACAAAATTGAAAAATGCAAAACAAATGGCAGAGAAATAGGAGGGAGGCATTTAATCATCTATCTTCAATGCATTCTCCTGAAGTAAATAATAAACTGTTGCATGCAAAAAAAGAAAGAAACAAAAAAACAAAAAATGTTGTTTAGTTTCACTTTCCTCCTGGGTCATATCTCTCCTCCCTCCCTGTTTCCCTTCTCTTTCTGTCTCTGATGCTCCCTTGCCCATCTTTCGCATTTTCCTCCACTTGCTTCCATCTTTCTCCCTCTCTCTCTCTTTTATATTCATAGGATTTTAAAATGTCTGTAATGGCCCTGGTAGATCAAAGCACTCCTTCTCCCATTGTGTGTGTGCAGCTGCTTGTGTGTTTACATCCATGTGTGTGTGGGAGATTTGCATATCGTGGCTATGCTCTGATTGGCAAACTGGCAATGCAGAGCCCAGCAGGGCACTTTTTATTAAAAGGTCCTACCGCACACACACACAAACACATACACAAAGTTAGGAACAGCCACTGGCCTGTATCAGAACCTAATGAATAATACTAAAGAGCTAACAGTAGGGGTTCTCCATGTATTGTTCTGTAATGCCAAGAGCAATAAAGATTTTATTACCATATTTTTATGGACACTAGACATAAGCTGTTATGAAATACTCAGATTTTTATGAGCTGTTCAGACCAATTTTTTATTGTCAAAATGAATTTGCCTTGTAATTTATTATATTTTACCAATCAAGATCTGTAAGTATAAGCTAGGATATTTTATTACTTTAACCTGGAAAATTCATATCATTGCACTAAAACAGTGCAGCATGTCATTAATCACATATTGACAGTGTGTTCAGAGCACCATAAAAGAATTTTTCATTTGGAAATACTCTTGAAAAACTACTTCCCGAATCTTTTCTTAAATTACATAATGAATTTTAGTTATATATTTTCAAACACTAACTTCCTAACTTATGTAATGTATTATGTGAAGTACCCTACAGCCTCATGAGAGCATGATACATGGACTTGCCACTAAAGCAATATAAAATTACTTTTTTTTTTTTTTTTTTTTTTTTTTAAGGAGACTAGGCAATTCACTTCATTTGGCACCATGTGGGCAGATGAAATACTAAATATAATTCCAGGACCAACATTGCCAACAAGATTAGAAGATATAGAGTGAATAGAAAGTCATAGAAATTTAAATTTATATTTTTCTCAAAGCACAGCTGTGTATCATGACTGTGAGACATATCAAACAATGTTCTCTGGCTGTAATTAAACATTTCATTGCTGCTGCAAATTCAGTCTCTCAAACAGAAGCCTCACCCCAAGCCACCCGCCGTTTTATCTGTAAACAGTAGAGTAAAATAACGAAGTAGGTTTATTTGAGTATTGTACTTGAATACCGGCTTGCACTGGTGATATCATGTTATACCATCGTTCTACTGTGTTTTACAGCTTATTTAGCGGTTGTTACAGATATTTTGTTCAACAAATCATTATTTTCAAAGTGGGCAGTTGCATCACGGCTCTGGTTTTGATTCACTGCTCATTTGGGAATTCACACCACTAAATTACCAAATTGTTAAATGAGATTTATTTTTGTGAAGTTTTTTTGAGGAGATTGTGTAGTTTGTTAGAATGATCATTTCATTGATATTAACAATATATCCACATATGTATTCCTAGATAAAACTGGGTTTCATCATTGTAATATTTCAACATACAAGTACTCCCATTGGCGTGAATTTAGAAAAATAATAATAACTAATAAGAATATGAATAAGAATATTAACAGTTTCAATATTGAGTCATTCTGCATAAAAGGCACTTGTACTTCTCATACTTCAATTGCATTTTTCTGCTAATACGTTTATTCTTCTGCTTACGGAACAATTTAAATGCAGATCTTTTTTGGAATTTTCAGTAGAAATGCCTATTTTTTTATAATGTTATGGCTCATTTTACTCAAAAGGAAATTAATATTTCATCCATGCCTGCTGATAATTAATTTATTAAAATGTCACAGACAGGCCTTAAACTATGAATTCAAATCTTGACTGTGCAAACCCATGACATCAGGTACATGCCACTGCTGATTGACTAGGCCCCCAAATAACTCCTGCAGATGATGGGGAAGCTGCTGTGAAAGTGCAAGGATTGACTGCTGTGACCCCTCGGCCAACAGTCAATGGGTGCTGCTGCACGTCGAGCACTTGGTCCTGGCTGACTTGAACTGCCGACCTCAGATTCACCAGCGTTACATGGCTAGAAATGTTTAAATGAAAGCTGCAGTTTTATTTGACCACTCTCTTGAAAAATGTCTAATTCAAATGATGTGAAGAGGGGATTTACTTAGGAGCAGGGTGACAGCACTCTGAGGAATGATAATGCACACCATCAGCCTCTTATAGTGACAGCTGAGATCAATGCTGATCATTGCAGCTAATCCAGTAAACAGTGCTATAATGCTAATCCTCAGGGTAAACAGTTCATGTGAAATCATATTATTATGTGGGTTAGAAGTAGCTAACTGCTATGTGGCAGTCATAAAACTACCACTGTGTGTATGTCCATGTCCATGTATTCTCTGTCAGGAAAAAGCAATTTCAATCTGTGAAATGTAAAGAGAAATACAGTTATGTCCTTTTGACTTTGTCAGCAATGTTCTAGATGATGCTGACATGCTTTTCGCGTGCTTGAAGCTTGTACATCGCCACATAACATGACATAACATCACCATGCTGTTATCCAACACCACACCATTCACAAGAACTTATTACCATGGAGTAGAGGCCTCTCCAGATTATCTTGTAACAACCCTGAAGATAATCAAAGTGTTACAATTTTGAACTTTACATCCCACAGACACTAGCCCAGGCTGCTAACCTCTCTCTTTTGTAACCTCTCTTAACACTGGGCAGCTGCTAGTGTGATGACACCCCTGCAGCACCTTGCTGATGGGAGACCTCCACTGTGCTATCTGGCTTTAAGTATATTTCTCCCCAAACACCCTACTTTCGCTCTTACTGCAGCCCCTCAAGGGTAGTTTGATTCATTGGACTGTATTCTTTGTTTCTCAGAGACGATATTATGAAGGTTTTATTATTAGCATAAAAGCAAAATCATTTCATCTCCCACACTGTGCAGAGGCAATTAGTTGGCTTTATGAAAGTCAAATAAAGTGTTAAAAAGCTTTCACTGAGTCACAGAGATTCTGAATACAGTATCACTGCTTTCCAGGAAAGACACAGACATAATATCTATAAATACATAGGTAGTGATATAATGAAGGGTGGTGCCAGGTGTGCATGTGAATTTGTGTATGTCTTGGCCATAAGTTGATAGGCAGCCTGAGGGGAAAAGAGGTCTGATGTGTATTATGCAAATGAAGCCAGCTGTTTGCTGCATTGGCAGACTCATAACTCATAACTCTCTTCTATTACCGCTGGAAGTGAGAAAATATTTTACTCCTGTTTTCCTCATTGCCACATTCTTTGCCTCCTCTGTAGTTCCACAGAGAAGGTATTTCTATATCATTTTCTATAATACATATATATGTCTTCTTCTACTTTTCCTTTCGGCTGCTCCCTTCAGGGGTCGCCACAGCGAATCACCTGGCTCCATTTAACCCTATCCTCTGTATCCTCCTCACCCACACCAACTATCCTCATGTCCTCCTTCACTACATCCAAGAACCTCCTGTTTGGGCTTCCTCTAGGCCTCCTTCCTGGCAGCTCTAACCTCAGCATCCTTTTACCATTCACTGTCCCTCCTCTGAACATGTCCAAACCATCTCAATCTGATTGATATACATGTACATATAAAAAAAAATTAAAAAAAATTCCCGTCTCACCCCTATAGGTGGTGTGTGTGTCTTCCTCAATCTCGGGTCCTCTACCAGAGGCCTGGGAGTTTGAGGGTTGTTCGCAGTATCTTAGCTGTTCCTAGCACTGCGCTCTTCTGGACTGAGATCTCTGATGTTCCTGGGATCTGTTGGAGCCACTCTCCCAGTTTGGGGGTCACAGCCCCGAGGGTGCCGATTACCACAGTGGGGACCACTGTTGCCTTCACCTTCCACATCTTTTTTAGCTCTTCTTTAAGCCCTTGGTATTTCTCCAGCTTCTCATGTTCCTTCTTTCTGATGTTGCTGTCACTTGGGATCGCTACATCTACCACTATGGCCTTCTTCTGCTGTTTGTCCACCACTACTATGTCCGGTTGGTTAGCCATCACCTGTTTGTCGGTCTGTATCTGGAAGTCCCACAGGATCTTAGCTCGCTCATTCTCCCTCACCTTTGGAGGGGTATGTCCCATTTTGATCTTGGGACCTCCAGCCCATACTCGGCACAGATGTTCCTGTACACTATGCCGGCCACTTGGTTATGGCGTTCCATGTACACTCTGCCTGCTAGCATCTTACAACCTGCTGTTATGTGCTGGATTGTCTCAGGGGCATCTTTGCACAGCCTGCACCTGGGGTCCTGCCTGGTGTGGTAGACCCCGGCCTCTATCGATCTTGTGCTCAGGGCCTGTTCTTGTGCTGCTACGATCAGTGCCTCTGTGCTGTCTGCCTCTGTCCAGCTTTTTCCAGCCACCGGTAGGACTTTTTGATATCAGCCACTTCTTGTATCTGTCGGTGGTACATGCCGTGCAGGGGTTTGTCCTGCCATGATGGTTCTCGCTCTTCTTCCTCTGCATCGGGCTTCTGTTGCCTGAGATATTCACTAAGTATTCCATCGCTTGGGGCCATCTTCCTGATGTACTCATGGATCTTGGCTGTTTCATTTTGGATGGTGGCTCTGACGCTCACCAGTCCCCGGCCTCCTTCCTTTCTCTTAGCGTACAGTCTCAAGATGCTGGATTTGGGGTGAAGTCCTCCATGCATTGTGAAGAGCTTCCTTGTCTTGACATTAGTGGCTTCTATGTCCTCTTTTGGCCAGGTTATTATGCCAGCGGGGTATCTGATGACCGACAGGGCGTAGGTGTTGATGGCTTGGACCTTGTTTTTCCCATTTAGCTGACTTCTTAGGACTTGCCTTACTCTCTGTAGGTATTTGGCTGTGGCTGCTTTCCTTGCGGCTTCTTCTTGGTTCCCATTTGCCTGTGGGATTCCAAGGTACTTGTAGCTCCCCTCAACATCCGCTATGCTGCCTTCTGGGATTTCAACTCCTTCAGTCCTGACAACCTTCCCTCTCTTCGTTATCATTCGACCACACTTGTCCAGTCCGAATGACATTCCAATGTCGTTGCTGTATATCCTGGTGGTGTGGATCAGTGAGTCGATGTCTCGCTCGGTCCTGGCATACAGCTTGATGTCATCCATGTACAGGAGGTGGCTGATGGTTGCCCCATTTCACAGTCGGTATCCGAAGCCAGTCTTAGCGATGATCTGGCTGAGGGGGTTCAGGCCTATGCAGAACAGCAGCGGGGACAGAGCATCTCCTTGGTAGATGCCGGACTTGATGGAGACTTGTGCTATCGGCTTGAGGTTGGCTATTAGGGTTGTTTTCCACAGTCCCATTGAGTTCCTTATAAAGGTTCTTAGGGTCCTATTGATGTTGTACAGCTCCAGGCATTCCAGGATCCATATGTGAGGCATTGAGTTGTAGGCTTTCTTGTAGTCAATCCAGGCGGTACACAGGTTGGTCTGCCTGGTCTTACAGTCTCGAGCGACTGCTTTATCCACCAGTAGTTGATGTTTTGCTCCCCTGGTGTCCTTACCCATTCCTTTCTGGGCCCCGCTCATGTATTGAGCCATGTGCCTACTCATCTTAGCCGCTATGATGCCCGACAGGAGCTTCCATGTTGTACAGAGGCAGGTTATCGGACGGTAGTTGGATGGGACTGCTCCCTTTTGGGGGTCCTTCAGGATCAGGACTGTCCTGCCTTCAGTTAGCCACTCTGGGTGAGTCCCATTCATTAGCAGCTGGTTCATTTGAGCTGCCAGGCGCTCATGGAGGGCAGTTAGCTTCTTTAGCCAGTAGGTGTGGATCATAGTCAGGCCCCGGTGCTGTCCAGTTCTTCATGTTTGAGACCCTTTCTCGAATATCTGCCGTTGCGATGGTTACTGGTTCCTGTTCAGGGAGGTTGCTGTGGTCTGCTCTCAGGTCTGCCAGCCACTGGGCATTGGTGTTATGTGATGCCTCCCTCTCCCATATGTTTTTCCAGTATTGTTCAGTCTCCAGCCTTCGTGGGTCTGCTCTCGTGTTACTGCCCCCCCACTGAGAGTACACTTTGGATGGTTCGGTGGAGAACATCCTGTTTATTCTCCGTGCTTCTATTTCTCTGGTGTACCTCTTCAGGCGTGTGGCAAGGGCTGTGAGTCGTTGTTTGGCAGTCTCCAGGGCCTCAGGTATGGACAGCCTGCTGTATTTCTTACCCAACTTCATCCCCCTTCTCTGCAGTTCTGACAGTTGGCTAACTTCTCTCCGTGTTGCCCATATTTTTGCCTATAACATCCTTCTCCATGCAGGGTACTGCTCCTTGGTGGTGTAATGTATTTTGTGGCCAAGCATCTCAAGGATCACTGTTGCCGTGGTGTATATCAGCTTGTTGGTCTCGGTGATGGTCAGAGTGGGGATTGTTCGTAATGCTGCATTCACTTCTTCTAGTAGACTTTCAGAGAGTACTTCACTTAGTCTTGGTAACGGGCTACGGAGGTTCCAGGTGTCCATCTTGCCTACAATCTTCACTCTCAGGTCATCTGCTCTTGTGTTGAGCGTGTTGGGGCTTGTCATTGGGGCTTGGTACCCAATCTTGGGTGGGGGTGGTGTTGTTTGCCCCTGACCTGGCGTCCTGGCTCCCCCTTGCCGTAGCATTTGTGTTGTATTTCTTCAATCTCTAGTTGTGATAGCAGCTGCCGTTTGCGGATGTTGCAACACTGAGCTACGAGATGCTTTGGTCCTAGTGTGGATGGTGGGTTTCGAAGTTTCCATATATACCTATATATATATATATACATATAGATATACATACAGAGCCACCATCCAAGATGAAACGGCCAAGATCCATGAGTACATCAGGAAGATGGCCCCAAGCGATGGAATACTTAGTGAATATCTCAGGCAACAGAAGCCCGATGCAGAGGACGAAGAGCAAGAACCATCATGGCAGGACAAACCCCTATATATATATATATATATATATATATATATATATATAAAGTGGGTACGGAAAGTATTCAGACTCCTTTAAATTTTTCAGCCACTTTCCAAAATCAAAAAAGTTCATTTTATTTCTCATTAATGTACACTCAGCACCCCATCTTGACAGAAAACAACTGAAATGTAGAAATTTTTGCAAATTTATTAAAAAAGAAAAACTGAAATATCACATGGTCATAAGTATTCAGACCCTTTGCAGTGACACTCATATTTAACTCACATTTCTTCTGATCCTCCTTGAGATGGTTCTGCTCCTTCATTGGAGTCCAGCTGTGTTTAATTAAACTGATTGTACTTGATTAGGAAAGGCACACACCTGTCTATATAAGACCTTACAGCTCACAGTGCATGTCAGAGCAAATGAGAATCATGAGGTTGAAGGAACTGCCCAAGGAGCTCAGAGACAGAATTGTGGCAAGGCACAGATCTGGCCAAGGTTATAAAAGAATTTCTGCAGCACTCCAGGTTCCTAAGAGCACAGTGGCCTCCATAATCCTCAAATGGAAAAAGATTGGGACGACCAGAACTCTTCCTAGACCTGGCCGTCCAGCCAAACTGAGCAATCGTGGGAGGAGAGCGTTGGTGAGAGAGGTAAAGAAGAACCCAACTGTGGACTAACTGTAGAATTCATTTGGTCATGTTTTTGGTCAAATGGCAATTTTAAGTCCAATTTTCAATTAATTTAATATTATAGTTTAGCTCTGTTTTGGTCATCAAGTACTGAAGGAAATAATTCATTGTTAACATAAAAATACTGATTAATGCAGCTCTAAAGATGCATTGTCTAAAATGTGATTTAGCAACATATAGTGGTGAGATTGCTGAAGATCTTCACACCCCTGCCCCATCCATTTGGTTTAAAAAAGGTTACTCAGGCCTTTCAAACAAAATGCAATTCCATCTCTAGAGCCTCTGTTTGGTTTGTCCATTCTGGGCTACTGTAAAAAGATGGAAGTGCGTCATGGCTACCTCCATGACAGGAGACCCACTCCCAAGAGAATGTATATTTTAAAGGCTCACGCTTAGATTAAGAAAATGCAGCAGCAGCAGATATTTTAAAAAATATCACATGACAATACTTTTATGATATATACTATATTCCCTTTCTGCTAATAGTTCTTTCTAAATATAAATAAATATTAAACATTGAACCTTTAAAAGAACAGTTTACTAGCTGGTCTGAAGAAAGTTAGCCATATGTAAACAACTTTGTCTGCAAACTTAGTTGTGCTATAAATTACTATTTCTAACCATAGAAGAAAGATATTATTTAAATCACTCCACATGCATGTGCTGATAAAGCAGTACAGTGGCTGCTGATTTGCATTAGCTTTTCTAACTCAAAAATGCAAATTAATATGCAAATTATTATATGACATCATTTGGCACCTTCCAACACTCATATCTGCTTTCCCTCAAGCATCAGCAGCACAGATCCCAACCACATGTTTAACGTAACATAGCTAAAGTTAGCAACTAAAAATAGTCAAAGCTAGTTTAGGTGATGTTTTAGTTGTTTAGTTTAGTTACTTCCATCTACAAGTGTGTTTAATCAGAGTCCAGCAGAGTCCGGAGTCCAGCTCTATAAGTCTAAGTTTTTTGGCCATGTTCTTTGCAGAAAGTTCGTGTGTTATATAATGGCAGGATCTTTTCATGCAAAAAAGAATAAATGAATGCTTTCTCTGAGCAGAATTGATTTGGTTGGTGTTAGCCTCATAGTGATTACTGGCTGGAGGTCTTATTCTACCTTGCTTCTTATTTACCGCTACATTAGCAGTGAGGCACTGTGTGCACCTCTACACATGCCTTACAAAACACCACAGCGGGCTTCTAAATCTGTGTGAAATTACATCAGCATGACACTTTGAACTACATGTAAATGAAACAGTACTGTTGAAAATGTCAGTTCTCACCTCCATGTTTACCAATCCTCCAGCCTCGCTCACAGTGTCTCACAAAAATACTTGTATATCCACCTGACTTGCATGTTGTTAACCTGAACGAGAAAGTAGTGGAGACTAAGCATTTGAATGTTACTAAAGCACACTGACAACGTGACCTCATGTGAAGTGTTTGACTAATGAATCTCTGATGTGTTCAGGAGCCTCCCTGTGCTTTTCTTAGCAGGTTTAGGATGTGACATAAGAAACGTATGTTTCACATTTGTAAAACATTGGGTGGGGGGACAAACCATGTTCTTTCCCAGATTTTTTATGTATTTTGCACAACAGATATCAACACGCTGCTGGTAACATATAATAAAAATACAGTAGTAGTAACTAAACATCATATCTTCCAGTCAAACTTATTAAACTTTCATCCTCAGAACAGTTATGATTCATTTCAGAGCCTCACTCTTAGTCTCTCACATTCAAACTGGAAAACACAAAAACTAGTTCTACTTGTCATTGTGTACTGTCCACCTGTCCCTTACTCAGAGTTTTTAACTGAATTTCCAGACTTCCTGTCTGATTTAGTGCTTAGTTCAGATAAAGTCATTATAGTGGGAGATTTTAACATTTATGTAGATGTTGAAAATAACAGTCTTAGCACTGCATTTAATTCTATATTAGATTCAATTGGTTTGACTCAAAATGTTAATAAACTCACCCACTGTTTCAATCACACCCTTGACCTTGTTCTGACCTATGGCATCGAAATTGAACATTTAATAGTTTTTCCCCATAATCCTATGTTGTCAGATCATTCTTTAATAACTTTTGAATTTAAGATGATGGATCATGCAGCATTTGGAAGAAAATTCCACTACAGCAGATGTTTATCTGACAACACTGTTAATAAATTTAAGAAAATGATTCCATCTTTATTTACATCTATGCCAACTACCAACACAGTGGAGAGCAGCTGCCTCAATCCTACTCCCTACCAAATTGATCATGTTGTTGTCAGTGCTGTAGCCTCACTGCGTGAAACGCTTGATACTGTGGCCCCTCTGAAAAATAAATTAGTGAATCAGAGGAGATTAGCCCCATGGTATAATTTACATATCCGTACCTTAAAGCAGGCATCACGAAGGCTGGAAAGGAAGTGGCGTTCCACAAATTCAGAGGAATTTTTTTCTAGCCTGGAAAAACAGTTTATTAACATATAAAAAAGCTCTCCATAAAGCCAGAACTGCATACTATTCATCACTAATAGAGGAAAATAAGAACAATCCCAGGTTTCTTTTCAGCACTGTAGCCAGGCTGACAAAAAGTCACAGCTCTGTTGAGCCCAGTGTTCCCTTAGCTCTCAGCAGTGATGACTTTATGAGTTTCTTTACAAATAAAATCACAACTATTAGAGATAACATTCATCAGATGCCTCCTATACCTGCATTAAATCTTCTACTACAGTAGCTCTTGTATCATCTGCAAGACCTCAGTTATAATGAAACTGCTTCTCTCAATTCTGTCAAACCGCGAGGTTTTAATTTTAAAGGACCAATGACGCTCCACAGAACTGGTACTCAGTGCAGACAGGGTTTTATTAACAGAAATCAAAATACAAAACAAAGGCTTGGGTAAAAGGAGAACAAAGGGTTAACAACAGACAAGACGAAACATAAAAGCTGGGACTCAAACACTACACTACGAAACACACAACTCAGGGGAACACAAAACACGGTCTGGCACACACTCACGGGACGCAGACTCACACGGGGAACTCGGGAGACGGTCTGGTCACACACGCACGGGAACACAGACTCAAACGGGGAACTCGGGAGACGGTCTGGTCACACACGCACGGGAACACAGACTCACACGGGAAAACTCCGAAGCGGTCTGGTCACACACTCTCTTGGGGACACAGACTCAGACGGGGAACTCCTAAACACAAAAACTCGGAGCTGCCTGGATCACGCACAAACTGGGGACACCGCAGGCAGACAGAACATACAGACAGAACTAGGAACACAGTGAGTCACGCACAAACTGGGGACACCGCAGGCAGACAGAACATACCGACAGAACTAGGGAAACAGCCTGGGTCACGCACAAACTGGGGACACCACAGGCAGACAGACACAGACAGCGGACTCGGAGAGACAACACAACACACAGAAAGATAAACTCAAAAGACACATGAAAAGGGTTACTTAACAAAAGAGGGTCCAAAAGAACTAAATCCAAAACACGCAGGGCTGGAACAAGGCTGGGTAGTTAGTGCTGGCTGGGGAGAAACACACAGACAACGCCTAGGACAAAAACAACATGGCGAGGAGTGAGGGAAACAGGTGGGTATTTAACTAAAGAGAAAACGAGACACAGGTGCAGCAAATCAAAACCAGAACAAGGTAAACAATTAGACACAAACTAGATCCTGCCCAGTCTTTCAAAATAAAAGTCCCACAAGGAAGTCCAAGGCAGGATCCTGACAAATTCAATTCAATTCAATTCAGTTTTATTTGTATAGTGCCAAATCACAATACAAATCATCTCAAGGCACTTTACAAAAACCAAAAACCCAACAAATCCCTTATGAGCAAGCACTTGGCGACAGTGGAGAGGAAAAACTCCCTTTAATGGAAAAAAAAACTCTCCAGCAGAACCGGGCTCAGTTTGGGCGACCATCTGCCTCAACCGTTTGGGGTGAGTGGATAGAGCTGAGAGAAAAGAACAGCAACAATAAACAACAAATGGACACTGCAGGTTGGTGGGGCCGGTAACTGCACATCAGCGATATACAGCTCCAGGACCAGGGACACCTGCAGAAGGTACAGAGAGAAAGAACAGAGAGAGAGAAGAGAGCACAAACTAGGGGAGAGAGAGAGCACAAGGTTAGTGACATTCAATGATGGAATATACATGTAAGGTGGGAGGAGAGGAAGAGAGAGGAAGGGAAGGGAATGGAAGGGAAGGTTTGGGGGGAGTTAGGGTAGGGGAGCTCAGTGCACCGATGGTCCTCGGGCAGTCTAGGCCTATAGCAGCATAACTAAGGGTTACCTGAAGCCAGCCCTAACTATAAAGGAGAAAGTCTTCGATGCCTAAGTCTAGCCTTAATAAAAGTACAGAGAGTGTCTGCCTCCTGAACCCAGGCTGAGAGCTGGTTCCACAGGAGAGGAGCTTGATAACTAAAGGCTCTGCCTCCTAGTCTGCTTCTAGAAACTCTGGGAACCACAAGTAGACCCGCACTCTGAGAGTGAAGTGGTCTATTGGGATAATATGGTACTATGAGGTCTTTAAGGTATGAAGGAGCTTGATAATGAAGGGATTTGTATTTGAGAAGAAGGATTTTAAATTCTATTCTGTATTTTACAGGGAGCCTATGAAGAGAAGCTAATATAGGAGAAATATGATCTCTCTTGCTAGTTTCTGTGAGGACTCTGGCTGCAGCATTCTGGATTAACTGGAGGCTTTTTATGGAGATACTGAGACATCCAGATAGTAATGAGTTACAGTAATCTAGCCTTGAGGTAACAAATGCATGGACTAGTTTTTCTGCATCATTTTGAGACAGGATGTTCCTAATTTTGTAAATGTTGCGCAGGTGAAAGAATGCAGTTCTAGAGATTTGATTTATGTGTGAGTTAAAGGACATGTCCTGGTCAAAAATAACTCCAAGGTTTTTTACAGTAGTGCTAGAGGCCAGGGTTATGCCATCTAGAGTAGCTATAATTTGAGAAAAGTTATTTCTGAGATTTTTTGGCCCAAATATAATGACTTCTGTTTTCTCCGAGTTTAAAAGTAGAAAGTTACTGGTCATCCAGGCCTTTATGTCAGTTAGACAGGCTTGAAGTCTGGTTAACTGGTTTGTGTTAACAGGTTCAATAGATAGATATAACTGAGTGTCATCTGCATAGCAGTGGTAATTAATAGAGTGCTTCCTAATGACATAGCCTAAAGGAAGCATGTACAGGGTGAACAGAATCAGTCCTAGCACAGAGCCTTGTGGAACTCCATAACTAACTTTTGTTCATGTGGAAGGTTCATCATGGACATGAACAAACTGGAATCTGTCCCATAAGTAGGATTGGAACTATTTTAACGCTGTTCCTCTGATACCAGTCACATGCTCCAGTCTCTGTAATAAGATGCCTCCCACACTTAACCCTCTGGGGTCTGAGGTGGTTTTGGGGGCCTGGACAAATTTTGACATGTCCTGACATTTGTGCTTTTTCCAGTGTCTTTTAAACATATTAATGTCTAAAGTCTGATAACACTGTAATCAGCACAAAATTGGCTACAATAATATGTGAGCAGCAAGTTTATACATGATTGTGTTTTTGAGAAAAAAGTGTTTATGCATGGTTAGTGAAAAACTGCAATTTTTTACTCACTGAAATAAGACCATAAAACACAAACAGAACATTGGTTCACAAGACTTTGGAGACCTGCATGTTGTAGGCTAAAGTGTTTACTTCAGAGTGCTGTGAATGTCATCTTGTTCACACATTCACAGTAAACAATACACTGATTTAAATTTTCTAAGACACTTTTTGTCCAGAAAGGCCAAAAAAAATTTATTTAAAAATGTATTTAAAAAAAGCACAACATTTTGTTGTTATTATGATGGTATACCACTAAAACTAGACCTTTTATCTGTACGATCAGAATTGATGGAATAATTTAAGTTTGTTTCGGCCTTATCAGGAAAAGATGCGTCAAAACGTGCCGGCGCGTGCGTCGACCCCAGAGGGTTAAAGTACCATGTTATTCCAATACACAACTTCGCTCTCAGAGTGCAGGTCTACTTGTGGTTCCCTGAGTTTCCAAAAGCAGAATGGGAGGCAGAGCCTTTAGCTATCAAGCTTTCCTGTGGAACCAGCTCCCAGTCTGGGTTCAGGAGGCAGACACTCTCTGTACTTTTAAGGCTAGATTAAAACCTTCCTCTTTGACAAAGTGTATAGTTAGGGCTGGCTTCAGGTAACCCTGAACCATCCCTTAGTTATGCTGCTATAGGCCTAGACTGTGCGAGGACCATCGGTGCACTGAGCTCCCCTACACTAACCCTAACACCCCCCCCCCGTATATTCCACCACTAACCTTGTGCGCTCTCTCTCCCCCCTAGTTTGTGCTCTCTCCCTCTCTCCCTCTCTCCCTCTCTCTGTACCTTCTGCAGGTGTCCCTGGTCCTGGAGCTGTATATCGCTGATGTGCAGTTACTGGCCCCACCAACCTGCAGTGTCTATTTGTTGTTTATTGTTGCTGTTCTTTTCTCTCTGCTCTATCCACTCACCCCAACCGGTCGAGGCAGATGGCTGCCCAAACTGAGCCCAGTTCTGCTGAGGTTTTTTCTTCCTTTAAAGGGAGTTTTTCCTCTCCACTGTCGCCAAGTGTTTGCTCATAAGGGATTTGTTGGGTTTTTTGTTTTTGTAAAGTGCCTTGAGATGATTTGTATTGTGATTTGGCACTATACAAATAAAACTGAATTGAATTGAATATCTCAAAGTGGATCAATACAGAGTAACACCATGTGCCTCTCTATAAAACTGCTGACAACTACAGGAAATGTTTGTTATTGTATGTATGTGTGTGTGGCCAGAGGTGGATTTAAGTCTACTGTAACAGTTAGAAAAAGATAAATAGTGTTATCACTCTTCTTCTCCCTCCCTCACTCATACACGCCAACTCGGGTCTAAAGACTCCAATCAATAATTCTATAGTGCTAACGCAAACCTTCAGTGGTTAAAAGGCTTATTGCACGCCCACAATCACACATGCACACAGACACACTCACACAATGACTCAACACGCAACAACAGAACTGTGAGCCAAATATTGAATATTTCAAACTCATTCATGGCACCTGAACTAATTTGAAAACAATTACATACAAAATTAATCATGCTCATTCACCCCACAGGCATTTCTTTTATTGGTATTGCATTCACCGGACACATTTAGGGATAGCACAGTTACTTTGTGTTACTAAACCATCAGTTTAGCAGATTTACCAATCAAAGGGTAAAATGTGACACTTAAAAGCTTTGTTTGCTGACAGAAAATGAACAGTGAGATTCTCACAGACACATTTGGTTCAATCTTCTGATTTGTTGCTATTTGCTGTTTAAGCAGCAGAAAACATCCAATAACATCATCTGACCGGAACAAATACAGCGATGATAAAGTGCTGTAATCATTCTATCATTGTTTTCCTCTATCCATAATTCTCTCCACCTTGCCCCCTCCACTTCTCCTCATCAGTCTCCCCTTTTCCTCTCTTATCCCTCCTCCCCCTGGTCAATATTGAGTTTACATTTCCCTTCCAATAAACTCTCATCAGAATAAATAGTAATGAGCAGTAGTAGAGTAGTGAAACCTAAACAGTAAGACAGTGGAGCTTCCATGGATGTGTGGGTGAAATAAAGTGAAAGAAAACACTTATGGTCATGAATGTAGTTGCTCTCCATGACAAAGTGTTGAAAGTAAAGTATATTTTAATTTCCTCCCTCTCTCCTATTTCTTTTGCTTTCTCCTTCTCGATGCCATATGCTCAATGCTCCATCTCAGGCTCATTTGGAGCGCCACACAGACGCACACGCTGAAAAACACACACAAGCGCTATCAAAGCGCAGGAACAGCTGGCTTGCTCGATATGGATGACTACTCGCCTGTCTACTTTCACACAGCACACACACTCATACCCACACACACCCATCATCAAGCCTGGTGTTTCTTGCTGTTTTGAAAAGGAAAGTGAGTGAGAGAGAGAGCGATAAAGAGGGAGAGAGAGACAGTAGGTCAGAAAGTTAAGTAGACTGAGTCAGAGAGAGACTTGTGGAGGAGTTTGGTTACTGTCAGATTCATCTGACATAACAATTAGCCAAATGTGTGACTACAGAACAGAGTACTGGATATGAACAACAGAACATTCCTGATCTAAAAAAAAAAAACCAGACACTCAAACCCACATTATCAGAAGTCACAGTATTGGTCATTGTTCAACATCTCAACCAGAAAGTCATGAATACATTTTAGATTCTGCTAAGAGTGATCTAAATCTTAACTACTTGTAAGTTAAAAGAGATATACTAAGGCACATTTATTTAATAAACAATGTTTTCATATCATATATTTAGATTATGCTTGGTCAAACATAAATAAAATGTAAAATAAATAATAAGGCTAAAATGACAGCAGGTCAGCTGAGCAGGAAAAAGGTGCAATTTTCCTTTAAACTTTCTAAAACTAAAAGGGTAGTGAAAAAATACTTGTTTGCACTGGAGAAATTCTTTCAATCAAATTACTCTGATTGCTTTTAACTTGAAAAACAGCCAAACAAACACAAACAGCCTCTGAACTACTTATGTTTAATAAAAAACTACATATTTCTAAATTAAACTAATCCATTTTTAGCTTGTTCAAAATTGTGTTATTAACCCTATAATACCCTAAATATTATAATATTAAATATTATAAATAATAAAACCCTATAATAGATTGTAATGAAACTTAGTAATGTCACAGCGGGAGCTTCAATCATCCCCCAGAAGCAAAACCCCTGTTGCATCACTGACTGCGCTGTGGCCAAAAATACTGACAATTTCCATGCATGAATGCAAATTTCTTACTTTACTGTGACTTCTATTCAACTAACTATTCACTGAGAGAGATTATTAAATCAAACCAGCATATTATCATGACATTTCACTATTTCAGTAAAATACTGGTTTTAGGAGGAGTTACTGTACATGCCGCAATTCCTATTTTCAGTCAAATCTATTTGCACAATTATACATCTATGGTACAGGTTTTCTTCTGTCACTGCACCTGGCTGTGATCCAAGCACATGGATTCACTTCCCCTAAAACAACAAATAATACTGTTTATTCAGTGAACTATAGAAGTGTCACTGGGCTAATTCTTGCATTCAGCTCTGAATTTAATTTTTTATTTAATTTACAGTGGGTACGGAAAGTATTCAGACCCCTTTAAATTTTTCACTCTTTGTGTCATTGCAGCCATTTGCCAAAATCAAAAAAGTTCATTTTATTTCTCATTAATGTACACTCAGCACCCCATCTTGACAGAAAAAAAACAGAAATGTAGAAATTTTTGCAAATTTATTAAAAAAGAAAAACTGAAATATCACATGGTCATAAGTATTCAGACCCTGTGCTCAGTATTGAGTAGAAGCACCCTTTTGAGCTAGTACAGCCATGAGTCTTCGTGGGAATGATAAGTTTTGATAAGTTGATAAGGGAAGTTTTTCACACCTGGATTTGGGGATCCTCTGCCATTCTTCCTTGCAGATCATCTCCAGTTCTGTCAGGTTGGATGGTGAACGTTGGTGGACAGCCATTTTCAGGTCTCTCCAGAGATGCTCAATTGGGTTTAGGTCAGGGCTCTGGCTGGGCCAGTCAAGAACGGTCACAGAGTTGTTCCGATATCTTCCAGGATATTTCTGTACTTGGCCACATTCATCTTTCCTTCAATTGCAACCAGTCGTCCTGTCCATGCAGCTGAATAACACCCCCACAACATGATGCTCCCACCACCATGTTTCACTGTAGGGATTGTATTGGGCAGGTGATGAGCAGTGCCTGGTTTTCTCCACACACACCGCTTAGAATTAACGCCAAAAAGTTCAATCTTGGTCTCATCAGACCAGAGAATCTTATTTCTCATGGTCTGGGAGTCCTTCATGTGTTTTTTGGCAAACTCTATGCAGCCTTTCATGTGTCTTGCACTGTGGAGAGGCTTCCGTCGGGCCACTCTGCCATAAAGCCCCGACTGGTGGAGGGCTGCAGTGATAGTTGACTTTGTGGAACTTTCTCCCATCTCTCTACTGGCTGTAGTGGCCAGTAGCGAGGGCCAGTGGCCAGTGGTCTCTACTGGCATGTAGTGTGACGGTGCATGTAGTGGCTGAGGACTGTCCTCAGTCACTACATGCACCGACCTTAGTGCAGCATTCGACACCATTGACCACAACATCTTATTACAGAGACTGGAGCATGTGATTGGTATCAGAGGAACAGCGTTAAAGTGGTTCCAATCCTATTTATCGGACAGATTCCAGTTTGTTCATGTCCATGATGAACCTTCCACACGAACAAAAGTTAGTTATGGAGTTCCACAAGGCTCCGTGCTAGGACCGATTCTGTTCACCCTGTATGTGCTTCCTTTAGGCTATGTCATTAGGAAGCACTCTATTAATTACCACTGCTATGCAGATGACACTCAGTTATATCTATCTATTAAACCTGTTAACACAAACCAGTTAACCAGACTTCAAGCCTGTCTAACTGACATAAAGGCCTGGATGACCAGTAACTTTCTACTTTTAAACTCGGAGAAAACAGAAGTCATTATATTTGGGCCAAAAAATCTCAGAAATAACTTTTCTCAAATTATAGCTACTCTAGATGGCATAACCCTGGCCTCTAGCACTACTGTAAAAAACCTTGGAGTTATTTTTGACCAGGACATGTCCTTTAACTCACACATAAAACAAATCTCTAGAACTGCATTCTTTCACCTGCACAACATTTCCAAAATTAGGAACATCCTGTCTCAAAATGATGCAGAAAAACTAGTCCATGCATTTGTTACCTCAAGGCTAGATTACTGTAACTCATTACTATCTGGATGTCCCAATATCTCCATAAAAAGCCTCCAATTAATCCAGAATGCCACAGCCAGAGTCCTGACAGGAACTAGCAAGAGAGATCATATTTCTCCTATATTGGCTTCTCTTCATTGGCTCCCTGTAACATATAGAATAGAATTTAAAATCCTTCTTCTCACATACAAATCCCTTCATAATCAAGCTCCTTCATACCTTAAAGACCTCATAGTACCATATTATCCCAATAGACCACTTCGCTCTCAGAGTGCAGGTCTACTTGTGGTTCCCAGAGTTTCCAAAAGCAGAATGGGAGGCAGAGCCTTTAGTTATCAAGCTCCTCTCCTATGGAACCAGCTCCGAGCCTGGGTTCAGGAGGCAGACACTGTCTGTACTTTTAAGGCTAGACTTAAAACCTTCCTCTTTGACAAAGCATGGGCTGGCTTCAGACAACCCTGAACCATCCCTTAGTTATGCTGCTATAGGTCTAGACTGCCCGAGGACCATCGGTGCACTGAGCTCCCCTACCCTTCTGTGGACCCACCACCCGCAGGAGGATCCATAAGGGGCCGGTGCATAGTAGATCGGGCAGTGGTCGAGGACGGGTTATCGGGGCATCGGCAGCAGTAATGCGGTCGGTGTACCGGTTCGTTGTGGTGAAGAAGGAGCTGAGCCGGAAGGCGAAGCTCTCGATTTACCGGTCAATCTACGTTCCTACTCTCACCTATAGTCATGACCTATGGTCAATGAGCTCTGGGTCATGACCGAAAGAACGAGATCGCGGATACAAGCGGCTGAAATGAGCTTCCTCCGCAGGGTGGCCGGGCGCTCCCTTAGAGATAAGGTGAGGAGCTCGGTCACCCGGGAGGAGCTTGGAGTAGAGCCGCTGCTCCTCCACATCGAGAGGAGTCAGTTGAGGTGGCTCGGGCATCTGTTTCGGATGCCTCCTGGGCGCCTTCCTGGGGAGGTGTTCCGGGCATGTCCCACCGGGAGGAGGCCCCGGGGAAGACCCAGGACACGCTGGAGGGACTATGTCTCCTGGCTACCCTGGGAGCGCCTCAGTGTCCCCCCGAAAGAGCTGGAGGAAGTGTCCAGGGAGAAGGAAGTCTGGGTATCCCTGATTCGGCTACTGCCCCCGCGATCCGGCCCCGGATAAGCGGTAGAAGATGGATGGATGGATGGATGGATTATGGAGGCCACTGTGCTCTTAGGAACCTTGGCCAGATCTGTGCCTTGCCACAATTCTGTCTCTGAGCTCCTTGGGCAGTTTCTTCGACCTCATGATTCTCATTTGCTCTGACATGCACTGGGAGCTGTAAGGTCTTATATAGACAGGTGTGTGCCTTTCCTAATCAAGTACAATCAGTTTAATTAAACACAGCTGGACTCCAATGAAGGAGCAGAACCATCTCAAGGAGGATCAGAAGAAATGGACAGCATGTGAGTTAAATATGAGTGTCACTGCAAAGGGTCTGAATACTTATGACCTACATTTCTACATTTCTACATTTCTGTTTTTTTCTGTCAAGATGGGGTGCTGAGTGTACATTAATGAGAAATAAAATGAACTTTTTTGATTTTGGCAAATGGCGGCAATGACACAGAGTGAAAAATTTAAAGGGGTCTGAATACTTTCCGTACCCACTGTAATTCATATTGATTTTCCAATATCACTTTTAGAACAAATCTGTTTTTAAAAGGTTTATAAATTTCACAATGACAATAGTTAAAAGTTTTTAAGAAGTTTCTCTTTACAAAAACTTTTGCTATTCACTCACTGCTAGAGCCTGCTTAGTGTTAGCTTTCAAATGGTGTATAGCATGACGCACTAGCATCAAATTATTAATTATGTTCAATTCAAAGCATTGTTCATGACATTTTTTAGTCTTGCACCTTTAGCTTATTTTTGATATGTGGCCCTTTAACTGCTTATTGTTTCAATTGTGTTTTGTTGAGCTTTTAGCGGGCTTTCTGCTGGTTATGTGGATATATAGCATGTGTATATTGCTATAAACGTCAAAGTCTAGTATCGTAAAAGGAAAGACGCAGCCGGGCTGTTCTCCTGTGCTGGTTGAGTAGGTTAAGATATCATAACCACTGGTGTTAAATAATGCTTTGACAAAAATCTATACACCATTTAGCAATAAGATGTGTAACTAAGTCACAACAGTTGTTGTCTTACCTCTCCTGTGTGGTTGAAAGTCAGTTTTGGCAGCTTATTCTTCACATTTCCAGAGTTTCCACCATACACCTGACTGTTGTTGAATCCTTCAGTGGCCACTAAAGAGGGTTTAAGCTGGGGAGAGTCACTAGGTGCCTGGTCCTGGCCGTCCATTGGTCGAACATACGCTGTGGGTTTCTGCTGCACTGCAATTGATTTCCCTGATAGGCTACCAGGTGGGAAGGTGGGCGTGGTCAGGCCATGAGTGGGCGTGGTCAGAACTGATGTTGATGCTAGCGGGGAGGAGGAAGTCGAGAGGTGAGAACCTGTCTCATTTTCAAAAGGGGACGATTTAAAATGTCCACCATTTTCTGTGTTAGTGGAAGACTTAAAATGGCCACCATCAATGGTAGAAGATCGAAAATTGCCACCATCTGTGAAAAGAGAGGAAAAAGAGAAGAAAACCAAAGGGAAGTTCAAAAACCACCAAAGCAACACCTGTACAATATTGCTCTGCTCTGTACTGACAAAATTTAATGAAGGTTGAAAGCCAAAAAATCCTTCTCCCAGATGGTTGAAACCAATCATAATCAAAACAATTTATTTGTTGCTGGGTGGTTTTCAAATCAACCACAAGGGTTGTGGTGCAGCAACATGCTAGCATCAAATAATTGTGGTTACCATCTAATGCAGATGTTGATTTTCATAAAGCCTGCCTAAAAGGTGATAGAGTCTGTTTTATATGGAAATTATTTATCTGTATTCATAGTGGAGCTCTAGAAAATACAAAGATTATTCACGAATCGATAATGCAATGTAGTTAATGTAATTTAGTTACTAATTAATTTATGTTTTGTTGTAAAGTATTTGTTTGAGAATCGAATAACTAGAGGTTTTCCTGTTTTTATCCATTTTGCCAACATTGCATGAATGTTTCATTAGCTTAACTTTCATATGGTGAACAGGAGAAACAGCCAGTCCAGTGCTGTCCACATCCATAGCTAATGTGAGATATAGCATATGAATTAGTAACATTTAGAGTGCTGGTTGGCTGACTTTTTTTAATATGACTTGTCTCTTCCCTTTCTGCTCACATCAGTGTTTTTGTTTTGTTATGCTAAGTTACAGTGACTAGTTTTGTAATTGATGCACATAAGACTCTTGAGACTGAAAGCAAAAAGCATATTTCCCTACCTGGGAGAGAAAGTGCCTTGGAGGGGTGGGAAGAGTGTCTTCTAGAAGAGGAAGAACAGGAAGAAGAGGATGAAGAGGAGGAAGAAGGGCTTGAATCTCCTTTTAACCCCAGTTCATCTTTCAGTGAGCTAAACAGGCCTTCATGTCTTTGCATTTGCTGTTCCTCTAGTAAAGACATTTTCACTCTGCTACTTGTGGTTCCTCCTGTGACCTGCCCCTGCCCGTTCTGTCCTAACCCCAGAACCAGGGCTGGCCCTTGAGTACTCTGTCCATGGCCTCCCCTTGACCAATCCATGGAGCTTCTGGACTTTCTTGAATTCTGATGTGGGATTGTGGTCGTGCTGGACGACAATGTGGTTGAAGCAGGAGGTTGCATGGAAGTCAAAGACAAAGGCATATTTCCAATTCTTTTGTCTCCAGCTCCCTCTGCTCCTCGACCTCCACCTGTTCCTCCACTCAAGGTTTCATTAAAAAGCTGGGGGTCCATGGTGGGCCTATCTGTAGTTGAAGTGGTCGGTGTTTGGAGGTTGCTGTTTGTGCTGCTGCTTTTAGGGATTCCCACCAAGTGGCTTTGGTTGGAATGGCTGGTTAAAAGGTCTTTCATTTCTTCGTAGGAGCCAAGTGTGTTCTGGACACGACTGGCCAACGCATCACCTTTATTAGTCTGAAAGAAGAAAGAGAAAATGAAAAGAGAAGGGAGGGAGAGACAGAGGAGAATTAAATTTTCCATTTTTCCACACTTGACTCTTTATTCATCCTGAGAGGAACAGTGAGAGATGGATAGGGTGACCATTGACCAAACATCAAGACGAGATGATTAATTAAGCACATGCCACCATTAAGAGGGTTTACTCCAGACTGAAGCAGTAAAATTAATGAGGTAGGATTCATTATTACCCTTATTCTCAAACAATCATCACTTGGAGAACAGTGCAGGTCTTATTAATATATGAAGCGGGTGCACATTCAGCTGCTATGTGATAATGCTGAAATATCTCTCAGAATAGCTTGTGTCAGTCATTGACAGCTTCTTTAATGGTGAAACTATATGACTTGATCATTTAGCAGTTTTAAAAGGACAGGAGCAATCAGCAGTGGTCTCAGAAGTTCTATATTTGAAACCATATTCTTACAAAAAGAGACAAGGACAAAATGAGGACCAGTACATATTTATGCCATTTCATTTATACCTGTGCAACAAAATCTGTTACCCCGAGCTAATGTTTGAATTATTCAAGAGCTACAGGCTATAATTTAATCATGATGTTTCAACACGAATTAAGGACAAATGATGAACAATGAAACACTGAATAAGATCACTGTGAAATGTGGCCCTGTAATTTTATTCTACATATTATATTATTCTTCAGTTCAAGATATTTTTCATAGCCATATAGAAAAAGTAGCAGACAACCTGTGCTCTGCTAATCACCCCTGTGGAGTGATAATGCCCAATAAAGCTACAGCAGGCTTGGGTGAAATGTATGAGAAAGAGCAAGAGCCTTCATGTAATTTTCAAAATTGCATGAAATTGCCTGTATTTAGAGAGGTTAATGAATTCATGAATAATGAATTTATGTTCATAGGCAGTAGGATATTAATAATTTTAGGTAATATTTTCCAAGGACTTCCACTCAATAACACACACATACAGCGATTGTAGCTGAATTTAAAACCAATCATGTAGATCTGTTTGAGTCTGTCATCAACAATTATCACACTACATTTATTTTCAGTCATTGTAAGTAAAATTAAGCACATATCTATTTCATGGTTTGTCAGCTCAAAGACAAAGACAAGAATTCACAAATATTATGCTTATGGCTTTTTTATCAGCAAAACACAAATCTTGCTTTTGTGTGTCTGTGCATGTGTGCTTCTGTTTTTCCTATGCAAACAGCATCAGTCAATAAACAAATTATACTGTAATAACCATCCATGGAGAGGTCTTATTGCTGAGGAGGGAATTGTGTGTGCGTTAGTGTATGTGTAGACACTTCACAACCTTACAAATTAGTATAGTAACACCACGTGAGTATTTGCTCTAATGGAGGGCAATGTAAGCGTAATGGTAAGCTTAATTGCTAGATTTTGTTATCATTGAAAAAATCCTTCATTTCACGTGTTTCCATACACAAACCATAACTGAGGCAGACGGGAATGTGATCCATTTTGCAAGTATTTTCTCAAATTTTCTAATTGATTGACTACATTTTTAAGCCTTACTGTTACATGTCAGTGGTGGTGCTGGAGAGAAGGAGGGAAGAAGGGGAGGTAGGACAAAACAAACAAAAACAAGATTTTATTTCTCCAGGGATAACCAGGGCAAGGAAAAATACAAAAAGCACAGCCGAATCAAATGGGAAACTGAAAATCACCGAATGAAACGAGAAACTCAAGAAAAACCGAATGAAACGGTAGCATACTATACAAAACATTTGCAATGACACTCCTGTACCATATGTAATAATGCTTCTACAAACACAAAGAAACCAGGGAAGTATAAATAGGGAGAAACCAAACGTTAATGGACAACAGGTGAAACTAATTCAGTTAATTTGTGTGAAGCTGCCGGGTACCAGTGCAGGGGAAAGAGGAAGTCTTTTCAAAGTAAAAGGTCTCCGACAGGAAGTCCCAAAGGGGAACATGACACATACTCACACTGGACGGCAGTTCCTTAGGGACCATATGCAGTCTAAGTAATCCAGCTTGTCATATACATCTTGCTTTCAATGCATATATGCAACAATGGAGAGTTTTGTTTCATTAATTTATCGGCTAAAACATGAATCTCTGCTGTACTGCTCAAGCACTATTTTTCACATCCATCAGAATCAATGGCCAGATGAATCTACCAAATTAGCACCTGTTTCTAAAGCTCAGACTAATAATTTCCACTGTAACCTGCAGCCTTCTTACCCTGGAAGAGAAAGATGTCAAAATATGGAATATAATTTGTAGACCAGACAATTAAATAATAAAACATAGAGGTCGAGTCAAAGGCTTGCAGGGGCCTACACTCTTTGAACAGCCTTGCAGCTGTGCACAGATATTCCCTTTTCAAGGTTCTGAGTTCCAACCAGACTGGCCAAAGTCACAGCTGTCATTGAATATGGGAACTTGATTTTGTTTTACTAATCCTCTCACACTGCGTCTTCAAGCTAGTATTAGCCTCTGGAAGATGTCTGACTAATAGATTATCAAGCTCTTGATTCGTGCATTAGATGAGACAGTGGATGCAACAAGCCTGTAGGTGAAGGACTGGGTGGAGCGTAACCAAGCAAGGAGAGGGAGGCATGGGGGGACCAGAGAGATTTCCTCCAAAGTCTCTTGCTAGCACCAGCTTCAGAACACATATTCTAGCTTTAACACATTAGGGACATGTTGGATTTGCACATGACAAAGAACACACATTGAAACAGTATCTATGCTATTATAACAAATTATAGACAGACCACGGGTAGTGATATTCCTGGGTCCTTGTGGCTCTGCAGTTTACACACTTTCTTTTAATCTAAGTGGTTCAAAGCAACATTCATTTCCTTTATCCCATGCCTGTAACTCTGCCCAACACGATGTGTTCCTTCAATTCACTCTATCATTTATTTTACACTCTAATAAAGCATAAAAGCATAAAAATACCAAAAAATTAAACAGGGCAGAGAATAAAGCCTTATTTACAAGAAAGGAGAGAATTGCATTCAAATAATCTGAACAGATGTAATTTCTGTGTGTACGCATGTACACAAACACTACACACCATGGCGAGCCACAGTTAGCTGTGAATAAATTAGCCCATTTCTTCTTCTCCATCTCAGGCTCATGAATAAAAGATCTGGTGGCTAAAGAGGAACAGAAAACACATTTACAGAAGGGCAAAATGGAAAACAGAGGAGAAGTACTGGATGAATACCTGTGTGTGCCTGTAACTGGGTATGTGTGTGAATAGGTCTTCCCAAATAGCTACTAACAGCATAACGCTCTTTAACAGGATTAGAAGAGGGATTAGCTAATAGCTGAGAGTGCATATGGGAGAGAGGAAGAGAGAAAGAGGCAGAGTGTGATGGACATATGATATATATACCAGTACAGAGAAAAAACAGACAGATGGTTAGAAAAAAAAAAGAACAAAAGAAAAAAAGACAAAAAAATCAATGAAGAGATTGGGCCAGAATGATAAAAATTCTATAAATCCTATGTGATAATGAAAAAGAGCTGATATAGATCTCAAAAGGAACAAGTTCAGTCAGAACCTACACAGAGACTCAGAAAGTGCAGTGAGGGGTATACAGGCCCTAGGTAAATCCACAGAATTGTATGAAGTAAAGCAAAAACTTAGTGTGGCAAATAAATCAGCAGATGAAAGTAGGACGGCGTGCCAAAGCTGTTTTTCAAGTTTAGCAGCAGTGAGAGATAAACTGAAGAAGTGCAAGGAAGAAAAAGATTAGTTGGAAAATAAACATGTTATCCCTGTTAATGATGCAGTCACTCCTACGGGCCAGTTACTGCTATCTAATTTATTCTACCTTCAGTTATAATTCCTGTGATAAGTTAATGATTAGAATTAATGAGACATAAAAATCTTCAAACTTTACTTCAGGAAGGTGCTGGTCAGATGCTGCATAATGTGAAAGCATCACTCCTGTATTCGTAGAGATTACATCCATATGTGACAATTCTGCATCTCATAATTCAGTGTTTTCTATAGAGAGGCCAAAAGAGCGGGGTGAAGGTTGGACACTGGATGTCATATAGCAGGTCCAAAACAAGTAAACAATGTTGTTATTTGGATCAAATCACTGTCATTGTTTAAGCAGCTAAGAGATGCCAAAATGCATCATCCCCTCAAGTGTCATTAACAGCATCAGCACTCTTTGAAGTATCACCCATCAAGCAGCTCAATCCACAGTCATCCTTGCTCTCTCATTACCACACACACACACACACACACACACACACACACACACACACATCTTGACCTCACCTTAGCACCATTAATTAGTTGGACACAATTAGTTGGAGTATGAAGGCACCTTGGATTAAATTCATTATCAGAAAAGCCTCTCATGTGCTTCCACTGCCCCTGAACCTGAAGCAGCGTCTTAGTGAGAAGTCCTTGTGTCCTCTGTTTTCAGACACAGCAGCAGTTAAACACATTCTGTCAAGATTCAAAGCCAGTTTGTCCCAAGGTTGATACACTTGGCAGCATAACCAAGTGTTGAAGTGCCTGGCAGTAGAAAATGAGAGTTAACAAACCGAAATCAATTTTATACACAGGGGCGGGAGAGTGGCCATGGACTTCATGCATAGATAGTTCTTTTTCAGCTAAAGAAACAAAATGATAGCACCTCAGAACAGAACAGACCTGGACCTTATGCTCAAGGATATTACACTCTTTGGCTCAGGGGACCAGTACGTGGAAAATTATAATTATCCATAAGCCTTCATCAGTTTTATCATCAGCATAAACAGCATTACAGTGCAATATAGTACAAAAACTGTTTGGATAAAGGTTGGTAAGCAATAGCAATCCCTTTCAATTTATTGCTTGCACAAGGCAAAATGGTTTCACATGAGCCTAAATCATGAAGCGTGGCCCTGTTACAGGAGAGCGGGCCATCCTTACTGATTAAGATGTCGTAAATTCACTCCATTTACCCAAATTAAATTCTGATGTCAGATATGTCCACTTCTCCTCCCGCGGAGATCAATCAAACCTTAACAGCAAAATATAAAACTGTCTCCTTAACAGCAATGAGAGAACACTGTGTGTATAGAAAACAGCACCAGGTGTTAAGAATCACACCTCAGCCTGACTGTAATGAAGAGTGAGTTCAGTTTACTGACTGTAGCTTGGCCTGCATTAGTGAGTGTTTCATTCCTTTAAACAGTTCGCTAGTTGCATTTTGATTTGGTGGTTTGGTAGGTGCATTTTTTGGCAAATGCACCTTTTGAGAAACAGATGAAAAGGCCATAATGTATGGTGCTGTAGTACAGAGGTGAATAGTCTTAGGATGGAAGCTAACATTAGCACAGCTCTACAACATGCTTACTTTTTAGAAATCAGGGCAGCCGATAGCCGATATATGATGCCGATTCTTTTGGCTGATTTGTTTGGCCAATTTTAATTTTCCCCCTTGATCTCACAAGGAATAGAAAGTGATTTCATTGCTTGAATTAAACATTTATTGAGGATTGATTTATTACAGGGTACCTGTCACAATCCTTATGTTTGTTGACAGACACTGCTATAATTCAAAGGGCTATAGTCTAAGAATATGCGTAAACAAATCATATGTGCAACAAGTCATTTGCATGTGAAAATAGAAACGCACGCAGTTCAGACAAAACTTAGGCTAAAACGTGCACATTAACTTTCTTCATTAAAAGTGTATTTTTTGGTGGGAGCATCGTGCCCGTGTTGTGTGTCGGACGCACAGGCACATTTATTGTGGAAAGTTATCCTGCATGTTTTAGCAAGAATATTCGTCTGAATTTCACGCGTTTCTACTTTCAGATTTGTTGCACACATGACAGTCAGCGTCAATTCTAATATGCTACCATGTAATTACGCATTGGAAACGAATGGTTTTCCCCTGCCATCATTAGCTGAAGTCGTGTGTGTAAAATGTAAAGAGGGCACGGCTACAGTGTGTGCGTTGCTCTGTCTCTCAACGCTTAGCTGGTAGCAGATGTGCCTGCCTATAAATCGGCCTAATGTGCAGCGAAATGGGCCGATGTCGATTAATTAAAATGTGCAAAAAAACGGCCGATTAATCGGCTCGGTCGACCTCTAATGCTTACCTACACCACTTAAGACCACTAATTCTTTAAGCATTTTGCATCTTATTCATTCAATAATAAATACTGTTTGTGGTGTAGTAATGTTATGGAGCTATTTCTTGACAAAGTGTCAGCCTATTTTATGTTAGGCTCATTGCCTCTGGCTCACTTAGCACACAGCCACAAGTGGTATCATCATCTACATCTTGTGCAAAAAAAAAAAAAATTAGCATATTTCCTAAAATGCTGATTTATGTATAAATGATTCAATCATTGTCTAATTATTAACTACCGATTAATTAATAGCTCTTACTTTGTAAGGTTCTCCAAACAAATTGAATCCAGTAGAGAACAGGTCTTCATCCTGTTGCACCTCCTGGTTCCTCCTCTCCCACTCTTTCCTCTTCAAGGCACTGCGCTCTGTCTCCAAATGACTGGACAAACACAAAGAGAAAAGCTTGTTAGGATCTCCAGTTGAGCCAAACACACAGCCTACGACCAACAAGACCCATTGGTTTTTAATGACTAATGCTAACAAGTAATTTTGAATCTGCAAAGAGCATTGGCTGTAATTCTTTTCCTGCTGTGTGATTAGAGTAGATGGGTAGCTGGCAATAGAAAATTACAGGATAAACCAAGTCATTCAAAGTGACTCAAATTCCACACAACACAAGACAGAAGTAAAACAGAAAACAGAATGGGATAAAAACTAAATCCTGATATGAGTAAGTGCTGGCAAATAACGATGTAAAACACAAATTCAGCAGAGAGATAATTAATGTAGGTAAAAACATCAGACTTGATTAATGAAGCTGGATTTCAGATGATTAATGATATTTAGACATAGATTACTGATCACCTGGCTTAGGGTATGAAATGGTTTCTGTTTCAGTCACTGTTTAATGTACATCACTGCCAATACAGGCATGCTGTCTTCCACTGAAACTAACATACTGATATTCCCTTCTCTATTAAACACATACACATATACTGACTGTTTTCTGTCTTTATGAATTAGCTCAGCACTGAGTTTAGTCATTTTTACTAAATTAATTCCAGTAATCCTACATTTGATGTGCAACACTTGCTTAATCTTCAAACTGCCATAAAATGTCTATCCTATGCTACTACTAATCCATATTAGTAGAACTTTGTAAAAGATCAATTCAAATGTCACCATGTATCAAACACATTGATTAAAAAAACACACAAAATCAGTAACTCAATATATTATAAATCAAAATGCACTCACATTGTTTAATTTAGAGTTACGTTTATTATTTACTACCATTCACTTGAGGTAGAATTGGGGTGTTCTAATATGATCCTAGAAGTTGGTATCAGGGTGGATCTAGGCATATTTTAATATGTGGGTATGGGCTTACATGAAGTAGATTAAAGTTTTCAATTAACTTTGCTCTGTTATGGCCACCTAACCCTGCTGAGAGCACAGCCCTCTTTAATGAGAGCTGGACAAGCTACTGCTAATTAATGTTAAATATCTGTGACTTCCAAAATTAAACCTGTCTGTTATTGTGTTAAAATGCTCTCTAAAAGTTAAACTTTACTTCAAAAATCAATAACTTAAGCTTATAATAACAATGAGGCCCTTTGGTATTTGGATGAAGTACCTTGTGAGAACTAGAGTATCATTTTAAGCAGGTCACAGCGGTTATTTCAACGTCATGTCAACTTGTGTTGGTATCGCAATATCCAACATTAAAAACAGTGCTAAACTTGAACTAGAAAGAATTTTTAGTAATAGACATGTATCCAAAGTTAATTTGATGTGTAACATCAGGTGAATATACAGTCAAGCCCGAAATTATTCATAGCCCTGGCAAATTCTGACTTAAAGTTACTTTTATTCACATGCCACTTTTTGTTCAAATGTAAATTAATAATGAGTAATCATTTTTTCCACAATGATGCCTCTTGTCCATCGTCTTATTTTCTTCTGTGTTTAACTTTAAGTCAGAATTTGCCAGGGGTATGAATAATTTTGGGCTTGACTGTAGTTTCCGGGTAAGTGAAACATTTCCAAAATTAGGAACATCCTGTCTCAAAATGATGCAGAAAAGCTAGTCCATGCATTTGTTTCCTCAAGGCTAGATTACTGTAACTCATTACTATCTGGATGTCCTAATATCTTAATAAAAAGCCTCCAATTAATCCAGAATGCCGCAGCCAGAGTCCTGGCAGGAACTAGCAAGAGAGATCATATTTCTCCTATATTGGCTTCTCTTCATTGGCTCCCTGTAAAATATAGAATAGAATTTAAAATCCTTCTTCTCACATACAAATCCCTTCATAATCAAGCTCCTTCATACCTTAAAGACCTCATAGTACCATATTATCCCAATAGACCACTTCGCTCTCAGAGTGCAGGCCTACTTGTGGTTCCCAGAGTTCTCAAAAGCAGAATGGGAGGCCGAGCCTTTAGCTATCAAGCTCCTCTCCTGTGGAACCAGCTCTCAGCCTGGGTTCAGGAGGCAGACACTCTCTGTACTTTTAAGGCTAGACTTAAAACCTTCCTCTTTGACAAAGCATATAGTTAGGGCTGGCTTCAGGCAACCCTGAACCATCCCTTAGTTAGTTATGCTGCTATAGGCCTAGACTGCCCGAGGACCATCGGTGCACTGAGCTCCCCTACCCTAACCCCCCCCCCCCTTCTCTCCCACCTCATGTATATTCCACCATTGAATGTTACTAACCTTGTGCTCTCTCTCTCCCCTAGTTTGTGCTCTCTCCCTCCCTCTCTCTCTCTCTCTCTCTCTGTACCTTCTGCAGGTGTCCCTGGTCCTGGAGCTGTTTATCGCTGATGTGCAGTTACTGGCCCCACCAACTTGCAGTGTCTATTTGTTGTTTATTGTTGCTGTTCTTTTCTCTCTGCTCTATCCACTCACCCCAACCGGTCGAGGCAGATGGCCGCCCAAACTGAGCCCGGTTCTGCTGGAGGTTTTTTTTTTCTTCCGTTAAAGGGAGTTTTTTCCTCTCCACTGTCGCCAAGTGCTTGCTCATAAGGGAATTGTTGGGTTTTTAGTTTTAGTTTTTGTAAAGTGCCTTGAGGTGATTTGTATTGTGATTTGGCGCTATACAAATAAAATTGAATTGAATTGAATTGAATCACTTCCTATTGCAAGCGTGTGGCGCTGTGTGTGCTGTATAGTTCGTCTACAGATTAGCGACAGACTAGCTATAGTCTAACACTCCTAAAAACCAACTAAATTCTCTAAATAATTCATTAACTGCTACATTCTGGTACTAGTCAAGTACCTTTCTATTTTGACCGGTATTTATTGCTATTTCCTGATTTAGTGTTCGTTAGCCTACCAGTTAGCTTAGCTAGCTAGTAACATGGCTTCTGTCAAGATTCATCATTGGCAGTCCAAGGGCAGCTCCGGAGCAGCCCGGAGAAATAGCCTGGGTGACGGTCCGATGGAAACGTACTCCTAAGCAGAAGCCCATGGCTCATCACCTGCCTGTTCACATTTCTAATACCTGCTCTGCGACACACCCGCTGAGAAACCGACTCTGATAATTGGCGATTCCATAGTCAGAAATGTGAAGCTATAGACACCAGCGACCATAGTCAAATGTATTCCTGGGGCCAGAGCGGGCGACATCGAGTCAAATCTGAAGCTGCTGGCTAAGGCTAATCGTAAATATGGAAAAATTGTTATTCACGTTGGCAGCAATGACACCCGATTACGCCAATCGGAGGTCACTAAAATAAATGTTGAGTCGGTGTGTAACTTTGCTAAATTAATGTCGGACTCCATAGTTTTCTCTGGACCCCTCCCCAATCTGACCAGCGATGACATGTTTAGCCGCATGTCGTCGTTCCGTCGCTGGCTGTCTAGGTGGTGTCCAGCAAACGATGTGGGCTTCATAGACAATTGGGCCACTTTCTGGGGAAAACTCGGTCTGGTAGCGAGAGACGGCATCCATCCCACTTTGAATGGTGCAGCTCTCATCTCTAGAAATTTGGCCGAGTTTATTAGCCAACCTAAAGTTTGACAATCCCGAGTGGGGACCGGGGTGCAGAGACTCAGTCTAAAACGCCTCTCTGCAGTTTCCTTAGAGCCATCACCCCCCTCAAACCACATAAAGATTGTGTCTGCTCGCCGAACATATAAATCAAATAAACCTGATGTTAACAGAAGAAGAGTTATTCATAACAACGTAATAAAAATTAAGACCACTCCTCATATTGAACAAAAACAGGACAGTCAGATGTGGATTATTAAATATCAGGTCTCTTTTGTCTAAATCTCTGTTAGTAAATGATTTGATAACTGATCACCAAATTGACTTACTCTGTCTTACTGAAACCTGGCTACAGCAGGAGGAATATGTTAGTCTGAATGAATCAACCCCCCTCAGTCATAAAAATTATCATATTCCTCGAAGCACAGGTCGAGGTGGAGGAGTAGTTGCAATCTTCCACTCAAACTTATTATTAAACTTTCATCCTCAGAACAGTTATAACTCATTTGAGACCCTCACTCTTAGTCTCTCACATTCAAACTGGAAAACAAAAAAACCAGTTCTACTTGTCATTGTGTACCGTCCACCTGTCCCTTACTCAGAGTTTTTAACTGAATTTCCAGATTTCCTGTCTGATTTAGTGCTTAGTTCAGATAAAGTCATTATAGTGGGAGATTTTAATATTCATGTAGATGTTGAAAATAACAGTCTTAGCACTGCATTTAATTCTATATTAGATTCAATTGGTTTCACTCAAAATGTTAATAAACCCACCCACTGTTTCAATCACACCCTTGATCTTGTTCTGACCTATGGCATCAAAATTGAACATTTAATAGTTTTTCCCCCAAATCCTGTTTTGTCAGATCATTCTTTAATAACTTTTGAATTTAAGATGATGGATCATGCAGCGTTTGGAAGAAAATTCTACTACAGGAGATGCTGTTAATACATTTAAGAAAATGATTCCATCTTTATTTACATCTATGCCAAGTATAAACATAGTGGAGGGCAGCTGCCTCAATCCCACTCCCTACCAAATTGATCATGTTGTTGACAGTGCTGTAGCTTCACTACGTGAAACGCTTGATACTGTGGCCCCTCTGAAAAAGAAGTTAGTGAATCAGAGAAGATTAGCCCCATGGTATAATTTACATATTCGTACCTTAAAGCAGGCATCACGAAGGCTGGAAAGGAAGTGGTGTTCCACAAATTTAGAGGAAATTTTTCTAGCCTGGAAAAACAGTCTATTAACATATAAAAAAGCTCTCCGTAAAGCCAGAACTGCATACTAATAGAGGAAAATAAGGACAATCCCAGGTTTCTTTTCAGCACTGTAGCCAGGCTGACAAAAAGTCACAGCTCTGTTGAGCCCAGTGTTCCCTTAGCTCTCAGCAGTGATGAATTTATGAGTTTCTTTACAAATAAAATCACAACTATTAGAGATAAAATTCAGCAGATGCTTCCTATACCTGCAATAAATGAATCTTCTACTACAGTAGCTCTTGAATCATCTGTAAGACCTCAGTTATGTCTAGACTGCTTCTCTCCCATAGATCTTTCTGAATTTTCATCAGTAGTTGCTTCATTGAAATCATCAATGTGTCTCTTAGACCCCATCTCGACTAGACTGCTTAAAGACACCCTGCCATTAATCAACTCAGCTTTATTAGACTTAGTAAATTTATCTCTAGTATCAGGCTAGGTACCACAGGCCTTTAAGGCTGCAGTAATCAAACCCTTACTCAAAAAGCCAAGTCTTGATCCAGGAGTCTTGGCTAATTATAGACCAATATCCAACCTACCATTTATTTCTAAAATCCTAGAAAAAGCTATTGCTAAGCAGCTATCAGGCCACTTACACAGAAATGAACTATTTGAAGATTTTCAATCAGGATTTAGAGCACATCATAGTACAGAAACAGCACTGTTAAACGTCACCAACGATCTTCTCTTAGCCTCAGATAATGGACTTGTTTCTATACTTGTCCTCCTAGACCTTAGTGCTGCATTCGACACTATTGACCACAACATCTTATTACAGAGACTGGAGCATGTGACTGGTATCAGAGGAACAGCGTTAAAATGGTTCCAATCCTACTTATCGAACAGATTCCAGTTTGTTCATGTCCATGATGAACCTTCCACACGAACAAAAGTTAGTTATGGAGTTCCACAAGGCTCTGTGCTAGGACTGATTCTGTTCACCCTGTACATGCTTCCTCTAGGCTATGTCATTAGGAAGCACTCTATTAATTACCACTGCTATGCAGATGACACTCAGTTGTATCTATCTATTAAACCTGTTAACACAAACCAGTTAACCAGACTTCAAGCCTGTCTAACTGACAGGATAACCAGTAATTTTCTACTTTTAAACTCAAAGAAAACAGAAGTCATTGTATTTGGGCCTAAAAACCTCAGAAATAACTTTTCTAAAATTATAGCTACTTTAGATGGCATAGCCCTTGCCTCCAGCACTACTGTGAAAAACCATTGAATGTCACTAACCTTGTGCTCTCTCGCTCCCCTAGTTTGTTCTCTCTCCCTCTCTCTTTCTCTCTCTCTCTCTCTGTACCTTCTGCAGGTGTCCCCGGTCCTGGAGCTGTATATCGCTGATGTGCAGTTACTGGCCCTACCAACCTGCAGTGTCTTTGCTGTTTATTGTTGCTGTTCTTTTCTCTCTCCTCTATGCACTCACCCCAACCGGTCGAGGCAGATGGCCGTCCAAACTGAGCCTGGTTCTGCTGGATGTTTTCTCTTCCGTTAAAGGGAGTTTTTCCTCTCCACAGGGATTTGTTGGGTTTTTAGTTTTTGTAAAGTGCCTTGAGATGATTTGCATTGTGATTTGGCGCTATACAAATATATTGAATTGAATTGAATTCAAATTGAATTGTAGCTTACTGGAACCTGGTAAAAGAAAATTGGCATAAACATATATTAAAAAAATCATACTTGGCTGCCCCCATGAGCATTGTTATATAAAGTTCATATATAAAATACGCACAAAAAACATCAGCTAAGCCACAAGAAAAAAAGTTTAGTCACAACTGGCAAAGAATCAAACTGTTACAGTTTTTCTATTTATAGTAAGGTTAATATGATATAACAGATGTTATCTGTTGGGTACTTTCATTCATGAGTGCATACATTTTTAATGTAATTGGGCGCAGTGGGAATTGAACTCCTAATCCAGAAAGAGTTTATGACATGCTGTGCCCACTGAACCATAGCAGGCTGCAAAGGCCAGATGCATTTATATCCTATCACAGTGTCACTGGATGGATCCCAGTAAAATTTAGCTTTAATCCTATAATGAACTATGTTGTGTGATGCAAATGTTTCTTATGGCATTAAAATGTGTGACAGCTGACAATATGCAATGATGAACTGGAAAAACAGAAGAGTCATCTTTGAGGAGAGGAGGATGAACTGTAGGTTTTTCAAACTGCATAACAATGTATTTTTTAGCAAAACCCCCTTCTACTGCACGGTTACTGATTCTCCCTGCCCTTCCAAACCTCAGTCTGCAGCATCCACCAAGGAAGCTACAAGTTTGCAGCCAAATCCGAAAGTAGAAAGCAATGTGTGTACACATGAATGTGTGTGAAATCAAGTTATGCATGAGAATCTTGACACACGAAAGGGCATTCTGTTTTACCACATCAACTGAAGAGAGATGAGACAGCCTGGCTAATTAGTGATCAACACAATTTTAAAAGACTTTCTCTTCTTCTCTATCAGAATTTGCCTTACATTAAAATATTAAATCTATCAGCAAGTGGGAGTGGGATGGAGAACAAGCATAGAGGCAATGAGAGGAAGAGAGAGAAAAAAAAATCACACAGACCTATGGGACGGGAAAAAGACCTAGTTTCAGGGCAACAGACAGTTTCTTAAAAAAGAAAGAAAAATAACAGAATGATGAAAGACAGAGAAGAGGGGAGGGCAGAGAAAGGTAGACTATGAAGGAGGGAGGGGCAGAAAGGAAGACAAAGCGGTGGGAAAACTAGACAAAATGATTGACAGGTTAAGTGTTTGTGTGAGTGTGTGTGTGGGTTACAGAGGAATACATAGATGTGATAAGTGTGTGCACTGGGACTGATGGTTGACATGTGCATTGTCTGTCAGTGCAGAAAGATAACTGCCAGAGCTGTCAGTGCGACAAACACACACAGCATACACAGGCATACATACAGCACTGCAGTCCCATGCTACAGATCACTCTCTGTCTCCATCTGTCACAAACTAGACATTCACGCGGAGGGAATCAGATCAGACGAGGTAATTAACACATCCAGCATGCAGCAGGAGCACAGTACTGCACTACCTGTCACACATAGCCTGCCACTAGGTCCTATTATACTTCAATGAACTGAACTCTTATTTTATACAGGTTTTGGAAGCATGGTGCTGTGGTCAGCCAGGTCAGTAAGAAACTTGTACAGCTACTTGCTTCCCCTCTGTAAAACAGAATCATTGTATCAAAAGTCAATCCATCCAAATTGATGTAGAGACTTACTAGATTTGATTGTTCCAGGTTCCCAAATGACAATTTCATGCATTTTTGGAGGATAATAAATGGAAGAGTTTGAGATTTTAGACCACTAATCATTACATTTCATGATGTCACCTTGTGATTACTGTAGTGTTTTCTGGTCTCTTACAGACTAAACTATTAAGTGATTAATCCACAATAATTGGCAGCTTCATTAAAAATAAAAATAACAGTCCTAGTATCAGTGCCTACATTTACATGGACAGCAATAATCTGACCTTATTCCAAATAAGACTGATTTAGGTGTTTACATGAGTTACTTTTGAATATTCCTTTCATGTTTCTGGTGTCGTTCTCATGTTCTGGGCATATTCTGTACTTTCATTCTGCAACATTCTCCCCCTCAGTCATAAAAATTATCATGTTCCTCGAAGCACAGGTCGAGGTGGAGGAGTAGTTGCAATCTTCCACTCAAACTTATTATTAAACTTTCATCCTCAGAACAGTTATAACTCATTTCAGAGCCTCACTCTTAGTCTCTCGCATCCAAACTGGAAAACACAAAAACCAGTTCTACTTGTCATTGTGTACCGTCCACCTTTAACTGAATTCCCAGACTTCCTGTCTTTTAGTGCTTAGATCAGATAAAGTCATTATAGTGGGAGATTTTAACATTCATGTAGATGTTGAAAATAACAGTCTTAGCACTGCATTTAATTCTATATTAGATTCAATTGGTTTCATTCAAAATGTTAATAAACCCACCCACTGTTTCAATCACACCCTTGATCTTGTTCTGACCTATGGCATTGAAATTGAACATCTAATAGTTTTTCCCCAAAATCCTGTTTTGTCAGATCATTCCTTAATAACGTTTGAATTTAAGATGATGGATCATGCAGCGTTTGGAAGAAAATTCTACTACAGGAGATGTTTATCCGACAACGCTGTTAATAAATTTAAGAAAATGATTCCATCTTTATTTACATCTATGCCAAGTATAAACATAGTGGAGGGCAGCTGCTTCAATCCCACTCCCTACCAAATTAATCATATTGTTGACAGCGCTGTAACCTCACTGCGTGAAACGCTTGATTCTGTGGCCCCTCTGAAAAAGAAGTTAGTGAATCAGAGAAGACTAGCCCCATGGTATAATTTACATATTCGTACCTTGAAGCAGGCATCACGAAGGCTGGAAAGGAAGTGGCGTTCCACAAACGTAGCTCTCCGTAAAGCCAGAACTGCATACTAATAGAGGAAAATAAGAACAATCCCAGGTTTCTTTTCAGCACTGTAGCCAGGCTGACAAAAAGTCACAGCTCTGTTGAGCCCAGTGTTCCCTTAGCTCTCAGCAGTGATGAATTTTTGAGTTTCTTTACAAATAAAATCACAACTATTAGAGATAAAATTCAGCAGATGCTTCCTATACCTGCAATAAATGAATCTTCTACTACAGTAGCTCTTGAATCATCTGTAGGACCTCAGTTATGTTTAGACTGCTTCTCTCCCATAGATCTCTCTGAATTTACATCAGTAGTTGCTTCATTGAAATCATCAACGTGTCTCTTAGACCCCATCCCGACTAGACTGCTTAAAGACACCCTGCCATTAATTAACTCATCTTTATTAGACTTGGTAAATTTATCTCTAGTATCAGGCTACGTACCACAGGCCTTTAAGACTGCAGTAATCAAACCTTTCCTCAAAAAGCCTAGTCTTGATCCAGGAGTCTTGGCTAATTATAGACCAATATCCAACCTGTCATGTATTTCTAAAATCCTAGAAAAAGCTGTTGCTAAGCAGCTATCAGACCACTTACACAGGAATGAACTATTTGAAGATTTTCAATCAGGATTTAGAGCACATCATAGTACAGAAACAGCACTGTTGAAAGTTACCAACGATCTTCTCTTAGCCTCAGATAATGGACTTGTCCTCCTAGACCTTAGTGCTGCATTCGACACTACTGACCACAAAATCTTATTACAGAGACTGGAGCATGTGACTGGTATCAGAGGAACAGCGTTAAAGTGGTTCCAATCCTATTTATCGGACAGATTCCAGTTTGTTCATGTCCATGATGAACCTTCCACACGAACAAAAGTTAGTTATGGAGTTCCACAAGGCTCCGTGCTAGGACCGATTCCTTTCACCCTGTACATGCTTCCTCTAGGCTATGTCATTAGGAAGCACTCTATTAATTACCACTGCTATGCAGATGACACTCAGTTGTATCTATCTATTAAACCTGTTAACACAAACCAGTTAACCAGACTTCAAGCCTGTCTAACTGACATAAAGGCCTGGATGACCAGTAACTTTTTACTTTTAAACTCGGAGAAAACAGAAGTCATTATATTTGGGCCAAAAAATCTCAGAAATAACTTTTCTCAAATTATAGCTACTCTAGATGGCATAACTCTGGCCTCTAGCACTACTGTAAAAAACCTTGGAGTTATTTTTGACCAGGACATGTCCTTTAACTCACACATAAATCAAATCTCTAGAACTGCATTCTTTCACCTGCGCAACATTTCCAAAATTAGGAACATCCTGTCTCAAAATGATGCAGAAAAACTAGTCCATGCATTTGTTACCTCAAGGCTAGATTACTGTAACTCATTACTATCTGGCTGTCCCAATATCTCCATAAAAAGCCTCCAATTAATCCAGAATGCCACAGCCAGAGTCCTGACAGGAACTAGCAAGAGAGATCATATTTCTCCTATATTGGCTTCTCTTCATTGGCTCCCTGCAAAATATAGAATAGAATTTAAAATCCTTCTTCTCACATACAAATCCCTTCATAATCAAGCTCCTTCATACCTTAAAGACCTCATAGTACCATATTATCCCAATAGACCACTTCGCTCTCAGAGTGCAGGTCTACCTGTGGTTCCCAGAGATTCCAAAAGAAGACTAGGAGGCAGAGCCTTTAGTTATCAAGCTCCTCTCCTGTGGAACCAGCTCCCAGCCTGGGTTCAGGAGGCAGACACTCTCTGTACTTTTAAGGCTAGACTTAAAACCTTCCTCTTTGACAAAGCATATAGTTATGGCTGGCTTCAGGCAACCCTGAACCATCCCTTAGTTATGCTGCTAACTTTCACGTGTGGTGTGTGTAGGTATCGTGCTGCAAAATGCAGCGAAAAATCTCACAGAATGTTCACATTGTGATTAAGTTGTTTACATGCGTTTCATACAGCGATTAACATAGGAATGCTTCACGTTTTAATTTGATTATTGCTTATTTTGACTTTGACCTTAACCAGATTAATCACTGATCAAAAATCACATGGTAGTTTCTTAATTAATATCAGGGTTTTATTGTCTATGTAAATGCAGTCATTGTTTCAGTTCAGGCTGTTAACCTCAGCTGTTTAAACACTCCTTTTGTTGAGTCAGTAATTGTCTGGTGTCATTATTGTGCTGTGAGCAATATGTGAGGATTATACATACAGTACAGCAAACTGGAGTCTATCTGGTCATTTCACTACTACTGTGGACATGGACGGTAACTGCTAGCGACATGGAGTTTCATCATAATTAATATTCCCTTAAACAAAGAAAAAGTGTTCAAACTTAAGTTGATCTATTATTATTGGAACGTTATCTGTGTTTTGATCTCTAGCTTCATATTCTGTTTTTGATGATACCATGTTGATAAAACAGAGTTGCCAACTGGGTTGGTTAGTTTTTCTGCATTGGTGATAAGAAACAATGAAAGAAGGAATAAAAAGAAAGAAAGATGATGGACAGAACAAGATGGATGGATTGGTAGGGATTAATAACATTGTTTATATCTGCAATGGACATAATGTCAATGTTAGTATTTCCTGTGAATGAATGCAGCTTTCTTCCCTTCTGCAATGCTTTCCATCTGTGGGTGTGTTAATGTGCATTTCTGTATGTGTGTCCTGAAGTAACACTGATAGCCAGAGTAAGCTCTGGGAATTTAATCTCAGCAGAGCAATGCTGTGCTCCCCTGATAACTAAACATGAACACACACACACACACACACACACACACACACACACACACACACACACACACACATACACACACCAATGTCTCTAACTGAGCCTCATCGCCCTCTCATTCATTTTCACCATGCTCAGTTCCAGTATTACTCTCTCACTGCTGCTCATGTGCAAGGCACATAAAGTGCAGCTCAGCAGACTGTGGTAACAGGGAAACACCAAGTGGAAATGCAGATTCTTTGACATGATGAATGAAGGTTAATCACTGGAATTATCATGGGGGAAATAAACAGTTACAGATGTAGGTAGCAGGAGAATATTTTAAATTAAAAGTGCAACTGACAGGTTTGCCATTACACCACAGTTTATTTCTTTTAATCATAAAATCTGTATGAAACTGTGGTGGAATTAGTACGGTGGCCGACAAGGGCAAACGCGCTGCAAAAGAGAAACGCGCTGTAAAAGAGAAACGCTGCAAAAGAGAAACGCGCTGCAAAAGAGAAACGCGCTGCAAAAGAGAAACACGCTGCAAAAGAGAAACGCTGCAAAAGAGAAACGCGGTGCAAAAGAGAAACGCTGCAAAAGAGAAACGCGCTGCAAAAGAGAAACGCGCTGCAAAAGAGAAACGCGCTGCAAAAGAGAAACACTGCAAAAGAGAAACACTGCAAAAGAGAAACGCGCTGCAAAAGAGAAACGCTGCAAAAGAGAAACGCGCTGCAAAAGAGAAACACTGCAAAAGAGAAACGCGCTGCAAAAGAGAAATGCGCTGCAAAAGAGAAACGCTGCAAAAGAGAAATGCGCTGCAAAAGAGAAACGCTGCAAAAGAGAAATGCGCTGCAAAAGAGAAACGCGCTGCAAAAGAGAGGACACAATGGAAGTGCGCCAGGCCGATAAGGGGACCCCGAACTGAGGTGTGCTATGAACAAAGAACTTTTACAGAGGCGAGAGAGACACATGTAGTGATATAAGTCACTTCTCATTTTGGAGGCTGCGTAATGACGCAGGTTATAGTGTTGAATTGCAACAGAATGAGCGTCCTCTGATGATTGTTCTCATGTGCTAATATGTGCTAACAATGTTCTGTTACCTTTGTTTACTTGATCAAAATGTCATACAACGTTGGGAGACGTGGGGGGGGGGGGGGGGGGGGGGGGGTTGCAGGGTGGGAGATCTAAAGGTACTGTAATGGCTATAGGTTGTTGTCTTTTTCAGGGGGTTCTTTGGGGAGTCGGTAGGGTGAGCTAGAGGGAGATGGGTCAGGGAGGAGAGAAGTGTGTGTGTAGGGAAGAGACTAAAAAATTAATAAAGCAAAGTGACAAAAGAACGTCTGCTGGCTGTGAATTTAATGGGTACAGTACGTTTTACATTTATTATTTTTTAAACGCTTGGCCGTCATGTTTTACACTATTATAAAAGTACAGTGTTGTAAAAGATGACGGCCAAGTGTTAAGTAATAAATGGAAAACGCACCTTCAGATCTCCAAACCCAGACAAACGCGAGTGCCTAAAACAACAAGTGGAGTATATGTTGCATCATGGCATAGCCGAGAGGAGTTGCAGTGCATGGAGTTCACCTTGTTTGTTAACAGTAAAAGCTAACAGTGATGATCGTTTTTGTACGGATTTTAGTGACAAAGCCTGATTGTTATCCTCTTCCGCGAATGGAGGATTGTGTGGATCGGATTGGTGCTGCTAAATATGTTACGAAACTTGACTTGTTAAAGGGATACTGGCAGGTACATTTACATCAGCGCCGGCTGATGAATGTAGTTTTGGCTGGGTTACCCTTTGTGATGCATATTTGGATGATGTGGTGGTTCATTCGTCTACATGGGTTGAGCACGCGAATCACTTAGAGATTGTGTTCCAGCGGTTGCGAGGAGCTAATTTAACTGTTAATCTGTCAAAATGTGACTTTGGGAGAGCAACAGTGATTTATCTTGGAAAAAGGTTGGGGCGCGGGACAACTGTGTCCGGTTTAGGCTAAAGTCGAGGCTATCCTCGTGGTTCCTGTACCTGTCAGCTGTACGGAGTTGCGCCGTTATTTAGCCATGGTGGGCTATTACCGTGGCCGCTCCGTTGACTGATCTCCTCAGCCCTAAAGTTGATTTTTGTTGCACTGACGGATGTCAATCGGCATTTGAGCAAACGAAATCTCTGCTGATTAATGCTCCAGTCCTTGCTGCGCCTCAATTTTACCAGCCGTTTAAATTAGCGGTTGATGCGTGTGATTTCGGAGTCGGCGTTGTTCTGCTTCAGGACGGGGCTGATGGTATTGAACATCCTGTCAGTGGTGGTATATCACTATCGAAAAGGAGGCATTGGCATAAATATTGGCTCTTGAACATTTTGAAGTTTACGTGGGTGGTTCTTGTGAACCTGTGGTGGTTTTTACGGACTATAACCCCTTAGTGTTCTTGGACCGCATGTGCAATACAAATCGTCGCCTTATGCAATGGAGTTTACGCTTACAGCCGTTTAACATACAGGTTCAATATATTCGTGGTAAAGAAAACGTTGTGGCTGACACGTTGTCGCATCTTTAAATCTGATTTACTGAATGGTTTGAAGTTTTGGTCCTCACTTCAAACTTATTGTGTCTTTGGGTGGAGGTGTTACATGTGCCATGTATTGATTGTGTGTGACTTTATTTGCAGGAAAAGGAGGTGTGTCTGTTGGTCAACCCTTGGTGGATTGGTGCCTTTAAAAAGGAGAGTGGGACCTTAGCTCGGGGGCGTCTTAGACGGCGGTCCGGCAGGCAGGACGCACGGGTTCCAAGGAAGAACTTGGCTCCGCCTCCTGTTTGTCTAGATTCCTGTTGCGATGTAGCAGTCCTGTGTTTCAGCTCCTTTCTGTATTTTTTTAGTTAGATCTGTTAGGTGTTGGGTGCGGTGGCTTGTTTTTCTACGTTTATTAATTTCTGTTAGGGGACAGATTATGTTAGGTAGGGACAGAGGAGACAAGTCTGGTGCGACGGTCCTAAGGCAGGCTGGCTTGATTTGTTTCCTTCTTTTGTTTGGTTTGGCCGACCCATCACCACCTTTTTGTTTTCTGTTTTTGTAACTTAATAGCTAGGTGGATCTAAATTTGTGTGTTTTTCTGTTGTCGGAATGATTTATTTAATCAATAAATTGTGGTTTTGAGTTATTTGTGATGTGCTTAATGTTGGCTTCTTTTTTTTGTTTAGTGGAGGTCGTAACTGCAGGTTATAAACAATGCATATCTAATTTTTGGTCTTTTATGGAAAGGCCATATTCCATATACAGTACAGACCAAAAGTTTGGACACACCTTCTCATTCAAAGAGTTTTCTTTATTTTCATGACTATGAAAACTGTAGATTCACACTGAAGGCATCAAAACTATGAATTAACACATCTGGAATTATATACATAACCAAAAAGTGTGAAACAACTGAAAATATGTCATATTCTAGCTTCTTCAAAGTAGCCACCTTTTGCTTTGATTACTGCTTTGCACACTCTTGGCATTCTCTTGATGAGCTTCAAGAGGTAGTCACCTGAAATGGTCTTCCAACAGTCCTGAAGGAGTTCTCAGAGATGCTTAGCACTTGTTGGCCCTTTTGCCTTCACTCTGCGGTCCAGCTCACCCCAAACCATCTCGATTGGGTTCAGGTCCGGTGACTGTGGAGGCCAGGTCATCTGGCGCAGAACCCCATCACTCTCCTTCTTGGTCAAATAGCCCTTACACAGCCTGGAGGTGTGTTTGGGGTCATTGTCCTGTTGAAAAATAAATGATGGTCCAACTAAACGCAAACCGGATGGAATAGCATGCCACTGCAAGATGCTGTGGTAGCCATGCTGGTTCAGTATGCCTTCAATTTTGAATAAATCCCCAACAGTGTCACCAGCAAAGCACCCCCACACCATCACACCTCCTCCTCCATGCTTCACGGTGGGAACCAGGCACGTAGAGTCCATCCGTTCACCTTTTCTGTGTCGCACAAAGACACAGTGGTTGGAACCAAAGATCTCAAATTTGGACTCATCAGACCAAAGCACAGATTTCCACTGGTCTAATGTCCATTCCTTGTGTTCTTTAGCCCAAACAAGTCCCTTCTGCTTTTTGCCTGTCCTTAGCAGTGGTTTCCTAGCAGATATTCTACCATGAAGGCCTGATTCACACAGTCTCCTCTTAACAGTTGTTCTAGAGATGTGTCTGCTGCTAGAACTCTGTGTGGCATTGACCTGGTCTCTAATCTGAGCTGCTGTTAACCTGCGATTTCTGAGGCTGGTGACTCGGATGAACTTATCCTCCGCAGCAGAGGTGACTCTTGGTCTTCCTTTCCTGGGGCGGTCCGCATGTGAGCCAGTTTCTTTGTAGCGCTTGATGGTTTTTGTGACTGCACTTGGGGACACTTTCAAAGTTTTCCCAATTTTTCGGACTGACTGACCTTCATTTCTTAAAGTAATGATGGCCACTCGTTTTTCTTTACTTAGCTGCTTGTTTCTTGCCATAATACAAATTCTAACAGTCTATTCAGTAGGACTATCAGCTGTGTATCCATCTGACTTCTGCACAACACAACTGATGGTCCCAACCCCATTTATAAGGCAAGAAATCCCACTTATTAAACCTGACAGGGCACACCTGTGAAGTGAAAACCATTTCAGGTGACTACCTCTTGAAGCTCATCAAGAGAATGCCAAGAGTGTCCAAAGCAGTAATCAAAGCAAAAGGTGGCTACTTTGAAGAAGCTAGAATATGACATATTTTCAGTTGTTTCACACTTTTTGGTTATGTATATAATTCCAGATGTGTTAATTCATAGTTTTGATGCCTTCAGTGTGAATCTACAGTTTTCATAGTCATGAAAATAAAGAAAACTCTTGGAATGAGAAGGTGTGTCCAAACTTTTGGTCTGTACTGTATATTTAATGAAACTTGTTTTTTTATTTAATTTTAATTTAGAATATTTTGTATATTACAATAGTTTTACTAAATTACACTTAAATTAAACCCAATATATTTTATTAAAACTAGACTAAAACTAAAACAAAGCAGATGACTAAAATACGACTAAAACTAAAATTGCATTTTAGTCAAAAGACTATGACTAAAACTAAATTAAAATATGCTGTCAAAATTAACACTGCATGCTTTGACATGTCAAAGCAGTAATATTATGATATACTTTGTTCAGATATGGAAGAATCATACAATGTTTAAACATTTTACATTTACACTAATATAAAAAGTACTTTTGCTTCCTCAGGTTTTGTATCTACATGTTATCAAGGTTTCTAAAGCACATCTCAAGATTAACTCTCAGTTTCCTTTTCTTTGTATCTCAGAATAGTCATTCTGGAGAGACCTGTAAGAAACTGTACTCTACAAGGAGAAAAGTTCAGACTTCAGTACACTTGAAATAAGGACGTGATTTACATCTGAGGAGACAAAGGAAAGACAATAACGAGCATCACAGGGCACATCCTTTTACCATTTTACCAAAAGTGGGTAAATAAAGTGGAATAAAGTGTTCTTTTCTCTCTCTGGTCGGGGCAAAACTGAGCCCAGTTCTGCTGGAGGTTTTTTCTTCTGTTAAAGGGAGTTTTTCCTCTCCACTGTCACCAAGTGCTTGCTCATAAGGGATTTGTTGGGTTTTTAGTTTTTGTGAAGTGCCTTGAGATGATTTGTATTGTGATTTGGTGCTATACAAATAAAATTGAATTGAATTGAATATCATATGTTTTAAACTTTGTCTCATAAATGGTTTGCAATGGTTTGTTTTGCCAGTGGCCTTTTAAAACAAATCAAATAACTTGCGAAAAGATGTCTCCATTAAACATCTTGATATCTGGTATATAGATGGAACAAAGTTTGAAATCTATAACAGGACTCCTTTAAGTGGTGAAGTTTTTTTTCATATATAGAGTGTAAAATCCCTCTGTCAGGACACACAATGGAGCTTTGTTCATGCACACAAAGCTGTCAAACATGATGGCAAAACTGATGAGGGATTGTGTTTCTATTTTACTTCAAAGTTCAACCTGTGCTTTTACTGGTAACACTTCTGCCAATAAAGGAGTCATTATCACAGAAATAAATCATCCTAGTAATCTATTGCTTCCAGAAATCATTAGTCTGATTATTATACCTTTAGCTCAAGTGGTGTTATAGAAAGCCCAGTATTTTCAGTCTTTGTGTTTTATTTAACCTACATTTAACCAGGCAGCTCAATTAGGAATAAACCCTGAATGTGTTTGTGTTGTGTGTGTGAGGCCGAATGAGGGGGATGTGTTCCAAAACAAGTGTTTTGGAATGACAGAGAGAAGTGAGGGGGATAATGAGAGGAGGAGAAAGAGGAGGAGAGGGGGAAAAAGAGGGGAATAGCTGTCAGGCAGCAGACAAAAGCTTTGTTTGAAGTGTCAGTTCAACTACGTATTTTATGTGTGTGTGCGTGTATGTGTTATCTGGTTTGTGTGTTCATTCAGAGGGCATTAAAAAATATCAGTAGACATTCCTGGACAGACACAGGAAACGGAGACGATCCAGAACGCCGTCAGTATGAAAACCTACAGCTCTTAGTTTTCAGTATATGGTTGGAGAAATCATTGTTTGTGTTTTTGTGCATTTCACATAAGAGCAGGTATTATAATGAAATACAGCCTTCAAACACATTTACCTTCCAGCTTTGTTTTCATGCACACCACACAAACCAGTGTATTTGATACTGATGGATAGATACGAAGACTGAGTGAAGACAGAGCAGGACTCTGCCACTTTGTTTTTATGTTTTACATCAGATTAGAGAAACAATGGCATACAAGCATAGAGAAATCACAACATACTCATTTACATATCATAGGTACATATTTTCTTAATGTTTATTTCTTGTTTTTTTTTTTTTGTTCTTAAATCTCAAAGCTCTTCAACATTAAGAAATAGTTGTAATCCTGATGTTTGTTTTTGAAGACAGCAAAGAAACCATTCGCTGGTCAAGTAAGTGCTACAAATAAAGCTGTTTATGAAACAGTCCTGTAATAAACCAGTCCATAAGTTGTTTGTGTCAGCAGGTTATTAAAGCCAACACTAATGTGGTTATGTGTCCTGGTATGCCTTATGTGGAGATTTTTAGTCATCCAGGTGAAGTTATCTAGATGTTGAGTCATAACAACTGGACTTCTAGTTTTTAGGTCGAAACGTTTCCCCACTCATCCAAGTAGCTTAATCAGTCTAAGAGAAAGCTGGTATGGAACCTCCTATTTATCTCACAGGTTGGTTTCACTCCACCCCTAGTCCCATAGGCTCATTAGGTGAGCTATGTAAATCAGATGAGAGTCCTTAGACCCATACTCCTGAGTTGGTTTGACTTCACACCTGGCCTAAATAGGCTCGTTAGGTGAACAAAAGAAGTGAGCTCAGGTGAGGGTCGTTAGGATCTAATGGTGGACTCATGTGACCCCTCTGATTCACCAAATGGCTGCAGAGTGTGTCCTGGAAAACATTTGATGTGTTCCTTAATTTCCTGGGAACAGATGAAAGTGCCTGGTAGACTGACGACAGGTTATGTCTGAGCTCTCCACCCTTGTTAAGGGAGGGTTTTCCACTTGGACATATATACTGTAGCTTCCCTGACCCATCTATCAACCCACCTATCTTCTCTGTCCAAAATATGTACATCACTGTCATCAAATGGAAGACAGTTTCCTTTAAATAGAGGTGCACAGCTGACTGTGGTCCAGTGTTAATTTTGACAGCATATTTTAATTTAGTTTTAGTCATAGTCATTTGACTAAAATGCAATTTTAGTTTTAGTCATATTTTAGTCATCTGCTTTGTTTTAGTTTTAGTCGACTAAATCTACTGTAGATTTATTGGGTTTAATTTAAGTGTAATTTAGTAAAACTATTGTAATATACAAAATATTCTAAATTAAAATTAAATAAAAAAAGTTTCATTAAATATATATGGAATATGGCCTTTCCATAAAAGACCAAAAATTAGATATGCACTGTTTATAAACTGCATATGACATTCTTCATTCTTTAAAGCAAAAGAGCAACTCTGTATTTAGCAGTAATGCCATTGTATCAAACATGAAACTTACCCATATATCTTCTCTTTCTTTTCTCCCAGCTGTTGCCATTTCATTATAGTTTAAGTCAGAAACCCAGTGTAAGCTATGCAAGATGTGTACTCACCTATCCCGCGTCACTAGGTGGATCAGTTACTTTTCAAATGTGTGTGTGTCTAAGAAGATTAATTCTGATTGGACCTTTTCTAAAAACGTCCCTCACTCACATTTTCGTCTCGTTTTTATTAGTCAATGAAAATTTCAATATATTTTTATTTAGTTTTCGTTGTCATCACTTAATTTTTATTTAGTTAACATCTCGTTTTCGTCGTTGATGAAAATTATAACGAAAATACTTTGTCAACGAAATTAACACTGCTGTGGTCCTGAGGAGCTGCTCCTCCTGTGCAATACTCCTAAGCAATTGTTTGGTTTCTCCAATGTAGAGTCCTTACACTGGATGGCAGTTGTGGCCTAATGGATAGGGAGTCGAACTTGTAACCCGAAAATTGCGGGTTTCAGTCTCAGGACTGGAGGGGTGGGAGTGAGGGAGTGGACTCCCCCGGGTGCTGCAGCTGCCAACTGCTCCGGATGTGTGTTCACGGTGTGTCAGTTCACTGCTGTGTGTGTGCACTTTGGAATGAGCACATATTCAGAGTATGGGTCACCATACCTTGCTACACAAGTAAAAAATGAACAAAACAAATAATAGTTGCTCCTCTTTTGTTTTGGAGTCCGGTCTTTAGGGTGAATCGGTCTCTACTTCCATGCACATCACAGTGGTGTTGGTGGGTTTGAAGTGAACTGGTATCTGATGATCAGATGGTTGACTCTGGAGGCAGTGTGACCTACCAGTGGCACTAAGATGGTGGCAAGGTGTTTGGCAATGTTATATGTCACTGAGTTTATGCTGCTGACGATGGGCCTGAGGGGGACTCCTTCTTTGTTTGTCTTAGGGAGCCCATACAGACAGGGGGTGGTCTCCCCTGGATACAGTCTGTAGTAGGTGTCCCGTCAATGGCTTTGTCCTTTTCCAGGTGTTTTAAACAGTCAACAGTCAGTCAGCTGGTGGGGTCTTTCTTAACTTTTCATGGGTCTGTTGATCTTCCAAAAGGGATGTTACTTTTCAGTACCAAAAAGAAAAATCAGTAGAAAGTCATGAAATTAATAACACTCGTACTGAAACAGGGCTTTGAAATTGAATAACAATATATTTTTCTGTTCAGTCATTGCTGTTGGTATTTCAAATACAGCTTAAATATGTCTGGTCTGGTTAAACAAGGTTTCTGTTCTGGCCCTGTGTTGTTTCTTGCAACCATATTCTAAGGATAAAAACCGGAAGCGGTTTGAGGCGAATTCGTGACAAAAGTCTTTAAGGTGTTAACAAAAAAAATCTGATTGCAGCACAACATATCTAATTTCAATCTACGCTATCTCTCCCCTTTCTCATATTGTTTTCCTGCACAACACACAGAACACAAATAGTGCTCACAGACCAGCTATTTGACTTTTTTCTTCCCCAAAACAAATAATTTTAACAATATATTTTTATAAATAAACATTTGTAAAAAGAAAAAACACTATTTGTACCAAATACTGTATTGGGTTTGTTTCCCTAATATTGGCATTCAAACACATATTTCATATTTCATCTTCTTGGTCGTGATAATCCTGTCCCCAGCTGTAGGAGTGAATGGTTCTTACATTTAGACCTGCAGAGGGGTGCTGCCAAGTTAGAACCAGTTTTTCCGGATCAGAACTAGGTCTGTGGCTGTCGAAATGCAAAGAACTGGTTCAGAATTATCTAGGGCTTCAAACCAGCCTAAGAACTGCCTTTAAAAAAGGGACATTTGTGTTCACACTGGTCCAGGGTATGGCTGTAGCCTCCACCATAAAAAGAGAAATGCAACTCAAGGTAATTCCAAAGTTCCAGATTAGTTCTTTAATGAGCAATGTGTAATAAGCAATTGATTACAGTTTTCAAGTAACTTACTAGGACATTTGGCTCAACCACATTGTCAATAATCAATACAACTGCCACTATTTGATGGAAAGAGGGATGGATTCAGAGACTTTATGTTTTGTTATTATTGCAAGGAGGCTGTGATTTTGGGTTGTGTGTAAATATCCTTGGCATGTCTTTGGCTATGGATGAAGTGTCACATTTACAGTAAAGAACAGTTTGTCAGTGGCTTTACAACATGACAGAAGAATCCCAACACCTTAACACAGTGCTGAAAATGCATGTGTGCTTAACTGTGCATGAACATGCATTAAAGTGTGTCTCTCTATCATTAATGGCTTGTGGAGCTCAGTGAAACAAAGGATTAAAGAGAGGGAGACAGACGGGATGAGATGTTGAATTGTGCATGAAACAATGAAAAAGGGCCACTCAGGCACATTTCAGAGTGCAAACACTTTGGAGTAAAATCACTGGCAGAGCAAACATGGAGTCTAGTGACTACAGAGGCCATTCTAAGACCATCTCATCTCATTGCACTCTGGCCATCACACCCAAATTTATGATAACATGGCCCCTTAAAATTTCTGAACAATTCAAATGATTTGGCTTTTATATGTGATATTACAGATATTTTCCATACTTTACCTGTGGTAGAAGACAGAAAATCATTTTAAAAAGTATGAATGTGAAAAATTTCTTTAGCTTGGGCCAATTGAACATTGGTGGGGACAACCTATTCTTCTTTCATAATTCAAGAACATTGTCAAAGATGTGTTATAATTCACAGCTAAGGTGTGAAGTTTCATGCAGTTTTCATTAATCAATAACTGTTGTCTCCATGTGGGTTCTGTCCCGGAGGTTTTTAAGCATGCTGTGGTCAGGCCACTGCTGAAAAAACCTAACCTGGACCCTGCAGTTTCATCCAATTTTAGACCAGTTTCTCATTTACCTTTTTTATCGAAGGTTTTAGAAAAACTTGTTTTTATTCAGTTGCAGTCTTTTTTAGAAAACAACACTATTTTAGAAAAATTTCAGTCGGGTTTTAGATCATGCCACAGCACAGAATCAGCTCTTTTAAAAGTGCACAATGACATTCTTTTAGCCTTGGATGCCAAAAAGCCTGTGCTGTTGGTGATGTTTGACCTCACGGCGGCTTTTGACACTGTGGACCATTCAGTGCTCCTTTCTCGACTAGAGCAACACGTTGGTCTCCGTGCAACAGTTCTGCAGTGGTTCCGCTCCTACTTAACCGATAGGACTTTTACTGTTATGATTAATGCCCACTCCTCTCCACCAGCCCCCTTGTCTTCAGGGGTGCCACAGGGGTCCATTCCAGGGCCACTGTTATTTTCTCTGTACATGCTGCCGCTTGGTTTTATTATTGCCAAACACCATCTCTCATTCCACCTTTATGCAGATGACCTCCAGGTCTATCTGCCTGTGGTACACAACAACAGATCTGCACTGGACTCTTTATTTAGCTGCATCTCAGACATTAAACAGTGGTTGGCCCAAAATTTCCTTCACCTTAATGAAAGTAAAAGTGAGTGTATTTTGTTTGGCCCCCCAGGATCCTACCGCAACATTTATCTCAGTGCTCTGACACTGCATGTTGGTCAATCTGTGAGGGACTTGGGAGTGATTTTTGATAATGAGCTGAAATTGGACAAACAAATAAATGCTGTGGTCAAAGCCAGCTTTTTCCAGCTGCGTCTTCTGGTCAAAGTGAAACCCCTTCTATCTCGCAGTGATCTGGAGAAAGCTGTTCATGCTTTTATTAGTTCACGCATTGACTACTGTAATGCACTGTATTTTGGAATTACACAGTCCCTAGTTAATTGATTACAATTGGTGCAAAATGCAGCTGCACGCCTTTTGACCGGCTCGTCTAGATCCAATCACATCACTCCCATTCTTTACTATCTTCACTCGCTGCCAGTTCGTTACCGCATCCAGTTTAAAATTTTGACTTTTGTTTTTAAAGCTCTTAATGATCTTGCTCCTCCTTATCTATCGGAGATTTTAAATCTCCACCGCCCCAGTAGGGCTCTTGTCCTCTCAGACTGTACTGGAGGACCCTAGATCCCGGTATAAACAGTGGGGTGATCGTGCATTCGCTGTTGCTGCTCCCAAACTGTGGAATACTCTGCCCGTGGAGCTGCGAGCACTCACTGACCTGTCTCTTTTTAAGTCTGGACTAAAGACTTATCTGTTCAGGCTAGCCTTTAGCTCTTAGTAGTACAACTTATTATCCAAAAGTATGTTGTGTCTTTTTCTGCTTATTGCATTTTATTATTGTTTACTTGATGTACAGCACTTTGGTCTTCCTTGTGTTGTTGTAAAGTGCTTTATAAATAAACTATGATTAATTGATTGATTAATAATAGACCATGTACTTCCATTTATTAATTAGGAAGGGCTGGATAATAACCAGATGAAAACTAGTAAAGGATTTTCACAAGCTGGAGTGGAATTATTTACTAAACCAAGTTTACAACATGCCATTTTCATTTGATGTTATGTTATTTGTGCCTGGGTGGAACAGCAGCAAGAGTAATTTCTCTCTATCAGAATGAGCTGAAGATGTAAATATTTGACTAATATTTGGTAAGACTAACAAACATCATTTTGGATAAACAGATTTTATTGGCCTCTCTAATGTCTTTGCTTTTGTAGCTACACATATTACAGGCATTGAAGGTAAATATACTTATGAGACTATATACTGCTTGCTGCACAGTATGTGCAGTCAACAGATCAGTAATAAAATGTCAGTGTTCACATACTGTACTTTCTAAGTATAAATATTAATATCCTTGTTTAGCAAATCTGAAATAAAAAACATGTAGCTGCAGAGTGATATATATATATGTGTGTGTGTATATGTATATATATATATATATATATACACATATATATATATATATATCTCATCAGATGACTGAATATCTGTCATACTGAAACCTGTAACTAATTCTTAAAAGTACTTAAAAATACACTGAGAAAAATAAAAATACAATGCTGACCAAAAGAAAAATAAAATCAGACTATCCTCCCTAAAACATAGAGATAAGAACACAAATCTCATAAAGCAATGGACAATAAGCAGTACAAAAATAGAACAGAAACATGGAACAATACAACAAAACAAAACAGAGAAGCCAGCAATAAAAGAAGTGTCAAAGTCAGGTTATCATAACCTATAAACAGTGTTGACAAAAACAAGTCTTCATTTTGGCATTAAAAAGCAATAGATCATAATAATAACAGTAACCTAACAAAACTCAAAAGGAACAGGTGCAAAAGCATGATCACCCCACTGAGAACATCTAGGAGGCCCTGACTAATGGCCCTAAGAGCCTAATCAGACTTCTGAAATGGCAAAAGGTCACAAGTCATTATGTTTTCGTTAACTAACAGTCATTACTTTTAATTGAAATGCAGTTTTCTTCCTTCCAAATCCTGTGGGTGTAGAAACCAGGTAACTCTGGTTAGCAGCTTAGGTAACTTTCCTCAACTTCATCATTAACAGTACCCTCATCTTCCTGATATTCCATCTGCATGTTTTGCTTATCCAGTCCATTGACACTGATGCACTGCTGAAGTGTAGACTGACCATATAGCCTATTTTACATTCAATTTGTATATATTTTGTCCTAGATTCTATGATCAGATATCAGCTTGTCGGTGTCTAGTCCTAGTCATTGAAAAAAGGTCAGTAACAAACATTTTTTGTCATCCTCTTCATTAAGAGAAGAGAGATTAAAATTAGGTTGACAACTGCTACCCAATGCAAGAGGAGCAGCAGCATTTTGGACTAATTGAAGGCAAGCAAGAAATGAGGAGACCAATTTCAGTAGTCAACCTTGATGTGATAATAGCATTTATAGTCTTTTCCCAGTCAGCAGAAAGAAAAGGCTTCAGTTTCAAGAGTATTTGCAGCTGAACAACTGTATCTGTATCTGACTCACAAGTTTTAGATCTCAGTTAAACAAAATTCAACAAAGCTCTTGACATGAGGCTTAGGATAGGAGTCAAAGACTGAAAGTTGTGCAGGCCAAAAGGGCCAATAATAATACACTGACTTGTATACATTTAATTCTAGGAGATTACACAGAACTACCACAAACAACCTTACTGTTTGACTTCATGAAAGCAATTATGAGGCATTTCCACTGGCACTACTCAACTCTACTCAACTTGATTCCACTCTGTTTTTTTTTGTTTTTGTTTTTCCATTAGGCTATAGTACTTGGTACCAGGTATTTTTTTTAGTAGCAGAGGTTCCAAGAGAGCCAAGCCGATACTAAAATGTTGAAAAGCTTAGCAGACTGACAAGACAAAGAAATATTGGCAAATAATTTTTAATATTATTGGCATAATATTAAAAAATAATGTGATTTGTTTATGATTTATTTATTATTTTACAGTTTATTGTTTATTTGTGTGCTGTCCTCGGTATATGTACTGTAGGCTATATAAATTGACAGCCAGATAAACTTTTCCCTAACATCAAGACTATGAAGACAGGCTCTTCATCCACAGGTTTATTGAAGTTGTGAGGAAAGTGTGAAACTGAAACGTACAAAAAAATGCATAATCAACAGATAAAATATAAAATAAATTGAAATGCCCTTTCTTCCTTTTACTGTTGATAATTTATAAATTTATCCAGCATCCTTAAATCTACTGTATACATATTTCCCATGTATTTAATTTTCTGAATCACCTTTTATCTGAACTGTATTAATGTGAACTTTAATGATCTGGGAACAGTACGCCCATTACCACGACAAATATCCATTAACAATAGCGAAGTAGATCGGGAGCAACAGGCTCCTAACAATCTGCTCCATAAAATTTAACACTGTCCCCAACTAATGATATACAATCGTAAATATAACCACAAACGGTCAGTACCTACCCACGATGCTACAACAGAAGCAAGATGTATACGAATGTCACGGCATAATTTCAGCTACGCTAAACACGATACTCTCAATGTCCCGCTTACTCGCTTCCTGATTAGTGGTCACATGGCATGACTCTTACCGGAACCTAAGATTCTTAAAGGGCCACAACCAAAAAGTAAACAAACCCATGCAGATCAGTAGCTAAAAAATAAAAACGAGAAGCATACTAAACGGTAACAAAACAATTTGTTTATTTATTATGACAGTTTTGATTCTTTAACAGAATTCCTAAATCCATATAGTAAATCCAAAGTCCTGTATATGATCTACATAATCTGCATTTTCCACTGTTTTGAAAACAGAAGATTGTTCATTTTAAATCTTCTGCCTTCACTTTGATTTCCAGGCTCTCAGTGAACTATGATTACACCCAGCAGTGTTAATGTTTTGGAGCTATAGAGGGCTGCTTCCCATCATCAGATTTCAAGATTTCTTTCTGCTCTGCCTTTGATGTGTAACTCCCCAGTCTGCATGAATGTTGTTTTCACATGGCAGAGGGCCTTCCCCAACCCACTAAAAAAGCATGATACAAATCACTATAAAGATAATGAACATGTGGTGGCAGCAATGACCTTGTATTTCTGCAGTAACATTAAAGTGTCACGACAATGTTGATGGTCTTTTTTCCATCTGCCAACACACAAAATCATAAATGATGGTTTGAAGAAAAAATTGATTGCTCACTGTTTCCTTTTCAAAGAAAAGCTGATTATTCGCTGATTTCTTTCTGTCCTGACTTTCACCTGATAATGAGGGGTTAATAATTTAACACGCTCGAAAACCAAATCCCTTCTCCTACACGCACACACACGCGGAATATTCTACACATATACACACACACACACACACACACATAGTTAATCTGCAGCCTATTACTTGATGAGAAAGAATTAGCGCTGGGTAAATTAGTTAATTATATAATGAATGAATGCACTTAACTATATCTGAAATCAAAGCAGAGATGGAAACACAGGACATGGTCAGATAACAGGGAGACAAAAAATAGAGGGGGGAGACAGAAAGTAAGGCAGAAAGTCATTCCAAAAAGTCAGGTGATGTAAATGTTAGCCTCCAAATGCTCTAAGAGCCGAGCTATGGAGACACAGACAGCATAGTCTGGCTAAAGCAACATAAACACACACACACCCAGACTAAATGTTAGAATAAGGGCATTGTAAATTGCTAACTGTGTTATGAGAATTGTCATTTTGCAGACAGATTTATGTAAAGGGTGTAACCAGGCATGTCATAGTTGAGGAAACCCAGGTTTTCTGTGCAAATCACCAAGACATGTAAATGTATGGATGTGAACTTTGTATGAACTCTGAAGTTAACCTATCTTTCAACTCTCCCCTATTGTGTAAAGTGAGACGGTGCCTGGAAGTCATGTAACCACCTCCAGATATAAATTAAAGTGTTCTGAGCGGGCTCGTGGCTGCAGCCGGGGATAGCACCAAGTGTGCATCTCCTAAAAGTCACGAGCTCAACCTAGAACAAAGAAAAGAAAGTCTCTGTGTAGATGTTTGATTAGAACCAACATTTATTGGTGTTTCCGCCCGGTTTCCAATACAGCATCAACGGTGAAGAGGAGGACGAGGACGCTGGAAAACTATGCACAGTCGGTCCCATAGGGGATCGAGGAAAATCCACCCCCGTGAATTCGACGGGAGGTCGGTGTCTACTCGCCTGAAAAGATCCTCTTCACTTCTGCTGCTTGACGGAAGCCGGACAAGAGACGTATCTGCAGAAATAGGTGAGCTGCGTTGACTTCTATGTCTGGGACATAGCAGTGTCAGGGACACTAGAAAGCAGCTGTAAGTTCGTCAGGGACGAAACCTATGTCAGGGACATAGTAGTGTCAGGGACACTAGAAAGCAGCTGTAAGTTCGTCAGGGACGAAACCTATGTCAGGGACATAGTAGTGTCAGGGACACTAGAAAGCAGCTGTAAGTTCGTCAGGGACGAAACCTATGTCAGGGACATAGTAGTGTCAGGGACACTTGAAAAGTAAAAGCGCTATTCGTCAGGGACGAAAAGAAAGTATCAGGGATACTGAAACACGTGTGAGTGAATGAGAGCGTGTGAGTGAATGAGAACGTGTGAGTGAATGAGAACGTGTGATTGATGGTAGTTGACGGACTATTGTCGGCTGAATAGAGCAGTGTCACTACCTATTTAAACTGTGTATTTTGTTGGGCACAAGTAAAAATTGAAAAGTTGAGTGTGGTGGACGGCTGTATCCGCAGGTAATTAGTACCTGTAGAAGCTTGATACAGTGGACGATCCCCGCGCTGTTGTGACTGATCGTTTGCTTGTGCCAAAGTTGCAACTATGGGAAAGGGAAACAGTAAACCCCAATTAATAGGGGATCCTAAATTTATGAACACTTATTCTCCTGGATCAGCGAGATATTTAGGAGAATGGAAGAAAAAGTATGAGTTTCCTGGAAAATTGGAAACCTGCGCATGCGATAAATTGGTAACTCAGTTAAAAGCAGAAATGGCCATAGTAGAACCTAGGAAAATTGATAAATTTAAATTGCAGCTCATTGAGGCAGTAAAGTGGCAAGAGCAAGCTGAGAAGAGAAGAGATAAAAGTCCCTCATAGCAGCCCTCCAGGAGGAGCCAGCTGATTTTGTAGGGCGTCCACAAGCGTTAATTCAACAAGAAGAAGCGGCTGCGGCTGCCGCACCTGTGACGGGGGCAGCGAAGGCAGCCGCGATCCCGCCTCCTACAGCTGGACCTGCCCTAACCAGTCCTAGCCACACTAGATCAGGAAATCTGTATGGTCCTTTAGTTGATGAGGTCCATGGACTGGCAGAGGCTATGTCAAAATTAAGTCCGTTTAGGGACTTCCAGGGCGATGGGTTAAGGATGGGGCCCCGTCCTGATCCGCCGCCCTGGCCACCATTGACTGACCCAGCCAGCATCTTTCCAGCCATAGAGGTGCCTAACCCTCATTTTGGAGTAGGGAATGATAACAGGCCCCTTCTCCTGGTAAGGAGACCGTGGTCTTGTAAGGAGCTAGAGGATGCAGTAAAAGGGCTAGGGGACCCCCTCGCTAATGTTCGTTAATGGATTGAAAATCTGCAACAACTTAGACAAACTTACAATTTGGACGGGCAGGAGATTGACTCAGTATGCAGGAAAGCTTTAGGACACAGATATGGAGGAGTGAGGGGAGGATATACAGGGCGGACTCCAGCGGGGGAGGTTTTGGCCCACGGAGACCCAGCCTTAGACAACCAAGTTACATTGCTGACAGATAGAGTAAAAAATGCATTTGTTAAACCTCCTGATTACCAAGCTATTGCCCAATGTAAACAAAAAGAAGGTGAGGATGTGCAGGACTATAGAGGACGGCTAGAGGAAGTGTTTAAAGCAAACAGTGGTTTGGATCCCTCTGACACTGTCGCTTCCCCCTATCAGCAACAACTGAAGCAGGCCTTGCTGAGTGGGTTTCTTCCGTCCATCACTCACCACATCCGAAAGCTAAATATTAATACACCCACAGATGGAGTGACTCAAATAATGAATTATGCACAGCATGCCCAAGACTTACAGAAACATAAATCAGAACAACAATCAAAAGCTGCAGTGTTTGCACTACTGGATGTCATGGGTGACAGGGGGAGAGGAGGTCCTTCACAGTACAACAGGAGAGGATTCAGAGGAAGAGGCAGAGGTAGAGGGAGCTCAGGAAGAGGCTTTGGAAATAGGAAATGGAAGGATGATGTATGCTATAATTGTGGTAGACCAGGACACTTTGCCCGTGATTGTGATGAGCAGAACCAGAGCTCAGGGAGAGATGAAGGCAGACCACCAGAAGAGTATAGGAGGCCGGGACCCTTTAACTCCCAAGCATGACTAGGCCCTACTGTAGATGAAATGCTGGACCTTGAAGAAATTGTAGACACTTATTATAGTGCAGAAGGGAATAAGGTAATGCTCATTAGAATGCTAAAAATTAATGGAGTGAAAATAAAGTTTTTGTGTGACACAGGAGCAGACAGAACAGTTTTGAGGGATAGAATTCCTGGAGTGACAAGAGGTGATAAAAATATTTTTGTAAAATCAGCAAATGGACAGGTCACCCCTTGCAGTTTCTCCCAAAGTTTTATGATTGAGGATGAGGCATCTGGCTTTCAGGAAAAGGTAATGGCAGTTTTGTGTCCTAACTGTCCTGTGAACTTATTGGGCAGAGATCTGTTGAGTAAGTTAAAAATATCTCTAGTACCTACTACAAACGGGATGGCAGCCATAGGCCCGGGGGAGGAGATCCCCTCTTATGTAGTGCTGAAGCAAGGGACGCCACATTACTGGTGGTCCCTAGATCTGCCCATGCCTGACCCTGGACGCACAGGAGAGCAGCTCCTGCGCCTGCTGCCTGATCCTCAACCACCACACTCAGAAAGTCTCTCACCAGAGCAGATGCATGTCACCCTCTATTATAAACATACCCCAGGTCCAGATTTTGACTATGTACGGAAGTTTGAGAAGTTAGGGTCGCAGAGAATAACACTTAAGACCCTTTATACTGATAGGAAAGGAAAGGCAGTCTGCTCTGTTAGTCTTCCTCCAGAAGCTAAGCGCCTCTTGATGGGATGGTCACCTAATCCTTACTTGTCAGTGTCTAAGACGAATGACATGTATTGGGAGGAGTTAAAGCAGTTTTTGAATAAAGCTGAGAGTATTTGTGATTGGCATGAAGAAGAAGGAGGCTGGTTTAGTACTAGTGTGGGAAGCTGTTTTTACAAAAACTTAAATTGGGTTGTAACGGCCACTCCCCGTGCTCATATGGGGGAGGATGACCGAGAATGAGTGTTACTTCTGGAGGAGTTAGATCCGTGTTTGGCTGAGGTGCCTGACAGTTTCTGGTCTCGGAGCAAAACTGATGTAGGCCTAATGACCACTGCTCCAGAAGTTATTATTAAGGCCAAATCTGATTATAGACCTAGGATAAAGCAGTATCCCCTTAAACCAGACGCCCTTCAGGGAATCAGGCCTGTGGTACAAGAGATGCTTGATGCAGGGATCCTGGTGAGAGCACCAGAGGCTCAGTGTAACACCCCTATATTTCCAGTGAAAAAAGCTGATGGGAGGAGTTGGAGGATGATCCAAGACTTAAGGGAAGTAAATAAAGCAGTTGAAAGTAGGGCCCCATGTGTCCCAGATCCTCACACTTTGCTGAACCATATAAAACCTGAAATGAAGTGGTTCACGGTTGTGGATCTCAGTAATGCTTTTTTCTCTATCCCAGTACATCCAGACTCACAGGGATGGTTTGGGTTCACCTTTGAGGGAAAGAAATTTACCTACACCAGGTTGCCACAGGGTTATGTTGATAGCCCCACTATATTTGTATTAGAATTGGAAAATTGCTTATCTACATTCCATGTGCCTTCACATAGCCAAATTTTGACCTATGTGGATGATATTTTAATTACATCAGACACTCAGCAGCATAACAAAGACACGGCGATAGCACTGTTCAAACATTTAGAAAGAACAGGTAACAAAGCATCTCCAAAAAAGCTACAGTGGGCTACTTCTGAAGTTGTATACCTGGGTCATAAATTAACACCAGAAGGCAGAGCCCTGACTGAATCCAGGAAAGCAGCTATTCAACAAGCCTGTAAGCCTATCACTAAGCAACAGATGATGCAATTCTTAGGGCTGTGTAACTACTGTCGACAGTGGATTCCAGATTATGCTCAAGTAACACAACCGCTGTTAGACTTGATTTATGAAACACCGATGGCCATGAAGCAGGAAATACAATGGGCTCGCAGAGGAATGAAGACAGCTGGAGGACAGTCAGTTAGACATGCCCCACTCTTAAAAGAGTTATTACAAGCTGTCATGTTACCAAAACGACTCGCTGTCTGTATATGTGCCGCACATACGAGGAAATTAAATCCAATATCCAAAGGAAACAATAGAGCGGATGCTATAGCAAAAGCAGCGGCGCAGGTGGGTTGAGATTGTGCCCAGCAAAAGTGCTGATGCACTAACAGTGGCCAAAGCGCTGTGCAAAAGTATAATCCCAGATCATGGAATCCCACAGTGAGTCTACAGTGATAATGGTCCACATTTTGTAAATGAAGTAGTTACGCAGATGTCTAAACATCTGGGGTTTGAATTGAAAAACCACTGTTCATACCATCCCCAAAGTGCAGGCCTGGTAGAAAGAACTAATGGCACTATAAAGATGAGACTGAGGAAAACTATGGAGCAAACGGGAAGGACATGGGTGGAATGTCTCCCCCTGGTGAAAATGTATATGAGGGTCACGCCAACAGACAGAGACCTGACCCCGTTTGAAATCCTTTATGGAAGATCTTTTACACTTCCCATTTGTGAAAATGTGTGTGAAAAACCTCAAGGAGAAACCACATTAGCTGAATGGATGAGCAAGATGTTGCAAACCAGAGAAGTCATGAGTGCAAATAATCTGCCAAGAGATGTTTTGTCTCCACAGGTGCAGAGAGTCAAACCTGGTGACCAAGTCCTGATAAAGGTCATCAAGAGGAAGACCTGGTCCACTCCCAAGTGGGAGGGGCCCTATACAGTGATCCTGACCACTCCCACTCCAGTGAAGATTCAGGAGAGACCTACGTGGATTCATCAGAGCCACTGCAAGATACTACAGCCACTAGGAGCCGAGTAAGGTGGAAGTCAGCCGGTATCAAAACCCTTGGCTGCCGAAGAGACCATCTGATCCATACTCCCAGCTATGGCTCTCCATCGGCTGATTCTGTGTCTAGGGACACTAAGTATTGTCTGTTATGTAAGCACAGAGGTGACTGTAAATACCACTTGCTCCCTGGTCGAACGCCTAATACAGCGAGCGTTGGGCCCGGTGGAGCAACAGGTGGATCAGCTGTACCCTCTCCTCACAGCCTTGGACCACTCTGATGAAGATGATAATGAACAGTTTGTGTAAATACTGACTATGTGTAACTGATTGCGCTCTGATAGAGGACCAGAGGTGGTCGCCCAGGAGCCTGGGGGCCGGTTGGGAATTTTTCCTTTACAGAAGGTTTTCGCCCAACCCCTCACAGAGCCTTGCTTCTCCAAATCTTGTTTGGTCATAATGACGAGTTTCCAGAAAATCCCAAAAGGAAGATGGAAAACTGATACTATGGTGAAAATGACAAACAGGAGGGAAATGTTAGAATAAGGGCATTGTAAATTGCTAACTGTGTTATGAGAATTGTCATTTTGCAGACAGATTTATGTAAAGGGTGTAACCAGGCATGTCATAGTTGAGGAAACCCAGGTTTTCTGTGCAAATCACCAAGACATGTAAATGTATGGATGTGAACTTTGTATGAACTCTGAAGTTAACCTATGTTTCAACTCTCCCCTATTGTGTAAAGTGAGACGGTGCCTGGAAGTCATGTAACCACCTCCAGATATAAATTAAAGTGTTCTGAGCGGGCTCGTGGCTGCAGCCGGGGATATCACCAAGTGTGCATCTCCTAAAAGTCACGAGCTCAACCTAGAACAAAGAAAAGAAAGTCTCTGTGTAGATGTTTGATTAGAACCAACACTAAGAGTAACTCTTACCTTCTTTCTCAAAAACCCTGTCTGCAATTACATACACTTACCTGAACCTAAACCTAACTTAACCCTAAAACTAAGTCATAACTCTCAAAAAAACATTGTTGTGAGGACCAGCCAAAATGTCCTCACAACTTCAGAATGTCCACACAAGAATGGTATCAGAGTAAAATGTGTCCACACAGCCATTCCAAGACATGTATACACACATACACACACACACACACACACACACACACACACACACACACACACACACACAAGATAAGAAAACAATGTTAGACAGGCAGTTTATCATAAAAGCAGGAAGAGACAGAGAAAGATTAGAGACCATCCTTGTATTCACAAGAACATAAATACTCTCTGTGTGTTTGTACAACTTTCCAAAAATGACTCAGATGGAAAAAAGACAAGTTTAAGAAATTAAATTTAGATTAGGTTAATGTGAACTTTGTCTATTTACCTGTCTGTGTGTGTGTACAAACTACAGATGTGTGTGTCTTTCCATCTCTAATTACATTTTTTTTGTTCATGTTTGTATCATCTAATCCTTGTACTTACATCTCTGCATATGTACATGGGAGGAGGAGGGGTTTTAATTTTCATAGTGAAAGCAGTGTTTAAGGCTGTTTATATGTTAACAAGGTCTGTGATGTAGAACAGAATAGCTTTACAAATGTAATCACAGCTATTATCACACTTATAATCTCTGTCTCAGACAATTTCGCTGATGTCACATGCTTGTCATTGTGCCAGCGATCCTCCTACAATGAACTGGTTGCTGATGTGCCGGTGACATTTCCTGTGCTTCCTCTGTTGTTCACAGCCAAGGAATTATGTGATTCTGGAAATGTAATTGTAATCCTCATGCTTTAATCTTGCTTATTGCATGACACACTTTATCACTGAACTGAATGAGAAACTTTTGTCTGATAGTGTACATGGATCCATAGATGTAAAAGTGTAAAATAATATTTAAAAATATATAAAATTAATTAAAATAATTATAATATATAAAAATTTGAAAGAAGATCCTTATATACTCTTAAGTCAAACCCATAAACAACAAAAAGCACCTTTGCTCAACACAAAAGCTTTGGTGCCAGAGCCTTACTTTATATGGTATGACTAAGTTGGACTGACGGGACACGGGTGTGTTGTTCAGGACATAAGAGAGCACTATTTATACCACGGGTCTTCTGCTGGTTAGCCATCAGAGGATTCACTCATTCACGTGTTTCTGCTGAAAAAGCACTGAAAAATTGTCTTCAGTGTCAGATCCTTAGTTAGCGGTCTTATGTCTAGCATAGAGTATGTAGTTATCAGATGTTTGTATATGAACAAATTTGGATGTGAATAAATCTTTAGTTCCCTTCACCTACTAAACAGCTTCCTTATATCTGCATTCGGGTCCACAAGCGCATCATGACACAATTATTCATTCAGTAATCGATTAACATTGATTTGTGCAGCTTAAAGCCACCAATCTAAGTAAATCTTGGGAAATTAAGCCAGAGTATGCAGAAAAAACCCATGCATGTATGGGTAGAACATGCAAACTCCGCTCAGAAAGGCCACTGCCAGGTTTCAAACCAGGAACCTTCTTGCTGTGAGGGAACAGTGATAACCACTCATCCACCGTGCTGCCCCACATTTGTCACAGATGATGCAAAATGATGAAAGTTCATTTGTGTCAGAAATTTGAAATTGCTGCTCTCTACATGGTAAAGAATTAATTGTTGATTACATTAGGAGCAGTAAAAGAATGAACAGGGGATGTAAGTTTGGGCCAATGCTACAAAGTGCACAGACAATGAATAGTTTCGGTATTCATTTAAAATGGTTTGCCTTATTGGGACCTGATTTTTGATCCCCACTAGGCTACCAGTACACACACACGCACACACACACACACACACACACACAAAATACTCTACATAAGTATCAGATATTGGCAGCTTGTGTGCAAATACTGGGCCAAAGCTACCCTCAGGTATCATAAAATCTGCTGTAAAACACCATTACGTACTAATGCACCGCAGTATGTACTACAACAGCACAAACTACACCAAAGTAAAGCCACAGTGCTTTGTGGTATTTTATAGTACACTCTGCAGAACTGTTGTAAGCCAGCAAACCATGCTTTATGGCACCTTGCAGAGCCAGAACTACCTGTTGTACAATAGGCTAACAACTAGAGAAAACACAAGAAATAATGAATGAGTAAAAGCCAATTACCCCCCTTTGGGGGCATAATTAAAACATCCTGCTGTTGTTACATGATCTTGTCTACTCTCCTGTAACACTCTGTCTGTCCTGCTTTTCCTTCGACCAGTCTGTCTCTGTGCATGTGTCTGTATTCTTTTGCCTGCCAACATGAACAAGCTGTACTAGACACACAGATGAACACACACACACACACTACTGTCTGCCAGTTTGTATATGATATGTGCAAGAGAGATGAAGGAGCAGCATCCATGTGCGTGTGAGTGTTTGCTTGTGTGTATGTCTGACTGAAAAAGATAATACAATTTTTGGGACTCCGGCAGCATTACCTCTTCTTCTATGTTGCTATGGTAACAAGCTCTGGACCAGGGAGTGAGAGCGAGAAAAGATGGATAGAGAGACCCCCAAGGACACACACACACACAAGCATGCACACACACAAGCATGCACACCCATACACACACTGCAAACATGCCTCCACAGCACCTTTCTCTCTCTCTGTATCTCTCTCTCTTTCTTAGACAAAGGCTTTTCCAACCAATTATCCAGCCCCAGCATATGAAGGGTTAACAGCTACTTGGTGTCTGTACCACAGAGCTTTTACCTCAAGCCATTTGGTCTTGGCTGTAATCGCTGCACACTATTCTGTAACCTTACATGTATGCCAACTATGTGAAATACCATTCTGAGGAAAATTGCAATAACGGACATACGCTGTCTGCACTGTGACTGTCACCGGACTCTCAGTCAAAAAGTATAACACAAGTATCATTTTATGTACTTTAACATTACAGAAAAAATATAGAAAAAACATACGGTATGTGCAATTATTTATGCTTCAAAAACTAACCCCATCAGTATTTTTCATCATTATGGTGAACCAATGTGGCAATATTCATATGTGCTGATGCCAATATAACAAGTCAGTTAATTGTGTGTATATTAGTGTCCTTACAGTAGTTCAGAATCAATATAGTTACATCTTTAAGCATCAACACAGTAAATAAGGACTCAAAGATTTGTGTTGTTAATCAAAGCAATTTTAGAGCAAAATAACCACTCTTAGAAATTTAAATGACCAAAAGCTGCAGCAGCAAGTTTGATTAATTATATAAGAATACATAATATAAATTATATAATTCAAATTTAAAAATTATATACAGTGGGTACGGAAAGTATTCAGACCCCTTTAAATTTTTCACTCTTTGTGTCATTGCAGCCATTTGCCAAAATCAAAAAAGTTCATTTTATTTCTCATTAATGTACACTCAGCACCCCATCTTGACAGAAAAAAAACAGAAATGTAGACATTTTTGCAAATTTATTAAAAAAGAAAAACTGAAATATCACATGGTCATAAGTATTCAGACCCTTTGCAGTGACACTCATATTTAACTCACATGCTGTCCATTTCTTCTGATCCTCCTTGAGATGGTTCTGCTCCTTCATTGGAGTCCAGCTGTGTTTAATTAAACTGATTGGACTTGATTAGGAAAGGCACACACCTGTCTATATAAGACCTTACAGCTCACAGTGCATGTCAGAGCAAATGAGAATCATGAGGTCGAAGGAACTGGCCAAGTTGCTCAGAGACAGAATTGTGGCAAGGCACAGATCTGGCCAAGGTTACAAAAGAATTTCTGCAGCACTCAAGGTTCCTAAGAGCACAGTGGCCTCCATAATCCTCAAATGGAAAAAGTTTGGGATGACCAGAACTCTTCCTAGACCTGGCCGTCCAGCCAAACTGAGCAATCGTGGGGGAAGAGCCTTGGTGAGAGAGGTAAAGAAGAACCCAAAGATCACTGTGGCTGAGCCCCAGCGATGCAGTAGGGAGATGGGAGAAAGTTCCACAAAGTCAACTATCACTGCAGCCCTCCACCAGTCGGGGCTTTATGGTAGAGTGGCCCGACGGAAGCCTCTCCTCAGTACAAGACACATGAAAGCCCGCATAGAGTTTGCCAAAAAACACATGAAGGACTCCCAGACTATGAGTTATAAGATTCTCTGGTCTGATCAGACCAAGATTGAACTTTTTGGCATTAATTCTAAGCGGTATGTGTGGAGAAAACCAGGCACTGCTTATCACCTGCCCAATACAATCCCTACAGTGAAACATGGTGGTGGGAGCATCATGTTGTGGGGGTGTTTTTCAGCTGCAGGGACAGGACGACTGGTTGCAATTGAAGGAAAGATGAATGCGGCCAAGTACAGAGATATCCTGGAAGAAAACCTCTTCCAGAGTGGTCAGGACCTCAGACTGGGCCAAAGGTTCACCTTTCAACAGGACAATGACCCTAAGCACATAGCTAAAATAACAAAGGAGTGGCTTCGGAACAACTCTGTGACTGTTCTTGACTGGCCCAGCCAGAGCCCTGACCTAAACCCAATTGAGCATCTCTGGAGAGACCTGAAAATGGCTGTCCACCAACGTTCACCATCCAACCTGACAGAACTGGAGAGGATCTGCAAGGAAGAATGGCAGAGGATCCCCAAATCCAGGTGTGAAAAACTTGTTGCATCATTCCCAAGAAGACTCATGGCTGTACTAGCTCAAAAGGGTGCTTCAACTCAATACTGAGCACAGGGTCTGAATACTTATGACCATGTGATATTTCAGTTTTTCTTTTTTAATAAATTTGCAAAAATTTCTACATTTCTGTTTTTTACGGTCAAGATGGGGTGCTGAGTGTACATTAATGAGAAATAAAATGAACTTTTTTGATTTTGGCAAATGGCTGCAATGACACAAAGAGTGAAAAATTTAAAGGGGTCTGAATACTTTCCGTACCCACTGTAATTCAAATTTAAACAACAGCATCACCTGGATAATCTAAGGCTATTGTCACAACCACTGGAAAATCTGATTGTCACGACCGTGAATATCATGAAGTTCTGGTTGTGACTTTTGTTCTGAAAAGTATCCACGTGCGAACGGTCACCTCCCAGTTTCCGGGATTAATCAAGTAACACTGTTCACCTGTTTGTCTTTCAGGATCTCACAGTTCTTATACTCACCTTTAGTCACAGACGGGTCGCTGGATTGTCTGCTTCGCCGTCGAGGACAGAGACTTCGCATTGACCGATTACGTTGAAAAGGGATTAAAGTTGGATTCTATGGAGCGGCTATCACGCATGAAGCCTCGTTTCACCCGAGGAGGGTAAAGGACTCAGAGTGTAATCTAGATTCCCCTAAGTGGTTTCGGACGGTATTGTGGAACCAAGTGACTGTTTGTTTTTCTCACTCCAGTACTGTTAAGAGTTAACCCAGAGGTGAATTTTCGTTAATAGAGTAAGGATTGTTTTTTGGGTTTCCTGTCATATCTTTGGGATTCCTGACCAGAATCATCCACACCGTCAGATGTTGCTCTGCGGACCCTGTTCCGGTTTCTGATCTCCATCTACCTAGACCCCCTGTGAAGTTACCTGGTGTGGGCCTAGGTAGGAACCAACATCTTTAACCCTCTGGGATCTGAGGGGGTTTTGGGGGCCTGGACAAATTTTGACATATCCTGACATTTGTGCCAAAAGCGCAGAAAAAGTGAGTAAATTCTATGATGAAGTTTGACGTTTTATGTCATTTCTCGGGGGTGCACATATTCACCTGGTTCACCTGAGATTATTTACATGTGAACAGTGAACAGTGTACAAGGCGGGGTCGCATTACCTGTAATGAGGTGAGACAGGAAAAAACGGACTTCTCCTTACATTCATACGGATTAAATCAAAAGTGATGATTTGTTTTTGACTTGAATTGTTTCATTTAAAAGAAAACATTTCAAGCTTTCTAGCCATATAATTCTTATTTTTATGAGGCAAGTATTCGCTGAGATTCTGGTTGTTTTATTTATGCGTCTGTGAAGAGAAATGACAGAGACAGAAAAGACCGAGAGCGCACCCTGTCGGCATTCTTTATTTAAAAAAAGCACAACATTTGGTTTTTATTATGATGGTATACAACTAAAAGTAGACCCTTTACAGATTTGAATGATATATTTCTTTTATCTGTACGATCAGAAGTGATGGAGTAATTTAAGTTTGTTTCGGAGTTATCAGAAAAAGATGCATCAAAACGCGCCGGCGCGTGCGTCGACCCCAGAGGGTTAATAACTTGTTCCTGAAAGTCACTCCATTCCCCTGGTCTCCCGTCATTCCTCAATCTATGATTTGGACTATTGTAAATAAAAACACTACTTCGAACTGTTGTTCGAACAAGTTGTTCGAACACGAGTTCGAACTGTTGATGTGGCATTTTTTGGTCCTCAAGTCTCCTGAAAATCCTGACACTGATCTTTCACATCACACAGGAGTAAAACAAGCATTGAATTTCTACCTTATAAATTTTAACAAGAAGCATTCCCTCAATAATCAAAAGACATGATTATTATTATATGATTAGATTTCTGATGTTTAAACCTGCGATAATATAAATAATATTGTTTGGCCACTTGTAGTCATTGCAACAAGTAAACACAACTCTGGCATATTATCATTATCTCATGACATGTCACTAAAAGATCTCCATTCCCCTTCATTTGGAGTCATGTTTCTGGTGACCTGGGGAATTACGGTATAATTGAAAAGTCTCTCCTTTTGGCTTTGTTTTGGTCTCCACCAAGTATTTCTGGCTATGTAGATACTATGAAATCTTTTGTGCAGAAGCAACCTGCCGCTGTAAGAACAGTGATCCTGAAGCAAAAAAGTAAGGCAAAAACAAAAAACAGACTGAAAAAGGCCAAAATACTCCATGAAGTGCACTTGTTAATGTAACCTGGATGAAAATGTTAACATATTGCCAATAAAAGATTAAGTTTGTCATATTAGTGTTACGATGCGGTGGTGGTGTTGAATGAGGAGAGGTGAGGACCCAAGTGCAGGACACAGAGTTTATTTCTAGGGTTGAGAATGCACATCATAACAATTAGTGCAGTTAAATAAGTTATAAATCCGGTTAAATCTATATTTCATTTTTGGTTTAAAATGTTTTAAAGTATTAAAAAGTACCTGGGTATGAGCTAACAACATGTAGAATCTAAAATGCTTTTGGTGTCTTTTAATTAATTCAATTTTTTTTTTTTTTTTGAAGAGCTAAGGGAAGTGCTGTGCCTATGTTCAACCATTGCTGGTAATTTGTTGTATTAGCTTTATGTATGTAAAACCAGAAGTGAACAATGTGTGATGTGTGAGCTTGACTACGAGAGACGTGAGTAAACTGATGGCCTGCCAGTGTATACTTGTTCTGCATATGATGGTAGTACTTATGGACAATTTCAGCACGAAGTATGTCCTGCAGTTAAGTATTTTGTTGTAAAGTCTCACTCTTTAGCACAAGACTATTAGCATTTGCTGTGCTAATGTGCTACACGTGAAACAGTTTTGTTAACTCAGCTTGCTTCAAAAGACTGTTTATTATTGTTACTACTGTTATTATTTTCCGGACTGGATGATGAAGATTTGTCACCATAAAATGCTAAGAAACTAACATCACTCAGGCCTGCAACTATAAGGTCTATGCCATCTGATAATTCAGTAAGTGCGAGTGTGAGTGTTTGGTGAGTGGACCCCTACACTTGGTACAGTAACAGTGACATGTTAAATAAACCAAAAGTTCATTTACTTTACTCCTGTTTGGTCAATTTTGCTAAGTTGTAGAGAGTGAATGGTTGTAATGAGGTTATGTCTCTAAGCTTAAAAGGCAAATATTGAAATTAAGATAGGACTTAAGGGTAGGTGATTTAATAGGATTTGCATATCCATTCATATGTGCTACTTGTAGTATTTTCTATCTTGGAGGTAGTAAAGAATTCAGGGGCCCTTATCTTAATACAGTGGACTACAGTAATAATAGCTGTGGGTCGTCACTACAAAAAACTACCTTACATAGTACACAGTCAAATGATATATGGTTAAAATGAAAAATAATTACTGCAACTTTGAAGCTTTATTTTTTATTTTGAGCTGTCACCCTTATTAATATGGCATTAAGTTTTCATTTCAGTAGCTGCTACAACTGACCTTAAAACATTCATCCATCCATCATCTATACCTGCTTATTCCTATTTAGAGTCACAGGGATCAGCTGGAGCCTATCCCAGCTCTGTTTGGGTGAAAGGCAGGGGCACACCCTGGACAGGTACCTTAAAACATTTAATATAAAATATATATCACATATTACATATTTAAATACAGTATAATCACTTTTGTCTTGCAAGCGTATCGTGTTGTGTGTGTTGCATAGTTCGTCTACAGACTAGCAACAGACTAGCTATAGTTTAACACACCTAAAAACTAACTAAACTCTAAACAATTCATTAACTGCTACATTCCGGTACTAGTCAAGTACCTTTCTATTTTGACTGGTATTTATTGCTATTTCCTGACTTAGCGCTCGTTAGCCTACCGGTTAGCTTAGCTAGATAGTTAGCTTAGCTAACATGGCCTCTCCCTCTCTCTTTCTTGCTCGGTGTGCCACATGTTTAGTTATTCCTCTGCCTCCTTTAGTGATAATGATACCTGTAATAAGTGTAAGGTTCTGCTAGCCTTGGAGGCGAGGATCACTGATTTGGAAGTGCTGCTCCGCACCTTCGAACAAAAGCCAGCTAGCCTAGCCCCGTTAGCAGGTGTGGAGCCATCGAGCTCAGGGTCTGTTAGCGGTCCAAGGGCAGCTCCAGAGCAGCCCGGAGAATTAGCCTGGGTGACGGTCCGACGGAAACGTACTCCTAAGCAGAAGCCCACGGCTCATCACCTGCCTGTTCACGTTTCTAATAGATTTTCCCCGATCAGCGACACACCCGCTGAGAAACCGACTCTAATAATTGGCGATTCCATAGTCAGGAACGTTGAAAACAGAGACACCAGCGACCATAGTCAAATGTATTCCTGGGGCCAGAGCGGGCGACATTGAGTCAAATCTGAAGCTGCTGGCTAAGACTAATCGTAAATATGGGAAAATTATAATTCACGTCGGCAGCAACGACACCCGATTATGCCAATCGGAGGTCACTAAAATTAATGTTGAGTCGGTGTGTAACTTTGCTAAATTAATGTCGGACTCCGTAGTTTTCTCTGGACCCCTCCCCAATCTGACCAGCGATGACATGTTTAGCCGCATGTCGTCGTTCCGTCGCTGGCTGTCTAGGTGGTGTCCAGCAAACGATGTGGGCTTCATAGACAATTGGGCCACTTTCTGGGGAAAACCCGGTCTGGTAGCGAGAGACGGCATCCATCCCACTTTGAATGGTGCAGCTCTCATCTCTAGAAATTTGGCCGAGTTTATTAGCCAACCTAAAGTTTGACAATCCCGAGTGGGGACCGGGGTGCAGAGACTCAGTCTAAAACGCCTCTCTGCAGTTTCCTTAGAGCCATCACCCCCCTCAAACCACATAAAGATTGTGTCTGCTCGCCGAACATATAAATCAAATAAACCTGATGTTAACAGAAGAGGAGTTATTCATAACAACGTAATAAAAATTAAGACCACTCCTCATATTGAACAAAAACAGGACAGTCAGATGTGGATTATTAAATATCAGGTCTCTTTTGTCTAAATCTCTGTTAGTAAATGATTTGATAACTGATCACCAAATTGACTTACTCTGTCTTACTGAAACCTGGCTACAGCAGGAGGAATATGTTAGTCTGAATGAATCAACCCCCCTCAGTCATAAAAATTATCATGTTCCTCGAAGCACAGGTCGAGGTGGAGGAGTAGTTGCAATCTTCCACTCAAACTTATTATTAAACTTTCATCCTCAGAACAGTTATAACTCATTTGAGACCCTCACTCTTAGTCTCTCACATTCAAACTGGAAAACACAAAAACCAGTTCTACTTGTCACTGTGTACCGTCCACCTGTCCCTTACTCAGAGTTTTTAACTGAATTCCCTGACTTTCTGTCTGATTTAGTGCTTAGATCAGATAAAGTTATTATAGTGGGAGATTTTAACATTCATATAGATGTTGAAAATAACGGCCTCAGCATTGCATTTAATTCTATATTAGATTCAACTGGTTTCATTCAAAACGTTAATAAACCCACCCACTGTTTCAATCACACCCTTGATCTTGTTCTGACCTATGGCATCGAAATTGAACATCTAATAGTTTTTCCCCCAAATCCTGTTTTGTCAGATCATTCTTTAATAACTTTTGAATTTAAATTGATGGATCATGCAGCGTTTGGAAGAAAATTCCACTAAAGCAGATGTTTATCCGACAACACTGTTAATAAATTTAAGAAAATGATTCCATCTTTATTTACATCTATGCCAAGTATAAACATAGTGGAGGGCAGCTGCTTCAATCCCACTCCCTACCAAATTGATCATGTTGTTGACAGCGCTGTAACCTCACTGCGTGAAACGCTTGATTCTGTAGCCCCTCTGAAAAAGAAGTTAGTGAATCAGAGAAGACTAGCCCCATGGTATAATTTACATATTCGTACCTTAAAGCAGGCATCACGAAGGCTGGAAAGGAAGTGGCGTTCCACAAACTTAGAGGAAATTTTTCTAGCCTGGAAAAACAGTCTACTAACATATAAAAAAGCTCTCCGTAAAGCCAGAACTGCATAATATTCATCACTAATAGAGGAAAATAAGAACAATCCCAGGTTTCTTTTCAGCACTGTAGCCAGGCTGACAAAAAGTCACAGCTCTGTTGAGCCCAGTGTTCCCTTAGCTCTCAGCAGTGATGAATTTATGAGTTTCTTTACAAATAAAATCACAACTATTAGAGATAAAATTCAGCAGATGCTTCCTATACCTGCAATAAATGAATCTTCTACTACAGTAGCTCTTGAATCATCTGTAGGACCTCAGTTATGTTTAGACTGCTTCTCTCCCATAGATCTCTCTGAATTCACATCAGTAGTTGCTTCATCGAAATCATCAACGTGTCTCTTAGACCCCATCCCGACTAGACTGCTTAAAGGCACCCTGCCATTAATGAACTCATCTTTATTAGACTTGGTAAATTTATCTCTAGTATCAGGCTACGTACCACAGGCCTTTAAGACTGCAGTAATCAAACCCTTACTCAAAAAGCCTAGTCTTGATCCAGGAGTCTTGGCTAATTATAGACCAATATCCAACCTGCCATGTATTTCTAAAATCCTAGAAAAAGCTGTTGCTAAGCAGCTATCAGACCACTTACACAGGAATGAACTATTTGAAGATTTTCAATCAGGATTTAGAGCACATCATAGAACAGAAACAGCACTGTTGAAAGTTACCAACGATCTTCTCTTAGCCTCAGATAATGGACTTGTTTCAATACTTGTCCTCCTAGACCTTAGTGCAGCATTCGACACCATTGACCACAACATCTTATTACAGAGACTGGAGCATGTGATTGGTATCAGAGGAACAGCGTTAAAGTGGTTCCAATCCTATTTATCAGACAGATTCCAGTTTGTTCATGTCCATGATGAACCTTCCACACGAACAAAAGTTAGTTATGGAGTTCCACAAGGCTCCGTGCTAGGACCGATTCCTTTCACCCTGTACATGCTTCCTCTAGGATATGTCATTAGGAAGCACTCTATTAATTACCACTGCTACGCAGATGACACTCTATTAATCTATTAAACCTGTTAACACAAACCAGTTAACCAGACTTCAAGCCTGTCTAACTGACATAAAGGCCTGGATGACCAGTAACTTTTTACTTTTAAACTCTGAGAAAACAGAAGTCATTATATTTGGGCCAAAAAATCTCAGAAATAACTTTTCTCAAATTATAGCTACTCTAGATGGCATAACCCTGGCTTCCCGGGTTGGAGTTATTTTTGACCAGGACATGTCCTTTAACTCACACATAAAACAAATCTCTAGAACTGCATTCTTTCACCTGTGCAACATTTCCAAAATTAGGAACATCCTGTCTCAAAATGATGCAGAAAAACTAGTCCATGCATTTGTTACCTCAAGGCTAGATTACTGTAACTCATTACTATCTGGATGTCCCAATATCTCCATAAAAAGCCTCCAATTAATCCAGAATGCCGCAGCCAGAGTCCTGACAGGAACTAGCAAGAGAGATCATATTTCTCCTCTATTGGCTTCTCTTCATTGGCTCCCTGTAAAATAGCTCCTTCATACCTTAAAGACCTCATAGTACCATATTATCCCAATAGACCACTTCGCTCTCAGAGTGCAGGTCTACTTGTGGTTCCCAGAGTTTCCAAAAGCAGACTGGGAGGCAGAGCCTTTAGTTATCAAGCTCCTCTCCTATGGAACCAGCTCCCAGTCTGGGTTCAGGAGGCAGACACTCTCTGTACTTTTAAGGCTAGACTTAAAACCTTCCTTTTTGACCAAGCGTACAGTTAAGGCTGGCTTCAGGCAACCCTGAACCATCCCTTAGTTATGCTGCTATAGGCCTAGACTGCCCGAGGACCATCGGTGCACTGAGCTCCCCTACCCTAACCCCCTCTCTTCTCTCCTCCCACCTCATGTATATTCCACCATTGAATGTTACTAACCTTGTGCTCTCTCTCTCCCCTAGTTTGTGCTCTCTCCCTCTCTCTCTGTTCTATCTCTATACCTTCTGCAGGTGTCCCTGGTCCTGGAGCTGTATACCGCTGATGTGCAGTTACTGGTCCCATCAACCTGCAGTGTCTATTTGTTGTTTATTGTTGCTGTTCTTTTCTCTCTGCTCTATAAACTCACCCCAACCGGTCGAGGCAGATGGCCGCCCAAACTGAGCCCGGTTTTGCTGGAGGTTTTTTCTTCCATTAAAGGGAGTTTTTCCTCTCCACTGTCGCCAAGTGCTTGCTCATAAGGGAATTGTTGGGTTTTTAGTTTTAGTTTTTGTAAAGTGCCTTGAGATGATTTGTATTGTGATTTGGCGCTATACAAATAAAATTGAATTGAATTGAATTGAATGTTGGCCAAGAAAAAGTCCAGCATGCAACGCCACATAAAAAAACATAATTTTATGCTTTATACCTTTATGCTTTTATATTTAAATAAACAATATATAACATGTTAGCTTTTCTAGAGGTTGAGTCATGGCAACTGGACTTTCAGTTCCTTAAAGGTGAAATGTTTCGCCACCCATCCAAGTGGCTTCATCAGTCTGAGAAAGGCTGGACAGGAACCTCTAAATTTATTTCCCAGGTTGGTTTCGCTCCACCTTGGGCCCAATAGGCTCACTAAGTGATCTAAGCCAAAACAGGTGAGAGTTGTTAGTTCACGCCCCTGAGTTGGTTTCACTTCACACCTGGTCTGAATAGGTTCGTTAAGTGACCAAAGGGGGAGCTCAGAAGAGGGTCGTTAAGGTCTAATGATGGACTCATTCTGATTCCCCAAGAGTCTGCAAAACCTGCAGAGTCTGTCGTTCCTGAGAAACATTGGGTTTGTTCCTTAATTTCCTGGGAACAATTGAAAGAGCAGCCTGGTAGATTGAAGACAGATTATGTCTCAGTCCTCCACCCCTGTTGAGAGAGGGTTTCTCCACTTGGACATGGATAGCTTCTTTGACACCCCTTTCAAACCATCTATCTTCTCTGTCCAAAATGTGTACTTCACTGTCTTCAAAAGAGTGTCCTGATTTCTCTAAATGGAATCATCCAGATGAAGCCACTTGGATGGGTGGCGAAACTTTGACCTGGCGGAGTGGATCCTGGACTACCACACAAACCAGCCCCAGTTTGTGAGAGCCCGGGACAGTGTGTCTGACATCCTGACCTGCCGTGTAGGGGCCCCCCAGGGGACTGTCCTGGCCCCCTTCCTCCTCTTTACCCTCTACACTGCAGACTTCAGACACAACACGGATGGCTGTGTTCTGCAGAAGTTCTCCAACGACTCTGCGATTGTAGGGCTCATCCCTGACAACGATGATGCGGAGTACAGAGCACTGACGCAGAAGTTCGTGGACTGGTGTCAGCAGAACCACCTCCTCATCAATGCGGGGAAGACCAAGGAGATGGTGGTGGACTTCCAGAGATGTCGGTCTACTCTCCCCTCGTCAGTGAACATCCAGGGAATGAACATTGAGTGAGTGGACTCTTATAAGTACGAACACCCAGAAACACAGATGCCTCTGCTGTGTACTGTACTTACTGTTGCAACAACGCAATTGCCCCACTGTGGGACAAATAAAGGTTTTCTTATCTTTCTTATCTTATTTATCTTATTATTTTAATTATTGTACTTAGTATTTTAAGTATTCTACATTCAACATCATTTGATATATGTATAGCTGCAGAAGTTATTAATTAGAAATTTTAAAAACAAGTACTTCTCTACAACAGCTGAGACTGAGTGTAAATATCAGACGTTGCCTCAACAAGTCAGTCATCCATTGAGCAAGCAGGTAGCAAGTATCCCACACCAGATTACTGAGAGGCTACAAAGGCGCATTGAATCTGGCAGCTGGTAAACAACAGGTTTGGCCATGTCAGGGAAGCAGCCACACGGTTTCTCTCAGTGATGTAATATAAGCAGAATCAGAGGAATCAACATGAGGCTGATGGCAGGTTTGTTGACATTCACAATTCATATTTCTTTAAGAAACATTGAAAACTCACATTTACAACTCAGTTACACTCCACATATCACTAAGTACCAATTACACAAAATATAGAGTGTTATGAAGCCATATATGCCTCACTGTCTAAAAGACAAGGCTGTCATACATTTTAGAGCTCACAAACAACTTCTGAAAAAGCAACAAGATAAAGGGATAAACAAAAAAAATTAAGGGGAAAAAAATCATCAGAAAGCAGTTATCTCAGCATAGCACTGTGTAAAATTACAGAGATCCCCTTTTAGTCTCTAGAAATGGGAAAGTCAAAAATTATCTGACGAAAACAACTAAAGCACGATATTCTAAAATAAACGAGGATGATATTATAATCCCCTTGAAGCAAAAAGTCCTCACTGAAGGATTTACTCTGATAACATGGTGATTACACTTGGAGAACAAGGACACAGCCAGAAAAACAGAAATGAAAAGAATAAAGGAGGACAAAGAGTAGAGGAGGAATGATTGAATTAACAGCATATGAAGAGATGGTGGGAGTTATGCGCTTATGTGTGAAACTTTGTGGGAGGTTATATATATTAGGCTTTGTGTTTATGTATTGTTATTTACAGTAGCATTAACAATTTGACCTGTTTTTTTTTTTCATTTCTGTCTTTTGAGGTTCAAGTCACAGAGGGCCTGAGACTCAATTGTTTTTGCTCAGGTTTACTGTCTTTATTATTCCCCTCCTGCTGTTTCACAATTTCCCACTGAGAGGCCAGAGACTAGAGTAGAACTACATATCTAATGATGTGCTTCAAAACAAATCCCACTCACATTTACCTGGTGCTAAAAATAATGCACAGAACCTAAAAACCACTGCCACTGTAAGGTTCAATGTGAACCATTTTAACAGACCACATTGAGTTCTTGTAGTATTATCTCTCAAAACAATAGCTTTAGTAAAGTGGTAATTATCATTTATATACAAACAATAAGGATAGTACCATTGTTTCTTCTCCAGATTTCTATTTCTTATTGTGGTAGCAATGTCAAACTTTATTTTAGTATTAGCACAGTGGTACATCATGTTAAATTCCTGATAAATACATATTAATAAATTTCCCTTTTTGTACAATCCCTCAGTCTAAAATGTGAGTGAGTTACACTATTTCAGTGGTTGCCAACCTTTTCTGTGGCACCTTAAAATGAAGTAAGGTCTACTTGAGACCTTTGTCACAAGTTAGATAGTCTCAATGTGGACATAAATTGGAATCGGTTCAATCAATTTTATTTTTCTCTTGAACAAGGGAAAGTCTTCTATAACAATATTACAATAATAAGTTAGATTTAATATTAAAAAACTATTTTAAATTATAAATATTTTTTTCTTTATTGTACCTCCAATTGAATCATTGTGTTATCCCGGAAATGTATTTGAACCACTGGACCACACCATTCACTAAAACACACAAAAATTAATGACAAAATCTAGATTTACATGTTTTAACTATACCACTAATTGTTACAAAATGTAATTAAATTATATCCCTCATTAAATTTTATTCATCAACATCAATTTCACCTCAGAAGACAAAGATGCGAGTAATAATATTGTGGGTGAGGAAGGAAAAAGCATAATAACAGAATCTGCAAAAACAGGCCATACACACTACACAACATACTGCAGGCTACATGACAAAGAAATATTGATGAAAATAGAGCAGAGTTACCCGTAAAAAGATGTTGGGTTATGGACAACAGCAAACACTAACACTAGGACCAACTGAACAGAGAAATACACTGTAAGTTTGTGTATATGTCCAGTTAGTGTGTGGACAAAGCAAATACAAGCCCCCAATGTATGTACATGCACTGACACAGACCCGTCTCTGTCTCTTCTCATTTTGTCAGCTTGTGCGTGTGTGCTGTGCATGTGCACGTGCATATGTGTGTGCGTGTGACAACTTCGGCTCCAAGAGGAATCAAACTGGGAATAAGGAACTGTCACATATTACCCAAAATGGATCGGGTATAATTCCAGTGGTTGAAAAATGTCCCAGTGCTACTTTTAAACATCATTTTGATGAATCATGTCTTAGTGGACTTCATCGGTCATCATTTGTATGTATGAGCCAAACTTAATGAAACTAAAACAACACTCACCATCAGATATACAAAACAACACCTCAGGATCAATACACATTTGGACAGCCTTTGCAATGGTTACAGATGTGCACGCACACACGCGGTCGAACATAACCCAGACTCACACTTAGTGTATTGATTGAGCTCCATGTTAGCCATTTTCTCCACTAGTTGTATGGATAGAGTGAAGTTAATAAACAGTTAATAGAACAGTGTACAACTAAATATGAACATTCATGAAACAGAATATGGAGGACAAAACAAAGAATACTGTGTGCAGCTCTTAATAAACAATAAAACAAAACTGCTCAGGATTATCATGGTGTTGCCATTGTATTGGATACACAGAGTATGTGGGATGTCTTCTCAGTCTACAGGAAGTGTCTCTAGTTGTGGCTACACGCAGTGCTTTACTGTAACAACCTCTTTTAGTTGTCCTTGATCCTAAAAACAGGTCTGTAATGTCTCAGTGCAATGAATCATGCAAATGAAGATGACACTTTTTCAGCACAAACAGAAGTTCCAGGCCTGTTACTTTGAAAGACCTGACTAATAGTGGCATAAAATGGGCAATGCTGTGAAAGTGGCTGTGAAATGCAGCCCCTACTTTCAATCATTCAAGAAGAAGCACTTTGTTTTAAGATCAGTCAGTTGTAACAATGTTATACTAGCAGAAATGCTTAAACCTGCACGTGACAAACACAAGCATATCTAAGTTGATACACAGATTACATTTAATTCTAGTGTTCATGTGTCTTTCTTTTAAGATCATATGTGCATGTGTTTGTTGCAGGCATGCTGGAGTTGTAAACTGGAGTGTTTGGGGCAAGAGGGGGATTAATTCACAGTATTGTTAGCAATGCAAAGTAAAAGGGTGTACAAACAATTCCCCTACAAGAAATATTACTTGAGGACTGCAGTAAGATGTTTTCTTCCTTAAATATAGAAAACAAATGAGATTTCCCTTTCCTTTCAAGGATAGACACAGGACCTTTAGAGCAGTTCCACCAGGGAGGGGATGTCATAGGGCAACATTTAAAGCAAATGCTAATGGATATGACACAGACACCACATGAACCCAGCATGGGAGCCTGCCAAGGACTTTAATACCAAGACCACAGCTTGGGAAACACTGGGCTACTATACACACAAAAACGCAGAGCAGACATACCGAGAGACTGCCAAAGCAAGAGAAACTAAGACAAATTGACATACACAAGCTTGCACATTCACTCAGAAAATGGATCTCCGTGTCCTGCTGGCTTTCAGACAGACAAATTGTCTGCCTGTAGATAATAGAGTTTCAGAAGTGAGGATGAGGAGGCATCCTGAAATTCATCTGTTCCAAAAATGAGAAAGACAAAGAAAAAGAAGACGAGAGAAGAAGTCAGAATGATATAGGACTGAACGAAGAAGACATTTTGACAGAGTAATAAAGATAGGAGAAACTCAGAGAGGGGGCATGTTAATTAGGGAGTAGGTTGATAACAAATGTATTAGCAGGCCTCTGAAGGAAGGCAGAGGAGAGGCAATGTAGGAAAAGGGGTGAGGGTGATAGGAAAAGGTTAACCAAAAAAGGAAAAAGAGGAGAGACACTTCAGAAAGACACATACACAATAATTATTTGCTTAGTTGATAAAGAGGTAATAAATGTCCTAAAGGGGAGCAGGAGTGACAGAGACAGAGGACACAGAAGAGCAGTGGAGGAGAAAATGTGGACTGGGATCCTTTTGATAATAAACTTTGAGCATGGAATAAAAGATTATTACCATTCTTATTTATTAACTTTGATGAACAACACTTGTGATATCAGGAGGCCATACGTAATTGTGTCCTGCTAGAAAGCAAGCAATGCTCCGCCCTTTAAAAAGGTAATTAGACACCTGAGAGAAGGTACCTGTCCTTCCACCACCATGGACACATACACATGTAAAGCACACAAGTGTTACTTTCATTACAGCTGAGTTTTAGCTTTACATGGATGGTCATTTCATTAACAGCCTTGTTCCTAGATAAACACATACATTTGTGTTTAAAGTAGCACAAATGGTTAGCCTAATTATTTATGCCAATGCTAACTGGAGTAGAAAAACCTCACTAGAAGCTAGCTGCTGTTGCTATAGAAACCAGCTATATTTAGCATAGCTTTTTCAGTATAAACACATGTGGACAAAATTGTTGGTACCCTTCCATTGAAGAAAGAAAAACCCACAAACTACAAAATAACAAAGATACTTGCACAGACAGTGGGATACATATATGTATCTATGTATAGATGGATAGATACTTTAGTCATCCCCCATGGGGGAAATTCAGACTGTCCTTATATTAACTTTAACAGAAATTTCACTATAAAATATAAAATAAAATATGAAATATAAATTATATAATTATATAATTATCTGTTATATATATATATAACAGATAAAGGCACTCTGTCAATAACATATAATATAAATAGCATAAATGAAACTAAATAATAAAAAATATAGAATTTAATTTTATTAAATTTCATATTTATGCTACATAAATAGCATAAATAAATAAGTAAATAAATCATTTATTAAATTAAATTATAAATAAATATTCTTATTTTGTTCAATGTGAATATAAGGAAACAAAGAGATTATCTACATAAATATACAGTACAGTGTACCATAATGTAGGTGTTACAGCAGCTCAGAAATTTGCAGGTTTCATGTGGGGTTTCATTTTCGCCATCTTTGGCAGGTCCTGTGGTTCATCTCTCAGTCAATTCAATTGCACTTTTTAAAATTTACGTGCAGTTTGGGTTTTAGAAGTGGAGCTCTTACATTGTCTGCCCCGTCATGCTACTCAGTCTTTTTTGATTTAAGCCAAACTATTAAAAAACATGACACCAAGCGTACAGAAGTAACTAAAGCTACTTTAATTAGCTGGTAGCTAGTTAAAAATCTGCTGTATCATACAAATCAGCAAAGGAGAATCACAATCATTTCCATTTAAAATGATGACAAATTAAATATAAACAACTGTCACACAGTGCTGCACCGTATACAGTCCAACCTGTGCCCAAAAATAAAAACATCAAATGCTGTATTGAAACCAGATCGCTATGTGTTGAACTTTGATAAGAGCATCATTAGGCAAAGTGTTAGCAATTGTCATCTTGTGTTAACACTGTAGACCAATTACAGTGAAATACACATACTCTCACTCTATCTCTCTCTTCTTTTATTCTATGTTGCTCAGGGTCTTGCTGTTTCTTTCTACCCAGTGTAAATAATGTAATTTGTCAGACAGGCCTCCATGTTGGAGATGACCTTTCGAAACCTCACAGTAAATTGGCCTCAGCTAGAAAAGCTACATCGTTAGCCTTCTCCGTCTCCATCTCACTCTCACTTCCTCTGTCTCAAGCTTTTAAATTCAGTTTTATTATTTCAGTTTAATTTTAAATTTGCCATTTAATCTACTGTCCTGTAAGGTTAACTAGCTCTAGTCGTCTATCTTTCTTAAATGTGCCACAGTTGTGTGTCACACACACACACACACACACACACACAAAGAGTCATAAAAGCTGTACAGTAAGTAAATTTTAAGGGTTTTTGACAGGCTGATACAACTGAAGTGCTTTCACTGACACACTCTCAACAGCTTAGTCTCTTTTTTGTTTTGCATGTACATATTCTAGGTCTACCATGCAGTAAAACAGTGAACTGGTCTGCAGTGACTCTACTTTTTGTGAAATAATGGAGTGGTGTGTTCTGTGAGAAACAGATTTCACAGGTTCAGGAAACCAGCAACAGGTCATTGTTTTGTTTTGTTTTGTTTTTTTTGTTTGTTTTTTTTTGCTACAATCTTTCTTTTATTAAGGAGAAAATCTGTAGCTAATATTGATTTATCTGCATCAGAGAAGAGTAACACTTCATCCCTTCCCAGCTACATCACTTTTGCACCTCTGTACACGGGAGAAGATAACATTATCGAAAACATAATAGGAGTCTCCATGGCTAAGTACAGCTACAACATACTGTGTTAATCAGTGTGAACTAACTAAGAGTAACAATGGCAGTGTATGTGAAAATTGTGTCTACACAGTAATCATTAATACATTTGAAATGCCCCGCACACAGTAAGTGTTGTTACTATTAGCTTCAAATATAAGAAATGTCTATATAATAGAATAATTTCAACACAAAGAAAACTGCAAAGGTCTTCATTTAGCTGCAGGTCAATGTAGAATATGCAGGTACAGAATAGTTGGGTACCAGGAGCCTGCCAATGAATCTAAAAAATTAAACCAAAAGTAACTAAAATTTTATTTGGGTTTGCAGTCTTTTGATTTTCTCAAACCTGAACACTAAACACTTATTTAGGTTTGGACATTTAGACAACTTACAAAAAAATCAATCAGTGAAACAGCACTGATGAAAGCACAGTAGGTCAGTTACCATTTAAGATAGATTTCATCTCAAGGGCCAGTTTGTGCCAGAGTTTGTGCCTCACATGTCCCTGCACAATTGGCATCTCATTTATATAGCAAGTTAATGTTTTTCAGCAGTATCACATGTGCCAACAGCAGCAGCAGCGAGAACTACTAAAGCACAGGGGTTCAACACAGGTTGTATGTCTGTGTTTCTGTTTCTCAAAAAAAGGTAAAGAAAAGAGAGTGCGTGTGTTTTTGTGTTCAAGCGTTATCATTCATGAGCACCATGTTCCACTTGGCAGATGGCTGTGCCAACCTTGGGACCTGGTGTGTGTGGGCATGTGTATGTGTGAGTGTGTGTGCTGTCTTGGGGGCACAAGGGCAGCAGCTACTTGGTGTAGATTGCCAAGCCTCTCGTTCTCTCATGTTCCCTTCTTCTCTAAGTCCTCCAACACACACACACATACACACACACACACACACACACACACACACACACACTCCTGCTGCTATACCTTGCCCAGTCACGACATTTATTGCATACACAATTTAATATACTTTTAAAAAATACAGTATAGTGGTTAAAACTATTTTGGAAAGATACCGTAGTACTTGCAATGATAGCGTTTTTATTTACATATCCTCACTGTGGGCTTTTCCACTGCAGGTCCACAGTGTTATTAGAAAATCAGATAATTAAATGACATTACTGTCTGAGTTACAGTTACAGAGCAAACGCTGTACAACATTTTAACTATAGAAACTAATTACTAATTAAAATTTTACAACAAATTAGAGAACAGTGCTTCACGTAAATACTTGATAAACTAATCAGACAAATGTTTAATTAGTTTTAACAACAAATTATGGAATGTAATTTCAAGCAAGCTCTTCATTAACTAATTTGACCCAAAGTATACTAATTAAATTCTCACAGCAAATTACTGGATGTTATCAGAAGCTAATTAAGTAAACTCTTAAAAAAATAAAAAATACACATTTCATATTACATTTGACCTCCAATTGTCTGGTGAAGGTATATTTTCAGCTACCATCTGCTAATTGTGTCCTACTCCCACAGTCATGGGTTTGAATGTGACTCAGAAACAGCAGCTCACCCTCCCCTAATCTGTCTTTTGTGCATTCTCTGAAAAAGAAAACTACCCTGAAAGTAATCCTTAAACAGACATAAAAAGGACTCTGGAGCAATAATAATATCAGATAAATATAAGCATTAAAAAGTGGGAAACACTCAGAAGACAATGACTGCCAATATTAGAACAGCAATGACAACAGACGCTTGGTGAGCTGATCCCGTGGGGAAGATCTTGTACAGTTAGGTATGCTATTCTGTTTTATAGTGTAATTAGTAGTTACAAGCCTTTTAGTCATGTTTATTGACAAGGCAATTGTAATTTTTACACATTAATAGAAAAATAATACCTTTAAATAGTGCAACCTTCTCAATTTCAGGTTTATTTGGATGACACAATAAAGCTCCAGTAGCTTACACATGAAACATTTTAAATAGCTTTTGATCCAGGGGAACACTTCATCTTTTGTGAGTCTTTTTATATAAAGATATTGCAGCTCTGAGAGACATACCTCAGTGTAAGTACTTCAGCTGCACTTTTTGCTGCACTTCATTGAGCCACTGAGAGCCTGTTGGGTCTTATTATCTGATGTTTGTCATGGTAATTTTCTGTAATTTCAAGTTGTTGTTTTTTTTTAAATTATGTTTTCATTATTTGTTTGTAATATTTACTTTTTAAAGATATCTCTAATAAATAAAAAGACAAGCAAAGTATAGTCTTTTTCAATTTATGATACATGATGATAAATGGATGCAATATAATACATGAATACATGAAGTCAGTACATGACGTTTTGATTTTGTGATAAAGCTGTAAGAGCTAATTGTTGTATTTTCACTCTGCTGTGGCCTTTTGGCTAATCCAACCTACGAGAAGAAAAAAAGTGCAATATGCAACGATAACAAGTCCTCAGCCAGTGCTAATCTAAATGTTGTTAACACTGGCACTTTGAAAGACTAAAGTTGTCATAATTGGTATTCTTAAAGAAGCAAAGGGAGAGGTGGTCCAGTAAAGTTCTTTCACAGCCAATTTCAAGAGATCCGACATTTACTCCTAGTCTTTTACTTGTACTCATTTATTTTCCACAGCATCAAAATAAAGCTTCAGAGTTCACAGAGACCTTGGATGGGTTCAATCTGCCATCCACAAGAAACAGAAGTCAATTTTTGAACGCAGAAAACAAAAACAAGTCAACCCCCTTGACGAGATGAACATAGTAGATGACTGTGATACAGACGGATGAAACTCTGTGCACAACTATCACTCATTTCTTCCTATCTCCTCATAGAGATTAAAGAGTGCCACTGCTCTGAGATTTGTGCATCATAATTCATGAATTATTTCTAATATTTTCATATTGATACATGTAAAGAATATTTTTGTAAGTGAATTCATCATGCAGTACCTCGTTTTAAAACTTTTAGACTTCACTTGTATACTGTAGTGGAAATTTGTTTTTACGGCACAGACATGATTGGGTTAGTGTTAAGCAGTTAGCATCTTATCTGCTATTGCGAGTATCTTGTCTGTCCGAAGTAAAATGTTAAAAGTAAATTTGTTGGTCAAAAACAAACATCCATGGAAAACCAGAAGCCTATTTTTAAAGACAAGGGTCCAATAATTAATCCAGCTCATGCATGTTAAAATCTAAGTAACAATAACAGAAATGTAAGCAGCTGATTTCCATAGTTTACACATGTTGGCAGCTGTATCCAACAAAATAAAGGAGAATTTAGGAGATTACGAAATTTTACTCTGGCTTTTTTGGGATTTACGTACATTGGCATTTCTCTTCTGTCCTTTCCCCTGCACCTTTTAATCACTGTACTGTCTCTAGTTCTTGACATTGTTCACACTTGTCAGCTTGATGTTTATTTTGATTCAGTGTACTATTTAGCCCTGTGATGGACTGGTGACCTGTTCAGGGTGTACCCCTGCCTTTCACCCAAAGAGAGCTGGGATAGGCTCCAGCAGATTCCTGGGACCCTCTGGGTATAGATGATGAATGAATGGATTATGCTGTGTACCGTTCTACCGTTGCTCTCTCCTCCTTTCTGTTTTTTTTTCTTTCAAAGGGGAATGACAAATGTAATGACCAATAATGTTTTTGGATTGCAGACATTTATATATGTCCAGGAGCAACACAAACCAGTTTGCAGCCTTTTACAGTCTGGAATGTGTAGCGTAGCAAACAACCATAACATATACAGTGTACCCCCACGAAATCGCGTTCAGAGTTCGCGGCCTCAGTTTTTTGCTAATAATTGTTTGCACAAACCCCCACAATATCGCAGAAGCTGCATATATCCTCTACAATTTTTTATGGCTTTTTTCATGGCAATATATCATTTTTAATGTGCTTTAATGCTAAATTATTAAGAACTATTATTAAGAAATGTATTTACTAATAATGTATTAAGCCAAAATTTGACGTTTTTCACAATTTGTGGGTGCTCTAGGTACATAACCTCAAACAAACTTTTGACCTTTAATACATACATTACAGACATGCTTACAGTTTGAAAGGTGTGAAATTTACATTTCACATCTCATATAGGAGCCAAATTGTGTTTAAAAAAGTGATATGTTATTCTCATTTTGACCACTGAGCAGCGCTGTGAACATTAAAGAGATTTTGTTGTATATTGGTAGCCTTCCTACTGCTGTAGGTGTTTGACCTGGAAGGGCAAAAGCTTTTTGACCGCAACAGCGCGAAGGTGATGGATGTATGTAAGACTTTAATGTTTGGACATTATGCACGCTGGTGTCTTGTAGAGCTAATAAACTGTGTATGGTGATGCAACAGAATAATGGTCTTCTCATTCCTTATGAAGGAAGTAAACAAAAGAACAGAAAGAAAGTGAGACAACCTAATTACTCCGGGACCAAACAACTCAGTAGCTCAAAGTATTACGTTTAGCTCCTACAATGACTCTCCTACTGTCTTCGACATACAGTCAGGTCCATAAATATTGGGACATCGACACAATTCTAACATTTTTGGCTCTATACGCCACCACAATGGATTTCAAATGAAATGAACAAGATGTGCTTTAACTGCAGACTGTCAGCTTTTATTTGAGGGTATTTACATCCAAATCAGGTGAACGGTGTAAGAATTACAACAGTTTGCATATGTGCCTCCCACTTGTTGAGGGACCAAAAGTAATGGGACAATTGGCTTCTCAGCTGTTCCATGGCCAGGTGTGTGTTATTCCCTCATTATCCCAATTACAATGAGCAGGTAAAAGGTCCAGAGTTCATTTCAAATGTGCTATTTGCATTTGGACTCTGTTGCTGTCAACTGTCAAGATGAGATCCAAAGAGCTGTCACTATCAGTGAAGCAAGCCATCATTAGGCTGAAAAAACAAAACAAACCCATCAGAGAGATAGCAAAAACATTAGGCGTGGCCAAAACAACTGTTCTTAACATTCTTAAAAAGAAGGAACACACCGATGAGCTCAGCAACACCAAAAGACCCGGAAGACCACGGAAAACAACTGTGGTGGATGACCGAAGAATTCTTTCCCTGGTGAAGAAAACACCCTTCACAACAGTTGGCCAGATCAAGAACACGCTCCAGGAGGTAGGTGTATGTGCGTCAAAGTCAACAATCAAGAGAAGACTTCACCAGAGTGAAGGGTTCACCACAAGATGTAAACCATTGGTGAAGAGAAGAGTATGGAGAAGGAAAGGAACTGCTCATGATCCTAAGCATACCACCTCATCAGTGAAGCATGGTGGTGGTAGTGTCATGGTGTGGGCATGTATGGCTGCCAGTGGAACTGGTTCTCTTGTATTTATTGATGATGTGACTGCTGACAAAAGCAGCACGATGAGTTCTGAAGTGTTTCGGGCAATATTATCTGCTCATATTCAGCCAAATGCTTCAGAACTCATTGGATGGCGCTTCACAGTGCAGATGGACAATGACCCAAAGCATACTGCAAAAGCAACCACAGAGTTTTTCAAGGGAAAGAAGTGGACTGTTACGCAATGGCCAAGTCAATCACCTGACCTGAATCCGATTGAGCATGCATTTCACTTGCTGAAGACAAAACTGAAGGGAAAATGCCCCAAGAACAAGCAGGAACTGAAGACGGTTGCAGTAGAGGCCTGGCAGAGCATCACCAGGGATGAAACCCAGCGTCTGGTGATGTCTATGCGTTCCAGACTTCAGGCTGTAATTGACTGCAAAGGATTTGCAACCAAGTATTAAAAAGTGAAAGTTTGATTTATGATTTTTATTCTGTCCCATTACTTTTGGTCCCTCAACAAGTGGGAGGCACATATGCAAACTGTTGTAATTCCTACACCATTCACCTGATTTGGATGTAAATACCCTCAAATAAAAGCTGACAGTCTGCAGTTAAAGCACATCTTGTTCATTTCATTTGAAATCCATTGTGGTGGTGTACAGAGCCAAAAATGTTAGAATTGTGTCGATGTCCCAATATTTATGGACCTGACTGTATAAAAAAAAAAAAAAAAAAAACCCATCTTTTTCTGTGTTTAAAACCATCTCGATATTCGGGTGTTCACTTTATTTAAGTTTTAACAGTTGACCAAAAACCCAATATTAATACCTGCAATATCATATACTTTAAAGCATGAGAGAGCTCTCTCTCTCTCTGTACCTTCTGCAGGTGTCCCTGGTCCTGGAGCTGTTTATCGCTGATGTGCAGTTACTGGCCCCACCAACTTGCAGTGTCTATTTGTTGTTTATTGTTGCTGTTCTTTTCTCTCTGCTCTATCCACTCACCCCAACCGGTCGAGGCAGATGGCCGCCCAAACTGAGCCCGGTTCTGCTGGAGGTTTTTTTTCTTCCGTTAAAGGGAGTTTTTTCCTCTCCACTGTCGCCAAGTGCTTGCTCATAAGGGAATTGTTGGGTTTTTAGTTTTAGTTTTTGTAAAGTGCATTGAGATGATTTGTATTGTGATTTGGCGCTATACAAACAAAATTGAATTGAATTGAATTGAAATGAAGATAAAGGTATTTGTAAAGTGTGATAATATAATTGGATTATCTGCTGAACAATTAGTTTGGAGGCTCTGTCCCCTTAATTGAGATTCCTAAAGATGCCTGCAACTGAGGCTTTTTATAATCGCTTCCATGACTTTGACAGCATTGTTTCACTTATTTTACATGTAGTGTTTGTATCAATATCTTGTGAAAGATTCTAAAGTCTATAAAAGCTTAAAATACTATAATAAAAGATGTGTGAAAGGGAACTGTCAGCAGTAAGTGATGATAATGTGAGTCAAATTATCTGTAAGAATGAGAATCATTCACCTCACGTTGAGGTATGACAAATGATGAATTTAGTGCTGGATTTTCCACTAATCGGATATTCATTCCTTGCGTAGATGCATGGTTTTTAATTTTGGTACTTGGATTTTTTTACCCTCAATGTAGGATATTAATAAAGGCAGACTGCAAATTGCATTTTGCCAGCTCACTCTTGTAACATACAGTACAGACCAAAAGTTTGGACACACCTTCTCATTCAAAGAGTTTTCTTTATTTTCATGACTATGAAAACTGTAGATTCACACTGAAGGCATCAAAACTATGAATTAACACAAAGCTCATCAAGAGAATGCCAAGAGTGTGCAAAGCAGTAATCAAAGCAAAAGGTGGCTACTTTGAAGAAGCTAGAATATGACATATTTTCAGTTGTTTCACACTTTTTTGTTATGTATATAATTCCAGATGTGTTAATTCATAGTTTTGATGCCTTCAGTGTGAATCTACAGTTTTCATAGTCATGAAAATAAAGAAAACTCTTGGAATGAGAAGGTGTGTCCAAACTTTTGGTCTGTACTGTACTTTGTGCTATGAAAATGTGGAAATATGTATAATCTCAGCATGGACACCTGACAACGACTACAGTGAACATCAAAATTTTAAAGTGAAGGTATAATGCCAGCTGTGTGGGAACACTTTAAAATGAATGATGAGATAAAAGCGAAGTGCATAATATTGATGAGACTGTTGCCATGCTATTGAATATGCGTTATCAGTGTACATCTCTCCCATATGTATATGTCTAAAGGATCCTATTACACCTGAAGCGAAAAAGTCAGCATATAATGTGATTAGCAACATTGGCACTGACATAAACGTAGTGCAGATTCCATCCACCCATCATCTATACTCCCTTATTGAGCCTATCCCAGCTCTCTTTGGGTGAAAGGCAAGGATACACTCTGGACAGGTCACCAGTCCATCACAGGGCCACATAGAGACAAACAACCTCACACACTCACTCCTATGGACAATTTAGAGTCACCAATCAACCTGACATACATGTGGACTGTAGGAGGAAACTGGAGTACCTGGAGAAAACCCATGCAAGCACAGGGAGAAAATGGAAACTCCACACAGAAAAGCCCCGGCTGGGTTTCAAACTAGGAACCTTCTTGCCGTGAGGCAATAATGCTAACCACTAAACCACCGTGCTGCCCAGTTGAGAAGATTGTTATGATCAATAAATGTGTACAGTGGTACACTCTGACCAATGGTGGTTGTAGACAGTGTTAATTTTGACAGCAGATTTTAATTTTTAGTTTTAGTCAGTCATTTGACTAAAATGCAATTCTAGTTTTAGTCGACTAAATAGCATAAGATTTTAGTCGACTAAATCTACTGTAGATTTAGTTGACTAAAATATATTGGGTTTAATTTAAGTGTAATTTAGTAAAACTATTGTAATATGCAAAATATTCTAAATTAAAATTAAATAACAAAACAAGTTTCATTAAATATATATGGAATATGGCCTTTCCATAAAAGACCAAAAATTAGATATGCATTGTTTATAACCTGCATATGACATTCTTCGTTCTTTAAAGCAAAAGAGCAACTCTGTATTTAGCAGTAATGCCATTGCATCAAACGTGAAACTGACCCATATATCTTCTTTTTGTTTTCTCCCAGCTGTTGCCATTTCATTATAGTTTAAGTCAGACAGAAACCCAGTGTAGGCTATGCAAGATGATGTCGTGTACTCGCGCATCCTACAGTGGGTACGGAAAGTATTCAGACCCCTTTAAATTTTTCACTCTTTGTGTCATTGCAGCCATTTGCCAAAATCAAAAAAGTTCATGTTATTTCTCATTAATGTTCACTCAGCACCCCATCTTGACAGAAAAAAAGCAGGAAATGTAGAAATTTTTGCAAATTTATTAAAAAAGAAAAACTGAAATATCACATGGTCATAAGTATTCAGACCCTGTACTCAGTATTGAGTAGAAGCACCCTTTTGAGCTAGTACAGCCATGAGTCTTCTTGGGAATGATGCAACAAGTTTTTCACACCTGGATTTGGGGATCCTCTGCCATTCTTCCTTGCAGATCCGCTCCAGTTCTGTCAGGTTGGATGGTGAACGTTGGTGGACAGCCATTTTCTGGTCTCTCCAGAGATGCTCAATTGGGTTTAGGTCAGGGCTCTGGCTGGGCCAGTCCAGAACGGTCACAGAGTTGTTCCGAAGCCACTCCTTTGCTATTTTAGCTGTGTGCTTAGGGTCATTGTCCTGTTGAAAGGTGAACCTTCGGCCCAGTCTGAGGTCCTGAGCACTCTGGAAGAGGTTTTCTTCCACGATATCTCTGTACTTGGCCGAATTCATCCTTCCTTCAATTGCAACCAGTCGTCCTGTCCCTGCAGCTGAAAAACATCCCCACAACATGATGCACCCACCACCATGTTTCACTGTAGGGATTGTATTGGGCAGAAGATGAGCAGTGCCTGGTTTTCTCCACACATACCGCTTAGAATTAATGCCAAAAAGTTCAATCTTGGTCTCATCAGACCAGAGAATCTTATTTCTCATGGTCTGGGAGTCCTTCATGTATTTTTTGGCAAACTCTATGCGGGCTTTCATGTGTCTTGCACTGTGGAGAGGTTTCCATCGGGCCACTCTGCCATAAAGCCCCGACTGGTGGAGGGCTGCAGTGATAGTTGACTTTGTGGAACTTTCTCCCATCTCCCTACTGCATCTCTGCAGCTCAGCCACAGTGATCTTTGGGTTCTTCTTTACCTCTCTCACCAAGGCTCTTCTCCCATGATTGCTCAGTTTGACTAGACGGCCAGGTCTAGGAAGAGTTCTGGTCGTCCCAAACTTTTTCCATTTGAGGATTATGGAGGCCACTGTGCTCTTAGGAACCTTGAGTGCTGCAGAAATTCTTTTGTAACCTTGGCCAGATCTGTGCCTTGCCACAATTCTGTCTCTGAGCTCCTTGGGCAGTTCCTTCGACCTCATGATTCTCATTTGCTCTGACATGCACTGTGAGCTGTAAGGTCTTATATAGACAGGTGTGTGCCTTTCCTAATCGAGTCCAATCAGTTTAATTAAACACAGCTGGACTCCAATGAAGGAGCAGAACCATCTCAAGGAGGATCAGAAGAAATGGACAGCATGTGAGTTAAATATGAGTGTCACTGCAAAGGGTCTGAATACTTATGACCATGTGATATTTCAGTTTTCCTTTTTTAATAAATTTGCAAAAATTTCTACACTTCTGGTTTTTTCTGTCAAGATGGGGTGCTGAGTGTACATTAATGAGAAATAAAATGAACTTTTTTGATTTTGGCAAATGGCTGCAATGACACAAAGAGTGAAACATTTAAAGGGGTCTGAATACTTTCCGTACCCACTGTACATCACTAGGTGGATCAGTTACTTTTCAAATGTGCGTGTGTCTAAGAAGATTAATTCTGATTGGATCTTTTCTAAAAATGTCCCTCACTCACATTTTCGTCTCGTTTTTATTAGTCAACGAAAATGTCAATATATTTTTATTTAGTTTTCGTCGTCATCACTTAATTTTTATTTAGTTAACGTCTCGTTTTCGTCAGTGACAACTTGTCGTTGACGAAAATTCTAACGAAAATACTTCGTCAACGAAATTAACACTGGTTGTAGACAGCTTCAACGCAAGTCATAATCTTTTAAAAGTAGTTTTAATGCCTAAACCATGTAATAGCAAGTCATTTGAGCAGCTAAACTCTAACCAAGAGATTTTAAAGCCTAAATAAAACCAAACAGTTTTAATTGCTAAACATAACTAAGATAGATGATATATTGGCCAAGTGAAAAATGAATATATTGTTTCATACTTAAGTTATACTTTTAGCATATAAAGTATTATGTTTCACATATTATTGGGTACTTTACAAGAAATTATGATTAGTGGGCTCATTTTCAGACAAAATATCAAAAATATACTTTATGTACTTTTTGCAAATTTTAAACATCATTGTGTTGTATTTCATATATACTAAAAATGAGTTCAGAGAATATTTCACGTACATTTACTTTGGCTCAAGGTGTATTAGTAATACACTAAGTTTAATGTCTATATAATTTTTACATTTGCAACAAATATGCGTGAAATGTTTCAAGTATATTTTAGCAGTAGTGTAGTATTTTGTTAAGTGAAAGTACCAGTAATATGTCAAATATGTTTTTAATGTACTAAAGCAGATTTATAGTGAAGCTTCCAGTGTATTAAGTGTAACTTAAGTGTTTTTATTTTAAAATGCTTTTTGAAATTTAACATTTAAAAAGTATAGTCAGTATATCTTTAGAAAATATACAGAAATATTTCTTTTAGTGACATTGTACAGTTAAGAAACATACAATGAAATTATGAGTGCTTCTTTTGTGAGGTGCTAATATGAATTGCCAGCATCTGTATTCATACACACACACACACATTATTTACATCAGCAGCATTTTATCAGAACATGATAAAAAATAAATTGCCCAGATGAGATAAAATACTGTAAAATTAAGGTAAAATTGCAGTCCAGATAAAATAATGCACATTCCAATTTAAGATCCATTCAAGGCATGTGTTGCTGCGGGGAAAAGCTACACTTTAGTCCGTTAGTCCAGATTTCAATTATCTATAGCACCTCCCAGAGGGCAGGAGGTTGAACAGATGGTGTTCTGGATGGGTACAGTCACTGATGACAGCTAAGGCCTTGGGGGGAGGTCTGTTTTTTGCTTAACTCATCAATAATAAGTTATTTTGGGTTTTTTGTGTTTAGGGTGAGATTGTTAGTTTAGCACCACTTCACCAGTTCCTCAAGCTCCTATCTGTACGCAAACTCACCTCCCTCCAATATCAGCCCAACAACTGTTGTGTCATGTGCAAATTTTATGATAAGGTTTGTTGTATAGACAAGTGTACAGTCATAGGTGTATAATGAGTACAATATCAGGCTCAGCACACAGCCTTATGGGGAGCCAGTGCTGAGAGTGGTGGTAGAGGAGAGATGAGGACCAAATTTTACAGTCCGCGGGCGATTAGTTAGAAAGTCCTTTATCCAGTTGCACAGATGAATGGAGAGGTCGAGACCACAGTTTGCTGATCAGTATGTTTGAGATGTTTGTGTTAAATGCAGAACTATACTCAATAAAAAGCATTCTCACATAGTTCCGACTGTGTTCCAGATGGTTCAGTGCCGAGGGGAGGGCTATTGTCATTGAGGGCTATGTCAATTCATGACATGAGTTGCAGAAGTGTTTTGAGCGATCTACCCAAGTGGTGCTGAAAAGCAGAGAAAACGAGTGAGAAACTAAACAGTCAAAGAAGAGCAGGAGTAATACAAGGGTAATACATTGCTGTGTAAGGTTGAAGAAGTTGAAGTGAAAAGAAGTTGAAGGCATGACTAAAAAAGCCCTGAATGTGGAGGGCCCCATACTGGACTTTCTTATTCATCCAGGGCTTCTGACTGGTGAAAACCCTGATATATTTGTTTACAGTCACAGTATCAATACACTGTGTTATGTGGCATAGTACAGTCTGCATATAAATTTCCAAGTCCTTATGCTGAAATAATTCCCAGATGGTGCTCTAAAAGCAGTCCTGCAGTTCTGAGATGGCCCTCCCAGGCCATATTTTGATGGTCTTGGTAACAGCTTTGGCAGATCTTCTGAGGGGCCTAAATGTGGTAGGCATGCTCTATGTCACAGTACACACAATGCAGTGTGTTATTACCCCTGGTGGCACACAAAATACAGTTTGTAAGCATGCTTGATTCAAATCTCCAGCAATAATGTGAGCTTCTTCTGGATGAGCTTGTTGTTTGTTGACAGTTTTGTATAAAGAGTTGTTAAAGCTGTACTAGTGTTAGCATCAGGAGGAATATACACAGCCGTAATTATCACTCCTGTCAGCTCCTGGGGTCCACACATAACTGACAGAGCCTCTAAATCAGGGGAAGGGTAACTGTACACAATCCAACTGTTATTGCACCAGTCCTCATGTATATACAGTGGGTACGGAAAGTATTCAGACCCCTTTAAATTTTTCACTCTTTGTGTCATTGCAGCCATTTGCCAAAATCAAAAAAGTTCATGTTATTTCTCATTAATGTTCACTCAGCACCCCATCTTGACAGAAAAAAAGCAGGAAATGTAGAAATTTTTGCAAATTTATTAAAAAAGAAAAACTGAAATATCACATGGTCATAAGTATTCAGACCCTGTACTCAGTATTGAGTAGAAGCACCCTTTTGAGCTAGTACAGCCATGAGTCTTCTTGGGAATGATGCAACAAGTTTTTCACACCTGGATTTGGGGATCCTCTGCCATTCTTCCTTGCAGATCCGCTCCAGTTCTGTCAGGTTGGATGGTGAACGTTGGTGGACAGCCATTTTCTGGTCTCTCCAGAGATGCTCAATTGGGTTTAGGTCAGGGCTCTGGCTGGGCCAGTCCAGAACGGTCACAGAGTTGTTCCGAAGCCACTCCTTTGCTATTTTAGCTGTGTGCTTAGGGTCATTGTCCTGTTGAAAGGTGAACCTTCGGCCCAGTCTGAGGTCCTGAGCACTCTGGAAGAGGTTTTCTTCCACGATATCTCTGTACTTGGCCGAATTCATCCTTCCTTCAATTGCAACCAGTCGTCCTGTCCCTGCAGCTGAAAAACATCCCCACAACATGATGCACCCACCACCATGTTTCACTGTAGGGATTGTATTGGGCAGAAGATGAGCAGTGCCTGGTTTTCTCCACACATACCGCTTAGAATTAATGCCAAAAAGTTCAATCTTGGTCTCATCAGACCAGAGAATCTTATTTCTCATGGTCTGGGAGTCCTTCATGTATTTTTTGGCAAACTCTATGCGGGCTTTCATGTGTCTTGCACTGTGGAGAGGTTTCCATCGGGCCACTCTGCCATAAAGCCCCAACTGGTGGAGGGCTGCAGTGATAGTTGACTTTGTGGAACTTTCTCCCATCTCCCTACTGCATCTCTGGAGCTCAGCCACAGTGATCTTTGGGTTCTTCTTTACCTCTCTCACCAAGGCTCTTCTCCCATGATTGCTCAGTTTGACTAGACGGCCAGGTCTAGGAAGAGTTCTGGTCGTCCCAAACTTTTTCCATTTGAGGATTATGGAGGCCACTGTGCTCTTAGGAACCTTGAGTGCTGCAGAAATTCTTTTGTAACCTTGGCCAGATCTGTGCCTTGCCACAATTCTGTCTCTGAGCTCCTTGGGCAGTTCCTTCGACCTCATGATTCTCATTTGCTCTGACATGCACTGTGAGCTGTAAGGTCTTATATAGACAGGTGTGTGCCTTTCCTAATCGAGTCCAATCAGTTTAATTAAACACAGCTGGACTCCAATGAAGGAGCAGAACCATCTCAAGGAGGATCAGAAGAAATGGACAGCATGTGAGTTAAATATGAGTGTCACTGCAAAGGGTCTGAATACTTATGACCATGTGATATTTCAGTTTTCCTTTTTTAATAAATTTGCAAAAATTTCTACACTTCTGGTTTTTTCTGTCAAGATGGGGTGCTGAGTGTACATTAATGAGAAATAAAATGAACTTTTTTGATTTTGGCAAATGGCTGCAATGACACAAAGAGTGAAACATTTAAAGGGGTCTGAATACTTTCCGTACCCACTGTAGACACAGAGTCCTCCTCCTCTTCACTTACTGATGTTTGTGCCTCAATCCAGGCTGTGGTTAGCATGGTCTGTGTGGTTGTTTCCTTAGTTTAGCCTGTAGACCCACCCGGCATCCCTGCTTTTGCTTCCTCTCTCTACGCCCCCTGCTTCACCTCACTTCATCTCTTGAGAGGTCCTTGGATATACCGCACATCCTTTGATAGTCGGTTGTGATCAATTCTTCATTGTAATCCAACGTTTACCAGATCTTGGTGACTCTTTGTACCCATATCGTAACAGTACTGAAACATCCCTGCAGTACAACACCACTAGAGAGCGAAAGCCGCTACACAGACACACACCACCATTTAACCATTTATCAAAAAGAGATCATTTCAGATTTGCCCACCATCTTTGGCACCTAGCACTGAACTGTTGCTCACTTACTTTACATAAATATCAAAGTTTAAAAACGTGTGAAGCATCTAGAGAAAAGAAGGTAAAATGCAGAAAATCCAAATGTTGTTATACAAAAACTAGAGAAAACAAAGGAAAGAGCAGAGAAGAATCAGGACCTCAGCTCCCAGTTAGCCCAGTGTAACCACTAGTTATGTCTTACAAGACTCTTCTTTCATTCTTTTCTCTCTGCTCTATCCACTCACCCCAACCAGTTGAGGCAGACGGCCGCCCAAACTGAGCCCGGTTCTGCTGGAGGTTTTTTCTTCCGTTAAAGGGAGTTTTTCCTCTCCACTGTCGCCAAGTGCTTGCTCATAAGGGAATTGTTGGGTTTTTAGTTTTAGTTTTTGTAAAGTGCCTTGAGATGATTTGTATTGTGATTTGGCGCTATACAAACAAAATTGAATTGAATTGAATTGAATACATAAGAGATCGGCTGAAGGAAGCTAGGTTGTATTCATTTATTTTCTTCAGAAATTCGAATACACTAATTAGACTTTTATTTCCACTTTGCCCCTGGAGTGATAGTGATGATTTGTATGATTTTCATTCGTTTTTGAACATCATCCAGTCCTTAAATTTTACATATACATATTTTACATGAAGTGGTTTTACTTACCCAACAGCCAAACTTGCTTGTCCAAATGGATGTAGGGATTACATTGCCCATTAAGAAATTAAAAAACAGATATTTGGACAAACAAACTCTGATTTGAAGTTTTGTTTTAAACCTCCTGGATCCTTAATCATTTTTACAACAACATATAAGTTGTTTCTGTTTTTCTTTGTCTTGCTGACAACACACACAACAACTCATAAACACTGCCTCCAAAGTAAGGGCAATGGACAGTGTGTGAGGAAAAGCGGGTATAGAAGATGGATGGATGGATGGATGGATGGACAGTGTGTGACACACGTCAGAACACCTGCACCCATTATTTTCTATGAAGCTGACACATTCACGGCAAAGTGACACACGTCATTGCTACTATTGTCTTATTATTTGTCAACATGCAACAAAATCAACCGGGCTGAAGTACTGAAAAACTCACATATTTTAGTATCCCAGCAATGGGCTCATGCTCCTGTTTTATGGGCATCACGTGATGTGCCAGATGACACAGAAAACAGATGCAGAGTGCCTATAAATGAAAATGCAGTAGAGACTTTTAGGATAGTGTTTTATCACATGACTATTTTGGTAGAAATATTTGTGTGGCAAATGTCCTGGGACCGTGACACACACACACACACACACACACACACACATCTGGTCCATATAGATAGATAGATAGATGCAGTACATGCATAGATATATACATAGATATACAATGGGGCTATTTGTAATATATTATCTATATATATATAGTTATATATATATATATATATATATATATATATATATATTATAATATATTTCTCATCTAAGACTTCAGAACCATGGACAGTGACTGGTTTAACCAGCTTCTTCACACCTGCTGACAGAGCTCCCATTTTCCAGCCCTGAGGGAAAATTGCACTACAATAATAGGATAAAATGGATTTTCTTCCAGATTGAAGACTTCCTTCAGTGTTATCTGCTGTTAGTTTTAGAATATTTGTTTGTGAATCCTTGTCAGCTTGGAATAACACACAGCTTCCTTTCACAGCCTCTGAGTTACTGATGATGTTGGTGTGAAGTATCGTCAAGTAGAGCTGGCTTGGCAAGCTGAGGCCAATCGCAAAACGAGGATGGAAATTTCAGTAGTGTCATGAATGATTTTGGGTGTATTGAGTTCGCACGTGTGACTGAACTGATTGAGAGCCTGAGAGGTTGATGGGCAGATTGAATATTGGACTGTGAGACTGAATATTGAACACACCAACTATAAATTGATTCTGTCACTACTTTTCCCTGCAGATCCCATCTTCTCTTCTTGCTTATTGCCAGACTCAGTTTTCTGTGGTCTAGAAGCGGTATGACTGCATTTGTGAACACTTCAAACTAAATTAGTTTATATTTAAAGGCTGCGCAAAATCAACTTAAAAATCCAGTGCCATTTAGTTATAATAACAACTATGATAATACTAATCAGTGTCTTCACCAGATGTGAACTTTTAAGATTCACAACTCACAGCTGGAATCTTATATTTCCATGCTGACGATATGTGTAATCAGTTCCATAATTAACTATTTAAATGATTCAACCAATCACCATCAGTGTCAATTAACATTCAAAGTGAATCTCCCCCAGGTTCCACTGTCATGATTAGCCAGCTACATGATGGGCGATTACACTATGGCGTATGCAACATTCAATGCAAGCCCTATTACAATCATACAAAGCCTTCAGATCTCTGAACAAGACAATGAAACAAGGAACTGGATGGGAGGAGGGAGTGAAGGCAACAAAGAAGAGAAGAGATTAAAGGGTGTGTCTTCGAGAAAAGGAGGAAGGGGAGACCTACAGTTTTGGAATTGTGCAAATTGAACAAAGGCACCCAGAGCTTCAAGACTGTAGTCACGCTCTTTTTTCCTTTACAGGGAAAATCCACTGTCAAACTGGAGCCATATCAGTGGCAAGTGACAGACTTTTAACTCCAATCTGAATGATTTTCATGGTTTCTGCTGAAGGTGTGTGTTGTCTTTTATACCTGCAATGCACTATATAATTTTTAGGAAAATAGGTCCATTTGAAAGTAACGCTGTCTCTGTTTCATCTTCCAGTGGCAGTGTTCTGCTTCTTCTAATCCTGAACAGTCCATTTTAACATTTATTAGCACAGAGCTATATCAAGGTAGCTTCACAGAGCTTGTTGGTAGGAGACACTGGTTAAGAGCAGAAGCAAAACGTGCTGCACTGACTCCATTACAAAGGTTTAAGGGTTCAGTATACTGTGTTGTCCAGCCACGTCTCAAGGCAGAGGCATGGTTTAACTTTTCTGAATGGCCATATTTAATGGCACTGCTGTCATATTGTCCTCCAGCTGCATCATCCTTCTTTCACAATCTCTCTTTAAGAAATCTGTTTTGTGCCAAGCTTTTGTAGTCACAACACAATGGACTGCTCAATTGGGGCTAATGACAGACACTTTCAGTCTCTTCTCAAAGACTCTTATGCTGTGGCACTTGTTTGCACCTACAGAAAGTGACAGAGGTGGTTTAGTGAAGAGCATAAAAAGAAAGCTTCAGAAAAGAGTTCAAATCTCTACACACAAAGTTAAAAAGATAAATTAAACAACTTGTTGAATGCAGCTACCCCATTCCCAACACTAAAAACCTGAGGTGGGAGGGCATTTGAGATCCTATTAGAAATTTTGAAAAATATGGCATCTGAAACATTCTACAACCCTTAATTTGAAACTGTCCTATCACAGGTTTATCTCAGGTTGTAAATAAGTCACATGAATTCCTAAGCTGATCATTTTTGGGCAAAGATTCAACATAAAGCCCTTCAGACTTAATAACAAATATTGTGGTTTATTACTGCCTTCCAAAACAACCCATTCAAGCATTCTCTCATCATGTGCCTCAATTAACAGAACAGTTGTTCAGTGCCTTTGAACATGCAGACAGATACAATTAGCAATATAACCACACAAATAGCACACATACCTACATGGCAGGTATGTTCATTGAACAGTAGAGCCACAGACAGAGAAGGAAGTGTGCTTTTCACTCAATCTGTCTGAACATTCTCCTGTCATGGTGATGAAGTGCTCAGTCAGTAATGTTAGGTTAGGCTGAGAAGGCTAACCTTGTTGACAAGGTAGATGAATCCTGAATCCTGTTGCCTGAAAATTGCTCAGTGACTACAAATCTTTATCAAGAAGACACAGCTGACAAAATGTGGCTGAAGTTGAGCGTCAGCGTTAGCAGTTAGCCACTCCATGTTGGTAAAATTTCCATCATGAACAGCCCACCTTCCTTTTAGGCTCCAGGAGAAAATGCTAAATGAATGATCCGTTAACAAAGTTCAGTGAAAATTTTTTACTAATTTAGAGACAAACAAATGACCATAATTTTCTATTCTCTGAGAAAAAGCTACCAAAATAATGCAGCAGCTGCATAGAAAATCTGGAAAAGTATATCTTCATATCATCTAATTCTCCATAAACATAGTCTCCTGAGCAAGTAATCAGTGCTGTTTAATCAGGTTCCATCCCTTTCTGTGTTTCATTCCTGTAATAAAGCATATTTCTTTGTGTGAACCCAATTTCCCGTCAGAGCCCATTGACAGCAGCAGCGTGATGGAGTGGTGGCAGGGGGAGGGTTACATGTGTAGACACCCTGAGCTTGTTGTTAAGCCCTGAGCAGCTCCACTCCAGCAGTGGGGGGTTAAGTATCTTGCTCCAGGGCCCTTCCATGGTGGCTGCTGAGGGACAGCAGTGAGTCACTTTCTCTGCTCACATTCTCCCTGCTGGAATAGGGATTCAAAACAGCAACATGGTTGCCAAGTTGCGGTGTTTCCCCTATAATACATAGCTGAGCTGGAGAGGCTGAGTGTTGCATGTACTATACCTCCTACAATCCTTCTATTTCAACAGCCCAAAATATACAGTATATTAACACAATATTGATCCAGTAAAATCATTATATTTTTAGCCTTCTGTTCATGCAGGACTCTTTTACGATAGTGGATGGACTTTCTTAATGTCACATTATATCTTTTATGCATACCAAAGCCAGAAATGACCAGAAAAGCATTTGGACACATGCTTTGCACTTGCAAAATACTGCATGGACTGCTCTGAAACACACCAAACTACATCCAGCACTGTATCTACCCAGCATGTAAACATTTTAATCAAACATGCTTGATGTCTGCATTATTTTCATGTTAAACCGCTTGAAGGCCTTTGTAAAAACTTTAGTTCATCCTGAAAGAATATCCTGAACCTGTAGATTTACTCCCCATCACATTCACACATGCACTGTGGCTCAGCATGTGGAGTGGGTCGCTCACTAATGTCAGAATTGGGTTTAAATAGCCTAATGAGAGGTGAAACAAGGCTGTTCTAAATTTTCAATTAGCCCCCCACCCCCACCCATTTGAGATTAGGTGGAACCAATAAATATAAGAATCAGATATTACCTTTGAACATGAAACACTTCTTTTAAAAAAAATGATGTCCACACATGGGGATACTTGGTCTGAGTTTCCTCAGAACACAATCAAGACACCATCGTGTAACAACGAGCAAATCTCTTTTATTTCCAGCCTGAACACTGTTTTCAACATTTTCATTGTCACTGTTGCATATATAATATTTCAACTTCAATTCAATTCAATTCAATTTTATTTGTATAGTGCCAAATCACAATACAAATCATCTCGAGGCACTTTACAAAAACTAAAACTAAAAACCCAACAATTCCCTTACGAGCAAGCACTTGGCGACAGTGGAGAGGAAAAACTCCCTTTAATGGAAGAAAAAACCTCGAGCAGAACCGGGCTCATTTTGGGCAGCCATCTGCCTCGACCGGTTGGGGTCTTCTGAACATGGATATGGAAAAACAAAACACACAGCATATCCACAGACCTTGACAATGTGCTTATGTTTTGTTATTGCTTTTGTTTTTGCTTTTATTCTAACGCTCCAAAACCACTACTCCAAACTACGTGTGTCAATAGTTTATAGCTTTAAAAACTGCTCTTCTGTGTGGTCCCACAAAACTGGATTTCTGTTAATATTTGAGTTTAAAAAATAATAATATTATGATGAACTTTCCTTAAATTGCTCTTTACCAATAACTGTGAAGGGCCAAAACGTACACTGATATATTTGCAATCTAAAATTGAAAAGACTTGAACAAGCTGGAACCAAAGACTCTTTGTTTAAAAAAATGAACTGATTTATTGATTGATTATTGATGTCAGCTCTCTGACTCTTGACAAAAGAAACATTAGTCACATGTGTCTGGCTGTTATTGGATGTGCCAGATGAGTAACACATGACTACAAACGTATGTCCCAGAGATCTGCCAGGATCATTGTACACTCCTATAATAAATAGGTCCATGTGTGTGAAGGGTGAACTCAGCTGAACAATCAGATTCAGTACTGACATAAAAGAAACACACAAGTGCCAAACTTCTGTGTTACGTTGCGGTTCATTCACATTGTTCAGTTTTCCCACCCTAACACCGCTCAGCCACATAACACGGTGCGGGCTCGCTTTCAAATCAAACATTCCCTAATGTGACAGCGGACAGTAGAAGCCGGTGTTGTGCTGCAGGTGTGTGCAGGATCCGTGTGCGGCAACAACGGCGGCTTTTCTGTGACAAAGACCAGACGGTCGCTGGCTGTCCGTCCACCTCTTGAACGCGCTGTTTCAAACCTGGGGACAGCCTCCAAGCGGCGGTGCCATGTCCGCTCATCCTTCTCCCAAAGCCTCCACATGCACTAAAACACATTACAATCAGACTTACCATGGCTGCTCGAGCTCCCAGTCTCTGAAAAAGTCCAAATCAAACAGATCCATTTCCGATCCGGCTGCTGTTGGTGTTGGGGCTTAAAATCCAAAGCTGGTGCGACGTGGTTCTACATAGGCTACTGATACTGAGTGTGTGTGCGTGTGTGTCAGAGAGAGAGAGAGTAGACACAAGCTGCTGCCGCTGCCAGGAAGCTGCTACGTGGTCGAGGCAAGCTGACAGTCAGCAGAGGTGGAGGGAGAGAGAGCACACACACGCACACATACACACATTGAAGAAGGCTGTTCAGAGAAGTCACAGATATTCTCTGCCAAATAAGTTTCCTACATAAGGACTAGAGTCATCTTACAAAACAATAAACGTGTTGTCAGAAAAAACAAAGAGTGAAACAGTGACTTGGCAACAGCTGGAAAATGAGTCAAATGCCTTTAAAACAAGCAGCAGATGACATGTTATCAGATCAGGATTCATTCTGACAGGAATCCACACATCACAGTCAATGAAAAACACACGTATGATGGGACTTTTCTTTGCTAGAGATTATTTCTATTGTCATGAGTCAGAACCTTGAGAATCTCCACAAGCCATAAAAGGGAATATTTTTCTATTCATAGTCTGTGAAATGGAAAATTCAATTAGAGACATGGTTTTCTGAGCCAAAGTAATGCCAGGGATGTTTTAGCGATGCACTAGTCACTGAGTCATGATGAGTCTTTGTTGGGCTACAGGTTGTGCATGAACACATGGTGCACCATAAAGGGCTGCAACCAGGATTTGACAAATAATAATAAATGTCGGATGTAAAATCCTTGTCCACATTGAAACCTGAGGAACGGACCTCCTGAGCCTATTGTTTGTGGATGCCAATCTGAATGTAAAAGGTTGTGTATATCACAAAGGTCTGCAACACAAGCAATATTTTACATAATTTTTACATTCAGTGCATGTGTTGAAATCACAATGTAAGACTTCAATTATAAAAAAAATGGTACACACACTGGGATTAAGGGGAAAACTTTAGTGGACACCATTTCTACCCTAAAAAACCTTCATCACACATCTGGGCAAGAACATCTGATAATGGATTTTTGAGGTTAATTCTGATGTTTGAGATTGTCAAAATCCAATAACATACTGGCCAGAGTTGAAAAGGACCCTTTAAATTTGCTCATACAGTACATATCAACAGTAAATGGGCTTGGAATGATCTGATCTGTCCAGGGTGTACCCTACAATGTCAACCAGTGCTGAACTTTTTTCCACCATATTTCAGACTATGTCTAAATGAGTATTCTGGATGGTGTTTTGTCTTCATCTTTAGGTCTGTACTGTCACAGTTCGCCTGTTAAATCTAACCTACATGACAGTGTTTGCTTTTTTTTAATCATGTGCACCAGACACTCTTTAGAATTTGAATTTGAGCCTGAAAAATTAAGATCCAGCAAATCTGAAATTTTAGTTTATTCCAGGTGAAGACCCAGTAACTGTTCAGTGTCGTGAGGTTCATGTGGTTATTCTCCGCCTTTTACTAGGACTGAATCTACTTTCCTGTACCTGGCCAGGAGGGGTACACTTCTGCTCTGGGTCCTCCAATTCAAACCACCTGGACACCAATTAGTGACAGCTCCAGATCCATCTTTTAACTAGTGGTCACATTACACATGGTGCCCAAAACTCTCTCATCAGCTCACTAGTGCAAATTTATCTTGTGCAACTTCCTTGGAGAGGCTTCTGTAGAGTAGTTCCTAAACACTTTGCACTGTACAGTTCACAGACTGTAGTCCTTTGCATCTTTATCCGACCACTTGACCTTTGGTTCAGATCATCCACCTTACCAGCTCTTTAATGACACCATTCTTATTCTTTACTGTGCACTTGCTACCACGCATGCCCAGCGGCATGTTTTACTGTTTACGCCTCTCTATGAATAATGACCTTACTTAGCTGTAACTGTGGTTCCTTTGTGACATCACTGTCCTCCCCTTTATAAAGCCTACACGTGTCTACCCAGAATGAGTGAAGGCGAAACATTTAAATGCATTGGAACGAATATCTGAAGAAACGCTGTGGGCTGTATGTGTGTGGGTCTGGGTCTTTGTTTTGGATGGTGTGTCATTGTGTTTGTATGTACGTGTGTGTGTGCATAAGTATTTTGGTCTGGTCTGGGGCAAAATGCCAACCGTAGTCTGTATCACAATCCACTCTGCAAGTACAGAAAGCTGCCTCACATAGGAGAGAAGAAAGTTAGCCGTAGAGCATGATGGGAATGAAACACTGCTGGTCATAAGCAACGTTGTCCGAAAGTGCTGTTTCTCGACCATGATCAATTCCAGACATTTCAACCTCAAAAATCAAAATTCCAGACATCTCCAGACTTCAAAAACGCCACATCAAAATTCAACCAATTTTTAAGGATTTTAAGCACCTGCGGGAACACAGGGTTTGTGTCTGTGTAAGAAAGATTGTCTGAAAGTAGGTCAGACAGTGAGAGAGAGAGAATGACTGGAGACAGGGAGAGAGAGGAGAGACAGATGTAGCAGTATTTAAAAATGCAATTCTACGATGACTAGATAGAAGAGACATTAAGGTAGAATGTTAAGGGAAAATAAAGAAAGCTACTCACATAGAATAATTTCCTAATCATCACACTGCATTTATTGAGAACAGAGCAGGTTTTTGGTTTTGTGTGTCTTTTGCAGTCATGTTAAAACAACATCTGAGTCAGTAATTCAGATTTAAATGATGACAGTCTCAGCACCACAAAGTAAAAACAAACTGATAAAATAGTGATGAAGGACCAAGTCCTCAGCTTTGACTTCATTATACTTGCTGTGTATCTTGCAGTAGTTGAGAAGTGCATGTCATGAATTTCCAATATGTGCCCAGACTTTCTCCGTCTTTCTCTCTCTCTCTGGTAGTGGTTTAGGGTAGTGAACCAACTCAGTACCACAGCTCCCCCATGTGGTCACATATGGGTATTATACTATGGATTCTAGTTTTCACCACACATTTGGGAACTCTTACTCTGCCTTCTCTATCTCTTACTAGACTTAAACTCTCTCTGATGTTTCACTTAAGCATCACAGTTCATGTCTTCTATTTCTCCTGTGCATACTCTACCCTAATACACGTACAGACCATAAAGTTTTGCTCTGGTTGTTCAAGTGGTTGGATGCACTCTTTTCTCACAAACAGTGTGGAGCTGCCCTGATCTACACCTGTTTCTAAAAAAATTCAATTTCTTATATTCGAAATTGAATAATTAATTTAATTCAATTCAATTCAATTTTATTTCTATAGCGCCAAATCACAATACAAATCATCTCAAGGCACTTTACAAAAACAAAAAACCCAACAAATCCCTTATGAGCAAGCACTTGGCGACAGTGGAGAGGAAAAACTCCCTTTAACGGAAGAAAAAACCTCTAGCAGAACCGGGCTCATTTTGGGCTCCCTGAGTGGGAGCTGGTTCCGCAGGAGAGGAGCTTGATAGCTAAAGGCTCTGCCTCCCATTCTGCTTTTGGAAACTCTGGGAACCACAAGTAGACCTGCACTCTGAGAGCGAAGTGGTCTATTGGGATAATATGGTACTACGAGATCTCTAAGGTATGAAGGAGCTTGATCATGAAGGGATTTGTATGTGAGAAGAAGTATTTTAAATTCTATTCTGTATTTTACAGGAAGCCAATGAAGAGAAGCTAATATAGGAGAAATATGATCTCTCTTGCTAATTCCTGTCAGGACTCTGGCTGCAGCATTCTGGATTAACTGGAGGATTTTTATGGAGATCCTGGGACATCCAGATAGTAATGAGTTACAGTAATCTAGTCTTGAGGTAACAAATGCATGGACTAGTTTTTTTGCATCATTTTGAGACAGGATGTTCTTAATTTATTATATCTTTTCATGTGACAACACTGAAGAAATGGCACTTTGCTACAATGTAAAGTAGTGAGTGTACAGCTTGTATAACAGTATAAATTTGCTGTCCCCTCAAAATAACTCAACACACAGCCATTAATGTCTAAACCGCTGGCAACAAAAGTGAGTACACCCCTAAGTGAAAATGTCCAAATTGGGCCCAAAGTGTCAATGTTTTGTGTGACCACCATTATTTTCCAGCACTGCCATAACCCTCTTGGGCATGGAGTTCACCAGAGCTTCAGTGGATTGCCAGTGGAATCCTCTTCCACTCCTCCATGATGATATCACACAGCTGGTGGATGTTAGAGACCTTGCACTCCTCCACCTTCCGTTTGAGGATGCCCCACAGATGCTCAATAGGGTTTAGGTCTGGAGACATGCTTGGCCAGTCCATCACCTTTACCCTCAGCTTCTTTAGCAAGGCAGTGGTCATCTTGGAGGTGTGTTTGGGGTCGTTATCATGCTGGAATACTACCCTGTGGCCCAGTCTCCGAAGCAGTCATGCTTCAGTATGTCACAGTATATGTTGGCATTCATGGTTCCCTCAATGAACTGTAGCTCCCCAGTGCCGACAGCACTCATGCAGCCCCAGACCATGACACTCCCAGAACAATGCTTGACTGTAGGCAAGACACACATAAGGACTCCTCACCTGGTTGCCGCCAGACACGCTTGACACCATCTGAACCAAATAAGTTTATCTTGGTCTCATCAAACCACAGGACACGGTTCTAGTAATCCATGTCCCTTAGTCTGCTTGTCTTCAGCAAACTGTTTGCCGGCTTTCTCGTGCATCATCATTACTTACTGGTGGCTTACTTCTCGGATGACAGCGATGCAGACCAATTTGATGCAGTGTGCGGCGTATGGTCTGAGCACTGACAGGCTGACCCCCCACCCCTTAAACCTCTGCAGCAATGCTGGGAGCACCCATACGTCTATTTCCCAAAGACAACCTCTGGATATTGCACTGAGCACGTGCACTCAACTTCTTTGTTCGACCATGGCGAGGCCTGTTCTGAGTGGAACCTGTCCTGTTAAACCACTGTAAGAAGTCATTATATTTGGGCCTAAAAATCTCAGAAATAACTTTTCTAAAATTATAGCTACTCTAGATGGCATAGCCCTGGCCTCCAGCACTACTGTAAAAAACCTTGGAGTTATTTTTGACCAGGACATGTCCTTTAACTCACACATAAAACAAATTTCTAGAACTGCATTCTTTCACCTGCGCAACATTTCCAAAATTAGGAACATCCTGTCTCAAAATGATGCAGAAAAACTAGTCCATGCATTTGTTTCCTCAAGGCTAGATTACTGTAACTCATTACTATCTGGATGTCCTAATATCTTAATAAAAAGCCTCCAATTAATCCAGAATGCCGCAGCCAGAGTCCTGACAGGAACTAGCAAGAGAGATCATATTTCTCCTATATTGGCTTCTCTTCATTGGCTCCCTGTAAAATATAGAATAGAATTTAAAATCCTTCTTCTCACATACAAATCCCTTCATAATCAAGCTCCTTCATACCTTAAAGACCTCATAGTACCATATTATCCCAATAGACCACTTCGCTCTCAGAGTGCAGGCCTACTTGTGGTTCCCAGAGTTCTCAAAAGCAGAATGGGAGGCAGAGCCTTTAGCTATCAAGCTCCTCTCCTGTGGAACCAGCTCTCAGCCTGGGTTCAGGAGGCAGACACTCTCTGTACTTTTAAGGCTAGACTTAAAACCTTCCTCTTTGACAAAGCATATAGTTAGGGCTGGCTTCAGGCAACCCTGAACCATCCCTTAGTTAGTTATGCTGCTATAGGCCTAGACTGCCCGAGGACCATCGGTGCACTGAGCTCCCCTACCCTACCCCCCCCCCCTCCCTTCTCTCCCACCTCATGTATATACCACCATTGAATGTTACTAACCTTGTGCTCTCTCTCTCCCCTAGTTTGTGCTCTCTCCCTCCCTCTCTCTCTCTCTCTCTCTGTACCTTCTGCAGGTGTCCCTGGTCCTGGAGCTGTTTATCGCTGATGTGCAGTTACTGGCCCCACCAACTTGCAGTGTCTATTTGTTGTTTATTTTTGCTGTTCTTTTCTCTCTGCTCTATCCACTCACCCCAACCGGTCGAGGCAGATGGCCGCCCAAACTGAGCCCGGTTCTGCTGGAGGTTTTTTTCTTCCGTTAAAGGGAGTTTTTTCCTCTCCACTGTCGCCAAGTGCTTGCTCATAAGGGAATTGTTGGGTTTTTAGTTTTAGTTTTTGTAAAGTGCCTTGAGATGATTTGTATTGTGATTTGGCGCTATACAAATAAAATTGAATTGAATTGAATTGAATTATGGTCTTCGCCACCGTGCTGCAGCTCAGTTTCTGGGTCTTGGCAATCTTCTTATAGCCTAGGGCATCTCTATGTAGAGCAACAATTCTTTTTTTCAGATCCTCTGAGAGTTCTTTGCCATGAGGTGCCATGTTGAACTTCCAGTGACCAGTATGAGAGACTGAGAGCAATAACACCAAATTTAACACACCTGCTCCCCATTCACACCTGAGACCTTGTAACACTAACGAGTCACATGGCACCGGGGAGGGAAAATGGCCCAATTTGTACTCACTTTTGTTGCCAGCAGTTTAGACATTAATGGCTGTGTGTTATTTTGAGGGGACAGCAAATTTACACTGTTATACAACTGTTATACAACTCACTGTTATACAACTCAACACTCACTACTTTACATTGTAGCAAAGTGTCATTTCTTCAGTGTTGTCACATGAAAAGATATAATAAATTGTTTACAAAAATGTGAGGGGTGTACTCATTTCTGTGAGATGCTGTATTTCTGAGGTTTTCAGGCCCAAATACAACAACCTCTGTTTTCTCTGAATTTAAAAGTTACTGGTCATCCAGGCCTTTATGTCAGTTAGACACGCTTGAAGTCTGGTTAACTGGTTTGTGTTAACAGGTTTAATAGATAGATACAGCTGAGTGTCATCTGCATAGCAGTAGTAAGTAATAGAGTGCTTCCTAATAACATTGCCTAAAGGAAGCATGTACAGGGTGAACAGAATCAGTCCTAGCACGGAGCCTTGTGGAACTCCATAACTAACTTTTGTTCGTGTGGAAGGTTCATCATGGACATGAACAAACTGGAATCTGTCCGATAAATAGGATTGGAACCACTTTAACGCTGTTCCTCTGATACCAATCACATGCTCCAGTCTCTGTAATAAGATGTTGTGGTCAATAGTGTCGAATGCTGCACTAAGGTCTAGGAGGACAAGTATTGAAACAAGTCCATTATCTGAGGCTAAGAGAAGATCGTTGGTAACTTTCAACAGTGCTGTTTCTGTACTATGATGTGCTCTAAATCCTGATTGAAAATCTTCAAATAGTTCATTCCTGTGTAAGTGGTCTGATAGCTGCTTAGCAACAGCTTTTTCTAGGATTTTAGAAATAAATGGCAGGTTGGATATTGGTCTATAATTAGCCAAGACTCCTGGATCAAGACTAGGCTTTTTGAGTAAAGGTTTGATTACTGCAGTCTTAAAGGTCTGTGGTACGTAGCCTGATACTAGAGATAAATTTACTAAGTCGAATAAAGATGAGTTAATTATGGCAGGGTGTCGTTAAGCAGTCTAGACGAGATGGGGTCTAAGAGACACATTGATGATTTAGATGAAGCAACTACTGATGTGAATTCAGAGAGATCTATGGGAGAGAAGCAATCTAAACATAACTGAGGTCTTACAGATGATTCAAGCGCTACTATAGTAGAAGATTCATTTATTGCAGGTATAGGAAGCATCTGCAGAATTTTATCTCTAATAGTTGTAATTTTATTTGTAAAGAAAGTCATCACTGCTGAGAGCTAAGGGAACACTGGTCTCAACAGAGCTGTGACTTTTTGTCAGGCCGGCTACAGTGCTGAAAAGAAACCTGGGATTGTTTTTATTTTCCTCTATTAGTGATGAATAGTATGCAGTTTTGGCATTACGGAGAGCTTTTTTTATATGTTAATAGACTGTTTTTCCAGGCTAGATAAAATTCCTCTAAATTTGTGGAACGCCACTTCCTTTCCAGCCTTTGTGATGCCTGCTTTAAGGTATGAATATGTAAATTATACCATGGGGCTAATCTCCTCTGATTCACTAACTTCTTTTCCAGAGGGGTGTCGTGGAAACAACCACAAGTGTGATGAATCATCTCAGGTTTAATCATGGGCGCCCGGAGAGAAGTCTTTGCAGAATCCTCTGACTTTGTGGATCAGGATCAGGTTTATATATCTTTGTCAAAAGGGGTGGACTCATATTGGAAAAGACAGGTGTTCAGGTGTCCTCTTATCTTCAGGCCTCTACCAGCACTAAACAAATTGTTGGCAGTTATTTACAAGCCTTTAAAACCCTGAAACACTAAACCAATAAAACACTAAAAACCACACCGTAAAACCCCCACAGGGGCAACGGTATCAAGCGTTTCACGCAGTGAGGCTACAGCACTGTCAACAACATGATCAATTTGATAGGGAGTGGGATTGAAGCAGCTGCCCTCCACTATGTTTATACTTGGCATAGATGTAAATAAAGATGGAATCATTTTCTTAAATTTATTAACAGCATTGTCACAATCTGCTGTAGTGGAATTTTCTTCCAAATGCTGCATCCATTATCTTAAATTCAAAAGTTATTAAAGAATGATCTGACAAAATAGGATTTGGGGGAAAAACTATTAAATGTTCAATTTCAACGCCACAGGTCAGAACAAGATCAAGGATGTGACTGAAACAGTGTGTGGGCTTGTTAACATTTTAGTGAAGCCAAATGAATCTAATATAGAATTAAATGCAGTGCTGAGACTATTATTTTCATGTTAAAACCTCCCACTATAATGACTTTATCTGAACTAAGCACTAAATCAGACAGGAAGTCTGGAAATTCAGTGAAAGTGAAAGTGACTTAACTGGCCAAGTATGGTGACCCATACTCAGAATTTGTGCTCTGCACACACCTGGGGCAGTGGGCAGCCAATGCTGCGGCACCCAGGGAGCAGTTGGGGGTCCGATGCATTCCTCAAGGGTCTCACCTCAGTCGTGTTATTGAAGTTGGACAATTTCCTGCTGGACTTGAGACTCAAACCTGCAATTTTTAGGTTACAAGTCCAACTCCCTATCAATTAGGCCACGACTGCCCCACATTCCCCCCTTTTGACACAAAGTGTCAACACATTTATCATAAGACATTATCAATCAGAGGAAATAAAATGTTACATTATTAGTCATGGTATTTCCATATCTAGATCACTGTCATCATACAGTGGGTACGGAAAGTATTCAGACCCCTTTAAATTTTTCACTCTTTGTGTCATTGCAGCCATTTGCCAAAATCAAAAAAGTTCATTTTATTTCTCATTAATGTACACTCAGCACCCCATCTTGACAGAAAAAAACAGAAATGTAGAAATTTTTGCAAATTTATTACAAAGGGACAGGTGGATGGTACACAATGACAAGTAGAACTGGTGTTTGTGTTTTCCAGTTTGGATGTGAGAGACCAAGAGTGAGGCTCTCAAATGAGTTATAATTGTTCTGAGGATGAAAGTTTAATAAGTTTGAGTGGAAGATTGCAGCTACTCCTCCACCTCAGTCTGTGCTTCGAGGAACATGACAATTCTTATGACTGAGGGGGGTTGATTCATTCAGACTGACATATTCATCCTGCTGTAGCCAGGTTTCAGTAAGACAGAGTAAGTTAATTTGGTGATCAGTTATCAAATCATTTACTAATAGAGACAAAGCGTATAGTTTATAGACAAAGCGTATGGCTTCAGGTAACCCTGAACCATCCCTTAGTTATGCTGCTATAGGCCTAGACTGCCCGAGGACCATCGGTGCACTGAGCTCCCCTACCCCTCCCTTCCCTTCTCTTCCTCTCCTCCTCCCTCACATGTATATTCCATCATTGAATGTCACTAACCTTGTGCTCTCCCTCCCTCTCTGTTCTCTCTCTGTACCTTCTGCAGGTGTCCCGGGTCCTGGAGCTGTATATTGCTGATGTGCAGTTACTGGCCCCAACAACCTGCAGTGTCTATTTGTTGTTTATTGTTGCTGTTCTTTTCTCTCTGCTCTATCCACTCACCCCAACCGGTTGAGGCAGATGGCCGCCCAAACTGAGCCCAGTTCTGCTGGAGGTTTTTTCTTCCGTTAAAGGGAGTTTTTCCTCTCCACTGTCGCCAAATACTTGCTATTTGTTGGGGTTTTAGTTTTTGTAAAGTGCCTTGAGATGATTTGTATTGTGATTTGGCGCTATACAAATAAAATTGAATTGAATTTAGATGAAAGAGACCTAATATTTAATAATGCACATCTGACTGTTCTGTTTTTCTGTTCAATAAGAGGAGTGGTCTTAGTTTTTAAGAATAACTCCTCTTCTGTTAACATCTGATTTATCTGATTTATGTGGTTTGAGGGGGGTGACGTCTCTAAGGAAAATGCAGAGAGGCATTTTAGACTGAGTCTCTGCGTCCCGGTCCCCACTCTGGATTGTCAAACTTTAGGTTGGCTAATAAACTCGGCCAAATTTCTAGAGATGAGAGCTGCACCATTCAAAGTGGGATGGATGCCGTGCCTCGCTACCAGACAGGGTTTTCCCCAGAAAGTGGCCCAATTGTCTATGAAGTTTACATCATTTGCTGGACACCACCTAGACAGCCAGCGACGGAACGACGACATGCGGCTAAACATGTGGTCAGATTGGGGAGGGGTCCAGAGAGATTACGCCCGACATTAATTTGGCAAAGTTACTGTCACAGTTCGGCCAGGCTCCCTCCTCTGACAATCACTACAATCTGCCTCACCTGAGTCCTTACCACGATCACCTGCACCTCATTACCACTGCCACAGATAAAAGCACTCTCCTCACTCCCCTTCAGGGTCCGATCTCGTAAACACGACGTGGACCTTACTCCCGCACGCTAAAGCGAGGATCACGATTCTCCTTTTTGAGTTTCCTGTGTTTTCCTGTGTTTTTGTTGTATCACGATTTAATAAAACACTTGGGTGACTTCACTTACCTCTGTGTCTACCAGTAACTATTACAGAAGATCGGACCGACTACCGAACCACAGAATGAGTACTCCTGATCCCGTTCTCGAGGTGGTGGACACCACAGAGGAGGACCGACTGATTTCCCGGACACTACAGATCCTGTCACGCCTCGTTCAGAATGCCCTGTGCTACCGGGATATCTTTGAAGTCTGTGCAGTGATGACCCTGATCTTCTCGGATCCACCCAACTACATAACTAAGTAGGGGGCAGACCAGATCCTCTCCCGCCTGGCCACTATCCGGTCGGTCTTGGAGCAGTGCCTGGATCTGTTCACTCCCATCCACGAAGCCTGGGAAATATGTGACTCCTTTTCCCTGTTTCAGCAGCCGGCTTCCCAGTCACCTACTTCCCAGTCAGACTCGCAGTACCCTTCGCCACAGCCGTCTTCTCCACAGCCTTCTTTGCCTCAGTCTTCCTCGCCACGGCCTTCCTCGCTGCAGCCGTCTTCGCCACAGCCGTCCTCACCACAGCAGCAGCAGACACCGCAGCTGCAGCCTCCAGAGCGGACCCAGTGTCCGGAGCCTCCCGAGCGGACTCAGCAGCAGCCAGAGCTTCCCGAGCCGCAGCAGCAGCCAGAGCTTCCCGAGCCGCAGCAGGAGCCAGAGCTTCCCGAGTCGCAGCAGCAGCCAGAGCTTCCCGAGCAGACCCAACCTCCGGAGTTTCCCGAGCGGACCCAGCAGCAGACGCCGCCGCCGGAGTTTCCAGAGTTTCCAGAGCCACCACCGCCGCAGCAGCAGCCGCTACCACAGTCCCCAGAGCCGCCGCCGCTGCCCACGGTCTCCACAGTCTCCACTGCAACGGGGCCATCCACCCAAGCGGTCCTGGTCTCTCACATGCTTCAGGGGTCGTCCACCCCAACGGTCCCAGACCTTGGACCGCCACGATGCCTGTATCGGCCCTCAGGAGTGGGCAGTGGAGAGGGGGTTCGGCCCTCAGGAGTGGGCCGTGGAGAGAGGAGTACTGTCACAATTCGGCTCCCGGACAATCACTACAATCCGACGTACCAGAGTCCTTACCACGATCACCTGCACCTCATTACCACTGCCACAGATAAAAGCACTCTCCTCACTCCCTTCGGGGTCCGATCTCGTAAACACGACATGGACCTTACTCCTGCACGCTAAAGCGAGGATCACGATTCTCCTTTTCGAGTTTCCAGTGTTTTCCTTTCATGCCAGTTTGTGTATCACGATTTAATAAAACACTTGGGTGACTTCACTTACTTCTGTGTCTGCCAGAAACTATTACAGTTACATACCGACTCAACATTAATTTTAGTGACTTCCAATTGGCATAATCGGGTGTCGTTGCTGCCGACGTGAATAACGTTTTTTTCCATATTTACGATTAGCCTTAGCCAGCAGCTTCATATTTGACTCGATGTTTCCCGCTCTGGCCCCAGGAATACATTTGACTATGGTCGCTGGTGTCTCTAGCTTCATGTTTATGACTATGGAATCGCCAATTATCGGAGTCAGTTCCTCAGCGGGTGTGTCGCTGAGTGGGAAAAATCTATTAGAAACGTGAACAGGCAGGTGATGAGCCGTGGGCTTCTGCTTAGGAGTATGTTTCCGTCGGACCGTCACCCAGGCTAATTCTCCGGGCTGCTCTGGAGCTGCCCTTGTACCGCTAACAGACCCTGAGCTTGGTGGCTCCACACCTGCTAACGGGGCTAGGCTAGCTGGCTTTTGTTCAAAGGTGCGGAGCCGTGGTTCTAAATCCATGATCCTCGCCTCCAAAGCTAGCAGAACCTTGCACTTATTACAGGTATCATTATCACTAAAGGAGGCAGAGGAATAACTGAACATGTGGCACACCGAGCAGGAAAGAGAGAGAGAGGGAGAAGCCATGTTACTAGCTAGCTAAGCTAACTGGTAGGCTAACGAACGCTAAGTCAGGGAATAGCAATAAATACCGGTCAAAATAGAAAGGTACTTGACTAGTATGGTTAATGTAGCGGTTAATGAATTGTTTAGATAATTTAGTTAGTTTTGAGTGTTTGAGTAAAGCTAGTCTGTTGCTAATCTGTAGACAAACTAGCTACACAGCACCAATTCTAGAATGGCGTCTGTTAGGTGGCAGCCTGTTACAGCAGCTCCTCTGTTTGTTTTTTGTAAGTTTTTTACTGAATTATCATCTGTTAATCCAAGTCAAATCAAGATCTATGCTTTCTCTCTGATAACGGATGAAAGTGGATGAGTTGGGTTTTTCGAATTCCTGTGGAAAGACATATGGAGATTATGGAAGCTACATCAGAAAATATACGTTTCTGTGGCAACGGCATCTATACAAGGGAGCAAATGTTAGCTCTCAAGGGAACAAGTCTGCTTCTTGGTATAAAACCTGAAATCCCCCAAGACCTGAGGAGGAATTAGGAGGAGGGGCTGCAGAGCAGGAGTGAAGCATCAAGAAAAACGTAGGAGATTTAAACCATTTCTCCCAAAAAATATTATGGGGAATGTGAGGTCACTATGCAACAAAGTAGATGAACTTACAGCTTTAGCTAGCAGCCAGCGAGAGTACAGAGAGTGTAGCTTGCTTTGCTTCACTGAGACCTGGCTGAATAAAAATATACCGGACAGCTCACTTGAACTGCCTGGGTTCTCACTAGTGCGAGCGGACAGAGGCTAACAGAGCGGCAAGAAAAGAGGAGGTGGTCTCGCAGTTTTTGTTAACTCTAAATGGTGCAACCCTGGACATGTAACAGTGAAAGACTGTATCTGTACTCCAGACATTGAGTTGTTGGTGGTTGGACTGAGGCCATACTACCTGCCCGTGAGTTTTCACACGCCATTGTTGTGACTGTTTACATTCCTCCATCATCTGCAGCACAGAGTGCATGTGACATCATCCACACAGTTGTCGCTGGTCTCCAAACAAAACACCCCAGTGCCCTTATACTAATTAATGGGGATTTTAACCATGTCAGTATTTCGGGAACTCTGACCAACTTCAAACAGTATGTGGACTGTGCAACACGAGAAAATAAGATTCTTGATATCCTTTATGCCAATGTGAAGGAGGCATACAGCTCTTCAGCCCTTCCCCCACTTGGTGGATCAGACCACAACTTAATATATTTAGTACCAACATACAAGCCTGTAGTAAGACAGCAGTCTGCTACCAAGAGGTATGTGAAAGTTTGGTCAAAGGATGCTGAGGAGGCCCTGCAGGAGTGCTTCAGGGTTACAAACTGGGACCTTTTCATGGACGCTCATGGTGAGGACATCGAAGGCATCTCTCACTGCATCACAGATTACATCCACTTCTGTGAGGACAACATTGTTCCATTCAAAAAAGTTTGTTGTTTCCCCAATAATAAGCCATGGATAAATAAGGACATTAAAGGCCTCCTCAACAAGAAGAAGAGGGCGGTCATGGCAAGAGACAAGGAGGAACTCCGAGCCGCACAGAAGGAACTCAAGAGGAAGCTGAGGGAGGCAAAGCAGCTCTATAGAGACAGAGTAGAGCACAAGTTGAGACAGAACAATATCAAAGAGGTGTGGAATGGGATGAAAATAATGACTGGTTATAAGAAGTCGCACACTGCTGTGGAAGGAGACTCAAAGTTTGCTAATGAACTTAACCTGTTCTTTAATAGATTTGACACCACCTCTGCTTCTTACTCTGATCCATTGTCCTCACACACCATCCCTCCTCCCTACACCACCTTAGCTGATGCCTTGGGGTCTCTTCACATCACCCCACCCAACATCTCTGCCAATGCTGCCTCCCCATTGCCCACTGATACCCTCTCCTCTATCAGCAGCCATACAACATTGAAGTATACCTCACCTCCAATAACTCCTCCCCTGTCCTCATCATCTGACTCCTCATCAACACAATACACAGGCCCAGCCTTTGCCACAGAACAGGTGAGGAAGGAACTAGCTAAACTAAAGGCCAACAAAGCAAAAGGACCAGATGAGATCAGTCCCAGTACTTAAGGTGTGTGCTGGACAGCTAGCAGAGGAACTCTTCAACCTCTCTCTGAGGCTCAAAAAGGTGCCTAAATTATGGAAAACCTCCTGTATTGTCCCATTACCAAAAAGAACCCGTCCCAGTACCCTTAGTGACTTCAGACCAGTAGCGCTAACATCACATGTCATGAAAGTGTTTGAGAGACTGGTCCTGCAACACCTGAGGTCCCAAGTGTCTGAATTTCTGGACCCCCTGCAGTTTGCATATCAAGAACACATCGGAGTGGAAGATGCCATCATCTTCTTAATGCACAGAGCATACTCCCATCTGGAGAGGCAGGGCAACACTGTGAGAGTCATGTTTTTTGACTTTTCAAGTGCTTTCAACACTATTCAGCCCCACCTGGTAAGTGCAAAGATGCAGGATATGGAAGTTGCCGCAGATATGGTGGAGTGGATCAAAGACTACCTCACTGGGCGGCCACAGTTTGTTCGCTTAGATGGCTGGATATCTGATGTGGTGATGAGCAGCACCTCAAGGAACTGTACTAGCACCATTCCTGTTTACACTCTACACCTCAGACTTCCACTACAACTCAGGAACCTGTCACCTCCAAAAGTTCTCTGATGACTCTTCAATCATTGGATGCATCAACAATAATAACGAGGAGGAATACAGACACTTGATAAAAAGCTTTGTTGATTGGTGTAACAACAACTGTCTAAAGCTCAACATCAAGAAAACCAGAGAACTGGTGGTGGACTTTAGGAGGAACAGGAAGACCCCAGTCCCTGTCTCCATCCTTGGAGACGAAGTAGAGATTGTGGACTCCTACAAATACCTTGGAGTCCACATTAACAACAAACTGGACTGGTCAAACAATACAGATGCACTCTTCAAGAAAGGACAGAGCAGACTGTTCTTCCTCAGGAGACTCTGTTCTTTTGGTGTGTGCAACAAGCTACTGAAGATGTTCTATCAGTCTGTAGTAGCGAGTGCACTGTTCTTTGCAGTTGTGTGCTGGGGAGGTGGCATCAAGGCTGGTGAGGCCAACAGACTAAATAAGTTAATCAGGAAGGCAAAATCTGTTGTTGGACTGGAACTGGACAGTCTGGAGGCTGTGGCAGAGAGGAGGATGGTGGACAAAATAAACTCCATATTGGACAATCCTGCCCACCCACTTCATGAGGAACTGTGGCGAATGGGAAGTTCATTCAGCCACAGACTAATTCCCCCTAAAGCCAAGACTGAAAGATTCAGGAAGTCTTTTGAGTCCACGGCCATAAGACTCTATAATTCCTCAATATAAACATAAACGCACACATACACACACATGCATGTACGCACACACACACACACACGCAAACCCCCCCCCCAAATAAATAGTTAATTACTTTATTAATTACTTTATGAATTACTTTTAATCAATATAATTTAAATAATCTCAAATTTAATAACTGCTGTAACAGCTGAATTTCCCCTTGGGGATTAATAAAGTTGTCACGGAGTGTGGGAGGTGTGGTGTGAAGGAGGAGAGGTGAGGTCCCAAATGCAGGACTGAGGCGTTTATTCCCTCCTGGGGAACTCCCGGGGCACAAAACACAAAACTCAGACCAACCGGATAGCACGGTAAAAACTCGAAAGGACCGAGTGAGACGGTCACAACAAAAACACACTAATAGCGAACACCAACTAAATGCAACTATAATGCTTCTCCGACTATAACAAGTGCTTCGGCAGGGGGACAAAGGAAGAAGGGAGCTATAAGTAGGGGAAAACACAACAGGAAATCAAACCCAGGTGAAACTAATAAACACGGATAACTAACAAAGCTGCCAGGGACCAGAACACAGGGAAAAGGTAGTCTTAACAAAATAAGAGTCCTCTGGCAGGAAGTTCCACGGGGACTCATGACAAAAGTACTTCTTCTTCAAACGCTTGCAATACTTCCTATTGATTCACTTACCCGGAAAAAGGTTTCTTCATAAGTATAGAAAGCCCAACATTCATTAATTAAATGATATTAAATATTTCTGTCCTTAATTGTCCAATAAAGGTTGCCTTGTACAGTTTTAAAGGGTTTTGTAGTGCACAACACATACATATATACAATACATACTGTATCCTCAATGTAGACCAGTCAGAGAAAGGGGATTGTTGGCACCATGCTTTTAAAGAAACCCCCACAAATTTAAAAACGTGTACCTTACGTTAACATTTAATCACTATGTGTAGTTGGAAAGAGGTCCCCAACATTTATGGGCTTTTTGGCAAAAATGAATTATTGCAGTTTTAGAAACTGCTTGGACTTGCACTGATGGATGAACAGTTCTTGTGCTTGCAGTGTTGCCAACTCGTCGGTAAGGAAGTAGCTATTGGCTGTCCTCAAAGTCGCTAGAAGTCACCAAGTGACGTCATTGCGTAATTTGCATAAGATTCATGGCACTTGCATGTAATTGTGATGGACGCTTTTGCCAACTTCAGAAATGGAAAGTAAGAGACAATTGTGATACTTTATAAGAAATAAGGGACAGAATAAGGGACACTCAAAATATTTGTACTGTGCTATATAATGTAAGATGACGGCCTGCAGTTAATAATTTCTCAGAAATAATTACATTTGTCTTGCTTAATCTATTTATCTACATACTCAAAAGAATTCTGATGTCATAAAAAAATGTCATCAGCCTGAGTAAATTGTACCATTATAGAATTGTGACTGCATAAGGAAGGTAGTAATTAGGAGGTGAAAATACTGTTAAATTTCATACATGGGCCTACAAAAGGCATGAAGTTCATCAGAGAAATCATAATCATGAAGAAACTATAACAACTGAACGTCTATGAAACGTCAGTCAATAAAGCATTTTAAACAATGGCACTTAGCCATTTCTTAACTACATTTTATTTGAACCATGGATGAATGAAAATGCATATTTATCAATTAATAAAAGTGTGGGCTGCTCCTGGATTTGTAACTACTTCAATAATGAGGCGCATGCGCGATTCATTTGCAGTCGGGACGCGGAGGCGTGAACATCTCCTGCTGTGACTGCAGCTGGGAGGGACTGCTGCGAGAGGACTGGGCCGCCTGTGAGTGCTTTGGGACAGGGTAGGGGCCAGAGGCTGCAGCTGACGCGGCAAGTTGAGAAGTGTAAGAACGGTGCAGTACAGACACAGCAGTCTCCAAAAGTCTCCAGCAACACCAGAAAAAGTCGCCGGAATTGTCGCTAGTCGCTTTTTAAAAAATGTGTCACTAGAGGGGTCTGAATACTCGCTAAATATAGCGACAAAATCGCTACGTTGGCAACACTGCGTGCTTGTGCACGTTATTTGTGGAGCTCTATATGAGATTTTAGTCTTGCAGACTCTACATTCTGCCTTATTTCGCTAAATGTAATTGAAATGTGTCCAGATTTTGCTGCGTTTTCATTTTCTCAACTTTATTTTACCTTTCCAGTTCGTTTGCATTGTGGTCCCTGCTCTCTTTCTCTCTCGTCTCCGTGTGCTGTGTATAACTCCGTCCCTCCCCCCTCTGCTCAGGGCAGACAGAGACACCACACATATTGACCAATCAAATGCGGCTTGAAGACAAAAGAGAAGAGAGAGAGAGAGAGAGAGAGAGAGAGAGAGAGAGAGAGAGAGAGAGAGAAACAAAGCGGCTCTCAAACAGGAGCCGGCTCCCGTCGTTCACGTCAAAGAGCCGGCTCTCAGAGCCGTTTCGTTCACGACCGACACATCACTATCAGGCATAACAGATATAAAATCAAAAGCTTTTAATAAACACTGATGTCCCTCATATTTGCACCAGTCATTTATAACACTTTATTATGCTCACCACTCAAATTTGTTTAAACGATTTTCAATTGTTTTTCCTTGTTAAATTTCAGAAGCAGTAGGGGAGCAAAACAGTTTAGCCTTGGTTCTTGAATGTCAAGGTGCTCAAAAGCCCCACAGGAACGCTCTCATTAAAGATCATTCATCCCAAGTATCCTCATGTGGTTATTTCACTAATGGACCAAACATATTGATCACATTGAAGCATATTGCATATTCATATAAAGCTGTAAATGTATGGGTCAGGGGGTGTAGCATTGAGATGACCATAGAAGGTCACTTCAAGCCCCCACTGTGGTCCAAAGAGGGCTCTTTTAATGTGATTGTCTAATTATATTACGCACAACACATGAATCAAAACACAATACCGCTATTTTAATACTAACACTGAATCAGATGTGTAAAGTGAAAGGGGATGTGTGTAGTGACGATAGTTAGTAAAAAAAATTAAAAACTGATGAATATGCATTTAGCAGCTCAGTAAGATATCTTTCTAATGGGTTGGTGAGAACCAGAAGCAGACCTTAACGGAGAGTGGACTTTAATCTGGTGGCCAGAAACATGACTCGTAATTAATGCTAATGTTGCTCTGTATGGCCTAGATGTGTAAATAGACAACAATTTGCAAATGCATTATCCATTTCAACTTTATAAGGTTATATGTTGTTTCATTGTCCTCAAGCAAAGTGGACTTGGTGCTTTATTTTTTCACAATGCAACTTTAATCTTTCATTTATCGAAACCACATAGGTCAGTGGTACTGTAATTATCATAATCACTAATGTTTAATCTATTTAAGTAGGTAATAGGCAATTTAAATAAAACTAGTGACATTTTTTTTTTCATTATAATCTTTACTACACAAAACAGTATAGGGGAAACTATTACAGCCCTGTAACAGGCAAAAAAAAACAAAAACAGAAAAACATGTTCCAACATGTTGACTTTATCACAGTGAGGAGGCTGCTACATGTAAGCCAAAAATTTTTCATATCACAGATCAATTTCAGTTTTCCTGCTTTGTAGAATTTAGGCAAAGCCCCAGTATTTTTTACTTCACGTTGCATCACGAATCCATTATCACCTACTGACCAGACTGCATGGCTGAAGGCAGATACAGTCAATCACTACATTTTAACAGCATGTTTGTACATCTGACACAACCTGAAACACATATTACTGAGACCAGACTGAGCTAATGGAGGAAGATTGACCTTTATTTATTGAAACTGCTTGCATACAAAATATATTGCACTATAACCAGACATGTCAACCCAAACGTCTTAAATGCCAGTATTATTTACAAAGGGAAACCAAAATGCCCAAAAGTGCACACAAGGTTTTACAGTTTTTTGACTACCCTGGTTTAAGTATTTACAGGTTCTCTGTGTGTCTTCACTTTCTGGGACTCTACTGCTGAACAGTCCTGCTAGTAGGTGGTGATGTTGTAGACATTCTTAAATAAATGGCTGCTAAAATCAACTGTGGACTGTCAAACAAGGACATTTCTGGGTCATCTGTTCTCAAGTCGGTGCCACATGACTCATGCTGCAATTCCAACATGATTAAATGCCAAGTGAGGGGTGGGATGCAAAATAGTCAAATGGGGTAGTATCATAGTTGAGAGCACTGAAAGTTTCTGATTCTTGTGCTTTCTCCATTATCCTTGTATGTTTGACACAAAGCATTTGTTTTATCTCAGGTAGAATCTTTTGTAGGACATCAAGGAAAACTCCTGATTTGTGTTATACTTCAGTCACCTGGACCCATTTGCAAGACAACACAATAGAATATTATAGCTTTAAGAGTAAGAATTGGTAATTCAATCTAATGCTTTGTTTTTGGAGACCATCCCATTGGGCTCAGAAAGAGTAAAGGTTATTTATGCCAAATACTTTGATCATTCAAACAATGGACCTTTCAAGACGATCACAACAGTTGAATATCAAGAAAAGCCACATTTTTCAACTATCATTAACTTTGACAGTTGACAAACTTTTCATTATAGGAACAGCTGGCGCATTTAATTTCTGTAAAACAGGCAGCCTCAATTAAAATTAATTTCACTCTCAATTACTTGGAGTGGCTGAAAAAAGGACACATTTTGGAGCAAATTTAATGAGTAGCCTTAAACAGCAGCACCCCTTAAGAAGTAATGTAGCAGAACATACTGTACCATTCACCAATCTTTAATTTAAAAAGTTTAATTATTAATTGACAGTGTTTTGCTATTTCAAAGCAGTATTACTTGTTCAAAATCCATCTTTCATTTTTGTACAGTTACGGCAGTTCCACTCGAGGTTATAGTACTGTTCTAATGTACTGGAGACAGGATTGCATTGAAGGCGGTGTTGCATCAAAACAACAAGTCAAGATGGTGCAAGTTCCATCTCAAGAACAGTATATCTGGGCATCCTCATCAGTACTTTACAGGGCCATTTGAGATCCTCTTGAATTATTTCTTGAATCATTCCTATATGACGGAATGAATCAAAATGTACAGTTTGATTCTGCGAAGAAAATGTATGCATGCTGCTCCTTGTCCTAAACTGTGGTTTGGGATCCCAAATGGTTCACAAAGCTATTACGAGGGAAATGTTTCCCATGCAACTTGCAGAATTTATTTGCAATATTTTCCACAGGCTAGATATCAGACCAAGATGCTGAATTTCTTATTTTTCTCCACAGTTCAACATGATCTCAACTGCACTCATCAGTTACGACTACTGGAAAACAGTAAGATCGGATAACAGTGTCACAACCAGTCAGCTATATTGTAGAAATGCTTCCTTAGCATTGTTTAATGACCACAGGGGGGTCAGCATGCAACAATCCTCTATTGTCCTTTTTTATTTACATTTTCCATTACAGTACAAGCCGTGTCTACTGGTACGTTGTTAGTAATTCCCCTAAACATTCAAACCAAAGCAAGAGAGTCAAACTGCTTTTGTTGATTAGATTCCAACAGTTAAAGTCTAACATACACCCAAAACCTGTGTTTGGAGGCACAATATAATACACCAACAAGTAGGTTCAAGCACAGTCACAAATGCAATAAAATTCATTGTCACTAATGTGAAACAACAAAGCTAATGTGAATGTAGGAGCTTTGTAGACTCTGTTGTAGCCTGAAGGACTATAACACCTACCAACAACATGTTCTTGTCATTTTAAGAGTAACTGGCTTTTGGGAGATAAATCTCACCAATAGCACCTTGCTGGCTTAATGTCAGAAAAAATTACACCAGTCAAAAAGAGAGCATTAATACAAACTTGGGAGAACCTAAACTCAACAGTCCTCACTAGCCACCATTGTGGTGACTTAAAAAAAAAAAAAGACTGATTTTAATCACATGGGTCTTTATACATGAAAGCTGAGAAATCCCAGGACATGTTTATCAGCTTAAAGGGAAACTCCACCATAAAACTTGATTCACATTACTTCAGTTACTGTGGGAGTAAAGCTTTTCCCAAAACTACAGGGTGGCTGGAAGGTAGGCCAATGTGTCTTTTCACTACAAGATCACATTTAAAAATATTATATGAGCATATCAATAGTGTTCATGTCTGTGAATATTGAGAAGCCTGAAGTAGTCTACATTATCATAAAGACTGGACACAGGGACATGGCTATTCAGACACATTCAATGTTCCAAAAATGTGAAAACCACCAAAATGTCAACCAAAACTAACTTCTCACAATAATTTGGAGGTATTATTTTAAATTGACACACTACGCAAAAACATATCAACTCAAATAACACTTCCTGTTTCAGGGCATCTCAAGAAGCTCCGAAATGTGACCTAAGAACAGCACTTTGACCATGTGATACCAGGTAGTTGTAAATGACAAGTGGTAATAACAGTGAGGTTTTCACAGCAGGGAAACAAAATCTAAAACACTGAAATAACCTAAGAATTATGTTGGAGAGTAGAGAAAAAAAAAAAAAGAAATTCTATGGTCACTGAAAACTTATTACAGCCAATTATCACTGGTATGAAGCACTAAAACACCTACTTTACAGATCCACTAAATCCACAGGCGGATCACATTTAGCTTTAATGGACATACTGGATATTTGAACGCAACATATACAGCTTTACTTTATAAACTCTTCATTTCAAAATGAAAATTAGATTATAGTCACTCCCCTTTCAATTAAAATTTCTCTAAATTCTGTTTTAGGGTGGATTTTCCCTTGTGTGTTTAAAAAAACTTTTTCTTTAATGTAAGATTAGTTTTAAAGTTCTGCAGCATTATAGACACTTCATTATTAATGAGTTTTGTGTGACTCAACCCTGCTATCATTGAGTTTATTACCAAGAGCTCTAACATTTAACTGATATTAAACAGCACGAAAAGAAAATGTCAGGATAAGTGCACATTTGAAACAATAGTACAAATCTTAGACAAATAATGACATTGTATACAGTATGCCAGCCTTCCTACTTTCCTTCATCGGGTTCTTGTTTTTTTTACAATACAAAGGAAATTCATACTGTTAATGCTCTACTGACAATACAGACTTTACTTTTCACTTGAGCCACTTGCTGATACGCTGCAGAGAATGTTTACTCTGTAAATGTGAAACATGGCTACAGTGTAAACAGCAAGTGAAAGAAAATATCCTAACAGATTTGTGAGAGAGAACTTGACACCAATAACACTTTTGGAAAAAGAAAAACGATCTGTTAAAAACACCCGTTTCATAGTTCTTTGCATTTTGCAGGGTGACTAAGTTGACAGCGGGCATTGAATGAAGATGTCCCTCATCACTGGCTACTCCAGGCAAACTCAGGACAAGGACAAATGAGATAAAGTAACACTAATTAAAAAACTAAACATATCTATTTTTAATGTGTCCAAAGCTACTGAAAGTCTCCAAAATCCATAATAAAGGTGTATGTGCATCGCAAGACTAGAAAAGTTCACTGACCTCTGGTTTTATAAAAAAAAAAAAAAAAAGGAAAAAAAAAAAAAAACAGCCTAAAATCTTTAGTTCTTTTCATTACTTCAGCACTCTAGGAAGAAGAGAGAGAGGTCACACCATTTCCATCTCAACATTACATTTTTAAAAAGTGATTCTGTATCAAGAAATGGCTGTCTGTCTTTGGAAAAGGACCAAAGGTGTCAAATTAGCCGTTCAAGAACAAGAAACTGTGGTGATCTACAAAAGTAACTGAATCTATTTAACAGTTCAATTGAACCAGGTCATGAGGTACAGGGTTATGTTTGTCAACTGTACAAAAACACCAGATCTTCACTCCTAAAATAAGCAGTTTTCAGGCAAGTCACAAACAACCTTACAATTAACTTCCAGTCTTTAGGTTTTGAGGAAGGTCATAAGCGCTCAGCTTTGTGACATAATTACATCACTTCAGAAAACAGCTATCTTTACACATCTGGTCTGTTATCAGCGTCTCATCATCCCTGATTTGCATGTCTAGGTTGTAATACTAGCCACAATTAAAGGCACATGTCACAAAAATGATGAGGTTTCTCTAAGCATTTGCAGATTTCTAATGATATTTATTCATTTATTTTTCTGAAAGTCTACTGTCCACATTACAAATAAATCTCACAAGCTGGTTTTTCCAAGTTCTGTATCTGTTTTGAGTCTGCTTCAAAGTTTAATCAACCTATTACATTAGTTTTAGTTTTTTGATGTTATGCTAATTGGTTATACTCAATCAAATGGTTCTTTAAATATTTTGATATTGTGCTCAATTTCTTACAGAGTTAGATAAAGACTGATACCTCTTACTTGTCAGCAGGAGATGAGTTTAGATTGGAATAACAGCTAAAAGAAAGACATTGTTCCAGCACTTTAGTCCCCTTTGTACAAATTAAAACATGACACTTTACTGAGTAAGCTTCAACATTGCTTTTACTATTGGTTAATGCCGGTACCTTTGGAGTGAGTGAGGGCAGCTGTTTTATCATTCACTCCTCATATTTAGCATCCACACACTGGAGGGGTATCAATCTGATTATCTCACTTTGTATAAGAACACAAATCAACAAACTTTGACACATATTAAAATGCGTTTTTAGAAGTCACCACAAAGAAGCAAACTAAATTTAATGGCTAATTTTATGTAAAGCTAAAGTCCAACAACAGTAGCACACTGCAACAGTGAAACGAAACTGACAACAGCTGCTAGTCTGCCTGTTCCAGCACACAACTGGACACTGTGTTTTTCTGAAACGTTGAGCCTGTGAATGCACAGAGAAACCTCAAGTAACTATTTTAGTTGTTTTTACAGTGACTTTCTCACATTTCTGCAGTTTTGTTCTTCTAATCAATCATAAATTCAAAAGTACTTTTAATACTAGCCCCTTTAAAGTTACTGTCACCAATTTAAATTTAGGAAACATTTTGAGTCAGCTGAGTTTAAATGATCTCTTGGCCTTCATGCCACTTAAAATGTAAATATTACGATGTATGACAAAGAAGATGACACCACTGAGTAACTTTCAATGCAGAATACTTATCAAGTCAGTAACTTTCTGAGGTGCCAACCACACCAGCAGGTTAAAGTCAACATGAGGTTTTGCCCGAATATTCTTTTAAAGTCATAAAATGCACTCGTTTGACTAAGTCACTTTAAGCCATTTCAGATGATTGTCTAGTTCTGTCACAATTTCAGAGAGATCTAGCATCAGGCAGACAGGTTTACAGGAATGCAAGCAAACTGGACCTCTTCAAGAGTAAAATGTGTTATCAGGATCTGTGGAAGTCATCTTAAAACCATCATGCCCCCTCAAAAGAATTAAAAGAAATGCATACAGGGTCATCAAGGAAATAAACACCCATGAACTAAATGGCCTACACATACAAGAAAAGAACAGGAATGGGTTGAAACTGACAGTATAAACAAGCTTGATCTACTCAGTAGCAAGGTGCTTTTTTTAGAAATGGGCCAGCTTCACAGAATGAAACAAGCATAAATCCAAGGCAAAAAGATTAAACAGTGACAAAAATAAATTGAACCATCCGGCCAGGCTTTCACAAAGAAGGCTTACTAAACCAGACGAAAATCTTGCAACACTTAAATTGACTATATTCTGCCTTAGAGTGGTCCAGTCCGACAATTTGAAAGTATAAACGATCTAGATTATCATATATATATATATATATATATAGGACTCCTGCTGCATTTACAAAACATAGCCAACACAAAATGTCTAACAGGAGAAAGCCCAAAATAAGTTGTCAAACCAGAAAGAATAAAACTTAACAGTACACACAAAAAAAAAAAAAAAAATCATAAATTACAGGATTGTCACTTGACAGGAGTGACAATCACAAAGGTGACACACCTTAATCTTGCAACCTGATCAGATTTGTCTGAAAATAAGTCAACCTCCATCCAATCACTGCTTTGTTAACTATAAGCAAAATTAGTCAAAATAACTCAGACTTGGAGCCTAAGCACTGTACACAGGATAAAAACGCTCTCATCCATCTGTGGATTCCTGGTGACAGCTCTTCCATGAAATAAAGAGTTTTGGGAGAACAGTGCCTTCCTGGGAAATCATAGGTCCACTGTTGCTAAAAACATGTTGCTATGAAGCCTGATGGATATCAGGACGTTTTAGATTCTCTGTACCACAAAACCTTCATTGGTGACTGCACTCAAGGCTTTAGTCATGAATCACTTTCTAATTCTAACTGATATCTTTGTGAATATACGTTTACATGATTTCCTGCCCACTGTAAAATTCATTTCTAAACCTTAGTCACTGCAAAACAAGTGTTAAATGTCAGTTTTCCTTGACATGTGATCTGGTGAAGTTAATTGGAAAATTCATGGGATTTTTTAACCTGACAAAGACTTTTGGTAGTTGCTGATCTGTCTACAGTTCCTTCAGTAGATGGTTTTTAAACAGCTCTGCTAGAAATTGCCTCGGATTTATGCTTCTCCATTTGTAGGTCCTTGACTTTTGTCTTTTTATCTTGGTCCAACACTCAAAGAATTTTTCATTGTGCAGTCATCAGGAAACGGAGCAATGAGGTACGATAAGTACTTGTTGACTCGCGTCAAGAGAACCTCAGATTTTTCACTGCTGGGAAAGAACTACCATTGCCCACACCTTTTCACACTTCATACTGAAGCACTGACACTTTGAACTCCTCTTCACTTTGCTGGCACCAAAGGTAGGACTGATTTGCTGTATCAACATGGACATCTCGATCTTATTTACACAGGAAAAACATTGTTTCTCTCAGATTGAATTCATACAGCTCTATTTCTCATACACAGGATATTTTAGGAGACACCGAAATACACCTGCCCTTTCTTAGTACTTTGAAATTTTCCTCCTCAGAAATTCACCTGAAAGATGCAAAATAACTTCTCTACTCAGAAAACTAATTACACAATAAATGCAATCTTATGTTGCAGCAGACAGTGTTGGTTTTAGACCCCAAATATAAATTCTCCAGCTGTGGGAAACAGGGTAACCACCTCTGAAGATTGTGTTAGATCATTGCTACAACTTTCCATTTTCTGTAAATTATATTTCGGATGTGAACGGATGGAACATGTTTTATCCTACCTTCTGAGGTTGCTATAAATAAACATCTTGTTTTTGAATCAATTACCTTGATTTACTTGATACTTTTTTTTGTCACGTAAGCAAGTCCAAACAATGTGGTGGGGAGAGAAAAAAAAAAAAAAAAAAAACAATCATCCAATTTGGTTTATTAAAAAAATGATTGGGAAAGCATGTTTCTGGGATAAATGCCACTGTGAAAATTGAATTTAATCAAATCCTCCTCTTGATTTCCATTTGTCCAAAAATATTACCCTTTTGCCACTCCAGAGAAGAACAGAAGATGCCATACCAGTGAAGATCATACCAGATCAGTATGCTCAACGAGCAGACCAGGAGTCGCCAGATCATGGTACACTTCCATGCTGATGAAATATGTGTATTTGTGTGTTTGACATAGACAGAGAAAGAAAAAGCCAGAGAGACTCTGTAATGGTTTATAACAAGTTACCTGTGTGTATGCTTCTGAATGTATGTATGTATGTATGTGTATGTGTGTGTCTAAGTGAGAACGTCCTACAGTGATGTATCTATGACACTCCGTTCACCAGCAGAGGAGCATCCTGTTTGTCCTTCTTCATTCCTCGATCTCTGATGGGTCTCTGATGGTGGTGGCGTGACGGGCCTTCACCACTGGCAGTGATACCACCTTGGGATGAGGAAAGACCTCCTCCTCGCCCCCCTGAGGAGGAGGAGTGCTGCACGCTACGTTCGTTGTTACCATCCACACGGATCTGTGGGAAATGAAGAAACAGGTACAGTCACGTGATAACACTTGGCACACAGTAAACAGGGTTTACCAGGACAGTAGTGGCAGCTTTTCAACTTGAATACTTTAGAAACCTTGGGACACTGGGGTTTTAATTTCACACAAATGTTGACAAAAACAGAGTCTACATGTCAAATCAGCATCCATCAGCTTGTTCAGGTAATGTTTGTTAAATTATTGCTCCCATCACATTCCTTTTAAAACTAAAATGCTTAAAACGTGCATCTGTTGACTACAAACACAAAATCACTACATATTCCAGGCACAAGTCTAGTACTAATGATCAGTGGAGGAGAGAGCAACAACAAGAAACAGCATATTCCAGAGCACCATTTATAATCAACACAATAATGTGTAAAAAATAGGATCCTATAGTATAAAATATATTGAATAAAAATGTGCCATTGAGTATTTTTAATACTTTTGGCACTTGATGTACATTCTGTACATTTGTTATTGTGTTGCAGAGAAGGACAATCAGACTTGTCATGCAGACAGTGTTGTCTTGGCTTTGCGTCCTTGTTTGCTCCAGTCTCAGGTTGCTTTACTTTGGAGCACCTGAAGACCTAAGGCCATGGTTCATTGCCAGGGACAAGTGGTTGCTGCTTGAATTGAAGGTGTTCAGGGATTTTGGAGTCTGGTTAACAAATGACGGTAAAACAGAAGATAATTACCGGCAGACTGGTGTGCTGTCAGCACCAGTGCATGCAAAGCTTTTAATTTATCTACATTCCAACCCTCACCCATGGCTGTGAGCTATGGATACAGAGGAATGAGTGTACAAAAACAAGCAGCCGAAATTAGTCTCCCCTGTAGGATGGCTGAACTTGCACTTAGAGATGGGGTACATCTGAAGGGAACTCATGGCAGAGCTGGGGAGAGGGATGTTTGGACTAACATGATTAACCTGTTGCCACTGCAACCACAGGTTACATTTCTAACCTCACTAACTAAAATAGTTACTTACTTGCTAACCTGTGACACAACCTGAATTATTTGTCCCACTGCAGCCGCATGCATACCATGTCTGGATGTCGAGAACTACAAAGCTTAACAGACCTGGTTATTTAAATCTGCTAAGCTACGGTTGGGCAATCAAAAGAGGGGTTTGGCAAAGGACAGAAAAAATTCCCTTGGACATTTTTAGGACTAGGAGCTGTATAAAGATTACATTTTTAGGGATGAACATGCATGTGAGTGTGTTACCTGTAGGGTGTCTTCTTGTGCTCTTGTCTTGGGGTCTCTAACATGACGAGGTCTTGGCTCACTCCATTGTATGTCTTCACCTAAATCAAAACAGACAAAGTAAGCATCAGCCTTGTTCCCACTGCTCGATGGGGAGCTCAGCACGTGATAAACATGCACTGTGGGGGGGGGGGGAATCACTCCTGACTCCACTCACTGCCATGTAGCTAAAAACCTTTACATTGCTGCAATTTACATAAGGTACATGGCTCACTGGCAGGCAGTAATTGCTAAACATTTGTATGTGTCTCAATTGAATTTATGTTAGCAAAGATTCTTGTTTTAACCCTCTGGGGTCTGAGGGGGTTTTTGGGGCCTGGACAAATTTTGACATGTCCTGACATTTGTGCTTTTTTCAGTGTTTTTTTAAACATATTAATGTCTAAAGTCTAATAACACTGTAATCAGCACAAAATTGGCTACAATAATATGTGAGCTTCAAGTTTATACATTATTGTGTTTTTGAGAAAAAAGTGGTTATGCATGGCTAGTGAAAAACTAAAATTTTTTACTCACTGAAATAAGACCATAAAACACAAACAGAACATTGGTTCACAAGACTTTGGAGACCAGCATGTTGTAGGCTAAAGTGTTTACTTCAGAGTGCTGTGAATGTCATCTTGTTCACACATTCACAGTAAACAATACACTGATTTAAATTTTCTAAGACACTTTTTGTCCAGAAAGGCCATATGCAAGAGGGTGTGTCTGAGGATGAATAGTCATGTGATTTACCTGAGAACACAAAAGACGCACTGAACGTCCAGACAAAGGCGCGCATAATGAGCCTTTCAGTCAATGTAGATGGGACGGATTAGTGCTGTACAATACAACACAATGAGGAGCAAACGATCCTCATTTGAGTTAAAATCAGTGTTTTTACTCTGAAGTTTGATATTTTGTGTCATTTCTCGGGGGCGTGCACATATTTACCTGGTTCACCTGAGATTATTTACATGTGAACAGTGGACAGTGTACAAGGCGGGACCGCATTACCTGTAATGAGGTGAGACAGGAAAAAACGGACTTCTCCTTACGTTCATACGGATTAAATAAAAAGTGATGATTTGTTTTTGACTTGAATTGTTTCACTCAAAAGAAAACATTTCAAGCTTTCTAGCCATATAATTCTTATTTTTATGAGCCAAGTATTCGCTGAGATTCTGGTTGTTTTATTTACGCGTCTGTGAAGAGAAATGGCAGAGACAGAAAAGTCCGAGAGCGCACCCTGTCGGCTTTCTTTATTTAAAAAAAGCACAACGTTTTGTTGTTATTATGATGGTATACCACTAAAACTAGACCCTTTACAGATTTGAATGATATACTTCTTTTATCTGTACGATCAGAATTGACGGAGTAATTTCAGTTTGTTTCGGCCTTATCAGAAAAAGATGCATCAAAACGCGCCGGCGCGTGCGTCGACCCCAGAGGGTTAATGTTGATCGTGTAAAGCAAACACTTAAAATAAGAATGTATAGCAGGCAGTCTGTAAAGATCTCTTTGACTCATCTCCACTCTTTGTGCTATGTGACTAAAAAAAAAAAAAAAAAATCTAATTTATTTCTTTTAATTCACAAAGACACTTATTTCTTGCACCTCTTCTTTCTCCACCTCCTGAACAAAGATTGCCTGTATTCATTACTGGATTTAAAAAGATTTTCCACTGATAATGTGTATCATCCACAATGCTCCATAAATACTTGCTACAAAAATCCTGACATGAGGTCCCTGAGGAATGACAGTCAATGATAATTCCAAATTACCTCCTTTATACCCCCCTCCTCCTCCTCTTCCTCTTCCCCCTCGTCCTCTTGGCCCACCGCCGCCTGCTCTCTTCCTACCATCTATCCGTCTAGGCAGGGTCCCACCTCCTGTCATCAGCTCCTCAGTGGGGGCCAGAGACCAGTCGCTGAGCTCATCTCTGTGGTCTGACTCTGTCTCTGAAGCGTTGGATGCTTCAGAATTGGTGCCTGGGGACAAAGTACCCAAATCAAACCTTATCTGCTACCTCGGAACGGCAACATTGATTTAACCTTTGATTAAATGTTAATGAAGTTGTCGCCTGGGGAAGGGATTTTCCACTCAGTACTTCACTGTCTTGTGCTAGCTGCATGTTTCATGCACTTTCCACTGAAAATAAGAGCACTTACAGTCAGAGCTCGCTGTAGCAGGGAAACACTTCAGATGAGTAATTTATAATAAAGCTTCAGATCATCTTAACCTTACAGATGTACAAGCCTGGTCTTCAAATAATCATAATTAAAATCAATAATCAAATAATCGTAACATCTTCAAAAAAATGTTATGATTATTGTTTCAACAAGTTTTAAATTATTAACTTGAATGCTTTAGTTTAGGATGCCATTATTATCATACCTGAGGCAAAAGCTCCCCCTCCTCTTCGTCCCCGTCCTCCCCTTCCTCCTCCGGTGTAAGGCTTCCCTCCTCCTCCACCAACTCCTCTCCCCATCCCAAGTCCCATGCCATTGTCAAACATATAGATTTTGTCTTTGGGGTTTCGAGGCCCTGTTCCTCCTCCTCCACCTCCTCCTCCTATCTGTCTCAGCTGCTCGTCGATCTGAAGCCGCTCCAGGCGAAGCTGATCCACCTCCTGTGGGCAGTATCGGAATGTTACATGAGTCATATCCTGGTTTTATCTGTATTCAGACTTGATAATTATACATAAGGAGGAGCTTGCTTGTTCAGCACTGTATGAATAAAGCATATGTTATAAATATAATAAAAAAATGTTATCCTCTTGCACTCTGCTTCTTAATAAAAGGGTGGGGAAGCAACAAGTGCTAAAAATGTAGTCAAGCGTTTCACGTTGACTTAAATACACAAATTATCGTATCACTGTTATATTGAGCAACTACTACAGTCACAGCTGTATTTTCCAGACTATAAGTCCATCCATCTATCCATCCATCTTCTTCCGCTTATCCGGGGCCAGGTCGTGGGGGCAGTAGCCTAAGCAGGGATACCCAGATTTCCTTTTCCCTTTTCACTTCCTCCAGCTCTTCCGCGGGGACACCGAGGCGTTCCCAGGCCAGCCGGGAGACATAGTCCCTCCAGCGTGCCCTGGGTCTTCCCCAGGGCCTCCTCCTGGTGGGACATGCCCGGAACACCTCCCCATGGAGGCGCCCAGGAGGCATCCGTAGAGATGCCCGAGCCACCTCAGCTGACTCCTCTTGATGTCGAGGAGCAGCAACTCTACTCCGAGCTCCTCACCCTATCTCTAAGGGAGCACCCGGCCACCTTGCGGAGGAAGCTCATTTCAGCCGCCTGTATCCAAGATCTTGACCCAAAAGCTCATGACCATAGGTGAGAGCAGGAACATAGATTGAGCCTTTTGGCTCAGCTCCTTCACCACAACGGACTGGTACACCGACTGCACTACTGCTGCCGATGCCCCGATCCGTCTGTCAATCTCACGTTCCTTCCTTCCCTCACTCGTGAACAAGACCATGAGATACTTAAACTCCTCCACCTGAGGCCAGATCTCTCCCCTGACCTGGAGATGGCAAGCCACCGTTTTCCGGTTGAGTACCATGGCCTCGGACTTGGAGGTGCTGATTCTCATCCCAGCCGCTTCACACTCGGTTGCAAACCGCCCCAACGCACGCTGGAGATCCTGGCTTGATGAAGCTAACAGGACAAGATCATCTGAAAAAAAGCAGAGATGAGATCCTGCGGTCCCCGAACTGGACTCCCTCCGGCCTCTGGCTGCGCCTAGAAATTCTGTCCATAAAAATAATGAACAGAACCGGTGACAAGGGGCAGCCCTGCCAGAGTCCAATGTGCACTGGAGACCAGTCTGACTTACTGCCAGCAATGCGAACCAAGCTCCTGCTCCGTTTGCATAGAGACCTGATAGCCCTCAGTAACGGTCCCCGGACCCCATACTCCTGGAGCACCTCCCACAGGATGTTGCGAGGGACCCGGTCAAATGCCTTCTCCAAGTCCACAAAGCACATGTGAACTGGTTGGGCAAACTCCCATGAGCCCTCGAGCACCCTCAGGAGGGTACAGAGCTGGTCTGGCGTTCCACGACTGGGACGGAAACCGCATTGTTCCTCCTGGATCCAAGGTTCGCCCACCGGCCAGATCCTCCTCTCCAGTGGCGTGGCATGGACCTTCCCCGGGAGGCTGAGGAGTGTGATCCCTCTGTGGTTGGAGCACACCCTCCGGTCCCCTTTCTTAAAAGGATGAACCACCTCCCCCAGTCTGCCAATCTAGGGGTGCTGTCCCTGAGCGTCATGCGATGTTGCACAGGCGTGTCAGCCATGACAGCCCAACAACATGCAGAGACTTGAGGTACACGGGGCGAATCTCATCCACCCCCAGTGCTTTGCCACCGAGGAGCTGCCGAACTACCTCAGTGACTTCGGCTTGGGCGATGCATGGATCAGCCTCTGAATCCCCAGCCCCTGCTTCCCTTATGAAAGACATGTTGGCGGGGTTAAGGAGATCCTCAAAGTATTCCTTACACCGTCCAACAATATCCCCAGTCGAGGAGGAGTTCAGTGAGGCCATGGAGAAGACAGACTATAAGTCACACTTCTTTTATTCCTCTGCCTCGTCCTGTGACTTATATGTGTATTTGAAATGAATTTCATAATGTACTTCTGCTTGTTATTATTCCTAGCCTAGGTTCTTCATAGGCTAATTTAGACTATAATTAGAAATGTGAGTTTTTCTGTTCAACAACGCAGTTTTTGCTAAAAGCGACTTATACTCCTGTGCAACCTATAGCCCCGAAAATACGGTAATTAGGATTGAGAAATGATGCTAGACTGTCTTGGTCTCTGTTGTAGTACCCCAGGTAGCACACTGAAGTTTCTAAAAATTAAAACGAGTTTATCTTGGTTTGTGAGATCTGTATATAATATCAATGGCATGTAAATACACTTAGATTGAAAAAAAAAAAGCAAACATGAAGTTGTTCACATTATGATTCAACAAATACTGCATTTAAAAAGTTTTTAGTATTCTAGAAATTTTGAAATCATACTTCAATTACTCAAAGTATTTTAAAGCTGAATTAATGAATTATTGGGTGCAGCACAACATGCTGCAACACAACAAAAAATGAACCAAAAAGAAAGAGCTAAAAGACTCTAAAAAGCTCCATGTAATACTTTGGTCATTTTATACATCTATTACCTAAAAATACTGAATTTTGCATCTTTAACTTTGGCATTTCTACACACAATTTACCGTGATGACTAAAAGATCAGTATGATAATATTTTAGCTTTTTGTTTTTGCATATTTGTCATGCTTAAGTGATTCAGATCAGCAACACATTTTAATATTACACAAAGATAACAGTAATTTTTTTATAAATAAAGTAAATATAAAATGCAGTTTTTAAATGATTACATTTAAGGGGAAAAAAAGCTGTCCAGACCTGCCTGGCCCTAACCATAATAACTGGTTGTGCCACCAGTTATTGTTTTAATTCACCCGCATTGGAGGGTTTTAGAGCATGAACGGCCGGTTTAAGGTCATCCCACAGCATCAATCAGATCCTTTGACTAGACCACTCCAAAACTTTATTTTGTTCGTTTTGAGACAATCAGAGGTGGACTTACTGTTGTGTTTTAGACATTGTCCTCCTGCATAACCCCAGTGCGCTAAAGCTTGATGGCACAAACTGATAGCTGGACATTCTCGTTCAGGATTTTCTGGTAGAGTACAGAATTCATGGTTCGATCAATTATGGCAAATCGCCCAGGTCCTGAAGCCCCTTTGTTTCTCATCTGTTCTTGAATTTCTTAAGATCATGGCATGATGTGCTGCTTTTTGAGATCTTTAAGCATACTTTACTTTGTCAGACAGGTTCTATTTAAGTCGTCATTTTATTGAACTGTTCTGGCAGTAATTAGGCCTGGGTGTAGCAAGTTACATTTAACTTAGTGTTTCAAAAAAAAAGTGATTAATCACAGTTCCTTCATGATTTAGCAAAGGGGAGCAATTATTACATTTTCATATAGGGCCAGGTATTTCTACAAAATGAAGCATTATGCTATAAGCATGTTTATTTACCTTTTAAAAAAAATCTTATTGTTCTGTACCATGAACTGTTCTAGAAATTAAACATCTGATGTAAGCAGTCATGACTGGTTACAAACCTTGAGGTAGTTGAGGTGGTAGTCAAGCAGTACTGTAGCATTAGAGATGCTTTCCTTGGTCCCTACAAACACAAATGGCACCATTCCCTGAGAGAGAGATAGAGGGCATCAAAGACTGATTAGCATACAGGTTTGGTTCAGTTATATTTATTACTGGTATCACGGATTATTTTTAAATTATCCCTTTTACAGTTACCTACAGTATTATGAAGCAAAATTATGCTTTACTAAATATTATATTACCATACTCTTCTTGGTAACTAGCCTGACACCAACACCAACATTCAGTTAAAAATACTATTTTAGCTTGTGTTGTAATGTGTGACAGCTAATAGGGCAGCTTTGGTTCTACGATTAACCTATTATAGTGGCCTATAAAGGATTAAAGCAAAGTTTCTTTATTCCTGACCTCATCTGCTGCTGCCGCTGCTGCTGCCGCCGCTGCTGCCGCTGCTGCTGGGGGCTTTTTGTCATTCTCAGGCTCAATACGAACTCGCACCACACCAGATTTATCAACCACTTCCTGGATCAGTTTACCGTTCTTGCCAATCACCTTCCCTGTAAAGACAAAAACAACATTTATCAGCATTCTGAGTTTAATTGTCTGGCTAATCCTTAAATTGAAGTTACCACATGAGTAATCGCATTGTCAAAGTTGATGGATTTTTCTCACCTACTAAGTTTCGGGGAACTTTGATGACATCCTCAGAAAACTCCAGGAAACTTCTAGCTATACGGACAGCATCCTGGTCCTTACACCAAAAAAAAAGAAAAAAGAAAAAAAATTCTGTCACCTTATGACCTCGCCTGGGTTTTAATATCACATTACAAATTACAATAATTAAAAGCTTTCAAACTTTTCCAGACCATAAGTAAAGGTATGTCTCTACACCAAGGACAAGACTGACCAATGTGCATATCTATTGGTGTGTTACTTCCACCTGCATAGCAGTCGAACCATCCTACCTCTCCATATATGTGAAAGGTGCAAGTCTCTTCGTCCAAGTCTATATTTGTGACTCCAGGGACTTTACGAGCTTGTTGAATGTTGGCCCCATGAGTCCCAATGGCAAGACCCATTAAATCATCCCTAACAGCGAACTGTTCATGAAATCGTGATGCAAGCTGCCTGGAACTCTGGACACAGACACAGATGTTAACTGAGTAACAGAAAGAAAAGCACTTGGCACATCTGCACTTGTTTTTCATCTTTAACTACATCATCTTTTTATTGCTACATGGCAAACAAGTTACCAGTAGGTGCAGTAGATTCTCAGAAAACAAACACGACATTCATGATATGCACACTCTTAAGGCTGTGCAATTGGGCAATTAGTTGAAAGAGGTGTGTTCAAAAAAATTGCAGTGTCTGCCATTGACTGTACAAACTCAAAACTATTTTGTACAAATGTTTTTGTTTCTAGGATTTAGCAATCTGTGAATCACTAAACTAATATTTAGTTGTATGACCACAGTTTTCAATCAGTGAGGTCATCAATTTTGTGAAAAAACAGGTGTGAATCAGGTGGCACCTATTTAAGGATGAAGCCAGCACTTGTTGAACATGCATTTGAAAGCCTGAGGAAAATGGGTCGTTCAAGACATTGTTCAGAAGAACAGCGTACTTTGATTAAAAAGCTGATTGGAGAGGGGAAAACCTATAAAGAGGTGCAAAAAATTATAGGCTGTTCAGCTAAAATGATCTCCAATGCCTTAAAATGGAAAAACCAGAGAGAAAAAAAAAAGGCATGTGCAGAAGAGGTTACAATTTACCAAAGAACACATCAACTGGCCTAAAGAGAAATGGAGGAACATTTTGTGGCCTGATGAGAGTAAAATTGTTCTTTTTGGGTCCAAGGGCCATAGACAGTTTGTGAGACGACCCCCAAACTCTGAATTCAAGCCACAGTACACGGTGAAGACAGTGAAGCATGGTGGTGCAAGCATCATGATATGGGCATGTTTCTCCTACTATGGTGTTGGGCCTATTTATCACATACCAGGGATCATGGATCAGTTTGCATATGTCAAAATACTTGAAGAGGTCATGTTGCCTTATGCTGAAGAGGACATGCCCTTGAAATGGTTGTTTCAACAAGACAATGACCCCAAACACACTAGTAAACGAGCAAAGTCTTGGTTCCAAACCAACAAAATTAATGTTATGGAGTGGCCAGCCCAATCCCCGGACCTTAATCCAATCGAGAACTTGTGGGGTGATATCAAAATGCTGTTTCTGAAGCAAAACCAAGAAATGTAAATGAATTGTGGAATGTTGTTAAAGAATCATGGAGTGGAATAACAGCTGAAAGGTGCCACAAGTTGGTTGACTCCATGCCACACAGATGTGAAGCCGTTATAAAAAACTGTGGTCATACAACTAAATATTAGTTTAGTGATTCACAGATTGCTAAATCCTAGAAACAAAAACATTTGTACGAAATAGTTTTGAGTTTGTACAGTCAGTGGCAGACACTGCAATTTTTTTGAACACACCCCTTTCAACTAATTGCCCAATTGCACAGCCTTAAGAGCGTGCATATCATGAATGATGGGTCGTGTTTGTTTTCTGAGAATCTACTGCACCTACTGGTAACTTGTTTGCCATGTAGCAATAAAAAAAATATACTAAAAACCTGGATTATTCTGGTTAGTCACATTGTACTGCTATTATTTTGAACAATACTGTATGTAAAGACATTTACTTGCTGAGGAACCAGCAACTGCACATTTCCAATATCCTGCTTTGGTTGTCATACAGTTTAAACTCAAACTTGGACTACTACTGTATGCACTGAGCAGGATTGGGCTTATTCAAATACTTCCCAGCATATTTGATTTGACCTTTAGTGTAATGTACTTCCAGGTCAATAACCTGCAAAATTACTTGCAAAAAGATCAATTCAAATACACACAGTGTGTTTGTGTATAAATGTCTACCTCCAGCTGTCTGCTGGCCTCTTCATTCCTCAGTATGAGAGACAGTTTGGTGCGGAGACTCCTGAAGTGCATGTCACTCATCATTGTGGCCCGCTTCACTGTGACCTCATTGACTGACTGAAAACAACAAAAAAAAAAGTTTATTCCACACAAAAAATTTAGAATATGGCTGCATTATTATGTAATACTGTTGTATCTCACATGCAATCATGTTATATGAATCAATAAACCAAATTACATTGAAGTGATGCATAGAACAAGTGTTTAACTTAAAAAACAAACAAAAACGAAAACATTTAACCAACCAAGATGACCAGCTGCTTTTTCTCCGAGTCATAAGTTACACTGAAGGCTCCCACAGCTTTCTTAAAATCTTTGTGTGCTGACTCTTTGGAGCACCTGCCAACACAGAATTACACAGATAATCCATATTATTTCATGTCCTTAAATAATGCAGTGACTTCAGAAATCACTCAATCACATTTTACTGTGTTGTAAGTTTAATTTTCAATGGATAAAACTGCCATGTTAGCCCATCAATCCAGTGTACTGTGCAAATGTGTTAGACTAAAAATACACATGGGATGCTTTTAATATAAATTGCATTAATTATTTCTCATTTATCAATTAACTCGATCCAAAGTACAGTAAAGGGAACCAAACCTAAATCTAATCAGTATATGCAGCTCTCCCCTTGTTTGACCTGCACTCAGGTTCTCCTGGTACTTTGCAGAACCTTGGAGAAGCTGCTGCAGTTCTTCTGTAGATTCAGGCTGTCCCAGTGTTTCTGTCTCTTCATGTGATCCCAGACTGACTCCACACTGCCCAGATCAAGGCTATGTGGGGGTCAGACCATCTGCTGCAGGACTCCTGGTTCTTCTGACCTCTGAAAATAGTTCTTCATGAACTCTAGTGGGTTCTTTAAGGGCTTGGTGTCCTACAAAATGAACCTGGGATCAATATCACCTGATGGTGTTTTGTGACAAGAATCTAAAACATCTAAAGTCCCTAAAACTTCTGCACAGTACTGTGTTACAATCAAAAACTAAAATCAGTTCACACTGCATGTCAAAACAAAAACCAAGTCATGAAGTCTAAGATACTCTCTTTAGACCTGCAGCATTAAGCATTGAAAACTGAAACCAATGTCCACTGGACTGTCTGTCTTAGAGCTGGTAATCAGAGCTACTAGTTAAAAGGTACCGTCTTTGCCTTTTTCTGATGTAGCTCAGAGTCACGAGAAGCACACACACGTTTGTGACAGGCACAAACAAAAATCGCATACCCTGGTTCTTACACGGTGGCTGCAATTACTAACAGTAGGGACAATGCAGAAAACAGACTTCAGAAAATGGCTTAATGAAAATCACCGGTGCAACATTGTATGTCAATGAAACTGATTTTGTGTGCAGTGCAAAAGAACACAGTAGCTACTCTTTCAAAACATATTTTCACTTTGTCATTATGGGCCACAAGGTGAACCAGGCAAAAATAGAATTGTATCCATTTCAAATTAAACCCAACACAAAAAAAAAAAAAAATGAAGGTATCCAAAGACTTTCTGAAGTCACTGTGTACAGAGCCAGCTGGTGGCACAGGTCATATAGGCAGTGCTGGATGGGGCACTGCTGCGAGCCCTAAAAAATAAATAAATGAAATGAAATAAAATAAATAAATAATAGTAATAATTTGCAGTCCCAACTGGTGCCCTTTCCTTGTGCTATTGTGAATAAAAAATTGAAATTCAGGAAAAAAAAAAAACAAAACAACATCCTGATTATTTGATTGACCTGGCCAGCCCTGAATGTGTCCTGCTGCGCCATGCACTGTGGGAGAGGGGGTTGGGTGAGTTAATGGCGAGCATCTTGGCAGCAGTCTAATTGACAGACATCAACAAGTGCAAGTTATAAATCATGAGGTTTGCCTTTGCAGCAAAGAAGTCTAGACATGCTCAATTATAGATGAAAGCTATCAGAGACTTTGTAAATTACCATTTGTATCAAAATCTTTGCATTCCTTTTTTATATTACATTGTACTGTTTTGTATTGTTTGAACAATTATTCATATAGTGGGAGCTTTCTTAATACTTGCACCAAACCATAATCTCGCCTAGGGCACCAAGATGGCTTGCAGATTTTTGACATGTACACTTTTTTCTATATGGTAGCCTAATGTTACTACCCAGGATATGAATTATAGCATGCCCTGAGGGGTGCAGGGTCAATGACAATAGAAAGGCTACTGCAGAGATTTTGATGAAGATGAAAAGATTTCACACGTTCTTGGATCGATAGCAAAACATTGTTAAAACACACATGATAACTTTTACAACCCTCTCAAAGCATGCGAACTACAAATTCAGATTTCATCAGAAGAAGCTGTCCTTTATGCTGGAGACCCTTTCTGCGCACTTGTCTCACAGCAGCTGCAATAGAAGCAAATTTGTCCAGCACAGACAATGGCTCAGTTTGATGAAGTTTAACTTATTTACAGTCGGAGGGTTATTTGTGTTTAAATCTGTGAATATTATTCTGACCTTCGAATGAAAACACCTTGCGAGTCATGATAAATAAGACCTAACCTGGATGTATCATGATTAGTACCTTACAGGCATTTCTTAGAGCAGGTCAAGTCAGTCTTTGAGCTGCTGTCTTGAGGCAGGTTTTGAGCCACTGCTGGGGTCTGTGATATTGTAGCTATTTGATGCTTCTTTAGGGTATAAGGGGGAAAAAGAATGAACTGACAATGTTTGTCCAGAGACAACATAAATCTGACAAAAGATTAAAAGGAGACAAACTGTATAACTAAAAATTAAATCATTTAATAAGGTCTGCAAAATTCAGTTTGGTTTGAAAACAAAGGGATTTCTGTGCTTGACTGTTAATGCAAATGATTTTAAAACGTTTTAGTGCACTCCCTCTGGCAGTCACTGCACGATCAACATGTAGACATAGAAAAAAATGTTTCAAATGTGTGGAGCTATCAAATATGATATCACAAACCCACAATGGATCATACCATTTCTTCTCCCTACTGTGAGCCCTGCACAGCTTCAAAAGCAGCCACACTGAATTCACCTATTGTCAGTAGTGTCTGAAACATCATCAGGACATGTGCAAAATATTTCAAGAGCCGCATTTATGTATTAGTTTGTGGACTAATTGTTGTGTGTAGATTTAAGTGACACATATGTGATTCTTAAGAACAGCACACATCCATATCACAACACTAGTTATTACGTGGAAAGATTGTATGGGAGGCTGCTAAACTCAATGAGTGAAGCCTGCTACTCAAAGTGAGTATGTAAAATGTAAAAAAAAAAAAAAAATAAGAAAATGATCAAACAAGACTGTTGGCAAAGCGTTTAGGATGAGTCAATCGTGACCTAAACTATGATATAGCCGGTGCGTACACAATCCTGCCCCTACATCAAGTAGAGCATATTTAGACTTTTCAAATTGTAACCCAAATATTTAACCCAATCATCCACCAATTTATTTTTAAAGGGTTATTAGTTTGATCCTTGCAGGTTTTAGATCATAAAAACGCCATGTGACTAATACATATTTTGTATTAGTGGTGCTGTTGTTCTACTGGCAATAACGTGCCACTTATCATTTTGTGTTAATCTGAGCGAGGAACAGCAGGCTCTGGCAAGACCCTTATAAGCAACTCTCACTAAGGCCGAAAATCTTTGTTAAAGCTGAAATGAGGGTTGATCTAGGCAAAAAATTTAATATCAAACTTACATCTGCCGTAGATCTTCAGGTACATCCAGTTTGATCTTTATGAAGGAGGTTTTAGTGGCTGGTTTATTCGGGTTGACCGGCCTTAACCGCTCCAGCGTCACAATCTCATTTAATGTAGCATCACATGCAGCGTACTCTATTACATAAAACTAGAGACAGAGAGAAAAATATTGTCACAATTATCTAGAGAAAAAAAACAAAAAATGTGCCACTGTAGTTTTGGAAAAAGGTGAAAAACAACTGTTTATCAATACATAAAACATACAAATCAGATCAGTTTTAATAATGTAAATTAAGTTTTCTGTACATTGAAGGCATAAATGAGCCTTAGAATTTATGCAGTCTGAAACTTACCTCTCCTTTGACCATGCGAACCTTGGCCAGCCACCATCCACATGGCTCCTTGTCATTAGCCCTAGAATATACCTGGCAACATACACACACAGCCAATTCTACTAAACCTTTAACTTCAAACACATAGCTGAGACATTAAAGACATGTAGCACAGAGGAAAAGGGTAAGAACAAACAAACTGAACGATTTGCCCATTAAATATTTAATAGTGAGCAAAACCAACTTCTCTCATGACAATGGCAATTAAAGTCCAAACCTGTCCTGTTTTCAGGTCAGCATGCACTCTTTTGTGCTGTTTCACATGAAAATAAAAAAGTATTAGTAGTTCTGTTGTTTCTGCATTTTCTCCCAATTTTTCAATTTTAACCTTCCACAGAAAGTTTGTTGTTTCAAGTCTACATACTTAACATTATTCCCTGCAACATCACACAGAAACAACAAATATGTAAGAACAATCTGTAAATCAATGCTGCACACCACCTCCTGACCAACAGCACCTTTTTTTTTTTTTTTTTTTTTTAAAACAGAGAATAATGAGCTTGAAGAATCGCTTGAGGTCCATGTGGTTGAATTTCAACATCTTCCCTTTTGCTCCAAATATATCAACACTGTTTTCTAAATCAATTATGTCTGGTGGTGATTAATTTAATTTTCTGAAGGTCTTGAATTAATCCCACCTCAACCTCATCGCTCTCATTTATCTCTTTGCAGAACCCTGTTGGCGGAGGAAAACGCACATCCTGAAATGGGACCTGGCGTTCTGGCTGCCAGCTAGGATAGAGGAAAACACACATACAGTGTGAATTTCACTGTCATTCTATCTGCAAAGGTAAACCTTGTTATATTCTGTTTTGAATGTGCAGTACTCACTTGTTTTCAAACACCACAGTGACTGATGCTTCATGAACATCTTTCACAAAAGCCTACAAGAATCACAGAAAGGAATGATGTTAAAATAATAATTTAAAAAGTCAATACAGCCTTACACCGGCCTTAGACTGTACAATGCTTACAACTCTGCTTCCCAAACCCAAAACAGTTAGCAACAACAAAAAAAAAAAAAAAGCCCAAACTGGTCCCTTTTTTATCTCTTTTGACTTTGACTCAGGTTTGGCTCAGTCTCTCACTGGCAAATATCTGGCAATAATACTTTCATCCATCATCTGCTCCTTATCCTGGCATGTCCAAGGTCACGTGTGGGAGGGTTTGGGGGGTGGCAGGAGCCAATCCCCGCTGACACAGGGTGACAGCCAGAGTCCACCCCTGGACTGATCAGTCTATCAAGGCTGACATAAAGACAAATAAACACTCAAACCTATACGTCCTAATAATGCTTGCCACTCATGGTAACAAAACTATTTGTAATTGTACATTTTTGTATTTGCCCAGTGCCACATTCAGATTACAGAAAAATACATTTAATGCTCATGTTGTTACCTCTGTTTTTGCCAACAAAAACCAAACAGGAACATTGCGGTTTAGTGGTGTACCAATTTCTTCATGCACTGAACACACTTCAGCTACAAGTGTCTGCAGTATGTACAAGACTATGGGTGATTACCTAAAGGTCTGCACATTACTTACGACCGTCACTTGTTCTGCAACCAAACTGGTAGTGCTATTTGTAGACAAACACAGCCCAGCACCTGTGTCAATATCTACTATGACGCACCTGAGCTGATTCTTCTCAGTCTGATTAATAAAGTCCAAATGCATAACTCCCAAATGTTCCTTTACCCTACTTGTTGACGCTTGTCTTCAGAGCGGCCCGCTGAGGGAGACAACACACGGTCGCTGCTGTCATCCCAGATGAAGCCTGATGAACAAGAAGAAGCTGTGCACACAGTAAAAGTCCACACTTGTACTGCTCAGACCCACATTAGCCCCGGTACGTCACAGATGTAGCTCGCAGCGCTGAGGCAGCGGGCTAAGCTTTGTTTACAGGCTGGACACAAACACGCAGGCCCGCACACACTAATCCTACCCAGCCAGACCAAGGCTTGTCTGAGGTGGCCCACAGGAAAACATACCTTATAAAAGGCCCCACTCGTCCCCTTCACTTCCACGACCAGCTCGTCCATGACGCACGGTGGGACAGCTCACGAGCTACCGTCGGCGATATTAGCAGCTAGCTGGCTAGCCTGCCCGACCCCAGCCTATGCTAAGAGGCTTAGCTGTTAGCACACACGACCACGAGAACTGTGGGTGGCACTGAGAAGGTTTCCCGCTGTGACCCGCCTGTGTTTCCTGCAGATGAATCAAAAGCGAGCCATGCAGCTCCCCGGGTCAGCTCGTAGCAGCTAGTCCGACGATCCGGGCTGAGGCAGCGATGGGCGCATCTCTCCATGTGACGTCTCTCTTTCTTCCTCTACTGAGGCTGCTGCGCTTTTAAAGCTGCTGCTGCTCTCCACAGGTAGCAGGCAGCAACGCCGAGGAGACGGACCGCCAGCTCTGTCCTCCAATAACAGGAGATTCCAAACAAACCAAAGCAGCCTAAACTTTGACCCCTGTAAACAGCGTCGGTGAGGCCGGAGCTATTTCAGTGTATGTTTTAAACAAGGACACGGTTTAGCGGACTGGGCAAACTTCTTTAACTGGTCCTTTGGTTCCTTCGCTAAGATGTTTGGCTTCTCACCTCTCAGGTATTTGTACTTGAGTATTTATTTTTCTGAAGACTACCTTTACTCTCTGCCTTTACTCTCTACATTTAAACACAAATATCTGTACTTTCTACTCCTTACATTATCAAAACAGGCTAATTACTTTTTCAACCTCCGTGGATGACGTCACGACGTAAAAGACGTAACTAAGTAAAGAGGGAAATCGAGTGAATGCACAGGTTATGATAGAAAGAAAATCTGCGTGAGACATAGAGGAAGAAAGGCATCCAGGGAGTGTTGCCAAGTTCGACCACGATGCAGCAGATTCAGAAAAGCCAGACGTTCCCCATCCATGGCCGTATTTAAAGAACTGATCCAGAATGATTCATGGTGAATGTGGTTTGTTCCCTGTACCAGCTCTGTGCAGATTGTTGATGAAAGAAGAATTTCCTTTTTTGTGTTGAACTTTTTTAGTCTACACTGTAAAACCAAACAGTGCATCTTATTAAAAGAAGTTAGTTCTTTATTACTTACTTCTGCCAAATACTTGGAGTCACTTATTCACAATGATTATATGTACTCAAAAATGAATTGTTGATATGAATATGATATGAACAACTTATATTGAGTGCATTTAGATTGTTGGTTCATTTTCAGTATGTGGACTCATGATGATGTCATTATTCTAAAAAAATTCTTCCAGGTCAAGAATAAAATATGTCTGTTGTCCCTTTTCCCTCCTTCCCCCTGAGCATCAGAGGGACATCTGCTTTGTCCATCCGAGAGCTATCAGTTGGCTTCAGCAACACAAACATGGGGGTGAGGAGGAGCATGTGTCCGCAAATTACTCATTTAAATGTGCTTTTCATAACAATCAACTTTAACAAATTAGTAATGTTTTTGTTTAAGAGTGTTTAAGGCTCTTTTTCAAATATAGTTTTCAATCTGAAGTTATAACGTTTGCACTGTTTGGTTAACCATGATCACCACTGAGGCAAAAATGACATTTGACATCTGTGAGAGCACTCCATAGATCAGTCAAATAAAGTTAAGTTTTTTATTATTTTGCATTGTTTTTAAAGAATCATTACATGATAGACAGTAAATCTTTATAAACTTTAAAACCCCAGCATATTAACATTACTAAAAGAACTGCCGATTTAACAAAAGAAGATTCAAGTGATTTCTGGTTCCTTGTTAGTATATTAATGAGTGTTAACATGTAAAGTTCGCTAAAGCGTTAACATGATTCCCTTGGGGACTCAGATTGTCTTTAACATAAGTTTAACATTAATAGTGATTTAACCTTAACGTTAAGTTATGCTGAATTAACTATTAGGCTCAGACAGCTAGGAAGCTCCTCCCGGGTGGACTAGTTGGATGTTAGGATTTAGCAGCTGTCTCCTTCCCTGGAGCTCCTGTCCTGTCTCAACTGTAATAATGTAAACAGTAACTTGTGCAGTCAACAAAATAACATACATAAGCTGTGGAAACATGTTTTCTTTTGTTAGGGAAGAATATCAGGGAAAAAGAAAGGCTACAACAGGGAGACTCTTATTCTGGCAGGTCATAAAGTAAAGTCGGGGGAAATCATCAGGAAAGTGTAAAAAATGTATGGCATACCTAAATCCACCATGTAGAGCCCAAGGAGGGACAAGAATGTGGGCCTCATCCAAACCGGGCTCTTACCTGTGAAGAAGAAGAGGCACTGGTTACCTACATTGTGGCTTTCCATTGACAAGGACTGTCATTAAATGTTTGGCCTTGGAGATCATCAAAACCCATACCACAAACACCAACTCACTGGTAAATTTAGAGAAAGGCCTCAGTGACAACTGGCAAATGTCGCCTCCCTGAACTCACCAGCCGCACACCAGACTCCCTAGACCAAGCCAGGGTCCATGGGGCAACACCTGAGACACTGGAAACATTTTTCAGCCTTTAAGAAAATATGATTTAACATCCACAGTCTCCAAGACAAGCCTCACCTCATCTGGAACTGAGACTGGACTTGGCAACAAGCCTAAGCCCAAGGAAAAGGTTCTGTGCCAGACAGGAAAAAAGCATGTTTACATGTTTACCAACCACCAGGGAGCACATAAACGGTGTACTGCTGCATCAGTGCATCAGGGACCTCCATTCCTCCCTTCATGATATATCCCGTGTCTTCCTAGTATGGCATATGTCCTCAATGGTCCACAAGACAGCATCTATGGATTTTCAGACAAGGGCTACATGACCACAGAGCTCTTTTTAAAAGGGATGCATCATTTCATTAAACATGCCCCCACAGAACGATCTTCAATTTTAATTATGGACCAGCATGAAACTCACTGCCAACCCCAGGTCATTGATATCTACAGATCCAATCAGATCACACATACACACAACCCACATCTTCCAACCACATTGGGTTTTTTAATCTGTTCAAGGCTGTTTTCACCAGCCTGGCCAATGGACTCGTGAGTGGTGACGTGGTGGTTGGAAAAAACAGTTCCGCATTGTGTTAAAACGCAGTTACCTTCAGTAACATCGTCTCTGCATTCAGGAAGGCAGGAATCTACCCACTGTCCAGAGAGGCTGTTGATATGTTACAGGTAAAATTTTATTCATGTGCTCTCTAAACCTTATTTTGATTGCATTAATATTAAAAATGTTAGTTAATATATTTTCTTACTTCAACACAGATTGTGTAATTGGTTCCGGCACCTCCACCTACTGTGCCATCCTCCTCCAGTGCAGAAGAAGCACCAACCCCATGCACTTCATTCAGTTCTTCTTCAACACCAGAGAGATCCATACATTTCCCAGCTACATGCCCAACATGTAAGAGAAGCAACTAAAATTACTTGGTTGAAAGTGATCTTATCCCACCTTCACTTGCCAAGATCCTTGTCACACCCACCGCCACAGGTAGGGGCAGATGGCGGTTGCCAATGCAGGCACGAGTGCTCAGCAGTGATGAGTATTGAGGCTTCCTACAAAACAGTGAGGCTGAAGAGAAACAAAAAGAAGAAGGAAAGAAAAAGAGAAAACAACCACAGTAAAGAAAGAGAGAAGAAAAAAGATCCAGGACAGAAGAAAAGGTGGAGAATGGAGACCAGATGAAGAAAAACAGTGAAGGCCACTGTGCAAACTGTAGGAGCCTTACACCACCAGGGTCAGAGGCAGAGATAGATGAAGAATTTGAAAAATCCTGGAAGCTGAAATGTAAAACTGGAGTTGGAAGCTTAGCTTGTTTAGCTAAAAAAACATTCAACAATGCTGAAAAGGGTGGAAAGAGAATGATTGTCACGGTTCGGCCAGGCTCCCTCCTCAGACAATCAACACAATCCATTTCACCTCATCACCACAGTCATCCAGCCACGCATAAAAGCACTCCCCACACTCCTCTCCTTGTCCGATCTCGTTAACATGACATGGACCTTACTCCCACGATCTAAAATGATTAACCACGATTCTCCTGTTCCTGTTTCCTTGGTTTTCCGTTTGTCCAGTTTATGTATCCCTATGTTTTCCGTTTGTACCAGGTTTTCCATTTCCTTGACCAGCGTGCTCCCTGTGTTAATAAAACTTTTGAAGGACTTCACTTACCTCTGTGTCTGCCTGTATATGTAACAATGATATGATGAAGTAGAAATAAATTGGCTTTCAATTGCTAAAGAAAGAAACCTTACACTAACATGCAAGAAGACAGTGTAGTGAAGAACCTTTGTAGCAGGATAGGATAGAAAAGAAGGAAAGAAGAACTGAAGGAATTAAATATGAGTTAAATAAAGAAAAAGGCAAGAATGAAACAGCAAAAAGTGAAATTGTAGAAAGACTATATAGTGTAGTTTTAAAACCAATAAATACTGTTGAAAAATAGAGAAGGTATTAATAGGGATGTGTAACCAAAGCAGGGGTATTTCAAGGAAGGTTTTCTTATAGAGAAAGAAGAGACGATGGAAGGAGAGACTCCAAAAAGGGAAGACCTGAAGGAATGAAAGTAGTTTGAGTAAAGAATAAACTGATGTGCATTGGTCAAAAAGCTGAAAGGGAAAATGTGCTGGAAAAGAGCAAATATTTGCATTTCTTAGCCTTTATTTTGAAATTATGTAATAAAAAGGCTTTTATTTTGAAAAGGCAGCATGCTGCAGGATACTCGTGACCCTGAGTTAAGATCTGAACTTTAATTTTGAATATTTATTGTACCTTGCATCACTACAGTAACTTCATATACATAACTGTAGACTTTTATTGTGAAAGTCTGACCATGTCCCCCTGAAGAAGACATTATGCCTGACATTTAAAATGGCCCCAGTTGGTGCCTAAAGCTGTATGCCAATTACAGAAGTCTATTTTAAGGTCATATTGCTGTTTCAGGGCTTTTATATTGAAAGAATGCTATAAAACGGCCTTTATTTTGAAAGGACAGCGTACTGCAGCAGACTAGTGGGACCTTATATTAGAATCTGGACTTTATTTTGAATATTACTTACACTTTACAAAACCAAGATATCTTCGTATAAATAACTGTAGACTTTTATTGTGAAAGTCTGAACATGGCCTGCTGATATTGCCTAAAGCTGTATACCAATTACAAATGTCCATTTTAAGGTTATGTTGCTGTTTCAGGGCTTTTATTTTGAAAGAATGCTATAAAAAGACATTTGTTTTGAAAGGACAAAGTGTTGCAGGAGACTCGCGTGATTCATCACGTTCATAACAAGCTCGTTAATACCTTAAAGACCTCATAGTACCATATTATCCCAATAGACCACTTCGCTCTCAGAGTGCAGGTCTACTTGTGGTTCCCAGAGTTTCCAAAAGCAGACTGGGAGGCAGAGCCTTTAGTTATCAAGCTCCTCTCCTGTGGAACCAGCTCCCAGCCTGGGTTCAGGAGGCAGACACTCTGTACTTTTAAGGCTAGACTTAAAACCTTCCTCTTTGACAAAGCATATAGTTAGGGCTGGCTTCAGGCAACCCTGAACCATCCCTTAGTTATGCTGCTATAGGCCTAGACTGCCCAAGGACCATCGGTGCACTGAGCTCCCCTACCCTTTTCTCTCTGCTCTATCCACTCACCCCAACCGGTTGCGGCAGATGGCCGCCCAAACTGAGCCCGGTTCTGCTGGAGGTTTTTTCTTCCGTTAAAGGGAGTTTTTCCTCTCCACTGCCGCCAAGTGTTTGCTCATAAGGGAATTGTTGGGTTTTTAGTTTTAGTAAAGTGTCTTGAGATGATTTGTATTGTGATTTGGCGCTATACAAATAAAATTGAATTGAAGCGATTTACAAAATCCCCCATCTCAGCTTTCCAGCTCAAAATCCTGGTCTTATTTAACATGGGAGTGAATGGTGCAGTTTGATGGTTTTCCTGTCCTAATGAGGCTCAGGACAAGAAATGTGTAAGTCTGGTGGTTTTGGTGGTCACAGTTTCTGAATCTAGACAAATTTATCTACTACTTTTTAGAAAATGGCGTATCGAGACGCAAAATTGCAGTCGTGACAGCAAGTTAGAGAGAAACATTTTCAATAAACTTAACAGCTTCTCCCACTCTAGATGATGATGTCACCATTCTAGCTCTGAACAGTCCGCTCCCATAGAAACCAATGTAAAATTCAGAAAAGGCCTAAAAACACCATAAAAAATGAACTGTGATTAATCAAAAACCGTAACAGATATCAAAAGGCTGAACACAAGACTAATATATTAATACTAGAAAATTGCATTTCCTGCGGAAGATGCGTGTGAATGCTGAAAGCTGAATGAAGCTGCCCAACAATGCTGAAAATGGCTGAAACGCATTGCTGAATAAGCTGAAGGCTGAAATGCAAACCTGAAGAATCTGAAATGTAAAACCGGAGTTGGAAGCTTAACTTAACTAAAAAACTATTCAAGATTGCTGAAAAGGCTGGAAAGAGAATCATATGATGTACAAATTGCTAAAGAAAGAAGTGTTAAATAACATGAAAGAAGACAGTGTAGTGAACGAAGGAAGAACTAAAGGATTTAAATATGAGTTAAAGAAAAAAAGGGAAGAATGAAACAGCAAAAAAGTGAACTTGTAGAAAGACTGTATTGACAGAAACAATGTATAGTTTAAAAACTAATAAATATTGCTGAAAAATACAGAAGGTAAAGGCTGTGTAAGCGAATCACAAATATTTGAAGGACGGTTTTCTTAGAGAAAGAAGAGAAGATGGAAGGAAAGACTGAAAAAGGAAAGATGTGAAGCAATATGAAGTAGTATGAATAAATAAACAGATGTGCAGTGATAAAAAGGCTGAAAAGGAAAAATGTGCTGGAAAAGAGCAAATATTAGCATTTCTTAGCTTCTATTTTGAAACCATGAAATAAAAATGCTTTTATTTTAAAAGGCAGCCTGCTGCAGAAGATTCATGTAACCATGACTTAAGATCTGAACTTTAATTTTGATTTTTTGTTATTCTTTGGAACTCTGCATTAACTTCCTGTAAATAACTGTAAACTTTTATTGTGAAAGTCTCACCATGTCCTGGTAGCAGACACCATGGCTGATACTGAAAATGGCCTCACTTGGTGCCTGAAGCTGTATGCCAATAGGTAACGACCGTTTTAATATTGAGTTGCTGTTTCAGGCTTTTCTGTTGAGAAAATGCTATTTCAGGGCTTTTATTTTGAAAGGACAAAGTGCTGAAGAAGACTCATGGGACCTCATACAAGAATCTGGACTTTATTTTAAACATTCCTTATACTTTACAAAAATGTAATATCTTCCAATAAATAACTGTAGACTTTTATTGTGAAAGTCTGACCAAGTCAGAAACCATGGCTGATATGGAAAATGGCCTCACCTGGTGCCTGAAACTGTATGCCAATAACCAATGTCCGTTTTAATATTGAGTTGCTTTTTCAGGGCTTTTCTGTTGAGAAAATGCTATTTCACGGCTTTTATTTTGAAAGGACAAGGTGTTGCAGGTGACTCTTGGAACTTTATACAAGAATCTGGACTTTATTTGGAATATTCCTTACAATTTACAAAAACGTAATATCTTCCTATAAATAACTGTGGACTTTTATTGTGAAAGTCTGAACATGTCAGAAAACCATGGCTGATATTGAAAATGGCCTCACTTGGTACATGCAGCTGTATGGCAATAGGCAACATCCATTTTAATATTGAGTTGCTGTTTCAGGGCTTTTCTATTGAGAAAATGCTATTTCAGGGCTTTTATTTTGAAAGGACAAGGTGCTGCAGGAGACTCATGGGACCTTTTACTAGAATCTGGAATTTATTTTGAATATTCCTTTTACTTTACAGAAAATGTAATACTAGATTTTTATTGTGAAAGTCATGGCCTGCTGGGAGATGACACCATGGCTGACATATAAAACATTCTTAATTACCAACCACAGACAGCTGCTGTTCTGCTATTGCTTTGGTGACCTAAGCCCAGATAGGTGGAGGGGGTACATTTAAAACAGCCACAGAGTCACGTGCTCTACATAGCTGAGAATGTATGTTTTAGTGTTTATTTTAGTGTTTGTTTGTTTTAGTCCCAGTCTAATTCCTCACAATATGGTTTAATTGTCCCTTTTTTTCCTTCAATTAAACAGGTGAAATAAATACCAACGTTGCAGGCCTGATTTGGTGCTTGTGGGCATTGAGACCAAAAACTCAGCGGTCGTTTCACACACACAGGAGTAATAAACAAGCATCATCTCTCCTTCATGCTCGGTCTGCTCGCACCTCATAACAAAATAAAAGCCTACCTGATCACATACATTTTCTACAAAGTTACCACACTGAACATAACAGCTTTTTTTTATAAGAGAAAACAAAATCACACATTTACCTTTTTACATTTTAAACAGTTTTAACAATTTTAACCCATGAACTCAACATTTCAAATCACATCTATTTTAATCTTGTTTTTAACCATTACCTCTTTACTTATTCATTTATTTTTTTTATTATAACTTATTTACGCATTTTTTTGCTCCAATAGCCTTCCTCTGGATTGGTTACATTGGTAGTAGAGTTGCACCAGTGGAGCTAACTGACCTTCCTTCCTAAAGTGGAATTTCTCAAAAACAGGTATAATTAGCACCATAAAGTTTAAAGAAAGGTGGAATAACAACAGGAGTACATGGCATCAGATAATGCAAGGACTGACATTGTTTACTGGCTAGAGGGGACGTGGAAGTAAACAGTTGTAGTGTGCTGTTCAGGCCTGTTGTGTTACTTCAGTGACACAAATACAGTGGGTACAGAAAGTATTTAGACCCCTTTAAATTTTTAACTCGTGTCATTGCAGCCATTTGCCAAAATCAAAAAAGTTCATGTTATTTCTCGTTAATGTACACTCAGCACCCCATCTTGACAGAAAAAAACAGAAATGTAGAAATTTTTGCAAATTTATTAAAAAAGAAAAACTGAAATATCACATGGTCATAAGTATTCAGACCCTGTGCTCAGTATTGAGTAGGAGCACCCTTTTGAGCTAGTACAGCCATGAGTCTTCTTGGGAATGATGCAACAAGTTTTTCACACCTGGATTTGGGGATCCTCTGGTAATAAAAAAATAAATAAAAAATGGGAAAAATCTGGTGGGCAAATGTGACCGTGTATCAATAGAAACAGACATTTCTTCATGGAAACATGAAACTATATCATGGAACTTCTTTTCCTTTCAGCCGCTCCCTTCAGGGGTCACCACAGCGAAATCATCTGCCTCCATTTAACCCTATCCTCTGTATCCTTCACACCCACACCAACTATCCTCATGTCCTCCTTCACTACATCCAAGAACCTCCTCTTTGGTCTTCCTCTAGGCCTCCTGGCAGCTCTAACCTCAGCATCCCTTTACCAATATATTCATATATATATACAGTGGGTACGGAAAGTATTCAGACCCCTTTAAATTTTTCACTCTTTGTGTCATTGCAGCCATTTGCTAAAATCAAAAAAGTTCATTTTATTTCTCATTAATCTACACTCAGCACCCCATCTTGACAGAAAAAAAAACAGAAATTTAGAAATTTTTGCAAATTTTTAAAAAAAGAAAAACTGAAATATCACATGGTCATAAGTATTCAGACCCTTTGCAGTGACACTCATATTTAACTCACATGCTGTCCATTTCTTCTGATCCTCCTTGAGACGGTTCTGCTCCTTCATTGGAGTCCAGCTGTGTTTAATTAAACTGATTGGACTTGATTAGGAAAGGCACACACCTGTCTATATAAGGCCTTACAGCTCACAGTGCATGTCAGAGCAAATGAGAATCATGAGGTCGAAGGAACTGTCCAAGGAGCTCAGAGACAGAATTGTGGCAAGGCACAGATCTGGCCAAGGTTACAAAAGAATTTCTGCAGCACTCAAGGTTCCTAAGAGCACAGTGGCCTCCATAATCCTCAAATGGAAGAAGTTTGGGACTACCAGAACTCTTCCTAGACCTGGCCGTCCAGCCAAACTGAGCAATCGTGGGAGAAGAGCCTTGGTGAGAGAGGTAAAGAAGAACCCAAAGATCACTGTGGCTGAGCTCCAGAGATGCAGTAGGGAGATGGGAGAAAGTTCCACAAAGTCAACTATCACTGCAGCCCTCCACCAGTCGGGGATTTATGGCAGAGGGGCCCGACGGAAGCCTCTCCTCAGTGCAAGACACATGAAAGCCCGCATAGAGTTTGCCAAAAAACACATGAAGGACTCCCAGACTATGAGAAATAAGATTCTCTAGTCTGATGAGACCAAGATTGAACTCTTTGGCGTTAATTCTAAGCGGTATGCGTGGAGAAAACCAGGCACTGCTCATCACTTGCCCAATACAATCCCTACAGTGAAACATGGTGGTGGTGGGAGCATCATGTTGTGGGGGTGTTTTTCAGCTGCAGGGACAGGACGACTGGTTTCAATTGAAGGAAAGATGAATGTGGCCAAGTACAGAGATATCCTGGAAGAAAACCTCTTCCAGAGTGCTCAGGACCTCAGACTGGGCCGAAGGTTCACCTTTCAGCAGGACAACGACCCTAAGCACACAGCTAAAATAACAAAGGAGTGGCTTCAGAACAACTCTGTGACCGTTCTTGACTGGCCCCGCCAGAGCCCTGACCTAAACCCAATTGGGCATCTCTGGAGAGACCTGAAAATGGCTGTCCACCAACGTTCACCATCCAACCTGACAGAACTGGAGAGGATCTGCAAGGAAGAATGGCAGAGGATCCCCAAATCCAGGTGTGAAAAACTTGTTGCATCATTCCCAAGAAGACTCATGGTTGTACTAGCTCAAAAGGGTGCTCCTACTCAATACTGAGCACAGGGTCTGAATACTTATGACCATGTGATATTTCAGTTTTTCTTTTTTAATAAATTTGCAAAAATTTCTGGTTTTTTTTCTGTCAAGATGGGGTGCTGAGTGTAGATTAATGAGAAATAAAATCTCACTCACAGTTTTTACGTTTTTATCAGCGTTTCCTTGCAACAATAAGGGAGAGTAAAGTAGTTTGCTTGTCTTGGTGTGGAGAGCTCCCTGCTCTCACTACACATGACAATCTGCAATCTGTCCATCCCTCTGAACATGTCCAAACCATCTCAATCTGGCTTCCCTGGCTTTTTCTCCAAAACATCTAAACATGAGCTGTCCCTCTGATGTACTCATTCCTAATCCTATCCATCCTCGTCACTCCAAGAGAAAACCTCAACATCTTCAGCTCTGCTACCACCAGCTCTGCCTCCTGTCTTTTTCTCAGTGCCACTGTCTCTAAACCATACAACATTGCTGGTCTCACCACTGTCTTGTACACCTTTCCTTTCATTCTTGCTGACACTCTTTTGTCACACATCACACCTGACACTTTCCTCCACCCGTTCCAACCTGCTTGCACACGTCTCTTCACTTCTTTTCCACACTCTCCGTTGCTCTGGACTGTTGACCCTAGGTACTTAAAATCATCCACCTTCTTTACCTCTACTCCCTGTAACCTCACCGTTCTACTTGAGTCCCTCTCATTTACACACGTGTATTCTGTTTTACTGCAGTTAACCTCCTTCCTCTCCTTTCCAAAGTAAACCTCCACCTCTCTAAATTTTCCTCCACTGCTCCCTGCTCTCACTACACATGACAATCTGCAAACATCATGGTCCACGGAGATTCTTGTCTAACCTCATCTGTCAGCCTGTCCATCACCACAGCAAACAAGAAGCCAATCCTTGGTGCAGTCCCACCTCCACCTTGACCTCCTCTGTCACCCCTACAGCACACCTCACCACTGTCTTACAGCTCTCATACATCCTGCACCACTCAAACATACTTCTCTGCCACTCCTCATACAAAACCACAGCTCCTCTCTCGGCACCCTGTCATACGCTTTTTCCAAATCTACAAAGACAGTGCAGCTCCTTCTGGCCTTCTCTGTACTTCTCCATCAGCATTCCCAAAGCAAATATTGCATCTGTGGTACTCTTTCTTGGCATGAAAACATACTGCTGCTCACAAATGCTCACTTCAGACCTCAGCCTAAGCCTCCACTACGCTTTCCCATAACTTCATTGTGTGAGACACATCAGCTTTATTCCTCTGTAGTTTCCACAACTCTGCACGTCTCATTTGTTCTGAAAGATGGGCACCAGTACACTTCTCCTCCATTCCTCAGGCATGCAGACTCCAAGATCTTGTTAAGTAGCCCAGTCAAAAACTCTACTGCCACCTCTCCTAAACACTTCCACACCTCCACTGGTATGTCGTCAGGACCAACTGCCTTTCCACTCTTCATCCTCTTCAATGCCTTCCTCACTTCATCCTTACTGATCTGTGCTACTTCCTGCTCCACAACAGTCACCTCTTCTACTCTGTGCTCTCTGACATTTTCCTCATTCATCAACTCTTCAAAGTGTTCCTTCCATCTTTCCATCACAATTGTGGCACCTGTCAACACATTTCCATCTCTTTCTTTGATTGCCCTAACCTGCTGCACATCCTTCCCATTTCTGTCTCTCTGCCTCACCAACCTGTACAAATCCACCTCTTCCTCCATAGTGTCCAACCTATCATACAAATCCTCATATGCCCTTTGTTTGGCCTTTGCCACCTCTACCTTCACCTTACGCTGCATCTCTCTGTACTCCTGTCTGTTCTCTTCTGTCCTCTGTGTCCCACTTCTTCTTAGCTTACCTTTTCCTCTTAACGAACTCCTGAACTTCCTCATTCCATCAAGTCTCCTTATCTGCTTTCCTCGTTCCAGATGACACACCAAGTACCCTCCTACCTGTCTCCCTGATCACTTTAGCTGTAGCTGTCCAGTCATCTGGAAGAACCTCCTGACCTCCAAGAGCCTGTTTCAGCTCCTCCCTGAAAGCCACACAACACTCTTCCTTTTTCAACTTCCACCACTTCGTCCTCTGCTCTGCCCTTTTCTTCATCTTCCTCACCACCAGAGTCATCCTACACACCACCTTCCTATGCTGTCTGGCTACACTCTCCCCAACCACTACTTTGCAGTCACTGATCTCTTTCAGGTTGAAATGTGAGCACAAGACGTAATCAACTTGTGTGCTCCTGCCTCCACTCTTATATGTCACCCTATGCTCCTCCCTTTTCTGGAAAAATGTGTTCACTACAGCCATTTCCATCCTTTTTGCGAAGTCTACCACCATCTGTCCTTCTGCATTCCTGTCCTGCATACCAAACTTGCCCATCACTTCCTCGTCACCTCTGTTTCCCTCACCAACATGTCCATTGAAGTCTGCCCCAATCACCACTCTCTCACCACTAGGGATACCCTGAATCACCTCATCCATCTCTCTCCAGAATTTCTTCTCTTCTAACTCACATCCTACCTGTGGGGCATAACCACTGAGAACATTCAACATCACACCTTCAACTACCAGCTTCAGACTCATCACCCTATCTGACACTCTCTTCACCTCCAGAACATTCCTAGCAAAATCCTCCTTCAGGATAACTCCTACTCCATTCCTCTTTCCATCCACACCATGATAAAACATCTTGAACCCTACTCCTAATCTATGGGCCTTGCTACCTTTCCACCTGGTCTCCTGAACACACAAGATATCCACCTTTCTTCTCTCCATCATATCAGCCACCTCTCTAGTTTTCCCTGACAAAGTCCATACTGTAAGTCCTACACTCCTGCCCTTTCTCTTCTCTCTTTGCCTACGAACACGCCTTCCTCCTCTCCTTCTTCGACCAACAGTACTCCAATTTCCACTGGCACCCTGGAGGTCAACAGAACCAGTGGCGGTCGTTGTTAACCGACTGATCCGGTACGAAAGTTGTATTTGTTATTTGCATGTTTGATTTGGCTGAAATTTTACGTCGGATGCCCTTCCTGATACAACCCTCTGCATTTACCCGGACTTGGGACCGGCACATGAAGACACTGGATTGTGCCCCCTGTGGTTGCATTGAACTATATCATGGAACTATATCCACAATAAATAAATTATACAGTATACATATTGCGAGAATGTGGAATACCATCAATCTGCATAAGTTACATAGTTTCAACCGATGGATAAAAGTTTAGAAGCTTTGTATTTGTATAGTACTGGAATATAACACGAATGTGAGTGTGTGAGGTTGTTTGTCTCTATGTGGCCCTGTGATGGACTAGCAACCTGTCCAGGGTGTACCCCTGCCTTTCACCCAAAGAGAGCTGGGGTAGGCTCCAGCAGATCCCTGTGACCCTGGTTAGGAATAAGTGGGTATAGATGATGGATGGATGGATGAGTGAAAGTTAGAGTATAAGGAATTAAGCTCCTACTGTCACTAACTTCATGCTCTCTCTCTCCCCTAGTTTGTGCTCTCTCCCTCTCTCTCTTTACCTTCTGCAGGTGTCCCTGGTCCTCTATATTGCTGATGTGCAGTTACTGGCCCCACCAACCTGCAGTGTCTATTTGCTGTTTATTGTTGTTGTTCTTTTATCTCTCCTCTATCAACTCACACGAACTGGTCGAGACAGATGGCTGCCCAAACTGAGCCCAGTTCTGCTGGAGGTTTTTTCTTCTGTCAAAGGGAGTTTTTCCTCTCCACTGTCACCAAGTGCTTGCTCATAAGGAATTTGTTGGGTTTTTATGTATAGTGCCTTGAGATGATTGAATTGTGATTTGGCGCTGTAGAAATAAAACTGCATTGAAACTTGAATCCAGAAGAGGGCAGATATGTTGCAATAGCCTCCAGTCTGCCTATGCAGGAAGAAGAAGACGAAGAAGCAGCTTGTTTACATATTTGAGGTGGAGCCTGACCTGACGTCAGGTCCTCTTTGTGCCGCTGATTGTAGCAGATCAGATCAGTAATGTTTGTTATTTTCTGAGGTTGTGCAGAATATTTGGAGGTCAGTATTGCTGCAGGTCTCCTTGGCAAGCTGTAGCGTGTGCAACTGAGACAGCAGCGTTAACGTTACGAGGTCTGTTTGTATCGGTAGCTAACGTCACATCATCAGGCCTACGGCGGCTCGGAGCTAACCTGAATTAGCTGGCTGTATTACCCAGCTGGTAGACGGGACATCGTCGGAGCATTAGGCTGTAACGAGCTGTGAAATGAAGCTGCTGTCTGTAGTACGTGTGTAGCCGCTGCATTGCTCACAGCAGTTTCCGGTGTCCCGACAGCAGCTATTCGTCCATCTCTAAGATGTGGCTCAAGCTGTTTTTTCTGCTCTTGTACTTCATAGTGTTGTTCATGCTTGCCAGGATTTTTGAGGCGGTAGTTTGGTATGACACTGGTATGTTCGGCACTCAGCTGGTGGATCCAGTTACTCTCAGTTATAAAAAGCTAAAGACCATCCTGGAGTGTCGGGGTTTGGGATACTCTGGCCTGGCTGAAAAGAAGGATGTCACCGAGCTGGTGGAGAAATCAGGTAATGGTCAGGGCCTGGGATATGTTTGTTTTCCACTGTAATGCATTTCAGACCGGTTTGCACTAGAGCCCAGTTAAACAGCTCGAGTGCAGTTGACAGACCAACAACAAATGTTGGGATGCATCTGATTTTTTTTTTTTTTTTTTTTTTTTTCAAGCAAGTATATGGGTTATGTACCAGCTCCATATTATCCTGAGCGTCACAGGCTCAATTTGTGGTATCTGATGCAAAACGCTGAATTCTTGTCTGCAATATTTGCATTTTGGTGAAAAACTAGCATAAGAAGTTTAGATGTCAAAATGTCAAACTTGTTGACATTTTTACTTTATTTTAAGTAGTACCAAGTGTAAAACTCAGCACATCCTGGCTTAATTTATAGCAACGACAGCAGCCAGTGGTCCCTGGAGTGGCGGGCAGAGGTGCCATGGTATTTTTGACTAGTAGCAAAAAGAGCCCCCCCCCCATGCTGCAGAGGCAGCCAGTGTTATTGTTGTCCTATGTTAAACAAAATACAAAACACAAAGGCACATTTCATCAAGTAACAGTCATTGAGTTAATTCCACAGTGCCACAATCGTCTTGTTTTTAATGCAAAGCCCTCTTGTCTAGAAACCCATGGGTTCAAACCTGCCCTGTTTCCTATCACAATATTAAGACGTGTGTTTTAACCTTTGTGCTGCTTGGTGCTGTTTTGGCCATCCTGAATACTTTGTTTATATACCACTTCACAATGCCAATATTTGGTATCTTTTTTTTCAGCCCATCACCAATATGACTTGACAATCAAACAAAAAACTAGCACAGCCTTTCAAGCCAGCATTTTCAACAGAAGTTGTCTGTGCTCAACGTGACTTTATTTTTATTCTGCAACATTTCAAACCCGCCAAGTGATTTGATTATGGCAGTGTGATCAGAGATTCATTTTATTACTAAATTGGCTGTGTGAGTGGCCATATTTGTATGTTTGTATGTCGGCTTTGATGCCACTCTTCTAGAGTGAAAATATAATCTTGCTCTTATCTTCTTCAGTGTGCTTTGGTGATTGCCACTATCTTGTCAACTGTACTATATAAACGTCACATTCAAGTGGTATGGGGGCAAAGCAGGTTTGAGCCTTTGACCTTTTAGGCAGGAGGGTTCTGCATTAATCACAAGACCACTGTAGTACTGCGGAATTAAGTTACACACTGTTTCCACTGAAAATAATAAAATCGTATATCCATCTATGGAAGAATAGATTAGTCACGGTCCACCTAATGGTTCAATTCACTCTCCATAAATGAATGTCCATAAATGTAAATATACTTTCTTGTGGTACAGGTAAGCTACATTTAATGTAGGCATAGAACAGAGCTTTCTTTAACTTGTTAAAGAAAAAGTGATTACAATTGTAGTAACCTAAATGCCTAATTTTTTTTTTCTTTGGTGTTGACTTAGATTATTACACAGACGGACCATAAGAGCGTCAAGCTGAAGCTCCATTAATGAGGAAACTATAGCGATGCTTGCTTAATACTTAGCAAGTGTGCTGCTAAGTCAGCTAACATTGTTTGACAATATACACACCATGGAACTGTAATAATGACCAAGTGTTCACAGTCAGAATGGTCAGCAACTGTATTTGCTAGTGTTGTTTCAACTTCCACCAAGTTCCACCATGAAATCCACCACTATCTAATTATCCTTATTGTGTTGCTTTTACATGCACAGCAATTACCATGTGCACAAAATTAACACGTTCGCAAAATCTAACAATGTATCTTTTTCACAGCACCCTCAGCGTCACAATTACACGTTTAATAGTTTACTTTTTGTCATTTCCTAGTTATGTTAATTATTGTAATTATGGGTAACAGTGCACATGAGTGCTTGTACAGCATAAACAAGAAATTGACAATCTATTTAAAACTGAATTTAAAAAGTGCCAAGTTTAGGAAGTGCTTGACGAAATGAAATGACGTACATAACACTTTGTGGACACGTCCACATCAACCATAAATGCCACGTACAAGTTATTGATTTTCAATTAACATCTTTTTTTTTTTAAGTATTTGCAGTCAACTCAAACTGGGTGCAGACAACAGTATAATTACAGTAGTCTGGGTTAATGTTCAGGTCTTTTTTTATTGTGATTGAAATGTAGTGAAAGGCAGTGAATTTAATTATGTCCATCGCCTAAGAAATATTGTGTTAATTGATATTTGTGACTTTGGTGAATGTCAGATCACACTTTCTTACCAGTTTATGCTGGAAAAACCAGGACATTGCAAACACTGCCATTATGGTTTTCTGCAACTGTATGTATATTTAAAATGAAAGAATAAATGTATATGATACCTTTTAGTTTAGGTAGAAAATGAAACCTTGTTTTTTTTAATGAAGGACTGGGTTTTTCTGCCCTTCTTTAAAACAGGAGAATTAACACAAGGGGAGCTATACTCGGCCATCAAGAAAGAGAAGGAGCAGACAGAGGCAGGAGACTCTTCCACCACACACTTCAGTGGAGAGATGCACTTCTATGAATTAGTGGAGGACACCAAAGATGGGATCTGGCTAGTTCAGGTAAAAGCCACGGTAACGTTTTTCACCACAAGATAACTTTTTCAGCTTTGGAGATCTGTGAATGTGAAGTGACTTGTGGCCAAATATGATGGAATTTGTGCTCTGCATTTAACCCATCCAAAATGCGCACACACACAGCAGTGAACACACAACACCATGAAGACACACCCAGGGCAATGGGCAGCCAATTCTGCAGCGCCCACTGAACAGTTGGAGGTTCAGTGCCTTGCCTCAAGGGTCTCACCGCAGTCGTGGTATTGAGGGTGGAGAGGCTGCTGGCTCACTCCCCCCACTGACAATTCCCACCGGTCCCGAGACTTGAATCTGCAACTTTTGGGTTACAAGTCTGACTCTCTATGTCTCTATAGGCCACAACTGCCCCCATCTCACTCTATTATCTTAATTTGAATAATTTGTCAATGTTCTATTCAGTCTTTCTCACAGACCCCAAGATTTATTGAGGTGTGATATTAAACTGCTGAAATGCTCCTTTGATGCACCTATAAATTTAGAAAAGGATACTTTAAATGGTTGGTTGCATCAATTCAAGTAGACCTACATTAACAGTAGTCCGAAAGCTTAAAATTGAGCAAGGAACTAGTAACAAGGAATAAGCATGAAGGATCTCAGAAGGACAGAGGAAAACACCCAGTATATAAGACAAAGAAACAAAACACAGGTGCAACTAATTAGGGATGATGAAAAATGTAAAACTGGGGCACAGATGCCAGGGCAAGTAAGTCCAAACCACAGAGTCCATGAGAGATCCTGACAATATCCCCTGCCCAATCAAGGGCTGGCTTCCAAACATTAACGGGTCTTAACAAAAAGGGTCGAAGAAGAGTTGTGCGGGCTGTATTTTGGCTTTAAAGTTAAAGACAGGAGTAATGACATAGACAAAACCAAAGTCGTTTGCAAGCATTGCCATGTTTCAATACAGCATTTAATACAATTCAATTCTATTCTATTTTATTTATATAGTGCCAAATCACAATACAAATCATCTCAAGGGACTTTACAGAAACTAAAAACCCAACAAATCCCTTATGAGCAAGCACTTGGCGAGAGTGGAGAGGAAAAATTCCCTTTAACGAAAGAAAAAACCTCCAGCATAACCGGGCTCAGTTTGGGTGGCCATCTGCCTCGACCCGTTGGGGTGAGTGGATAGAGGAGAGAGAATAGAACAGCAACAATAAACAGCAAATCGACAATGCAGGTTGGTGGGGCCAGTAACTGCACATCAGCAATATACAGCTCCAGGTCCAGGGACACCTGCAGAAGGTACAGAGAGTTAGAACAGAGAGAGAGGGAGAGAGCACAAGTTTAGTGACATTCAATGGTGGAATATACACGTGAGGTGGGAGGAGAGGGGTAGGGTAGGGGTAGGGAGCTCAGTGCACCGATGGTCCTCGGGCAGTCTAGGCCTATAGCAGCATAACTAAGGGATGGTTCAGGGTACCTGAAGCCAGTCCTAACTATACGCTTTGTCAAAGAGGAAGGTTTTAAGTCTAGCCTTAAAAGTACAGAGAGTGTCTGCCTCCTGAACCCAGACTGGGAGATGGGTCCACCGGAGATGAGCTTGATAGCTAAAGGCTCTGCCTCGCATTCTGCTTTTGGAAACTCAGGGAACCACAAATAGACCTGCACTCTGAAAGCGAAGTGGTCTATTGGGATAATATGGTACTATGAGGTCTTTAACCCTCTGGGGTCGACGAACACGCCGGCGCGTTTTGACGCGTCTTCTCCTAATAACCCCGAACAAACTTAAATTACTCTGTCAATTTTGACTGTACAGATAAAAGAAATCATTCAAATCTGTAAAGGGTCTAGTTTTAGTTGTATACACTTGTTGTATAATAACAACAAAACGCTGAGCTTTTGTTAAATAAAGAAAGACGTAAATAAAACAACCAGAATATCAGCGAATATTTGCCTCATAAAAATAAGAAACATATGGCTAGAAAGCTTGAAATGTTTTATTTTAAATGGAACAATTCAAATCGAAAACAAATCATCACTTTTTATTTAATCCATATGAACGTAAGGAGAAGTACGTTTTCTCCTGTCTCACCTCATTACAGGTAATGCGATCCCGCCTCGTACTCTGTTCACTGTTCACATGTAAATAATCTCAGGTGAACCAGGTAATTCTGTGCACGCCCCCGAGAAATGACATAAATGTCAATTTCATCATAGAATTTGCTCACTTTTTCTGCGCGTTTGGATGATGGCGCATTCCGCAGGTGAAGAAGCGCTTCTTATATACCACACAGAGACAAACAGTTTAGATTGTGCTCAGAGTAAAAACAACTCAAATGACAAACATTTGGCTCCGCATTGTATTGTATTGTGCTGCACTAATCCCCTCTCAGCCACACTGACTGAAAGGCTCATTATGCGCGTCTTTGTCTGGTCGTTCAGTGCGTCTTTTGTCTTCTCAGGTAAATCACATGACTATTCATCCTCAGAGACACCCTCTTGCATATGGCCTTTCTGGACAAAAAGTGTCTGTAGTATGAATGAAGTAAAGTTTTATTTATCAATTAACCTCTACAAAGTGCAGTAAAGAGAAGAACCCGCTTTGCCCATAACCTAGCAGCAGTTTTCTTTGGTTGGTCTCTTTGGTATGCGACTAACCCCACTAGACAAGCGATTCCATCACTCATGCTCTCAAACGTTTACGCTTTGGAAAACAAACGACTTAATTCAACTCAGCCGGTCTACACAGCATGAGACAAGGAATAGTTGTGTGTTTGTTTTCACTGAAACGTGGCTAAACGACAACATCCTGGACTCCGCCATTCAACTGCACGGGCTAAAATGCTGCCGAGAAAACAGAGACACAGCACTGTCTGGTAAGACTCGCTTGTGTGTGTATGTCAACAAAGAATGGTGTAACAACGCTGTGGTAGTATCAAAACACTGTTCATCGCTGGTGGAGTAGCCATTGTTATTGTCGCGGTCTACATTCCCCCGTGTGCAAACGCCAAGGACGCGCTCCATGAACTGCACAGCGCCATCAGCAAACAACAAATAACCCCGACAGCTTTTTCATCATAGCCGGTGACTTCAACCACGCTAACTTAAAGACAGTTTTGCCAAAGTTCTCTCAACATGTGAACTTTGCAACAACACACTGGACCTTGTTTACACAACAGAGAAGAATGCGTAGAAGGCTGCAATGTTAAGTCACCAACGATCTTCTTAGCCTCAGATAATGGACTTGTTTCTATACTTGTCCTCCTATACCTTAGTGCTGCATTCGACACTATTGACCACATCATCTTATACAGAGATTGGAGCATGTGACTGGTATCAGAGGAACAACATTAAAATGGTTCCAATCCTATTTATCGGACAGATTCCAGGTCGTTCATGTCCATGATGAACCTTCCACACGCGCAAAAGTTAGTTATGGACTTCCACAAAGCTCTGTGCTAGGACCAACTCTGTTCACCCTGTACATGCTTCCTTTAGGCTATGTCATTAGGAAGCACTCCAAATCCTTCCTGAAAATGAGTTCAGTACCCAACAGTGACCTTATAGTTTCACAACCAACAGAGACCAGAAGAGAAGGACTGAGCTTTCCACCATTTATTAAAACTGAACATAAGTGAAAGAATCGTGCGTTAAAAGTGTTAGCCTGGCAAATGGAGCCTGTGACTGTAAATAACATAAATCACAGGAGAATTCATCTCTAACTCAGGGTAGTTTTGTTCCTTAGTAGTCACAGTGGCATTGTGGTTTGATCATTTGCTCTGTTAACGTAATCTAGTGATACTCTGCTCATGGTCGTAGTGGCTCCATCATTCCTTCAAGTTGAATCCTGTGAGAGAGCAGCAGAGTATTTTATGGCCAGTATGCAAAGTGGTTGGCCCACACAGAGTTTTTGGTAACTTTAACAGGCCATTAACATTAACATGTTAAGATCATCCTTGGGAATGGAAACACTCAAATATATGTGAAAAACACATTAAAAAGTTGGCTTCACATTTTATTTCTCCTTTAAACTAATAATTTACTAGATATGAATGAATGGCTGTTATTACAGAACCAAAGGGAGTCTACATTAACAACCAGCCAAAACTGTCTGATGGCAGCACTAAATGGATTAGTACTAAATAAATAAATTGCCTAAAAGAAGAGGCTAGGACTTCTTTCACTGTCAGTGACCGATTTGTTTTGTATTACATTGCTCACCTGGTCTTGTCCCTCTGTTTTGCAGGTCATTGCCCAGGACCGGGAAGCTCTGCTGAGTCAGTCCAAATGGGGGAAGATGGTTCAGAAAGTCTCTCAGTTTGGGATCAGAACTGGAACCTTCAACTGCTCTAATGACTACAGGTGGACAGTTGGTCTACTACAATACAACAAACACCAAATATATTTGATCTTTAACAATATTAATTATTTCTATTAATTTTACATATTGTACAGATTCAAGTCTTCCCTCCTTCTACCCATAAGGGAAGAGTAAGACAGAGTTAAAGCATTTAACACTTTTTATTGTGTACAACAATGGTGCTGTTCACGTGGATGATGATGCTGCCTGCAATATTGCTTCTGACTTTTTAAACATAGTGGAATTGTTTAATTTTACTCAACATGTTTCTGGTCCTACACATGATAAGGGGCACACACTCAACTTAGTTAGGTCCTCATGGTTTAAACATTGGCACTATTTGTATTAAAGATGTTTTTGTTAGCGATTATAAATGTCTTATTTTGATCTTGCTTTTGTAATGAGGATCCACTGCCTGTTAAGCAAGTGTTCTGCTCTCGCATAATTACCCAATGTGGCGTTGAGAATTTTTTTATCTGCTTTTGACTCAAACTTGGTTCTTATCTCAAATGATATTGACAGTACTATGCAGTTGTTCCATGATCACTGCAGTTTGCTACTGGATAGAGTGACCCCTGTTAAGACTCGACAAATCCCTGTTGTCAATACATCTCTGTGGGTAAATGATGCTATCCTCTGTCTCAGTCATGTTTGTTGGAAGTCTGAACGTTTGTGGAAAGCTACAGTGGTGTGAAAAAGTGTTGGCCCCCTTCCTGATTAATTTTTGCATGTCACACTTTGTTTCAGATCATCAAACAAATTTAAATATTAGTCAAAGATAACACAAGTAAACATATCATGCAGTTTTTAAATTAAGGTGTTTATTATTAAGGGAAAACAAAATCCAAAACTATATGGCCCTGTGTGAAAAAGTGTTTGCCCCCTAAACCCTAATAACTGCCTGGGGCCACCCTTAGCAGCAATAACTGCCATCAAGCGTTTGCGATAACTTGCAATGAGTCTGTTACAGCGCTGTGGAGGAATTTTGGCCCACTCATCTTTGCAGAATTGTAATGTAATTCAGCCACATTGCAGGGTCTTTGAGCATGAACTGCCTTTTTAAGGTCATGCCACAGCATCTCAATTGGATTCAGGTCAGGACTTTGACTAGGCCACTCCAAAGTCTTCATTTTGTTTTTCTTCAGCCATTCAGAGGTGGACTTGCTGGTGTGTTTTGGATCATTGTCCTGCTGCAGAACCCAAGTTTGCTTCAGCCTGAGGTCACAAACAGATGGCCGGACATTCTCCTTCAGGATTTTTTGGTAGACAGCAGAAATCATGGTTCCATTTATCACAGCAAGTCTTCCAGGTCCTGAAGCAGCAAAACAGCCCCAGACCATCACACTACCACCACCATATTTTATTGTTTTTATGATGTTCTTTTTCTGAAATGCAGTGTTACTTTTATGCCAGACGTAATGGGCCACACCTTCCAAAAAGTTAAACTTTTGTCTTGTCAGTCCACAAAGTATTTTCCCAAAAGTCTTGGGGAACATCAGGATGTTTTCTGGCAAAACTGAGATGAGCTTTTATGTTCTTTTGCTCAACAGCGGTTTCGTCTTGGAACTCTGCCATTCAGACCATTTTTGCCCAGTCTCTTTCTTATGGTGGAGTCATGTACAGTGACCTTAACTGAGGCAAGTGAGGTCTGCAGTTCTTTGAATGTTGTTGTGGGGTCTTTTGTGACCTCTTGGATGAGTCGTCACGGTGCTCTCGGGGTAACTTTGGTCAGCCGGCCACTCCTGGGAAGGTTCTCCACTGTTCCATGTTTTCACCATTTGTAGATAATAGTTCTCACTGTGGTTCACTGCACTCCCAAAGCTTTAGAAATGGCTTTATAACCTTTTCCAGACTGATAGATCTCTATTACTTTCTTTCTCATTTGTTTTTGATTTTTTTTGGATCTCGGCAGCTTTTGAGGATCTTTAGGTCTACTTCACTTTGTCAGGAAGGTCCTATTTAACCCTCTGGGGTCTGAGGGGGTTTTTGGGGCCTGGACAAATTTTGACATGTCCTGACATTTGTGCTTTTTTCAGTGTTTTTTAAACATATTAATGTCTAAAGTCTGATAACACTGTAATCAGCACAAAATTGGCTACAATAATATGTGAGCAGCAAGTTTATACATTATTGTGTTTTTGAGAAAAAAGTGGTTATGCATGGTTAGTGAAAAACTAAAATTTTTTACTCACTGAAATAAGACCATAAAACACAAACAGAACATTGGTTCACAAGACTTTGGAGACCAGCATGTTGTAGGCTAAAGTGTTTACTTCAGAGTTCTGTGAATGTCATCTTGTTCACACATTCACAGTAAACAATACACTGATTTAAATTTTCTAGGACACTTTTTGTCCAGAAAGGCCATATGCAAGAGGGTGTGTCTGAGGATGAATACTCATGTGATTTACCTGAGAACACAAAAGACGCACTGAACGACCAGACAAAGACGTGCATAATGAGCCTTTCAGTCAATGTAGATGGGACGGATTGGTGCAGCACAATACAACACAATGAAGAGCCAAACGATCCTCATTTGAGTTAAAATCAGTGTTTTCACTCTGAGGACAAGCTAAACTATTTGTCTCTGTGTGGAATGTAAGGAGCGCCGCTTCACGTGCGTAACGCGCCATCATCCAAACGCGTAGAAAAAGTGAGTAAATTCTAAGATGAAGTTTGATATTTTGTGTCATTTCTCGGGGGTGTGCACATATTTACCTGGTTCACCTGAGATTATTTACATGTGAACAGTGGACAGTGTACAAGGCGGGACCGCATTACCTGTAATGAGGTGAGACAGGAAAAAACGGACTTCTCCTTACGTTCATACGGATTAAATAAAAAGTGATGATTTGTTTTTGACTTGAATTGTTTCACTCAAAAGAAAACATTTCAAGCTTTCTAGCCATATAATTCTTATTTTTATGAGGCAAGTATTCGCTGAGATTCTGGTTGTTTTATTTACGCGTCTGTGAAGAGAAATGGCAGAGACAGAAAAGTCCGAGAGCGCACCCTGTCGGCTTTCTTTATTTAAAAAAAGCACAGCGTTTTGTTGTTATTATGATGGTATACCACTAAAACTAGACCCTTTACAGATTTGAATGATATACTTTTATCTGTACGATCAGAATTGACGGAGTCATTTAAGTTTGTTTCGGCCTTATCAGAAAAAGATGCGTCAAAACGCGCCGGTGCATTTGTTGACCCCAGAGGGTTAAGTGATTTCTTGATTGGCTAAAGGAATTGAACTCAGGTGTGATAAACCACAGTTATTTTTTAACGGGGGGGGGCAAACACGTTTTCACTCAGGGCCATGTAGTTTTGGATTTTGTTTTCCCTTAATAATAAAAACCTTTTTTGGGATTTTTTTTTTTTTTTGGCATTGTTTCTCCTGAGACTTTGCCTATTCCGGTGTTTTCTAGTGATGACTGTAATCATTTTCTGTTTCACTTTGTGGGCAAGGTTATGGCTATCAGGGCTAGCATTTTACCATCAGCAAACCCTCTTACAGTTAACTCTGAAAGAGTTTCAATTTTAGATTCTTTTTGCCCAATTTCCCTTAATGATATGATTAAAATTGTGAGTACAATGAAATCTTCCCATAGCCCTGTGGGCATTTTACCTGCATCTTTGGTGAAGAAATCTGTTGGCCCATGCTTGGTTTTAATTATGAACCTTTCTTTAAACTTGGGCCAGGTCCCTAGTTTCAACTATGTTGTTGGCTGCTGATGCAGGTGACTGCTCAGCATTAGTTCTGCTGGATCTTTTTCAGCATTAGTTCTGCTGGATCTTTTTCAGCATTCGACAGTTGATCACTGCATCTTGATAAATAGATTGCATTCCCTAGGTTGGCGTTGGATTGGTTTTCCTCCGCATGACAGGAGCTTCTGTGTTTATAGGACCTTATATGTCCAAGTCTGTCCCTTTGTCCTATGGTGTGCAGCAAGGCTCCATGCTTGGCCCTCTGCTGTTTAGCTTGTATATGCTACCTCTTGGCAGGACTGAGTTTTAAAATAATATGTTATCATTTTTATGCTATGACTGTTTCAGTTATATTTTTCTTTTAGACCTGATAGTTTACATAAACAATCACTTCTGCAGAATTGTCCAGTCTCCATTAATAAATGGATGGCAAGTTATGGGGAGTTTAGCACTCCTTGACTGCAGTAATATAAGAAATCACGTTTGGACTACTGCAGTGTTCTTTATACCTGTTAGAACAAAGTGACTTCAAGTTGTACAGAAAGCAAGGCTTTCTTTAGTCCCATATTACTCCCATACTTAAGGACCTTCATTGGCTTCCTGTTGCTTTTAGAGTACAATTTTAAATTGTAGTTATTATTTACATTTACAGTTATTATTTCTTTTAACCTTGAGGTTTTAACTATATCTAGAATACTTCCTGTGCTTTTTGTGCCGTGACCCAGAGGCTTTGGAATTCTCTACCCCTAATATTGAGATCTATGGTCATGGTCTTTTATGGTTTTGTTCTTTGTTTGTTCGTTTTATTGTATATTTGACTGTATGTATGCTTGACTTGTTTTATTGACATTATTGTGAAGCGCTTTGTGACTCTTGTCTTGAAAGGTGCTATATAAATAAATTTTACTTACTCTTTCACAGCAGTTACTCTTTCAAGTTTTTTTTCCATCACCTGTGTTTATGAGAACGCCTCTGGTGCTGGTTCAGTTACCAGTGTTGACATGCTGTGGGAAGTCCTATGAACTCAACTCATAATCTGGACTGTTGTGAATATGCAGTTGACAACAAGGGAAAGACCATGTAACAGCTTGTAAAGACAGTTAACAGGAGGGAAGACTGGCATGGTGGCAGGCTTCACTGCAAGCGAATATGTGTCACCCTTAGTGGCTATTAATGGTCCAACTAGGAAAATACCCCTTGAGTCTACAAGTGCAGGGCTGGAACAAGACTCAACCAATATCTGATAAGAGAAGGGCAATGTGTGAATGAAGTTCAATGGCAGGATATAACCCACAATACATCAAGCATCACCATCCCAGTGACGGAGAGGAATTTAGCATACAACTAAAAATCTGGAACCTATCCAGGTGCAGCTGGCTGTGGATTTGTTTCAATCACACCCTTGATCTTGTTCTGACATATGGCATCGAAATTGAACATCTAATAGTTTTTCCCCCAAATCCTGTTTTGTCAGATCATTCTTTGATAACTTTTGAATTTAAAATGATGGATCATGCAGCGTTTGGAAGAAAATTCCACTACAGCAGATGTTTATCCGACAACGCTGTTAATAAATTTAAGAAAATGATTCCATCTTTATTTACATCTATGCCAAGTATAAACATAGTGGAGGGCAGCTGCTTCAATCCCACTCCCTACCAAATTGATCATGTTGTTTGTTGACAGCGCTATAACCTCACTGCGTGAAACGCTTGATTCTGTAGCCCCTCTGAAAAACAAGTTAGTGAATCAGAGAAGACTAGCCCCATGGTATAATTTACATATTCGTACCTTAAAGCAGGCATCACGAAGGCTGGAAAGGAAGTGGTGTTCCACAAATTTAGAGGAAATTTTTCTAGCCTGGAAAAACAGTTTATTAACATATAAAAAGCTCTCCGTAAAGCCAGAACTGCATACTATTCATCACTAATAGGGGAAAATAAGAACAATCCCAGGTTTCTTTTCAGCACTGTAGCCAGGCTGACAAAAAGTCACAGCTCTGTTGAGCCCAGTGTTCCCTTAGCTCTCAGCAGTGATGAGTTTCTTTACAAATAAAATCACAACTATTAGAGATAAAATTCAGCAGATGCTTCCTATACCTGCAATAAATGAATCTTCTACTACAGTAGCTCTTGAATCATCTGTAGGACCTCAGTTATGTTTAGACTGCTTCTCTCCCATAGATCTCTCTGAATTTGCATCAGTAGTTGCTTCATCGAAATCATCAACATGTCTCTTAGACCCCATCCCGACTAGACTGCTTAAAGGCACCCTGCCATTAATGAACTCATCTTTATTGGACTTGGTAAATTTATCTCTAGTATCAGGCTACGTACCACAGGCCTTTATAACTGCAGTAATCAAACCTTTACTCAAAAAGCCTAGTCTTGATCCAGGAGTCTTGGCTAATTATAGACCAATATCCAACCTGCCATTTATTTCTAAAATCCTAGAAAAAGCTGTTGCTAAGCAGAATAGTTTTTCAATCAGACCACTTACACAGGAATGAACTATTTGAAGATTTTCAATCAGGATTTAGAGCACATCATAGTACAGAAACAGCACTGTTGAAAGTTACCAACGATGTTCTCTTAGCCTCAGATAATGGACTTGTTTCAATACTTGTCCTCCTAGACCTTAGTGCTGCAATCGACACCATTGACCACAGCATCTTATTACAGAGACTGGAGCATGTGATCGGTATCAGAGGAACAGCGTTAAAGTGGAAGTGGCACTCTGAAGTAAACACTTTAGCCTACAACATGCTGGTCTCCAAAGTCTTGTGAACCAATGTTCTGTTTGTGTTTTATGGTCTTATTTCAGTGAGTAAAAAATTTTAGTTTTTCACTAACCATGCATAACCACTTTTTTCTCAAAAACACAATAATGTATAAACTTGCTGCTCACATATTATTGTAGCCAATTATGTGCTGATTACAGTGTTATCAGACTTTAGACATTAATATGTTTAAAAAACACTGAAAAAAGCACAAATGTCAGGACATGTCAAAATTTGTCCAGGCCCCAAAAACCCCCTCAGACCCCAGAGGGTTAATTACCACTGCTATGCAGATGACACTCAGTTATATCTATCTATTAAACCTGTTAACACAAACCAGTTAACCAGACTTCAAGCCTGTCTAACTGACATAAAGGCCTGGATGACCAGTAACTTTTTACTTTTGACTTTATGAGTTTCTTTACAAATAAAATCACAACTATTAGAGATAGTTGTAGTAGATAGTAGAGACCTGCAATAAATGAATCTTCTACTACAGTAGCTCTTGAATCATCAGTAGGACCTCGGCCCGGTTTCCTTTTGCTGTAGGGCTGTTGGACTGATCATGTCCCTTGCACTTGATCACTGCCACAGCTAGCGGTTCCAACAGGGCATCTGCTAGTTCTCTCATCTCTGGCCATCTCTGCCGACTTTTTCCTCGCACCTGTGGGCCTGTCCCGTCCCGCCTTTGTTGTCTGAGGGAGAGTGTGAATATCTGGGAATTGACATAAGCCACCACACTGTGAGTGGTGAGCACCCTAAGTGGGTGTCCCATGACAATGTGGGCTGTCTTCTGTAAGATCCTTGCCACTGCTGCAGCATGCTGTGTGCAGGCGGGGTGTCTTCTGACCATCAAGGGGGAACATCAACAAATCATTCTGGGACCCACCGCTCGGTCCTCCGTTCCCCTCATCCCAGTCTTCCTCCTCTTCAGATCTTACTGATAGTGCCTGGCTCGGCGAAGGCGAGCGCTGTGGTCTCCGTTCCTTACCTGTCCTTACCGGTTTCTTCCTGTTCTCTTGTCCTGGAGGCTCACACACTCTGTGAGGAGACCAAGACAGTGTGTCGTGTTCATCTGCGTCCGAAGGTTCCTCCTCAGGTCTCCATTTACCTTCTGCCCATAGTACTATGGACCCAGTAGGGTGAGAGCCCTCCTGTGACATGAACCTTAACAACACTTCTTGCTCGCCTCTGTCCCTCTCTCTCTTCGTGCAGGCTTCGCTGACTGTGACTGCAGTGTAGGTTGTCTGGAGGGCTGTTCACGTCTGACCCGATCCTGGAATTGGGTGACTGCCCTCTCCGCTATCATAGGCAGGCTTTTTGTTATGAGGAGGCTTTTCCCTTCCTCTCCAGTCCCCATCCTGGTGATCCGGGGAGGAGGTTCTGGGCACAGGGGGCATATCCGACACCTGTAATTCTCCCCCGGAGATGTCCATCACTGGATACAGTCCTGCTGGAGGGGGCGCAGTCGGCCTGCTCACAAAATAAGGTGGTGGTGACTGCTTCTCTTCTGTTTCCACTGTTTTCTTCCAGTCTTTATTCTTGTGCATGTGCTGAGTCCCCTGCCACCAGAGGGCTAGATTGGTCCATCGGTGTGCTTCAGTTTCCTCTTCGTTTGCTCTCTGTCTCAGTTTGCTCCGGTAAAAAGGGGAGGCCTTGTCCCGATCCTTCTTAGCCTCCTCAGCACAACGCCTGTGCTGTACTGACTTCGCCCATAGCCATGGGATGAGGGCAGTGTGATCCTTTAGAGTCTTACCTTTATCCTTTATAAGCTGCATCAGCATCGCCTTATACTTGTCCATCTCTGCCTGGGCATCCTTTTCCCTACATGTCATTCTTCCTGCCTTTAAGATAGATTCAACTTGAATCCCCAGATTGACCCATTTTTCTGGTGGGCCCCATCTGTCATCATTCATCTCGCGATCAAATTCTCCATCCATTTTGATCTCTTCCTTATTTGTTAGTATTTAGTTGTAGTTCGGTATTTCCTCCACCAGATGGAGCAATTTTCCAATTTCCTGTTGCAGTACCTCCCACCTCCTGCGGGTGTCAGCAGCTTCTCCTGTAATTCTGCTCGGCGCCACTAAAGGGAGCCAAATAGTGGGAGGAGCAGCCTCTGAATCACTTTACCTCTATTTCCTGCTTCTCTGCTCAGTCTATCAGGGTCCCTCTCAGAGACACTTCCCTTTTGTACTTACCTCTTCTTTCACTACATGCCTCTCATAAATATCTGTACTTACCTCTTCACATATTCCTATGTTATAACAGATATTATACTTATGCACCGTATGACAATTTATACACCTTAGACCCCTTGTCTAATAACAATAACTACATTGTATAATGCAATATTACTTGCCAGTCACACAATCTCACATTCATACGAGTATCTGCCGATCGAACACGGCTCAGATTTACACTCACACTGAGCCTGCCGATCGAACACGGCTCAGACGCATTCACAGTTTACCTGCCGATCAAACACGGCTCAGGTATTATTCAACTGTGGCCTGCCGATCGAACACGGCTCAGACGCATTCACAGTTTACCTGCCGATCAAACACGGCTCAGGTATTATTCAACTGTGGCCTGCCGATCGCACACGTCTCAGGTCTTTTTATTAATCTATCCGCCGATCACACACGGCATGGATAGTTTCTTTCTCTTTAATTGTATTTTCTTGTATATACTTTACTTCCGATTTATAACTTTCAATCCGTCACAATTTGTAACCAATCCGAAATACACATCGACAGTATCAATTTTAGTGGTAGTCAATTCAGCAGAATTTAATATAATAGATTTCTGCCTTACCTTTTATTTGGCGCCTCAGAGACTGTCAGTGTGGTCTTTCGGACGGTTCCTCAGTCCAATTTCCCCCTCCAAGACCGGACGAGCCTCCAAATTGTTGAAAAGTCAGACCTTGTGACCTTCACCCGAGTCCATTGATGGAGGATTAAAAGAAGACGGAGCGAAAGTTAGGAATCGACACACCCATTTATTGTAAAAATATAGAGACGTCTCCGGAGATCAACTCATACACGCAGGCAAAGAGATCTGACCTATAGGTGTAACCTATACCCTGTATAAAGCTGGTGACCACCATACCAGTACTTTTCCACCAAAAGGAATTTAGTCTATTACCATATATGGAGTTGTTATTCCCTTGTTGTCTTTTATGTGTTCTGGGTGGTGGTCGCTGAGCAAGCTAAGGCCAGTTACTTCCTTTATCTTATATGAAGTCCCCATAGGTGCGTCTGCATTTCCACAAAAGGAAAAGAGCAGATCACTCAAGTGGCGAAACAGGGAGTTGGAAGATGGTCCTGATGGCAATATACACAGATGTGAGCAGAGGTAGATGTCAACAGACGTCAGCAATACCTCACCCAGAGCATCAGTTGGACGAAAGCCTGCCATGGTGGAGTGAAAGTGAGATGGTACTGAGGGGAGACATGGACAGATTCATACTGTGGACCAAATGGAGTTTCATGCAGTTGTACAAAAACGCTTCCTATGTGTAAACAAATGAAGCTGGTATAGAAAAAGGAAATTATCCCAAAAGCATGGTGAAGAGCAGCAGGAGTGATGATCCCCAAGGGGAAAGATGCCTCAAACATCAACCAATTCCAGTGGATCAATTTCCTAAATATTGACCCTCGGGTCGACGAACGCGCCGGCGCGTTTTGTGGCATTGTCTCCTGATAATGCTGAAACGAACTTAAATTATTCTGTCAGTTTTAATCGTACAGATAAGAGCAATATATCATTCCAATCTGTAAAGGGTCTAGTTTTATTTGTATACACTCATAATAACAACAAAACACTGGGCTTTTGTAAAATAAAGAAAGCAGACAGGGTGCGCTCTCTGTCACCTCTCTTCACAGACATGTAAATAACACAACCTCAATCTCGGCGAATACTTGCCTTAAAGACATAAGAAGAACATGAGAAATATATGCCTAAAAAGCTTAAAATGCCTTCATGTAAATGAAACAATTCAAGTAGAAAACAAATCATCACTTTTTATTTAATCTGTATGAAAATAAGGAGTGGTACAGTTTCTCCTGTCTCACCTCATTATAGCTAATGTGATCCTGCCTCGCACTGAGCACACTTCATATGGAAATAATCTGAGGTGAGCCAGCTAATGTGATCCTGCCTTGCACTGAGCACACTTCATATGGAAATAATCTGAGGTGAACCAGGTAGTTCTGTACACACCCCTGAGAAATGACATAAAATGTCAAACTTCATCGTAGAATTTTCTCAATTTACTCATTTTTTCTGTGCGTTTGGATGATGGCACGTTACACGGGTGAAGAAGCAGTTCCTATGGTTCCAGGCAGTGACAAAGAGTTTACTTGGGCCTCAGAGGAAAAACACGACTCAGATGACAAACGTTTGCATCTGCATTGTACTGCACTAATTCCCTTTCAGCCACTTAAAAACCTTAGTTTTTCACTAGCCATGCATAAACGCTCTTTTCTCAGAAACACAATCATGTATAAGCATACTGCTCACATATTATTGTAGCCCAGTTTATGCTGATTACAGTGATATAATATGTTTAAAAGCAACTGAAAAAAGCACAAATGTCAGGGCATGTCAAAACTTGTCCAGGACCCCAAAACACCCTTAGACCCCAGAGGGTTAAGTAACAGCAACTTGTATGGAAGTGGTGCCCTGGAATTGCCTGTGTCTAACCTTACTAAAAAATATAAGTGCTCTAAAGCACGGCTGGTAATGACAATGGCTGATTCCCAATATCGTCTTATACAGGTGGCTGCCCCCAGGGTAAAAATGGGGAGGAAGTGTCCACCTAATCCTACCATCATTACAACAATGTGTGAGAGGTCATGGGAAGGTTGACAACTCCCTATTACCATGCTATGTCCAGATACCCTCACCTAAAATCCACCCATAGACTTAAAAGTTGCACAAAATTTAGCAAGACTAAGAATCTTCCACACATTTTTTTGAGCAATATGACTGTGAAATGTCTGTATTGAACTTCATACTTTGGTCTTAAAAGGTCTTATAAATTAATGCTTTGATTTTGGTGAACATATTATTTGTCACTTTCCAGACTGTCTGTGATACTGACATGGTGTTTTGTCTTGTGTCCGGCAGGTCTTGTGTCAGGCGTGGCTGGCAGCACTCCACTCTCATCATGTCTGTTCCTCAGACTTCAGCATCAAAGGGCAAAGTCATGCTAAAAGAATATAATGGCCATCACATAGAAACAGAACAAATCTTCCGCTGGATGACCTCACATGTGGCTCATCGAATCAAAATGCTGCATCAGTCTCAGCAGCTTGTGGAGGAGTGGCGCACTGATCCGGCCCACCCAATCAAGATGTTTCTGTTTGCCCGTCTGTCCCAGCCCCCTACCTTCTTCTCCTCACTGTCTGTGAAATTCACAGGCAGGATCAAGTTCATCTTCGTGGATGTACGTCACTGGGACAACCACAGCAGCTTATCAGAAATTGGTGTGACACAGAGCCCTGCCTATATCCTCAAGATGCCTGAGGGCATCTATCGCTATGGCAACAGGTCATCATTGAATAATGGCAATAACATGGATTGTTGTTGGTACAAACAACATTGATTTGATAACTCTGTTTCTTTTTTACTCTTCTACCCCCACCTCTCCTTGTTCTCACCTTTATTTCTTCTACTCATTATTTCTCCTCCCCCATCCTCTCCTACTACTTCTAGTACTGGGGAGTTCTTGTCTCTGACTGCCATGGATACTTTCCTGCGTTCAGTCCAGCCTGAGGTTAATGATCTGTTTGTGCTCAGTCTGGTCGTCATCAACTTGCTGGCTTGGATGGACCTCTTCATCACACAGGTCACTTTTCTCGGGTATTTCTAGTACAAACCACACTTTAATTGTGCAAGGGTAGTAATCTCAAAGCTGTGAGTGTTTTGAAGTGCTGTTTGGATTCATTGATGATTGGATTGACAGGCAGAGAATGATGGTATGGGGTTTCATACAATGGTGATAGAAACAAATGATAAAAATGTTGCTAAAGCCACAATCATATGATTTGACTGTTATTTCAGTAACTAGGTTACTCATCTCTGGAGTCCAACCTTGCCTGGACAGGAGGACACAGTATAATCAATTTGTACAATGAAAAACACCATCATCTTATTCCTATCCAGGGTCACGGGGATCTGCTGGAGCCTATCCCAGCTCTTTTTGGGTGAAAGGCTGGGGTACACCCTGGACAGGTCACCAGTCCATCACAGCGCCACATAGTCTGAGCTTGTGCGGGAGGTTGAGCAGTATTGACAAGAGATAGTCAGGCTCACCTCCACGCACAGCCTGGGCTCTGGAACCCAACTCCTTGAGAGGGGTTGGACTCTCTTCTACCCTGGAGTTGCCCGCAGTGAGAGGTGGTAGGCTGGTGTGGGTTTGCTTATATCTCCCCAACTCAGCTGCCAGGTGTTGGAGTTTTCACCACTGAATGAAAGGTGCCTTCATGTCAGAGAAAGATACCTTCATGTCAGAGAAAGGTCTCTCACTGTTGTTTCAGCCTATGGGCCGAACAGCGGTGCAGAGTACCTGGCCTTTTTGGACCCTCAGGGAGGGGTGCTGAAAGGTGCTCCAACTGGGTACTCCATCATTCTGCTGGGGGACTTCAACACTCACGTGGACAGCGACAGTGAACCTGGAGGGGCGTGACTGGGAGGAATGGCCTCCCCGATTTGAATCAGAGTGTTGTTCTGTTGTTGGACTTTGTGGCTGTGTCATCTGACCTTCGGCCGTATGTTTTGGACACTTGGGTTCTGAGAGGGGCAGAGCTGTCAACTGATCACCACCTGGTGGTAATCTAGAGGTTGAGTCATGGCACCTGACTTTCTGTTCTATAAAGCTGAAATGTTTCACAACCCATCAAAGTGGCTTCATCGGTCTGAGAGAGGCTGGACTGGAACCTCCAAATTTATTTCCCAGGTTAGTTTCACTCCACCGTTGGCCCAATAGGCTCACTAAGTGGGCTAAGCAAATCAGGTGAGAGTCATTAGACCCACGCCCGTGAGTTGGTTTCACTTCACACCTGGTCTGAATGGGCTCATTGAGTGAACAATACTGTAGAAGTGAGCTCAGGTAAGCGTTGTTAGGATCTAATGGTGGACTCATGTGACCCCTCTGATTCACCAACTGGCTGCTTTTCTTAGACTGATGAAGCCACCTGGATGGGTGGTGAAATGTCAGTAATGGAACATTATTTCTACAAAAGCTCAGGGCAATCCAATATAGTGGATATTCACAATGTATACAATGTATAATTTATTTTGATATTGTACATACATATTGATAATATGATGAATAATGATTTCTAAACTGTGTGTACTTTTATGTAAATGAAGGATCTGGATACTTTTTTCACCATTGAGCAGTCACTTTATACACAGTCATGAAGAGATAGAATACATCCATTAATTAAGCTAACAGCTGTTAGTTTGTTTTTTAACATGTATTCATTTTCACTGACAGGGAGCAACAGTGAAGCGATTTGTTGTTCTGATCCGAACGCTTGGAACCTACAACTCCATACTGCTGGTGTCCTGGCTTCCTGTTTTGGTAGGGAATTATTTACATCACCCAGTTCTCACAACTGACTTCAGTATCACATTTTTCTTGTGCTGAACAATCTTATTTTCCACAGCTGCTTTTTTAACATTAATTTCACAACCTTAGCCATTTTCTGTTGTGTTTGACCTATTCCAGAAATATCAATTTAAAAACTGACTCTAAACCTGAACTAAGTTAATATAATTTAAGGGTTTCCTGGAAAGATTTTGACAAGTAGTGCTGTGGGGCTGCTTTTCATGAATGCACTCTGATGGTATGCACATGAGCACATACAGTGGGTACGGAAAGTATTCAGACCCCTTTAAATTTTTCACTCTTTGTGTCATTGCAGCCATTTGCCAAAATCAAAAAAGTTCATTTTATTTCTCATTAATGTTCACTCAGCACCCCATCTTGACAAAAAAAAAACAGAAATGTAGAAATTTTTGCAAATTTATTAAAAAAGAAAAACTGAAATATCACATGGTCATAAGTATTCAGACCCTTTGCAGTGACACTCATATTTAACTCACATGCTGTCCATTTCTTCTGATCCTCCTTGAGATGGTTCTGCTCCTTCAGTGGAGTCCAGCTGTGTTTAATTAAACTGACAGGACTTGATTAGGAAAGGCACACACCTGTCTATATAAGACCTTACAGCTCACAGTGCATGTCAGAGCAAATGAGAATCATGAGGTCGAAGGAACTGCCCAAGGAGCTCAGAGACAGAATTGTGGCAAGGCACAGATCTGGCCAAGGTTATAAAAGAATTTCTGCAGCACTCAAGGTTCCTAAGAGCACAGTGGCCTCCATAATCCTCAAATGGAAAAAGTTTGGGACGACCAGAACTCTTCCTAAACCTGGCCGTCCAACCAAACTGAGCAATCGTGTGAGAAGAGCCTTGGTGAGTGGTAAAGAAGAACCCAAAGATCACTGTGGCTGAGCTCCAGAGATGCAGTAGGGAGATGGGAGAAAGTTCCACAAAGTCAACTATCACTGCAGCCCTCCACCAGTCGGGGCTTTATGGCAGAGTGGCCCGACGGAAGCCTCTCCTCAGTGCAAGACACATGAAAGCCTGCATAGAGTTTGCCAAAAAACACATGAAGGACTCCCAGACTATGAGAAATAAGATTCTCTGGTCTGATGAGACCAAGATTGAACTTTTTGGTGTTAATTCTAAGCGGTATGTGTGGAGAAAACCAGGCACTGCTCATCACCTGTCCAATACAATCCCTACAGTGAAACATGGTGGTGGGAGCATCATGTTGTGGGGGTGTTTTTCAGCTGCAGGGACAGGACGACTGGTTGCAATTGAAGGAAAGATGAATGCAGCCAAGTACAGAGATATCCTGGAAGAAAACCTCTTCCAGAGTGCTCAGAACCTCAGACTGGGCCAAAGGTTCACCTTTCAACAGGACAATGACCCTAAGCACACAGCTAAAATAACAAAGCAGTGGCTTCGGAACAACTCTGTGACTGTTTTTGACTGGCCCCGCCAGAGCCCTGACCTAAACCCAATTTGAGCATCTCTGGAGAGACCTGAAAATGACTGTCCACCAACGTTCACCATCCAACCTGACAGAACTGGAGAGGATCTGCAAGGAAGAATGGCAGAGGATCCCCAAATTCAGGTGTGAAAAACTTGTTGCATCATTCTCAAGAAGACTCATGGCTGTACTAGCTCAAAAGGGTGCTTCTACTCAATACTGAGCACAGGGTCTGAATACTTACGACCATGTGATATTTCAGTTTTTCTTTTTCAATAAATTTGCAAAAATTTCTACATTTCTGTTTTTTTCTGTCAAGATGGGGTGCTGAGTGTACATTAATGAGAAATAAAAATGAACTTTTTTGATTTTGGCAAGTGGCTGCAATGACACAAAGAGTGAAAAATTTAAAGGGGTCTGAATACTTTCCGTACCCACTGTACATACAATTGCACATGCAATATATATACAAATCCACTCAAGGTAAAAAAAATCTTTATTTTAATTAATTTTATATTCAAATGTCAGTTTTAAAGTGATTTTTTTTTTTTTTTTTAGTGCTACCTTTGTTAAGCTTCGTGTGATTTTCCGCTGTTAAAAGAGGGTCAGAAATAGCAGATTTGAAACTATGAAAATTGGTTTCACCATGAGGGTGAGAGAGAGCTAAAATGATAATACATGATTTCTAATCACTGATTGTTCACTCCCACCAGGCTATTCTCCAGCTACCCTATGTGGATACTTTGTATGGTTACAGTCTGAAGCTCCTTCGTTATGCTGACACCACCACATTGGCCAGCCTGGTGAGAGCAGATTGGACCTTCTACTCATCTCACCCTGCACTCTTCCTGTCCACCTACCTGGCCCATGGGCTGCTAGTTGACTACTTTGAGAAAAAACGCCGCTATGGCATCAGGAACCAAGAAGATAGCACCACCAACCTAGAATGGCTGAGCAGTCTTTGGGACTGGTACACTTCCTATCTGCTCCATCCAATTGCATCTCTGCAGCAGGCCCCATCTGACCAATCTGACTGGGAAGATGATCCAAACTTCTTATTTGAGCGTCTCGCTTTTCCAGATCTCTGGCTGCGCCCATTAGCAAATATGGATTACATTAAAGCCCTACCAACCTGGAGATTTAGAGCTGTGGGTCAGCACAGTAGGGAAGGTAATTGTGGCCTATTGCATGAAGAGACAGAAAGTTCACATTCTGAAACAGAGAGCATAAAGCACAGGGATTCTCCTTCTGCTGGTCCCAGTAACAGTAAAAGGCACAAGAGATCACTGTGCAGTCGGAGCAGCAAGACACAGTTGTGTGTGTGCAGTAACATGGACCCCAAAAGTAGCTGCCATTGTGTTTCTGCATCATCTCTCGGGTGTCATCATGGGAACAGGTTGTCATCACCTGACCAAGCACTGGAGGACAGCTACCTCACACCTGAAGCAGACTCTAACCTGCATTGCTCTGATTGGTCAATGTGGCCCTGTGATGTGCTACAGTGTTCAGAGTGTGTGGTGTGTCTGGAGAACTTTGTGAGTGAGGAGCTGCTGATGGGTCTGCCCTGTGGTCATGCCTTTCATCAGCAGTGCATTGTGATGTGGTTGGCGGCAGGTAGACACTGCTGTCCTGTGTGTCGCTGGCCCAGCTACAAGAAGAAACACACTGCAGGTCTGATGGTCTGACTAAGTTTCTCTGATCTCCCCTCTGTTGTGACTATATACAGGATTAAGAGGAAGACATTGTAAGTGACTGTGAAGTGAGCTGCTGTTGTCATGAGCCATCAATCATCTTGTTCCATTCTTGTTGAAAACTGTACTGGCCTTTATGGCATACACACACACCTACCAAAGGCCACTTACCATGCTTTCTTTCCAAAAGGATATCAGTTCACACAGAAAGTACTGGTGTAGCCACTGTAAACGTTTTAGTGCAATGAACCATATTTCTACATTAGATTTTTTTCCATTTAGGTTGTGTTGAGATTACAAGCAGGAGAAAAAGAAACTTATTATGCTTACTGCATTAAAAACACACACACGTATGGGTCTGCCCATACTAGCTATATGCATTTTTACATTTTACGAATTGGAGGGAAATGGATCAAGAGAACAACCAAAATGAATTAAAGTAATCATGTGTGAAATCTCTGACACAATGACAACTGTAGTGTTTTTGGTTCTGGACTGACCCCACCAACATTTTGTTTTTTACATGACTTAATTTATTTTGAACATTCAGTGGTGGCTCTTTAACTGTTCACCAATTTCTACAAACCTTAATTCTGCCCTGTCACATCTCAGACAGTATTTGCCTGTATGCATTTAAAATGCAGCATTCAGGACATGCTGCTGTTGTATTCCTTGTTTTCAGGTTAGGGTTAGGGTTAGGGTTACAGAGTGATGCTTAGTTCGAGGACCTGCTCATGGAAGGTGTGTAGCAGCATGCCTTCTGGATCAGTTGTTATGTTCTGATGATAGACAGTAACCTCCCTGCTGGTTCTAGCCTACTAGTTTAGAGTGGACTAAACAAGAGGGTAACACCTCTGTGAGCCAGAGTGCCGACATTGGAAGATTTTTGTGTAATAGTGCAATGCTTTGAAAACATGCATGCACTACTTACAGTAGTGGCTGCTCACATGCACACTTACTCATCAGTGATGCTACTAAGTCACCTTCTATTCTAACCAAGCGCCAACTGCCACTTACATTTTCTACTTTCATCGCATTGATCTTTGATGTGCTAGATGGTTAAAGATTTCGAAAATGCAAAGTATATTTGAAAGAATTTTACATAAAGATTTTAGTGATTAGTGATCAACCAACAACAAGGCCATACTAAATGACATGTTAAATGACATGTAACTGTATAACAGCTAGATGCAACACTAAACAGCACAGTTAACTCTATAGTAGGTAATTAAGTATAAAACTTGTAGTGAGAAACCCATATAGGGAATTGTAACCAACGTTGCATTTCCCTTCAGCTCCACAGTACAATATTTGTCTTGTTCTTTTAACTTAAACTCTGCTCTCATTGACCTTATTTCCAGCAACAGGCTGCTGTTTTCAGGGGAACAGAAATGTTTAAGGGAAGGAGACGCTTATTTTTCCGTCATAAAACTCCATGACTGTAATTGACTGGGCATCTGCCCTAGGTGTACACACCTCTCACTTAATGTCAGCTGGCATTGGCTCCAACCTACCACAATCCTAGACTGCACTAAGAGGTATAGAGAGCTGGCATTGGGCTAGAGATTGGGTACACCCAAGACAGATGTCAGTCTGTCACAGGGATTACATATGTAGACAAGCAAACATCACACCTACAGACAATTGAGATTCACCAATTAACCTAACCCCAGGTTTTTGGACTGTGAGAGAAAACTGGTGCACCCAGAAAACAACCCACACAGACATGGGAAGAACATGCAGAATCCACACAGAAAGGCCCCAGGCTGGAATCCGGAACCTCCTAGCTGTGAGACGACAGTGCTAACCATCTCATCACCAGGCTCCTGTTGCTGTATAAGGTTCACTGGAGGACTGAAACCATACTCGTGGGCAGCTTAATGACGTAGACAAAGAGGGTGTATTCACATCTAAGCAGTTGTTCTGAAACAGGGAGTGTTTAACCCCAAAGATCAGTTCTTTGGGCATATGTTAACACAGCAATCCATTCGAGCCCTTCAGCGGTTCGTTTGCAGTGCGAACATAATCGACACAACAACCGAAACAACAGACTCATAACTGTGGTTCACACTCCAGCAGAGGGGGCAGTGATAGATTCCCGGGTAAACTCTTCCTCCTTCCGAGTAAGATTTATGATCAATGAGAGAACAGTTGAGAGAACACGCATGACATTTGTTTATAACTTTAGACAGCTTGGGACTGTTACTGTGCACACAAATGACCCAAAAGAAAAATGCAACAATGGGTCTTTTTAGCCTCCTGATTTGGAACAAAGCAAATGAGCCACAGGTGTGAATACACCCTTACCCACTTTTCACTCAATTAATTGTTTTGAACCTAGTGTCAGTAAAACAAGCAAATCTGTTAATGACAGTGAAGTTTTAAACACATTTCTTTATATGTGTCTGACTTATATCAAGTGGAGTAGCTCACTTCTATCTGCTGCTGACATTTAAACCTAACTATGCTTTCTCAGTTTATCACACTAGTAGTAAGTACTGAATTTTCCATTTCCATTGATAAATAAAATTTGACACATTGTTTGGAAATTTAAGGTTTTCTATTACCTTAAACAGTTTGAGAAGAAACATACTTTTAGACCTTTGGCTGCTGTACAGTATAAATGACTTGCTGTATGAATGAGTAGTCCTGCTGCTGTCACGCTCTTGGCAAATGCAGAAAACACCAGCAACCTAAGGATGCTTATACACTGCATTGTATTGCCTGAGGATTACAGTTACCTTTAAAACTCACACACCCTTTCTTACTGAGCGTGTTATCTTTCCAATCCTAAGTGTGGAGCTGCTAGCAGGCTGTTATGTTTTGCAGTTTCAAAAAAAGTGATCTAAAATGTCCAACTGTAATTTATTAACATTTAAGGGTGCTCAGCTGTAATGTTTCAGCTCATTCGTCTGTGTGTGTGCGTGTGTGTGTGTGTGTGTGTGAAGGGCACAAAAATAAAAAAAATGATATGTACAGCAGTAACATTTACTGTATCCACAATAAAAGCAGTGTTTCAAAACATGAGATTTGTTTTGTCATCCCTGTGGGTGCTGGAGGTTTTACCAGCATTAGGAAATTTATAGTACATATTTTAAAAGCTGATTCCAGTGTTTTGTTTTGTTTTTTGTTTTGATCTTTCTTTACGTGACTTGTAGTCCTGGAAGTGCATAGAAAGTTTTAAAACAACCTTTACACCTTCCTGTACAGAACAGGATGTTGTCATGATTCCCCTTTGGGATTTCCTGCTGGGGGACCTTCCTTTTCCCTTGCACTGGTTCCCGGCAGTTTCGCTAGTTATTGTGTTTATTGATTCCACCTGTTTCTAATCACCATATGTGTTCTCCCTATATATACCTCCCTCTTTCCTTTGTTCCTTGCCGACGCATTAATTAGTTGATGGTTGCAAGTGTTTTGTTGGAGTACTGCTGTTTCATCCGGTGATCTTTAGTTTCCCTTTTCACTCGGTTCTCTGTTTGTATTGTTTTGCTCCCCATGCCCTGGCAACCCCAGAGGAAAATAAACCTCTTTGTGTTCTGCATTTGGGTCCCACTGCCCCTCCTTCTCTCCTCTCTCCTCTCCACACTCGCCAACTCGTGATAGTGCTTCGGCCAATGACAGACCCAGCAGGACCGGCCGAGGGGTGGTTCCCCGAGCCATATGTGAGGGACAGGGTCGTCGCGCTCTGGATGTGTCTGGGACTACACGCTAGTACTTGATGGTGTGTAGCCAACAGCTGCGAGGACTGCTGCACATGCCGCCTGACACCTCCAAGGAAGAATGTGAGTAAGGCATCCCAGCTCTTCTCCTACCTACACGCTCAACTGGAGGAAGGCAGAGAGCAGCAACTCCCCTTCAGGGACGCCAAGAGCAGGTGCCTCGCCGCGCTTCAGTCCCCATCACCGGTGCTGCAGCTCTCCACACCCTCGGCTCTTTCCAATTCCAGACGCTATTCGCCTCGGTCCGAGCTCCGCCTCCTCCTCGGTCCAGGACGCCATTCACCCCGGCCCGAGCCCTGCTTCCTTTTCGGACAAGGGCACCACTCGCCCCAGTCCAATCTCTCTCTTTTCTCAGTCTGAGTTTTTTTTTTCCTCTTCATCCTTTCTCCCTCCTCAGCCTGAGCCAGTCGCCAGAGTCCCGGTCCCCGGCGTCCCAGTCACCAGAGTCCCTCCTGGCTCCCCAGGCCCAGGAAATCTGAGTCCCCTAGCCCTTCGCCTCAGTACCCGGCCCGCTCCTCACCTCAGCCTCCGGCAAGCCTCGCACCAGGTATCCCAGCTGGCTCAGTGCTCACATCCCCAGTGCTCATGTCTCCGGGCCCTCAGCGTGCCAACGACAGCGTCCCCACTGAGGTCCTCTCCCAGTCTCCTGTGCCCCAGCCTCCAGACCCTCAGCGAGCCGACGAGGGCGTCCCCACTGAGGTCCTCTACCAGTCTCCAGCAGGCCTGGCACCCGATTCCCGAGCTGGCCTCTCCCATGGGCCTCCAGCCAGCTGTTTTCCTCAGTCTCTGGCCAGCTCATCTCCTCAGTCTCCAGCAGGTCCCTCACCCGAATCTCCGGCCAGCCCGTCTCCCCAGTCTCCAATAGGTCAGCTTCCCGAGCCACAGCAGCCGCAGCAGCAGCCGCAGCAGCCAGAGCTTCCCGAGCCACAGCTGCAGCAGTCAGAACTTCCCGAGCCGCCACCACAGCAGCAGCAGCAACCCGAGCTTCAGTGCGCTGACGACAGCGTCCAAGCGAGACCTTCCAGCGCCGCTGCCGCCAGAGTCTCGCCCTCCTGCGCTGCTGCCACCAGAGTCTCGCTCTCCAGCACCACAGGAACCCGAGTACGTGCCTCCAGTGCCGCCTCATCGGCCATCGCCTTCAGCGCTGTCTCCTCAGCCAGAGTCTCCAGAGCCCCCAGCGTCGCCTCCTCAGCTGGCGCTTCCAGTGCCGCCTCTTCGGCCAGCGTCCCCATGGCCGACTCCTCTGCTAGTGTCTTCATGTCACAGGAAGATCCATGTCCGCCTCAGGTGGCGAGGACGTCCACCTGTGCGGCTTCGGACCCACGCCTGCCTGCGAGGCCGTCCAGCCGAGTGGCTTCGGAACCATGTCTGCCCAAGAGGCCGTTCAACCGAGGACTCCGAACTTTGTTCGCCCCAGGGGTTGATCCCCAGAGCTCCCCAGAATTGTCAGAGCCTGGGTTTGGACTTCAACTCAGCAACCCCCGCCCACCCTGGATCTTGTTTTTTGGGACTGTTAGTGGCCGTCTGGGATCCAGCCTTGGGGGGGTTCCTGTCATGATTCCCCTTTGGGATTTCCTGCCGGGGAACCTTTATTTTCTAGAGACTTCCTTTTCCCTCACACTGGTTCCCGGCAGCTTCACTAGTTATTGTGTTTATTGATTCCACCTGTTTCTAATCACCGTTTGTGTTCTCCCTATATATACCTCCCTCTTTCCTTTGCTCCTTGCCGAAGCATTAATTAGTTGATGGTTGCAAGTGTTTTGTTGCAGTACTACCGTTTCATCCGGTGATCTTTAGTTTCCGTTTTCACTCGGTTCTCTGTTTGTATTGTTTTGTTCCCTATGCCCTGGCGACCCCCCGAGAAAATAAACCTCTTTGAATTCTGCATTTGGGTCCCACTGCCTCTCCTTCTCTCTCACACCTCCACACTCGCCAACTCGTGACAGTTGTAGAGAAGTTCATGGTGGGTGGCTTCATCTCTGGGCCACCAGACTCAAAGAATCAGCAGTTAGCTGGATAAAGAATTTTCTATTTGTTTTGTATGGGGACTAATTATTTTCAATCCTGTGCAAAGAGCCAGTATTAAACCTTCTGTTGTGCTTTTATTGGGCCAGAACAAAAAATGTGAGCAAGTGGACTGGGACCCAGGCACCCACAGACCTTTGTGTTTAATAACAATTTCAAGCAAAAGGCCTTGCTGAGATTAAAAATCAAGTATGTTTATGTTACTGTAACAAGTAAGTCTTTTTGTGTACATGCATTTTTGAAAAGCAGTCATTTTATTTTTTGTTTTATATTGTATTGTATACCACTACATGGTTAACAGTACAGTGCAGTAACAGTACTGTAGACATAAATCAACTGCAACTGTGTGTTTGAAGCTCTGGGAGGACATAGCTCCACACATACAAGTGTTCATTCCTCCTGGGCTCTTTACATTGACTTTCTTGGACACTTAACCTTAACCATAACCACTACTTGCCTAACCCCTCCCCCTTACCCCTTTTACTAATCACACACAACTAAGTCATTACCATAAAATCCAATGATGCAATCATGCGAGGAAGGCCTGAGAAAGTTTTAGTTCCCACAGTTTCAGAAACCAGGTGCATGAACACAAACGCACACACAGACTAGCAGCTCCTTTTGTAACCAGCTACTACCACCCCCTGTACCCCAAACTCCTACCATTTGACAGGGGAATCTAAGGCTTTTCTCCTACACATACATACAAACAAGTGATTATTATATATGAGATCTGTGGGGCCCTAACAACAAAGGCTTTATCCCCTTAAGTTTTTAGGTAAGTGGCTGCAACTTCTCTTAAATCCTTTTCAAGTGATCTAAGTTTATTTAGAGGTTTAGAAATGGTTAAAAGAACAAATGTAAACTGGAGCCATTTTATTTAATGCTTTAAAAGTAATTAATAGAATTTAAAAATTCACTCTAAAAGAAACACTAGGGAATTAGTGTAATCCCAATAGTGTAATCATTTTGTAGCAGCTGCAAAAATGTCAGACTTTTGGAGCTCACAAGTGAAGAGGCCAATCAAGATGTGAAAAAATAAATACATGAAAGAGGCTCTTTAAATTTGCTAATGTTTCTAAAGTGATAATAGCAAACTTGTACCATGTTAAGTTTGAATCGAAAATTTAAAGTTTTCTAGCTTCGGAATTAACATTTATGTATAGTGGCTTCATGACTTTGGTTCAGTAACCAGAGGTTTTTATCTTGCATGAATTTAATTCAAGATAGTTGGCCGACATCCATTCCTATTTTATACACAAGATTGAATGGTATTTGGTATAATCATCTGCATAACAATGGAAGGAAATATCGTTTACAGATTACACAAACCAATGGGACCATATCTAAAGAAAACAATATTGGATTCTCAAAATGGCTCAAAATGATGCAGAAAAACATGCATTTGTTACCTCAAGGCTGGATTACTGTAACTCATTACTATCTGGATGTCCCAGTATCGCCATAAAAAGCCTCCAGTTAATCCAGACCTCATAGTACCATATTATTCAATTCAATTCAATTCAATTTTATTTGTATAGCGCCAAATCACAATACAAATCATCTCAAGGCACTTTACAAAAACTAAAACTAAAAACCCAACAATTCCCTTATGAGCAAGCACTTGGCGACAGTGGAGAGGAAAAAACTCCCTTTAACGGAAGAAAAAAACCTCCAGCAGAACCGGGCTCAGTTTGGGCGGCCATCTGCCTCGACCGGTTGGGGTGAGTGGATAGAGCAGAGAGAAAAGAACAGCAACAATAAACAACAAATAGACACTGCAAGTTGGTGGGGCCAGTAACTGCACATCAGTGATAAACAGCTCCAGGACCAGGGACACCTGCAGAAGGTACAGAGAGAGAGAGAGAGAGAGGGAGGGAGAGAGCACAAACTAGGGGAGAGAGAGAGCACAAGGTTAGTAACATTCAATGGTGGAATATACATGAGGTGGGAGAGAAGGGGGGGGGGGGGATAGGGTAGGGGAGCTCAGTGCACCGATGGTCCTCGGGCAGTCTAGGCCTATAGCAGCATAACTAACTAAGGGATGGTTCAGGGTTGCCTGAAGCCAGCCCTAACTATATGCTTTGTCAAAGAGGATCCCAATAGACCACTTCGCTCTCAGAGTGCAGGTCTACTTGTGGTTCCCAGTTTCCAAAAGCAGAATGGGAGGCAGAGTCTTTAGCTATCAAGCTCCTCTCCTGTGGAACCAGCTCACAGTCTCGGTTCAGGAGGCCTCTGTACTTCTTTGACAAAGCGTATAGTTAGGGCTGGCTTCAGGTAACCCTGAACCATCCCTTAGTTATGCTGCTATAGGCCTAGACTGCCTGAGGACCATCGGTGCACTGAGCTCCCCTACCCTAATCCCCCCTAGTTTGTGCTCTCTCCCTCTGTTCTCTCTCTCTGTACCTTCTGCAGGTGTCCCTGGTCCTGGAGCTGTATATCGCTGATGTGCAGTTACCGGCCCCACCAACCTTCAGTGTCCATTTGTTGTTTATTGTTGCTGTTCTTTTCTCTCTGCTCTATCCACTCACCCCAACCGGTCGAGGCAGATGGCTGCCCAAACTGAGCCCGGTTCTGCTGGAGGTTTTTTCTTCCGTTAAAGGGAGTTTTTCCTCTCCACTGTCGCCAAGTGCTTGCTCCTAAGGGATTTTTGTTGGGTTTTTAGTTTTTGTTTTTGTAAAGTGCCTTGAGATGATTTGTATTGTGATTTGGCGCTATACAAATAAAATTGAATTGAATTGAATTGAATTGAACTTAGAGCGAGAGAGCGACAGAGATAGAGCGAGAGAGCGACAGAGATAGAGACAGAAACAGAAAGGGAGAGAGAGAGCGAGAGAGTCATAGAGACTTAGAGAGAGAGAGACATAGAGACTTAGAGGAGGGGGGCGCAGCCAGTCAGACGCCAGCAGACTTCGAGAAGAGTCCCTTTGCTCTGTACCCAGTTGTCTACTTTGAGCTCTTATTCGGCTTGCTGGTCGCAGTGAAACAGAGACAGACGCTTTGCACAGGATGTGACAAGTGTCAGCCCAGAACATACAGCTGGTGGATTAACGAGCTGTAATTCATGGATAGATAGCAAGGTAACAGTGAGCCAACTCAATGAGTGGCAGATGGTCCGCTGCACATTTTCATGTGGCAGCGTGATACCGGAGCTTTCCTCAAAAGCGATTGCTGAACTTTACCAAACCGTGGACCTGTAGCGTGTAAGGGACAGTACCTTGAAATAGTCAAGAACCCCAGTTGTCTTTTCGAAGCCTGCGCTGCTATCATGACACTTTGGACAGGGGTTTGGTGGAGTATATGTGAGTACAGATTCACCACTGTTGGTCTCTGTGGGTAGCCGCGTTGAAGCTTGTCTCTGTGGAATATATTAACACTCGTGACTGTTCCCACAGTTAAGTCATTCTCGGTTTAACTCGGCCACTAATCCCGATTTAGTTTCATTTAAGAAGTCTAAACTCTAAGTATTTCATAGCTGTTGTATCATGACTGCTCAGTGTCACTATATTTGGGATTGTGATTGTGCTCCATAAGAGCTTCCCATGTTTTCCGTGTGTTGTTCCTATTATTTTGTCTCTCAGCTGAAGCTCCGCTACAGCCTTTCAGTGCTCAGTGGTTATTCACAGTGCTGTTATGCAGACTGACTGGAGCCACGTTTAGTCAGCTCCACTGTAACCCTGCTCACACAGATAGAAACCTTCACAACGTAGGAAAGTCTCTCATGTCAGTCCAGTGAGCCAACTTGTGTGGAATTGCAGATGTTACATAAGTCAGCGTACAAATGTGCATTTTTCAGGGTTTTGCTTGCAGACTTAGTGGAGCCTCCGATAACCTAATGGTAAAGTAACACAGCTTCTGTCAGTGCAAGGGAGCCGTTTTTGATACTCAGCTAGTATGTCAGGAACATAGTTTTTACAAGGTTTTGGTTTGGGTATTATTGAACAAAACATATACTTGTTTGGAAAGCTGTGAAGTTTCACATAAACTCCCTTTTTGACTTTGTAATGCTTACAGGCGAATCTCACTGTTATATAGTGAGTGAAGCTGTGGAATTGAAACAGTTTGTTGGACAGTTTTGAAGACTATAATTCACTTTTGCTTTCACGTTATGTATTTCATATTTTATTTAATGCTCAATATTTACAGTTACTTTGATAGTTACACTACTTGTTGAAAAATGAAAAATCCCCATTCACAGAGTAAAATGTTGAATAGATCCATTAACAAAGACTCAGTACTGATCTCTGTGCCAAGCACTAACAAGAAGTTCAAGAGGAAGTCTTGTGAGCCTAAAAGGCTTTTCAGTGGCCCTGAGCCTCAGAGGATACAAAACTACCCTGCAGACATATTGGATATGGACTCAGTAGATGACACCTCCCCGGAGGCATGTAACGTCAAAAGCCTGACTCCATTGCAAAGACAGCTGATGATGTCACAGGACGGGATGGCGAGTACTACAGGGATTCTGTCAGAACTACCAGAAGACAAGATGGCTCCAGCTCAGAGTAGTGCAATTGACATGAGAATTGGCATTAACGAGCTTTGCATCTCTTCCTCGTTACCTGCCTCTCCATTTTCTAGCCTAGAGATTTCCCACTGGCCTACAGCCATCTCCCAGCCGCTGTCCAACAGACTCAAAATGGGCCTCTGTTCTACTTTTCCTCTGCCAACATCAAGCAGCAGCAGCAGCAGCAGCAGCAGCAGCAGCAGCAGCAGCAGCCACTACCACTCATCTAGCCATGAGGCCTTTTCCCTACAGCCCTCTTTGTCAGGTCAAGCTGCAGCACTGTCTGGCCCTAGAACATCACAGTGTGATGAACATGTGGAGCCTGAAGTCCAGTCATCTAAGGTAAATATGGGCACTGTCAAGTTCAAGGTTGAGAAATTTCTATGTGTAGAAGTTATTAATTGACTAACAAATAAAAAGACAGTAAATACATTTTAACAGTTTTGCTAATCAATTAATATGATATTATACACTTTGACCGGTTACAGTTTTTCCAGTATGAGTAATTCTGCTGCTTTTGTAAGTTTTCTGTCACAGACAGAATATTTTAAAACGTCATGATTGGGGTTCACTATCTTGTCACACTTTTAAGACTACTCAAAGTGGATTCATTGAGGAATTGAAGAATATCCTAGTAAAATGCTAGGCACCAAGAAGTAATTTTTTGTTCTGTACTACTTTTGGTATGGAGAATGCTCATCAACCATTAGTAATCAACAGGGATCACTTTTTTGACTGTGACCCTAATCTGAATCCTTTAATATTATGTATCTGCCAATAAGGATCTCAGGTGGGTAGCTATCACCTCCAAAGATACTGCTTTGGTGTTACTTTTAGACACACACCCATTGCTCGACATAGGTGGATATGTGGGACTCATTGGTTTCAAACATCAAGGTAGTGTAAAATCCATGCAGTTTCATGTATGTTCAAAGTTAATTAGACTGTACCATTAAAGGGGGGGTGGGGGGGGGGGGTGACAGACAGAAGGTTAGATACCACTAAATCTTTCACATTTTACACATTGCTGAAGGACATGGAAGAGTTCCTTCACTTCCTGGAAAAAGTGACAGTGCTCTTCTCTTTTAGTCTAGTGAAAAGAGATGTAACATCAAAGGATAGCATTGTTTCATCTATATCCAGTTTTAGATCTCTGACTTTGGAAGCAAATTCCTCATAACTTGTTTTCAATCTACCAGGCTGCCCTTCATCTATTCCCAGGAATTTAAAAACCTCTTCATGTCCTTCAGGGAGGACACACTCTATACCCAGTTTTGTGAATCAGAGGGGTCACGAGTCCACCATTAGATCCTAACAATCCTCACCTCTGTTGTTCACATAACAAGCCTATTCAGACCAGGTGTGAAGTGAAACCAACTCAGGAGTCGGATCCTAACAACTATCACCCCATTTACATAGCTCACCTAATGAGCCTATTTGGACTAGGGATGGAGTGAAACCAACCTGGAGGATAAAACTGAGTTTCCTACCAGCTTCCCTTTAGGCTGAAGAAGCTCCTTGATTAATGGTGAAACGTTTCGTGCTAACTACTATAAGTTCAGTTGCCATGACTCAATCTCTAGATACCTTCATCTGGACGACTGAGAGACAGACATTTTACACATTGTACAGCCTCAAAAGTAAATGCATTTTGGTGATAGATGAAAAAGATCTAGCAGCCAATATGATAGAAAAACAATGTTTATATACCCTGTTACGTCTGTTGCATTCAGGAATCTCACAAGAAGCGGGTTGTGGTTAGTGCTGATGGACCTGCTCGTCTTCCAGAGGTCAAAGCCATCCAACAGACCAGGAGACTTCTAGCAAATGCCAGGGAAAGGACTCGTGTCCACACCATCAGTGCTGCGTTCGAGGCCCTGAGGAAGCAGGTCAGATTTACAGATTTATGAAAAGTCTTTTACTGTTAAAGTGTGTAGAAGCTCAAACAGGTGCATGCTGTACACATAAGCAAAATAAGATGCAAAATGTTTTTGAATTTCTGTAACAGTAAATATGCATATACATTATAGGAAATAAAACAACAAAATAACACAATAAGAAGCCTGATTCATTTTCATTTCAAATTTGCTGGTACATACACTTAGGATAACACATACAATAACAACATCCAGGAAACAGACATGTATGCTGCAATGTAGACTGTTAGCTGATGGTATTTCACAGATTTTCTGACCTGGAGCAAGCAAAGACTGCTTGTTAGAATAACTAACACACCGTTTTTGAGACTTTACTTCCAGACTTTATTCCAAATATCAGATAAGGTGTGTTAGATTTTTTCAGTCAGTTATTACTGCAGTTGCTTATCAATTAAATTAGTTGAACTAAATAAATCCATCCATCCATCCATTATCTATACCTGCTTATTCCTTAACCATTAATGGGGATCTGCTGGAGCGCCATTTATACATAATGAAAAACTAATCTGGTGACACAGTGATGCTTTTTGTTAATGTAATGCAATTGAGATATCCTGCTATACAGCATATTGTTATTGTGTGGCTATACGAGTCGGCTAAATATTACAAAACCAATTCATTATATGTTAATTTTCTGTCTTTATTTTGTTGAGGCATATAGGTGAGTAAGATCAGGCATTCATGTAATTATTACAGTGTGTGTATTTTATGTTCAGAAATTTGTACAGTATGGTAACAACTAGGGGTTATTTTATATTAATTAGAAGTTAGTATATAAATTTGAGAGAAGGATAAGAAGCTACAGAGACAGAAGACAATGAAATACAAAGCAGAGTATCAGGATAGTATCAGACATGGTGTGGTGGTAGTCTGGATTCTGCATCCTCCATTATCCTTGTCTGTGACTTAATTGACAGTATCCCAATCAAACAATTTCCTCTACTCTCCAATTCCTTTTCTCTCCAGGTGCCATGTTACTCTTATGGACAAAAGTTATCCAAGCTGGCCATATTACGGATAGCCTGTAACTACATCCTGTCTCTGGCTCAGTTAGCTGAGCTGGACTACAGTTCAGATCACAGAAGTCTAAGCTTCTCTCAGTGTGTTGAACAATGTACCAGGACACTACAGGCTGAGGGCAGGAGCAAGAAGAGAAAGGTGAATCTGCATACAGTCTCTACCTAACATACAGTACATTGTAACAGTAATAATTAAAAAAACTTTATATATAGAGGACCTTTCTAAAATGTATTTACAGAATGCTTTACAGAGAATAAAAACAAAACAACAAATAAAGACCTGCAATAAAACTACATACACCATAAAATAAAAATATTTAAAGGAGAATAAAAACTAATTTAGGATAAGATCACAGGAAGGACAGTCTAAAATGTTTATATGTAAAAGTAAAACTTGTATTAGTGGCAGCTACAGAGAAAACTAATAAACAAAGCTTTTATTTCTAATTTCATCCAGTTTCTAATTAATGTAATCACATTACAATAAAAAAGCCCCCGCCCCCCATCCTGATCAGCTGCTGTTGTTGGTGCCAATACAATATATTCTTGTTGGCCTTTTGTCCTAAATAAATTCAGTATAGCCTACAATGTCAGTCATAGCAGCAATTCCATCAGTTCATTCATTTCCTTTTATCTATCAGATCAGAGGGACATCAGTCACTTTCCTGAAAACACTGTCTTCTTTAATCATGGCAGCTTTTGTAGAAAATATGTTCCACTTTTTTGTTTATATTTTTCTCATTTCACTTTTCTTTTAACCTTTTAATATTAAACATTTTATGAAATATTACTATGAAATATATTTACATGAAATCAAATACATAAAATATATTATTGTTAAAATGCATTAAAAGTGTTCTCAACAGAGTGGTGAGTATGACATGAACCTGTTATACTCATGGTATTATCATTGTGGAAATGTATGTACTATGTTTCTTCAACAGTGTTTTAATCCAACCTCTATATGTGCTGATCATGCTATTTAATATCTGTCAAACTTCCAGAATTAATATGCATAAAACACTATTTATATTTTATGTTTGACAAGCCCATGCAGGTCCAAGTGGTCACTGAACACAGCTGAAATATATATTACCTCAGGGCTAGATTACTGTAACTCATTACTATCTGGATGTCCCTGTATTTCCATAAAAAGCCTCCAGTTAATCCTTTGGATGAAAAGGTCATTAATGAAACACAGTCACAATGTACAACACTAACATCCATCTTTATACTAATGCAGCCATGTTGCCACCTTTTAGATATAAACTAGGTTAGTCTTTTTCTCTGTGCATACTGTGTGTGTTTCTGAAAGTCCCAGACACCAGATGTTTAGAGTGGACGGGAAATGGAGCTGGCGCCATGAAGGGCAGAGGGCAGCAAGAAGGCACGCGAACTGAAACCACACACAAACACACACACACACACACTTGGCACATTCCCCAGTAGTCTCTCCAACACATTCCCCCACTCTGCCTTTCCAAGCCATCTGCTTCACCATATTTTGAAAGAAGGAGGGGAAAAAACATCATCATCATCAGCCTGTCAGACAGCAGCAGCTGGTCGAAAGACACTGTGTGTGTGTGTGAAGGGAGGGGGGAGGTCTGGCAAGAACAAAATGTTTTTTTTTTTTTTTTTAAAGCAACAGAGTCTGTGCACAGTTTGTAGGAAAACTGTTGTTTCATTGTTTCTTCACCAATATTACACCACTGAAGCCTTAGGTCACACAAATAGCAGAACTGGAACTTCACTGGAGAAAAAAGTGTTTTTAAAAATACTGTTTAATATGAAGTATATCAACTCCAAAGTCAACATGATTCACTGAGTTTGGCTTGCCATTTTTTGTAGTATCATACACCAAAACACTCAACACAGACCGAAACCCCTCTACCACCTAGCATTTAGGTGGTGTAATTGCAGAGTGATGCAGAGACACCAATTTCAGTTTAGTTTAGTTTATTTGTAAAGCTCCAAACAATACAATCATCTCAAGGCACTTTACAAAAAACAAAAACCAAACGGAAGAAAAAACGTCCAGCAGAACCGGCATCTTGCCTCGACCAGTTGGGGTGAGTGGATAGAGGAGAGAGAAAAGAACAGCAACAATAAACAGCAAATAGACACTGCAGGTTGGTGGGGCCAGTAACTGCACATCAGTGATATACAGCTCCAGGACCAGGGACACCTGCAGAAGGTACAGAGAGAGAGAGGGAGAGAGCACAAAGTTAGTGACATTCAGTGCTGGAATATACATGTGAGGGGGGAGGAGAGGAGGAGAGGGGAAGGGAAGGGAGGGAAGGGTTAGGGTAGGGGAGCTCAGTGTACCAATGGTCCTCGGGCAGTCTAGGCCCTATATCCAGGATTACCTGAAGCCAGCCCTAACTATATGCTTTGTCAAAAAGGAAGTTTTTAAGTCTAGCCTTGGGATAATATGGTACTAGCCTCCAGTTAATCCAGAATGCTGCAGCCACAGTCCTGAAAGGAACTAACAAGAGAGCTCATATTTCTCCTATATTAGCGTCTCTTCATTGGTTCCCTGTAAAACACAGAATATAATTTAAAATCCTTCTTCTCACATACAAATCCCTTTATGATCAAGCTCCTTCATACTTTAAAGACCGTTTAAAGGCTGATACTGAAAATGGCCTCACTTGGTGCCTGAAGCTGTATTCCAATAGGCAACGACCGTTTTAAAATTTTGTTGCTGTTTCAGGGCTTTTCTGTTGAGAAAATGCTATTTTAGGGCTTTTATCTTGAAAGGACAAAGTCCTGCAGGAGACTCTTGGGACCTTTTATTAGAATCAGGACCTTATTTTGAATGTTCCTTATGCTTTACAAAAATGTAATATCTTCCTATTAATGACTATAGAGTTTTATTGTGAAAGTCCAAGCATGGCCTGCTGGGAGACGACATCATGGCTGACATTTAAAACAGCCACAGAGTCACTTGCTCTAAATAACTGAGAATGGTCCCCATGTGTAACAGCAGTGGACATTAGGGAGCCAGTCATTCTTAATTACCAACCACAGACAGCTGACAGTGACAGTGACACAGCCCTTTACACACGCAGTATTCACCTCACAAAATGGAGGACTACAGAAAAACTGTAAGACCTAGTACCTAGACCTATACCTAGTAGCTGAATGAAGCTGCCCAACAAGGCTGAAAATGGCTGAAATGCGTTGCTGAATTAGCTGAAGGCTGAAATGCAATGCTGAAGAATCCTAGAAGCTGAAATGTAAAATCGGAGATGGAAGCTTAATTTGTTTAGCTGAAAAACCATTCAAAATTGGTGGAAAGGGTGGAAAGAGAATGATATGATGAAGTAGAAATAAATTGGCTGTCAGTTGCTAAAGAAAGAGTGGGAAGGGGGGTACATTTAAAACAGCCACAGAGTCACTTGCTCTAAATAGCTGAGAATGGTCACCATGTGTAACAGCAGTGGACATTAGGCAGCCAGTCATTATAGGTCTTATAGTTTTTTTTTGTAGTCCTCCATTTTGTGAGATGAAGTTTTCTCAGTTTAGGAATACTGCATGTGTAAAGGGCCGTGTCACTGTCACCCCCTCTCCCACTCTGGGATTAGGTCACCATAGCTGCAGCTCACAAAGCAATAGCAGAACAACAGCTGTCTGTGGTTGTGTTAGGTAAATTCACACAGTAACAGTCACACAGCACCTTGGTACAGCATGAGGATCACTGGCTGCTTGCAGCCTAACACATCAGTTTTCATGGAAATGCAAAAGGGAGGGGCTTTTTCACAGAAAGACATCTGGGCCCTTATCAAATAGTCAAGCTTAGAGCAAACTGTGCTCACTGAGAGCAACAATTATATTTCCACAATACACAATAGGCCCTATTCAGAAGTGTTTCAGTTATACTCAAGTAAGGTGGATCAGGTCACAGGAGGGTAAACATTTTAATTTCTCTAACACATCCTTCCTGTTTATGCTTAGCATAACTACTATATGAAAATGTTTAGCAGATCATTAATGATTATTATTCTGGTAGAACACACAGAAAGATCAGAATTATTACTATTATAGGAAAAACAGTAAAATCATAAAACATAACTATGATCAAACAAACAAACAAGATCACAATCACAAATCTAAAATGATTAGCATGCTAAAATATAACTTGTAGAAGTGAGAAATAAATGTCATAACTTTCTGGCAAACAGTCATCACAACATCACTTCCTGTAGGAATTTTCAGTGTTGGAGTCATTTGTGCCTTACAGTTCAGAAGTTAAGACAACTTTATCATAGTCGGTAAAAGACACAGTCATGTCTTCCTTCATTGGTTCTGGAGAAGTTTCACGGTCCTGGTCATCCGGTGAATTGGACTGATACATTTGTTTGTTGATTGCTGTGTCAGTAAGGTGTTGACAAAGGCCTTTAATACATGGAATGCAGCAGCAACCACAGGTAACCAAAATAGCCGTCATCACAGCCATTGAGATGAATATGGACTGGACCAGACCGCTCCATTTACCAAACATTCCCTCCAGCCAAGAAGTGAAGGGGTTGTCAATACCAGCATTCTCAGCGAGCTCTTCAGAAAAGGCTTGTAGTCCTTCTAAAGCTCGAGTGACGGATCCATCTGGGGAAGGTGTTGTTAGGAATAAAGGTACAACAGGTAGATCCAAACATTTTACAAACACCTCCCTCCTTAGCCAGTAACATGTCCAATGCCATCCGGTTCTGCTGGTTCATGCAGATTCTGCTGGAATCTCTGCTGGTTGTAATACAAATAATTTATCCAGTCAACATTTTTGATAATGTTTGACCACCAAAACAGAAAAGATTCAAACCCTGCTCCAACTTGGTTTCTAGCTTTGTACTCGTTGGGAACTCCTCTGGGCACTCCGATGGCATCAATATATACTCTGTTATCAAAACTGCCGGAACCAGGAAGGGTCATAGCCTGCCCCAGGAGTGGTCACATTGGTGGTAGAGCTGCACCAGTGGAGATCACCAACCTTTCTCCCTGAAGTAGAATTTCTCAAAAACAGGTATAATTAGTACTATAAGGCGTAAAGAAAGGTGGAGTAAGAGCAGGAATAGGTGGCATCAAATAATGCAAAGACATTGTTTACTGGCTGGAGGGCAGGTGGAAGCAAACAGCTGCCTGTTGGATCATTGTGTGGATTAAGTCTTATCAGTGTAACCTACATATTTTAGTGACATAAATATAATTGTCTGCCCATGTCAGCTGTTCCTGTCACACATTACCACAGTTAACTACTTTACAAAAATCAAACTGGGCAGTTTGAGTCTCATTGGCCCAAAGATAAACGTGGGCACATCCTTAGCTGTCTTTGTCCTAGGTTTGTTTTGGTGTTGTTTTGGTGTTGTTCATGTTGTTGTAGCTGGCTGTAGCAATTCCTTCTCAAGGAAGGAAAAGATACCAGGTCTTATATCAGTGGAGTGAGTAGCGTTCTCCGGATGTTGCAAACCCTTCTCGAAGAGAAATAAAATCTGTGGTCAGCGATATGACAGTCAATATGCTTATTGTCAGTGTCACCCCACAAAATAGTCTAAAGGGGTGCCAATATGGACCCTCCATGGCAAAATGTACTTCTGAGCAGTCTTCTCCCCAGGTCACTCTACTCCTCACTCACCTAATTCCCCTGGGTGTGGTTGGTTTCTTCACTGGTTTGAGACGAGTGGTCCCTATTGGTCCCACCCCCCTTTGTAGCCAGACTTCACCACAGGTTAGTTGGAGTTTAGAGTGAGTCCCTGCTGGTTTGACAGAATTACTCAGACAGTACTTTTACCTCTTTACAGTGTGTTAAATGAATCCAGGAAGGTCTTTCAACAGTTCTCACAACCATGGGTGTGGACAGCAGTACTTGGTAAAGTCCTTCCCAATACGTTCTACAAAGACCCATTCTGCTGGTTTCAGTCTAGAGTCAGGTTCAGGCTGAGAGGACCCTCCTGTTGTGCATTAATCACAGATACAACATTTTTATTATTCAACATTTTTGCCATGTAATCAGCAATGGTCTCAGTCATGTGAGCATCCTCCTTAATGAATGGTTTTAACTGAGGAAGATGATAACACTGCATGAAGATATTTAATTACCTGGTTTACAAAATATGTACCATTATTACAATAGATTTTCTCTGGAATTCCAACTCTGGGACTAATAGTAGTTGTCAGTGTTTTAGCTACTATTAGTGCATCAGGATGCTTTGCTGGAAACACTTCAATCCATTTAGTTAATGCATCAATGATCACTAAACAGTATTTCTTTCCCTCGCAGTTATTTAGTTCAATAAAATCCATGCAAATGTGTTGAAAAGATATTCAGGTAGTGGAAACTTTCCACTATTTCTTGTCACATTCTGTCCCTGTGGATTATTTTTGCACATATTTCACATTGTTAACATTTTTTTTTAGAGTAGTTTGTAAAACCATACGTTGTAAACACTTTGTTTACTAATCTACCATCCCTCCTGCTGACGTATGCACATTAGCATGCGTCAGTACAGCTGTGTATCTAAATAAACTTTTAGCTAACACTTTTCATCTTTACATAATTTACACTCTTTTCTCTTTGTTTTTGTTGTTACCCATGAGTCTTTTCATTTCTAAGGTTCACTGTTCTGCATGTCTTTAAGTATCTGCTCATCAAGATGTTGACTGTAACTGTAGCTTGTAAAGGCAGTGGTTTCTGTGCTACCGATTTAGTAACTTCGTCAGCTTTACAATTACCAAAAGAAATCGTATCTAGTCCTCACATTTGTGTCGCACTTACAACTAGTAACCTCTTTAGGCAGCTGCACAGCATCTAAACAGCTATAAAATTAGGTCTTTGCGTGTGATGGTCTTACCAGATGATATAATCATTCTTCTGTTCTTCCACTGCTGAGCAAACACATGTACAGTTGAAAATCCATAATTGCTGTCAGTGTAGATATTAACTACTTTTACTTCTCATAATTTACAAGCTTCTGTTATGGTAATAAGTCCCTCAGCCTGCAATGATAAATGAGATGGTAGTGACATCTTTAAGGGTTACAAAAGTATATCCTGTAGAATTAGATCAGTCTGATTTTTTTTTTTTTTTACAAGATCCATCTACAAACATTGTCATTTCAGCATCTTTATAAGGTGTGTCAGTTTGGTCAACCCTGGGCAACACTCTATTCTCAGTTTCAGCAATACAATCGTGGCCCACCATCCTCAGCTATAGGCATTAATGTAGCAGGATTAAAGGTTGTACATCGTTCAATTGTGAGATGTGGCTGTGAAAGCAATGTAATCATGCAGGATAAATGTCTAGCTGGTGACATGTATGCTATCAGGACAGAGACTGCATGTGGAACCTTTAGTGTCAGAGGATGGAACAACATCATGCTTGCTGAAGCTTGGACTGTCATGGAGGCTGCAATAACAGCTTGAATACATACAGGCATTGCTCTTGCTATTGGATCCAATTGGGCAGAATAATAAGCAATAAGCCTGATGTGTCCCCATAAGGCTGAGTCAGCACTGAAGTCATGTGACCATTTTTACAATCAACAGTTTGCATAAAACATTTTTCATAGTTAGGCAGTCCTAAAACAGAGGTGCTGGTCAGGGTCTTTTTAAGACCATTAAAGGCGTTTTTCTGCAATTTCAGTCATTTTATTTTATCATAAGTTGCTATAGGTGTGTCATAAATCAATTTCAACAATGGACTAGACAACTCTGAATAGTTTGGTAGCCATGCTCTGCAGAAGTTTGTCATACTTAAGAAAAACATCTGTCTTTTAGTTTATAGTTTTGGTACTTTAAGTACAGCTTCTTTTCTGTCTGAGTCTAGAGCTCTCCCTTGCTGTGAAAGGTCGTGACCTAGGTAACTGTAGTTTGTTCTTACTCACTCTGTGTCCCTGTTCTGCTAGAAACTTAAGCAGAGCTATGGTGTTTGTTTTGCATTGTTCTTGTGTTTCAGAGCATATCAAAATTTCATTTACATACAAATACGTATTTGACGTCTTGCAGGAGGTGAAAACTTAGCTAAGTTAGCAGACATTACTTGGGAAAAGATGGTAGCAGACTCACAATAACCCTGTGGAATATGCGTCCAAGTCCATCTTTTGCCCAAAAACTCAACTGCAAACCAGAATTGTCATTGTTTGTCAACTTCAATAGAGAAAAATGCATTTGCCACATCAATGACAGTAAACCACTTTTGAGCTGGGCTTGACGTCATTCAGCAGGGTGTGTGGGTCTGGTACCAGTAGAGCTCTAGGTGTCACTGCTCTATTTACAGCTTGTAAGTCCTGTACCATCCTCCAGCCGGTGGATGGGGCAGCCTTTTTAACAGTAAAACGATGCATGGTGAATCTGGACACTCTCTGATAATGTCTGATTTTAGTAATGAGTCAAATACTGGTTTAATTCCTTCAACAGCCTCAGGTTTTAATGGATATTGTCTTTGAAAGGGCCTGAAGGTCCCTTTTGGTGTTATTTTAACTGGTTCTACTCCTTTGAGCTTCCCTACATCTGCTCAAAATGTTAGCTTCAGTCAGATGTGTGTCTCATTAATCTTTATTCTGTTCAGTGTGTGTATTTTGCATCTGACCTTTTGTGCTGTCTAGTCATGCAGAGTATCCTGCTCCTCCCTCCTGCTGCTCAGGGCGTGTCTTTCTCTGTGGGCAGCTCTTAGCCCAGTGTCCTGCTTTTTCACAGATGTAGCAGTAGTCATGATCAACTATCTGCTGTCTGCCAGGTCTCCGGCCACGACCTCGTCCCCGCCCCCTGCCCCGGCCATCAAGCCATAGCTTGTCCCCCTGAAAATAACACTCAGAAACCATTTCATTATCATAGTCAGTGAAAAACACTTCAGCTGTTTTTCTAACTTCCTTTTGTGCTTTTGCTCTTTGTTGGAGAACAGTTGCCATATTCACGGCATAATTTTTTGTACCTGTCAGGGCACAAGTTTGCCAGCCAATCTGATGTTTTCGAATAAACCCTAAATTTCAGGTTTGAGGCCATTTAAGAAGGCATTTTTTAACTGCTGTGCATAAGGCCCATCCCCATTCTGTGCAGCACCTTCAGGTACTGATATTCCACTGTGAGTGTTAAACACCTCTTTCAATCTGTTAAAATAAGCCAGCACTCCCTCATTGTCTTCTGCATAAGGAGGTTGAGGCTGAGGCACAGGATCAGAAGGAGCTGTGGGAGGTGATGTTGCCCCACCGACAGCGCCCTCTTCTCCCTGGGCGTACGGAGGAAGCTGAGCCGGTGGTGGATTATTAGGATGAGGAGGTGGTCTACAGCATGACATTGTTTGTTCATCTGTAAATTCAACAGTTTGCCCTAAATACAATGTTGGTGAAGAGGCTTTTAACTGTTTTTCTATTTGCTCCTGTCTCTCTTCTCCTTCCTTTCTCTCTCTCCCTCTCTGTCTACTCTCTGCCTCCTTCAACCAGTTTACTTTAACCATTCCTGTGCTGCAAACAGCCCTTCTTTTCTCTGATCCTTCTGATTTCCCTTAGTCTTACTCTTTATGTCCTTCACTAAGTTTCTACAGTCCTCACAGTTTAACTTCCCTGAAAAACCATATTTATTTTTCCATTTTTCTAATTTTTCTATGTTTCTAGGATCCTTTTAATGCATCAATTTTGCGTCACCAGTGACTAGTTCTTCTAATTTAGTATTCTTATTACCCATTTTATTAATATTATTTTTTATATTCAGTTACTATTTGTTTTTACTCACCGCTATTCATTTATTTATTTATTTATTTATTATTATTATAACAGGCTCCTTATCTCCCCCTTTTTGTTTTTTAAATTAATTTAATTACTGTTATTGTTTAGTTACTATCTGATTGGAGGAGATGGAGCAGCTGATTAACTTACTTTATGTCACATTAATTATTTCTATGCTTTTATATTCTTCCCATGGTACCAATACTCTCTCTTGGCCTTATGCTCAAAAGCACTTTCGACGCTGCACCGGGGTTCTTTTTGTTCCGGGTCTCCCACAGACCGCGGTGTTAGTTTACTTTGGGTCTCCCACAGACCTCAGGGTTCATCCCGAGTTTCTGATTTCCTGAAAGCCCTGCTCGGTTTTACCCGAATACGTTTGAGCCAGTGTCCCCGAGGCCACACAAATTTCGGTTTTGTTCGAATTCCAGAACTCAAGTCAAGTCAATGATATTTTTATCATTGTCTCGTTTTGGACTAACCTCTCAGCCTAATATGAGACCACAATTCACTGAGACTCTACTCAGCTTGCATGACCTGAAGGACCCAGGACCACCCGGGGCTCCCAGGGAACCAAAAACTCCCAGGGACTCCCTTCACACCAAATTCAATACTCTCTGTTTTACGTCACTTATAAAATTCCTCTTACCTTACAGGAGTCGGTCTGTGGTCTCTCTTTTCAAAATTCAATCGCGCCACTCCTCTCCCCTCACAGCAGATCCTAGCCTCTCAATGCTCCAAGCTGTTCCCTTATGGGACCGGGGCGGAGGGCTTTCAGTCAGGAGTCTTAGACTCCCCTGTGCACAGTTTTTAGGTCCAAACCTGGAAGGAAGAGGAGATATTGCGATCCCGGACGAGCCCCCAAGTTGTTAGGCAAATTCTTTAACAAATAGACTCAGAGGACGAACTTGGGTAAGCTTATATAGAAGTTTTACTTGCAAGGAATAACAGTCACATAGCACCTTGGTACAGCATGAGGATCACTGGCTGCTTGCAGCCTAACACATCAGTTTTAATGGAAATACAAAAGGGAGGGGATTTCTCACAGAAACACATCTGGGCCCTTATCAAATAGTCAAGGTTAGAGCAAACTGTGCTCACTGAGAGCAACAATTATATTTCCACAATACACAATAGGCCCTATTCAGAAGTGTTTCAGTTATACTAAAGTAAGGTGGATCAGGTCACAGGAGGGTAAACATTTTAATTTCTCTAACAGGTTGGTAATTAAGAATGACTGGCTGCCTAATGCTGTTACACATGGGGACCATGCTCAGTTTCAGCTTCCAGGATTCTTCAGCATTGCATTTCAGCCTTCAGCTTATTCAGCAATGCATTTCAGCCATTTTCAGCAACGTTCAATAGTTTTTTTAGCTAAAGTTAAGCTTCCCACTCCAGATTTACATTTCAGCTTCCAGGATTCTTCAGCATTGCATTTCAGCTTATTAGCCTTATAAGCCTTCAGCTTGTTCAGCATTGCATTTCAGCCATTTTCAGCAATGTTGGGCAGCTTCATTCAGCTTTCAGCATTCACACGCATCTTCCGCAGGAAATGCAATTTTCTAGTCTCTAATTGTTGTGATTTTATTTGTAAAGAACCTCATGAAGTCATCACTGAGAGCTAAGGGAACACTGGTCACCAGCAAACTGTAAATGTTCACAATGGCAGAGGGCACTAGTGCAGTATATCACGAAGATTTATTAAGCATAAATTGGCCTTGAATCATATGAACATAGGAAAAGACACGAAAACAACTGACATTACTCCGTCTATCTGTCCAGCAAGGCCATAGGTTTGAACAGGATTAGAACCTGGAAATCTCTTGACAGTTACAGTGCTCTGAGGTACCTGCTAAACTTCATGCAGCCTGTAGCAGTGAATTATTAATGACTGAGTGGGCTGGCACAATGAGGGAATTTCATATTAAAAGCATTGTCATTTTGGAAGACACCCCCTAGATGTTCCTGAGTCTTGTGAAGCCACATGTTGACATATTCATTAGACTGTGGAATTTCCTAATTACTATGACCATGTTTTTATTTCAAAATCCTTTTTTGTATGTTCACAGGTTGGAAGGATGCCAGAGGATGTGTGACATTCTTAGACTACTGATGCCAGAATCCACTCTTTGTAGGTTGCATCATACAGCCATACTTCCCTCTCCACTCTAATCAGACTAATCTGTTGTAATGGTTGAAAAAAATATGGATAGCTCAGTCTCCATTGAAAACAAATATGTTCTCTACAGTAACTAATAAGGAAAAGAGCCACATTACATTTACATGTGGTAAATGCAATACACATGAATAGAAAATTAACTAATATTTTTGTTTTTTTATGTCCATACCACATGCATGTGTGATGTCATGATGATGACATCATTATATTATTTTTTTTTTTTTTGTATTGGGAATTGACAGCGTTTATATAAAGCTACACTTTATACACTCCTCTCCATGGCCTCACTGCCTGTTTTGTTTAGGTTAGGATTTTGTTACTGTATTGTAATGTATATTACTTTAGGAGTGGTTATTTACCATACCTGATTATCATTATCATACCTGATGATAATTCAAAGTTGTTTTGGTATTTTGTTGTTTTTATATATCTCAACCAGAGTACTGGAGATTTTAGCCACAATGTACAGATCTACAGTGGGTACGGAAAGTATTCAGACCCCTTTAAATTTTTCACTCTTTGTGTCATTGCAGCCATTTGCCAAAATCAAAAAAGTTCATTTTATTTCTCATTAATGTACACTCAGAACCCCATCTTGACAAAAAAAAAAAAACAGAAATGTAGAAATTTTTGCAACTTTATTAAAAAAGAAAAACTGAAATATCACATGGTCATAAGTATTCAGACCCTTTGCAGTGACACTCATATTTAGCTCACATGCTGTCCATTTCTTCTGATCCTCCTTGAGATGGTTCTGCTGCTTCATTGGAGTCCAGCTGTGTTTAATTAAACTGACTGGACTTGATTAGGAAAGGCACACACCTGTCTATATAAGACCTTACAGCTCACAGTGCATGTCAGAGCAAATGAGAATCATGAGGTCGAAGGAACTGCCCAAGGAGCTCAGAGACAGAATTGTGGCAAGGCACAGATCTGGCCAGGGTTACAAAAGAATTTCAGCAGCACTCAAGGTTCCTAAGAGCACAGTGGCCTCCATAATCCTCAAATGGAAAAAGTTTGGGACGACCAGAACTCTTCCTAGACCTGGCCGTGTACAGTGAGAAATAAAAATGAACTTTTTTGATTTTGGCAAATGGCTGCAATGACACAAAGAGTGAAAAATTTAAAGGGGTCTGAATACTTTCCGTACCCACTGTATGTACTAGTCAGTAACTTACCTGCTTATGTCCTTATGGAAGACTTTGCTTTCCAGCTCAGTGTTCATTTGTTAGATGGTGAATGCATACATTTGACATTATAAAATTTGTCTTCATTGTCTTCAATGTCTTCATTAGAATATATTTCAGTCTAAAGTGAAATGTATTTAATCTTTCAAATCTTTAAATGGTTGTTCTACATATATTACAAATGTTCTCATGCACATAGTTTGGGATTTTATCTGTCCAGGCTTTAAGATTACTGTGTGTAGGCTTTAACAATTAACTGATTATATGAATTTTTGATTATAGTCCAGATGTAATAAATGATATTGATGAGTAAAGGAAAAATTCCCTTGTACAGACTGGCTCCCCATTTATCAGAAATCAGTTTGTGTTTGGATGCTACATAATAAAGATCAGAGGAAAGGACATATGTCAGTTAAAATGTGTTTGAGTCTTCTCTCCTTGCAGTTTTTTTTTTTGTCTTATGTGGATGTGTAATGTCTTATGATGTCAATGTGTAATGTCTTATGTGTAAGACAAAGAAAAGATACAAGTTACAGAAATATGGATGCACCCAGACTCTTGTGCTCTACATCAGTACTATACACCTCTGGTTACAGAGAGAGAGAGATGACAGAGAGAAAAAAGCACAAACAGCAGGAGAGAGAAGAGACAAAGTTAGTAACATGCAGTGGTGGCATATAAATATGCCTGCTTGCAATGGACTTTTGAGTCCCAAGTTGAGCTGTAGTAAATGTGTCTAGGTAGTGTCCAGCAAACGATGTGGGCTTCATAGACAATTGGGCCACTTTCTGGGGAAAACCCAGTCTGATAGCGAGAGATGGCATCCATCCCACTTTGAATGGTGCAGCTCTCATCTCTAGGAATTTGGCCGAGTTTCTTAGCCGACCTAAAGCCTGACAATCCAGGGTGGGGACCGGGATGCAGAGACTCAGTCTAAAACGCTTCTCTGCAGTTTCCTTAGAGCCGCCGCCCCCTTCAAACCACATAGAGACTGTGTCTGCCCCTCGAACATATAAATCAAACAAATCAGAAGTTAACAGAAGAGGAGTTATTCATAAAAACTTAATAAAAATTAAGACCACTCCTCTTATTGAACAGAAAAACAGAACTGTCAAATGTGGATTATTAAATATTAGGTCCCTTTCTTCTAAATCTCTGTTAGTAAATGATTTGATAACTGATCACCAAATTGACCTACTTTATCTTACTGAAACCTGGTTACAGCAGGATGAATATGTCAGTCTGAATGAATCAACCCCCCTCAGTCATAAAAATTATCATGTTCCTCGAAGCACAGGTCGAGGTGGAGGAGTAGCTGCAATCTTCCACTCAAACTTATTATTAAACTTTCATCCTCAGAACAATTATAACTCATTTGAGAGCCTCACTCTTAGTCTCTCACATACAAACTGGAAAACACAAAAACCAGTTCTACTTGTCATTTTGTACCGTCCACCTGTTCCTTACTCAGAGTTTTTAACTGAATTCCCTGACTTCCTGTCTGATTTAGTGCTTAGATCAGATAAAGTCATTATAGTGGGAGATTTTAACATTCATGTAGATGTTGAAAATAACAGCCTCAGCTTTGCATTTAATTCTATATTAGATTCAATTGGTTTCATTCAAAACGTTAATAAACCTACCCACTGTTTTAATCACACCCTTGATCTTGTTCTGACCTATGGCATCGAAATTGAACATCTAATAATTTTTCCCCCAAATCCTGTTTTGTCAGATCATTCTTTAATAACTTTCGAATTTAAAATGATGGATCATGCAGCGTCTGGAAGAAAAATCCACTACAGCAGATGTTTATCCGACAACGCTGTTAATAAATTTAAGAAAATGATTCCATCTTTATTTGCATCTATGCCAAGTATAAACATAGTGGAGGGCAGCTGCCATAATCCTACTCCCTACCAAATTGATCATGTTGTTGACAGCGCTGTAACCTCACTGCGTGAAATGCTTGATTCTGTAGCCCCTCTGAAAAAGAAGTTAGTGATTCAGAGAAGACTAGCCCCATGGTATGATTTACATACTAATAGAGGAAAATAAGAACAATCCCAGGTTTCTTTTCAGCACTGTAGCCAGGCTGACAAAAAGTCACAGCTCCGTTGAGCCCAGTGTTCCCTTAGCTCTCAGCAGTGATGAATTTATGAGTTTCTTTACAAATAAAATCACAACTATTAGAGATAAAATTCAGCAGATGCTTCCTATACCTGCAATAAATGAATCTTTTACTACAGTAGCTCTTGAATCATCTGTAGGACCTCAGTTATGTTTAGACTGCTTCTCTCCTATAGATCTCTCTGAATTTACATCAGTAGTTGCTTCATCGAAATCATCAACGTGTCTCTTGGACCCCATCCCGACTAGACTGCTTAAAGGTACCCTGCCATTAATGAACTCATCTTTATTGGACTTGGTAAATTTATCTCTAGTATCAGGCTACGTACCACAGGCCTTTAAGACTGCAGTAATCAAACCTTTACTCAAAAAGCCTAGTCTTGATCCAGGAGTCTTGGCTAATTATAGACCAATATCCAACCTGCCATTTATTTCTAAAATCCTAGAAAAAGCTGTTGCTAAGCAGCTATCAGACCACTTACACAGGAATGAACTATTTGAAGATTTCCAATCAGGATTTAGAGCACATCATAGTACAGAAACAGCACTGTTGAAAGTTACCAACGATCTTCTCTTAGCCTCAGATAATGGACTTGTTTCGATACTTGTCCTCCTAGACCTTAGTGCAGCATTCGACACCATTGACCACAACATCTTATTACAGAGACTGGAGCATGTGATTGGTATCAGAGGAACAGCGTTAAAGTGGTTCCAATCCTATTTATCGGACAGATTCCAGTTTGTTCATGTCCATGATGAACCTTCCACACGAACAAAAGTTAGTTATGGAGTTCCACAAGGTTCTGTGCTAGGACCGATTCTGTTCACCCTGTACATGCTTCCTTTAGGATATATCATTAGGAAGCACTCTATTAATTACCACTGCTATGCGGATGACACTCAGTTATATCTATCTATTAAACCTGTTAGCACAAACCAGTTAACCAGACTTCAAGCCTGTCTAACTGACATAAAGGCTTGGATGACCAGTAACTTTTTACTTTTAAACTCGGAGAAAACAGAAGTCATTATATTTGGGCCTAAAAATCTCAGAAATAACTTTTCTAAAATTATAGCTACTCTAGATGGCATAGCCCTGGCCTCCAGCACTACTGTAAAAAACCTTGGAGTTATTTTTGACCAGGACATGTCCTTTAACTCACACATAAAACAAATTTCTAGAACTGCATTCTTTCACCTGCGCAACATTTCCAAAATTAGGAACATCCTGTCTCAAAATGATGCAGAAAAACTAGTCCATGCATTTGTTTCCTCAAGGCTAGATTACTGTAACTCATTACTATCTGGATGTCCTAATATCTTAATAAAAAGCCTCCAATTAATCCAGAATGCCGCAGCCAGTGTCCTGACAGGAACTAGCAAGAGAGATCATATTTCTCCTATATTGGCTTCTCTTCATTGGCTCCCTGTAAAATATAGAATAGAATTTAAAATCCTTCTTCTCACATACAAATCCCTTCATAATCAAGCTCCTTCATACCTTAAAGACCTCATAGTACCATATTATCCCAATAGACCACTTCGCTCTCAGAGTGCAGGCCTACTTGTGGTTCCCAGAGTTCTCAAAAGCAGAATGGGAGGCAGAGCCTTTAGCTATCAAGCTCCACTCCTGTGGAACCAGCTCTCAGCCTGGGTTCAGGAGGCAGACACTCTCTGTATTTTTAAGGCTAGACTTAAAACCTTCCTCTTTGACAAAGCATATAGTTAGGGCTGGCTTCAGGCAACCCTGAACCATCCCTTAGTTAGTTATGCTGCTATAGGCCTAGACTGCCCGAGGACCATCGGTGCACTGAGCTCCCCTACCCTAACCCCCCCTCTCTTCTCTCCTCCCACCTCATGTATATTCCACCATTGAATGTTACTAACCTTGTGCTCTCTCTCTCCCCTAGTTTGTGCTCTCTCCCTCCCTCTCTCTCTCTCTCTCTGTACCTTCTGCAGGTGTCCCTGGTCCTGGAGCTGTTTATCGCTGATGTGCAGTTACTGGCCCCACCAACTTGCAGTGTCTATTTGTTGTTTATTGTTGCTGTTCTTTTCTCTCTGCTCTAGCCACTCACCCCAACCGGTCGAGGCAGATGGCCGCCCAAACTGAGCCCGGTTCTGCTGGAGGTTTTTTTTCTTCCGTTAAAGGGAGTTTTTTCCTCTCCACTGTCGCCAAGTGCTTGCTCATAAGGGAATTGTTGGGTTTTTAGTTTTAGTTTTTGTAAAGTGCCTTGAGATGATTTGTATTGTGATTTGGCGCTATACAAATAAAATTGAATTGAATTGAATTGAATAAGGAAGCATTTTAATGTATGTATTCTTCTGGTCCAGGTGTGTGAGTGCTATGTGAAGAGCAGTGACAATAACATTCTTTGTGGATCAGTGCACATTTTAGGCAAATTGGGGCTGGCCAAGGGAGGTACAATGTGTTTATAATTGTTTATTTAAGCAGGGAGAATGGAATTAGTTCTTTTACTCCCTAAATACAGCCTGCACCTCCCTGGTTAGCCAACATTTCCTGTTTGGGAAAACCCTGATCTGTCTGTTGGTGGTTATGTTATCAATGCAGGCCCTAATGTAGCAGAGAACAGCGCTGATGTAAGTTTCCACAGCAATCAGCCCTTTAGCAATCCTGTCGTTCTGATGTGTCTTTAGACCAGGTCTAGTGGTGGGCTTCAATTTTTTGATAATGGAGTTGTATACTGGGGTCAGGAAGAGTGACAGGTATTCAGAATATCTGAGGTGTGATACAGGGGGAGGTTATGGCTGCTTTGGTGATGTTAGAGTACACACACACACCAAAGTGTTTGTCACAATACACAACCACATCCACCACTGCAATCCTTAGTCCTGTCCCTGTAGCCTTGTCTGGTGAAGCCAGGATTCTGTGATTATCATCACACAGGCACCAAGTGGCTGACGGGACGACAGATCCAGTCTCAATTAATCAATTTTGTTACCTACAGTGGTGTGAAAAAGTGTTGGCCCCCTTCCTGATTTCTTATTTTTTTGCATGTTTGTCACACTTTGTTTCAGATCATCAAACAAATTTAAATATTAGTCGGGGGGGGAGTAAATCACAGGTGCTAAACGATAAATCACACAGTGTGACTGTCTATGCGGTCATAGACTGTGTGACTGTCTATGACCGCATAGACAGTCACACTGTGTGATTTACCGTTTAGCACCTATACTAAAACCAACACGATGGGTACACACAGGAAGTAGTGATGGGAAGAATGTATCATTTCAGTGACTTGGTTTTTTGAAACTCATTCATAAAAATGAAATCTTTCTTTTTTGAGTCATTTAGTTCATTTTGTTCCTTCTTCCTTGTACTACTTACAGAAGTATTACTTTAATACACAGCTATAGAGAGCAATTGTAGTAGAGCGAGAAAGAAGAGAAGAATTAGAAATCTCACACTTATGGTTAAGGAGTCCTGTGACAATTTGTTTTACGTGGCATACATTTTACAATTGTATGCATTGGCAGTGTTGGGCCAGCATGTCCTGTTTGGCCATCCACCCTGTTAAAAATAAAAGAAATCTTCTACTGCCAAGGAACCTGGCGTTAGGTACAAAGAGGTAGTAGTGATCCACCAGGCGCCCTCTTCTACCTCTGCCCGGTATCCTGCCCAACATCCCCTCTTCCCTCCTGCACTTGTGACGCCTTCTACTTCGCAGACATATCCATCTCCACAGAGAGGCCGAAGCTTTTGCTATTTCTGCTGCAATCCAATGCTAGTTGTAAAAATGCCTAATTCTGATGTTTAAGATTTACTCTCCATAGTTTGACTTTTGTCTCTCACCCTTGACTTTTGTCCACACACACTGCCTCTGCAAATTTTCAGAACCACGAACCATAAAATAATTATAGCGAAGTTTTCATCCTCTGAAGCAGTTCTCCGGAATCAGTGAGAGAAAACATTAAAATGACCAGTTCTGTACATTTTTAAGAGAATTTATTTGGATTATTTACTAGAAAATAAAATGAAGAGAGGCATAGGATGAAATGATGAGTTAAAACATATTGAACAAGGTTCGAGTCTAAGTTCCGAAACTTGTGATTTGGTGAAAAAAGGGAGAAGAGGGGAAGTTATGCTGCTATAGGCCTAGACTGCCTGAGGACTCTCCATTGGTGCACTGAGCTCCCCTAACCCTACCCCAACCCTCCCCTCTCACACTTCCACCATTGAATGTGGAACTTTGTGCTCTCTCCCTGTACCTTCTGCAGGTGTCCCTGGTCCTGGAGCTGTATATTGCTGGCCCCACCAACCTGCAGTGTCTATTTGTTGTTTATTGTTGCTGTTCTTTTCTCTCTCCTCTATCCACTCACCCCAACCGGTTGAGACAGGTGGCAGCCCAAACTGAGCCCCGTTCTGCTGGAGGTTTTTTCTTCCGTTAAAGGGAGTTTTTCCTCTCCACTGTCGCCAAGTGCTGCTCATAAGGGATTTGTTATGGTTTTCTTCTTTTTTGTGAAGTGCCTTGAGATGACTGTATTGTGATTTGGCTCTATAGAAGTAAAACTGAATTGAATTGAAGTGAATAGATCAAGTTTTCCCCAGAACCTTGACCAGCTGTCTATGAAGCCTACTTTGTTTGCTTAAAACAACCTAGACAGCCAGCGACGGAATGACAACATGCAGCTGAGAGTCTGAGATTGTTTCGGGAAAGTTACACACTGAGTCAACATTAAGTTTAATTGGGTGTCAATGCTACCAACATGAATAACAACCTTACCATATTTACGTTTTTCACCAGTTTAAAATAGGCCCCAGGAATGCATTTGATTATGATCGCTGGAGTCTAACTTCATTTTTTTGACTATGGACCTACAAACTACCAGAGTAAGTTTCTCAGCAGGTGTGTGGGGAAAATAAATTAGAAATGTGAACTGCCAGGTGATGACCCATGGACTACCAGGTGATAAACCATGGACTACTGTCCATGTTTCCATCAGACTGTCATCAGGCCTGCCTGTTCCCGGCTGCTAATGAACAGGCTGTGATCAGCTAAGAGGCCCTTGGCTTGGTGGCTCCACACCTTCTAAATATTTAAATTGCAGTTTATATGGTTAGAGGATACTTTAATATATCATGTGTAACTGGAAATATTAAAGAGTTCACACAGAAAAATAACTTATATAAAATAATGTTTCTGCAAAATAGCATTTAATGTTAAGTTTCCACAGGGCGAGGAATGGTTGAAGTATCAGGGCAGATGAAAGCAAAATAGTGGATAAAACACCAAAATAGTATACCTCCCAGAATGTCACACTGAATGAATTTTATAGTATGTGAGATTCATACCAAATGGTTATCTAATGTGTTACATTATTAATTTAAATGATCCCTCCTTACTGAAAGCACAGAATAAGCAGGCACAAAACTAACTTCCTGCCCAGTCCATAGATTTGATTCTAAATGTTCTCCAAATTGTTAAGGAGGAAAAAGTCAGTTTGGATCCATATGTGAGCAGACCAAACAGATGTCCAGTATACAGAATTTTGCTCTACAAGTGGGGCAGGGAACTCTGCTGGATAACCAGGTTTCAGGTCTTTGCTGGTTTTGGCGACTGGCAAACCATCGACCCAGACAAGACAGACACCACATGGGTCTGCAGAAACACTGTTGGCAGTCTGAGTCATCTTCTCCTGTAATACACAGCAGTCACATTAACAAACAAACACATTTTCATTCGGCATGAGGACCTGATATCTCATGTTCACTCCCAGCCGATCAGTATAAGACCTAATGAATAATTCAATTATGATCATACTATTACAGCACCATGTAGAGGTGGTTGTCAAAAAAGGACCAGTTTCATTTATTTGCCATAACCTAGACCCAACCTTAACCTTAATCTAACTCCTAAGTTTTTAACTTACCAATTTGAAGTTGGGTGAACTGACCGAGATGTCTTCACAGTATTTTTTTTTTTATTAAATTTTAGAATTTGTCCACACAACCATAAGAAATGTACATGCACAGACTTGCTCTTACTTTCTCTGTGGCAGAGTCTGACCAGCTTGGTCCTTGCAGGAACTTGCATACACCCAATACACAGTTCTAGCTCCTGTGTATGGAGAAAGAACATGCTTCAGATTGATTGTGCATTTACAGTGGGTATGGAAAGTATTCAGACCCCTTTAAATTTTTCACTCTTTGTGTCATTGCAGCCATTTGCCAAAATCAAAAACGTTCATTTTATTTCTCATTAATGTACACTCAGCACCCCATCTAGACAGAAAAAAACAGAAATGTAGAAATTTCTGCAAATTTATTACAAAAGAAAAACTGAAATATCACATGGTCATAAGTATTCAGACCCTTTGCAGTGACACTCATATTTAACTCACATGCTGTCCATTTCTTCTGATCCTCCTTGAGATGGTTCTGCTCCTTCATTGGAGTCCAGCTGTGTTTAATTAAACTGATTGGACTTGATTAGGAAAGGCACACACCTGTCTATATAAGACCTTACAGCTCACAGTGCATGTCAGAGCAAATGAGAGTCATGAGGTCGAAGGAACTGCCCAAGGAGCTCAGAGACAGAATTGTGGCAAGGCACAGATCTGGCCAAGGTTACAAAATCATTTCTGCAGCACTCAAGGTTCCTAAGAGCACAGTGGCCTCCATAATCCTCAAATGGAAAAAGTTTGGGACGACCAGAACTCTTCCTAGACCTGGCCGTCCAGCCAAACTGAGCAATCGTGGGAGAAGAGCCTTGGTGAGAGAGGTAAAGAACAACCCAAAGATCACTGTGGCTGAGCTCCAGAGATGCAGTAGGGAGATGGGAGAAAGTTCCACAAAGTCAACTATCACTGCAGCCCTCCACCAGTCGGGGCATTATGGCAGAGTGGCCCGACGGAAGCAAGGCACATGAAAGCCCACACAGAGTTTGCCAAAAAACACATGAAGGACTTCAGACCATGAGAAATAAGATTCTCTGGTCTGATGAGACCAAGATTGAACTTTTTGGCGTTAATTGTAAGCGGTATGTGGGGAGAAAACCAGGCACTGCTCATCACCTGCCCAATACAATCCCTACAGTGAAACATGGTGGTGGGAGCATCATGTTGTCAGGGTGTTTTTCAGCTGCAGGGACAGGACGACTGGTTGCAATTGAAGGAAAGATGAATGCAGCCAAGTACAGAGATATCCTGGAAGAAAACCTCTTCCAGAGTGCTCAGGACCTCAGACTGGACCGAAGGTTCACCTTTCAACAGGACAATGACCCTAAGCACACAGCTAAAATAACAAAGGAGTGGCTTCGGAACAACTCTGTGACCATTCTTGACTGGCCCAGCCAGAGCCCTGACCTAAACCCAATTGAGCATCTCTGGAGAGACCTGAAAATGACTGTCCACCAACGTTCACCATCCAACCTGACAGAACTGGAGAGGATCTGCAAGGAAGAATGGCAGAGGATCCCCAAACCCAGGTGTGAAAAACTTGTTGCATCATTCCCAAGAAGACTCATGGCTGTACTAGCTCAAAAGGGTGCTTCTACTCAATACTGAGCACAGGGTCTGAATACTTACGACCATGTGATATTTCAGTTTTTCTTTTTTAATAAATTTGCAAAAATTTCTACATTTCTGTTTTTTTCTGTCAAGATGGGGTGCTGAGTGTACATTAATGAGAAATAAAAAGAACTTTTTTGATTTTGGCTAATGGCTGCAATGTTCACAAAGAGTGAAAAATTTAAAAGGGGTCTGAATACTTTCCGTACCCACTGTATATTGTGGTCAGTCAGGACTTTTACCTTTTCTTACATAGCAGTTACAGAAACAGTACAGCACCTGTCCAGTGGGAAGGGTGTATGATTGATTGAGGTCCACTTGAGCTCTGAATGTTTCCAGGAAGAGTTCACTGATTGTTAGATGGATCACTACATTGGCAGAGTTTCTGATGGGAGCATGGAGCTTCTCTCTGAGCTCTGCATATTCTCTAGAGTTGAGCCTGAAAACAAGAAAATGTCCGTTTTTTTTTTTTTTTGACTTGGCATGTGTCCTGACAGTTCATTGACAGTCCTTTGGGTTTGAGTTTCTAAAAACACACACCTGATATCAAAGGGTCTGACAGCAGGGTTGATGCTGTCCACTCTCAAAGTCAAGATCTGTGTGGGGGAAGCTGAGTCTGGACTCAGCTGGTGCTGTCTGGAATCTGTTACTGTCACATGACATTCACTCTGTAAGGCCATATAGATATGGTAGGTGGCCACCTGGAGACAGACAAAGAGAGAAAGGCACATGGAGAACCAGTCATTTCACTATTGGGGAATCAGTAACTTTTATACTAGAATCTGCAAGATGATTTTTCACTGTTAGGTTTCACTCAGCACTGCAGTAGTGGTGGTTCAAAGCGTCACTCTATAAGTTGCCACTTTTACGACTGTTCGTCATTTGTACCACAGCACACCATGTGCTAATGTCTGTAGGTCAGCTTACACACATGCAGCACCCTGCACATGCACAGACCATACTATAGTCGATACTATTATAGTATTATAGTAACAATAATTAATGAAGTTACGCTATTACATGTGCAACGTGCACTACTGCCATTTTGTTTCTGTTCTGTTGTCTGTGGAAAGAATAAAACTTTACCCTTTGATGTGACAGCACTATGCTTTGTGCCTTTGCCATTGTCCCAGCCATACACTGCTGGTTCAAGGTGACTGAAAAAGTATACTATAAAATAAGAATTTGGGAGAGGTGATTTAAAGTAGACAGTGCAGTAGTACACTGTTAAACCTCTGGTCTCCTCTCTCTATGGACAACTATATTGTATAATGAAGACAATAAAATTAAATTAAATTAATTGCTGATAAAATTAAAGACAACATATGGTTCTGACAACAGCTGTGTGATATCAGATTTGAAATTAGTGTTCACAAAGATGCTTTAATTTAGTAGCCTATATGGTGTTTACCATTTTAGTAACTTACGGTGTTCATTCATCCATCCATCATCTGTACCCACTTATTCCTAACCAGGGTCCCAGGGATCTGCTGGAGCCTATCCCAGCTCTCTTTGGGTGAAAGGCAGGGGTATACCCTGGACAGGTCACCAGTCCATCACAGGGCCACATAGAGACAAACAACCTCACACACTCACACTCTCTCCTATGGGCAATTTAGAGTCACCAATCAACCTGACATACATGTTTTTGGACTGTGGATGGGTGAGCTGACATCGCTGAGAGGAATGTAGCATCATGATGGTTACAGACATATGACTAACTCCAGACACAGTCGTCGCTTTGGATGGCTTCGTCGCTTTGTGTACCATTCGCCATTATGAAGAAAATCTGTTGTAAGGACATCAAACTGCTAGCCTTTAGCATGACACCACGATTATTTCTGGGGATTTTAACCATGCTTGCCCATCCACCACTCTGTTCACCTTCACCTGGAATTCAATTCAATTCAATTCAATTCAATTTTATTTGTATAGCGCCAAATCACAATACAAATCATCTCAAGGCACTTCACAAAAACTAAAACTAAAAACCCAACAATTCCCTTATGAGCAAGCACTTGGCAACAGTGGAGAGGAAAAAACTCCCTTTAACGGAAGAAAAAACCTCCAGCAGAACCGAGCTCAGTTTGGGCGGCCATCTGCCTCGACCGGTTGGGGTGAGTGGATAGAGCAGAGAGAAAAGAACAGCAACAATAAACAACAAATAGACACTGCAGGTTGGTGGGACCAGTAACTGCACATCAGCGATATACAGCTCCAGGACCAGGGACACCTGCAGAAGGTACAGAGAGAATAGAGAGAGAGGGAGAGAGCACAAACTAGGGGAGAGAGAGAACACAAAGTTAGTAAGATTCAATGGTGGAATATACATGAGGTGGGAGGAGAGAAGAGAGGGGAGGGGAAGGGAAAGGGGGGGGCTAGGGTAGGGGAGCTCAGTGCACCGATGGTCCTCGGGCAGTCTAGGCCTATAGCAGCATAACTAAGGGATGGTTCAGGGTTACCTGAAGCCAGCCCTAACTATACGCTTTGTCAAAGAGGAAGGTTTTAAGTCTAGCCTTAAAAGTATAGAGAGTGTCTGCCTCCTGAACCCAGGCTGGGAGCTGGTTCCATAGGAGAGGAGCATGATAACTAAAGGCTCTGCCTCCCATTCTGCTTTTGGAAACTCTGGGAACCACAAGTAGACCTGCACTCTGAGAGCGAAGTGGTCGATTGGGATAATATGGTACTATGAGGTCTTTAAGGTATGAAGGAGCTTGATTATGAAGGGATTTGTATGTGAGAAGAAGGATTTTAAATTCTATTCTATATTTTACAGGGAGCCAATGAAGAGAAGCCAATATAGGAGAAATATGATCTCTCCTGCTAGTTCCTGTCAGGACTCTGGCTGCGGCATTCTGGATTAATTGGAGGCTTTTTATGGAGATATTGGGACATCCAGATAGTAATGAGTTACAGTAATCTAGCCTTGAGGAAACAAATGCATGGACTAGTTTTTCTGCATCATTTTGAGACAGGATGTTCCTAATTTTGGAAATGTTGCGCAGGTGAAAGAATGCAGTTCTAGAAATTTGTTTTATGTGTGAGTTAAAGGACATGTCCTGGTCAAAAATAACTCCAACCTGGGAAGCCAGGGTTATGCCATCTAGAGTAGCTATAATTTGAGAAAAGTTATTTCTGAGATTTTTTGGCCCAAATATAATGACTTCTGTTTTCTCCGAGTTTAAAAGTAAAAAGTTACTGGTCATCCAGGCCTTTATGTCAGTCAGACAGGCTTGAGGTCTGGTTAACTGGTTTGTGTTAACAGGTTTAATAGATAGATATAACTGAGTGTCATCTGCATAGCAGTGGTAATTAATAGAGTGCTTCCTAATGACATATCCTAAAGGAAGCATGTACAGGGTGAACAGAATCGGTCCTAGCACGGAGCCTTGTGGAACTCCATAACTAACTTTTGTTCGTGTGGAAGGTTCATCATGGACATGAACAAATTGGAATCTGTCCGATAAATAGGTTTGGAACCATTTTAACGCTGTTCCTCTGATACCAGTCACATGCTCCAGTCTCTGTAATAAGATGTTGTGGTCAATGGTGTCGAATGCTGCACTAAGGTCTAGGAGGACAAGTATTGAAACAAGTCCATTATCTGAGGCTAAGAGAAGATCGTTGGTAACTTTCAACAGTGCTGTTTCTGTACTATGATGTGCTCTAAATCCTGATTGGAAATCTTCAAATAGTTCATTCCTGTGTAAGTGGTCTGATAGCTGCTTAGCAACAGCTTTTTCTAGGATTTTAGAAATACATGGCAGGTTGGATATTGGTCTATAATTAGCCAAGACTCCTGGATCAAGACTTGGCTTTTTGAGTAAAGGTTTGATTACTGCAGTCTTAAAGGCCTGTGGTACGTAGCCTGATACTAGAGATAAATTTACCAAGTCCAATAAAGATGAGTTGATTAATGGCAGGGTGTCTTTCAGCAGTCTAGTCGGGATGGGGCCTAAGAGACACGTTGATGATTTCGATGAAGCAACTACTGATGTAAATTCAGAGAGATCTATGGGAGAGAAGCAGTCTAAACATAACTGAGGTCCTACAGATGATTCAAGAGCTACTGTAGTAGAAGATTCATTTATTGCAGGTATAGGAAGCATCTGCTGAATTTTATCTCTAATAGTTGTGATTTTATTTGTAAAGAAACTCATAAATTCATCACTGCTGAGAGCTAAGGGAACACTGGGCTCAACAGAGCTGTGACTTTTTGTCAGCCTGGCTACAGTGCTGAAAAGAAACCTGGGATTGTTCTTATTAGTGATGAATAGTATGCAGTTCTGGCTTTACGGAGAGCTTTTTATATGTTAATAGACTGTTTTTCCAGGCTAGAAAAATTTCCTCTAAATTTGTGGAACACCACTTCCTTTCCAGCCTTCGTGATGCCTGCTTTAAGGTACGAATATGTAAATTATACCATGGGGCTAGTCTTCTCTGATTCACTAACTTCTTTTTCAGAGGGGCTACAGAATCAAGCATTTCACGCAGTGAGGTTACAGCGCTGTCAACAAACAACATGATCAATTTGGTAGGGAGTGGGATTGAAGCAACTGCCCTCCACTATGTTTATACTTGGCATAGATGTAAATAAAGATGGAATCATTTTCTTAAATTTATTAAAAGCTTTGTCGGATAAACATCTGCTGTAGTGGAATTTTCTTCCAAACGCTGCATGATCCATCATTTTAAATTCAAAAGTTATTAAAGAATGATCTGACAAAACAGGATTTGGGGGAAAAACTATTAGATGTTCAATTTCGATGCCATAGGTCAGAACAAGATCAAGGGTGTGATTGAAATAGTGGGTGGGTTTATTAACATTTTGAATGAAACCAATTGAATCTAATATAGAATTAAATGCAATGCTGAGGCCGTTATTTTCAACATCTACATGAATATTAAAATCTCCCACTATAATGACTTTATCTGATCTAAGCACTAAATCAGACAGGAAGTCAGGGAATTCAGTTAAAAACTCTGAGTAAGGGACAGGTGGACGGTACACAATGACAAGTAGAACTGGTTTTTGTGTTTTCCAGTTTGGATGTGAGAGACTAAGAGTGAGGCTCTCAAATGAGTTATAACTGTTCTGAGGATGAAAGTTTAATAATAAGTTTGAGTGGAAGATTGCAGCTACTCCTCCACCTCGACCTGTGCTTCGAGGAACATGATAATTTTTATGACTGAGGGGGGTTGATTCATTCAGACTGACATATTCATCCTGCTGTAACCAGGTTTCAGTAAGATAAAGTAGGTCAATTTGGTGATCAGTTATCAAATCATTTACTAACAAAGATTTAGATGAAAGGGACCTAATATTTAATAGTCCACATTTGACAGTTCTGTTTTTCTGTTCAATAAGAGGAGTGGTCTTAATTTTTATTAAGTTTTTATGAATAACTCCTCTTCTGTTAACTTCTGATTTATTTGATTTATATGTTCGAGGGGCAGACACAGTCTCTATGTGGTTTGAGGGGGGCGGCGGCTCTAAGGAAACTGCAGAGAGGCGTTTTAGACTGAGTCTCTGCATCCCGGTCCCCACCCTGGATTGTCAAGCTTTAGGTTGGCTAATAAACTCGGCCAAATTTCTAGAGATGAGAGCTGCACCATTCAAAGTGGGATGGATGCCGTCTCTCGCTACCAGACCGGGTTTTCCCCAGAAAGTGGCCCAATTGTCTATGAAGCCCACATCGTTTGCTGGACACCACCTAGACAGCCAACGACGGAACGACGACATGCGGCTAAACATGTCATCGCTGGTCAGATTGGGGAGGGGTCCAGAGAAAACTACGGAGTCCGACATTAATTTAGCAAAGTTACACACCGACTCAACATTAATTTTAGTGACCTCCGATTGGCGTAATCGGGTGTCAATGCTGCCGACGTGAATAATAATTTTCCCATATTTACGATTAGCCTTAGCCAGCAGCTTCAGATTTGACTCGATGTCGCCCGCTCTGGCCCCAGGAATACATTTGACTATGGTCGCTGGTGTCTCTATTTTCACGTTCCTGACTATGGAATCGCCAATTATCAGAGTCGGTTTCTCAGCGGGTGTGTCGCTGAGTGGGGAAAATCTATTAGAAACGTGAACAGGTAGGTGATGAGCCGTGGGCTTCTGCTTAGGAGTACGTTTCCGTCGGACCGTCGCCCAGGCTAATTCTCCGGGCTGCTCCGGAGCTGCCCTTGGACCGCTAACAGACCCTGAGCTCGGAGGCTCCACACCAGCTAACGGGGCTAGGCTAGCTGGCTTTTGTTCGAAGGTGCGGAGCCGCGCTTCCAAATCAGTGATCCTCGCCTCCAAGGCTAACAGAACCTTACACTTAATACAGGTATCATTATCGCGAAAGGAGGCAGAGGAATAACTAAACATGTGGCACACCGAGCAGGAAAGAGAGAGAGAGGGAGAGGCCATGTTAGCTAAGCTAACTAGCTAGCTAAGCTAACCGGTAGGCTAACGAACGCTAAGTCAGGAAATAGAACTAAATACCGGTCAAAATAGAAAGGTACTTGACTAGTACCGGAATGTAGCAGTTAATGAATTGTTTAGAGTTTAGTTAGTTTTTAGGTGTGTTAAACTATAGCTAGTCTGTTGCTAATCTGTAGACGAACTATGCAACACACACAACACGATACGCTTGCAAGACAAAGTGATTCGCTTACCCGGAGAGCAACACCAACAGGGGGCGACATCCAACAGGGGGAAGAGAACTGGGGCCTGTTTCAAGGTGAGTAAAGCAAAGAAGCAGCTCTTCTGCTTTAATACTGTAGTAAATACAGCATCAATTAACAGTAGACAGGTATTTTAAATAAAACAGTGTCGGCTAAACATGTTTCCCTTTTCATGGTAAATAAAATCTGCAAAAAGTCCATTAAAAATTCAGTCACAACATTTCATGCAGTGAGAAGTGAGCCTGTAAGATATTTGATCTCCGTCTGTGATACCACTGTTTTCTTTTAATGTAAAATAAACTAGAAAAACCACACACACACACACACACACACACACACACACACACACACACACACACACACACACACACACACAAATAGGTATAATAGGTAACTGAAATGGCAACAAACACATTTCAGAGATTTCAATTTTAGGTCATTATCCCCTCAACCCCCCAGATTTAATAAATAACACATTTGGCATAAAATTCTTAAGATATATATATATTTTCATGCCATATCATGCATTTTATAACATGTTGGCACAACAACCTAAATGCTGGTCATGCATTGTTTTGCACTTTTTTTTGTCACGCCTGCTATATCTGGTACACTTGTGATTTGTCAAGCAATGATAGATAGAACTAATCTGAGGGCTGTGAGTAATTATGTGAACACAGCAATTAAGACTCATTATGAAGAATATATATATTGTACCGGTCGACACTTGGTTTTAAAGCTAACCAAGTATTTGTATGGCATTGTAAATACAAGGAAGGTAACACACGTAATTGGACCCTCAACAACAAAACCTCAGACAGTGACCAGGACACTTGTGTGTTTCAAAGATTGAGTTAAGTGACGTCACGTTGAGGACACTAAAATAATAATACAGCAATTTAGGAAGATAAAGTCTTACCACAGTTTATATGGGACTAATCTCTAGTATCTGGTTCGGTTCTGTGGGTTGTTGGGTAAAAGGTACATAAACATGCTGCATGGTAACATGATTAGAGCACATATCTCCATTAACTGAGACAATGTTGATTTGTCACATTTGGCTTACGTTGCCTAACGGAGCCACTAATCCGAACGTAAAAGAAGAGTTTGATATTGTGGGAATTAAACTTATTTTCTTTCTTACTCAGAGTTAGAGAAGGGGAAAATAAAAACTTCAAGTTAGCTTAGCTTATGTTAGCTTAGTTTAGCATAAAGACTGATAGCGGGAGGCAACAGCTTGGCTTGGTCCTGTTTCTTTAATCCATAACAAAACTGAAGCCGAATTCTGCCGTCTAAAAGGAGGGTGGGGGTTCTCAAGTGGAACCAGTAAATGCCCTTCAGTTATAAGACAACTGGTCCCAGTGAAGAACGAAGTGACAGCATAGCCACGTGTTAATTTTCTGAGCTTTACAGGTGCCTCTGTTAGACGATGCCTGTGGCTCCAGCCTGTATGAAAAACTAAGCTCATAGTTGCTTCAGATTTACTGTTGACATGTGTGAGTGGTAAGGTTATTGACCTTCTCACCCAAGAAGAACTCAAATGTGTCAAACTGTTCCTTTAACAACATACGAACAGCTCAGATGTTACTGGAAAACGAACTGACATTGCATTACATGATTGATGGATAATGACCACTTCAAAACAGCAGCAGTATGTTGAGCTACAGCAATCATTCACAATAAGCTATAAAAGCTACATAGTGGGCAGATAAAACAGTCTCTGACTGTAACAGCCAGAGACTGAACTACAACACTGTCAAAACTAGGGAAAGGTAAAAATTGTGTCAGTCGGATACACTTAATTTGAAATGTCTATATCATGAAGCTACAATTGCAAAATGTGAGTGAGTTTGTGGGTGGGGAGGTAGCGCTACCACTGAGCACAGGACGAGTGAACTATGTCAAGGCTATAGCTGCCTGATGGGGGGCAGAGTAAGGGTGTCCAGGGCGCTGTGGTAGAGCTCTCTCAACGCTCTCAACAGATACAGACGACAAAACATCTGGTTAAAGAGATGAGGTAACGGCTCCCCCAGCACATGGACTCTGTTGTAGTACGAGCTGAAGTCTTTACTGAGAGACACGAGAAATTTACAGATCTGCTCTGTCTTAATGTTGACTCTGGCCCCTCCCCCTTCACTGTCTAACGCTTGCCCTGATTGGTCGAGCAGTTCGGAGAATGGAATGACGTAATTGAACAGGAGAAGCCACTCGCCCTCTTCTTTCAGAGCAGAGAAGTCAAGTTAGGAGCCTTCAGGGATTTCTGGGTAAAGACCTTTCTCCACTCCTCTCTCATAGCTGTCGAACAGAGTGTGCAGTCTGGCACAATTATACATCACAAACACGCCTCCTCTCGGTCCCTTGGTGGACACGCCGCCCTCTCTCTGGACATCCAGTGTCACAGGGCTGGTGTGGACCGTTGACAGCAGCTCAAATCTGACAGTGGCAGAGGTCATGACCCTGATGATGTCATCCCATGTCTGACCTTCCACTTGATCTCCATACTTCATCTCTGAGGCCTCTTTCATTTGACCTCTTCTCAGTTGCAGGTACTGTGCAGCAGTAAGGTGAGAACCAGGGGTCTTCACAGGCCCACACACCAGATGTCTCTGTGTATGCATTGCTCCACTAGCTCTCCAAAGCATTGCTATCTGCTGCTGGCGGAACTCATCTTGACAGGAAGTCACGTGTAACGCTGTTGCTGTGGCTACCTTGCAGTCGGCTGTGGCTAGGTCCAGCTGTGCCAGGTGGGAAACACTGTCTCTGTGTACTGTACAGGTACCAAGGCTAGGGTCATATCCCAGCAGCCCCTCCTCCTGGAACACCCGTTTAAGGTTGATTCGTAGCGCTCTCTCGTTCTCTCCATCCTCCACCTTCCTCCACTAGTTCTCCTGCCTCTCTCCGTTTCTCTCTCTTTGTACGTGCAGTTCTCCAGCGCCTCCTGGATCTTCTCCTCACGCTCCTCATTGGTCCAGTTGGCTGGAGCTGTCGGCCAATCAATCCCCAGAGCTCGGAGGAAAGTGATGACATCGCTGTCTTCAGGAAGCGTGGGGCAATAGGTCACTTCAAATCCCTGTCTTCTCAGCAGCGCCCCCATGTGGTCAGCCAAGAGAACTGTCCTCAACTGGCCCAGAGTCAGTGTATCGGGAGTGGGTGTGCTGGGTTTAGAGTGCAGTGCTGGGCAGTTCAGGACCACACAGCCCTGCTTCTTGCTTGAGGGCATCAGGTACTCAGTGGCTCCACCTGCCAGAACGGCCTTGAAGGCTGCAGCTCGGTCCACTCGCACCCTCAGCCCTTCGTCCATCACCTCCCCAGCTGCTACAGGGAGAACCCCACTGCCACGGAGGGACAGCACCCTGGACATCACAGCTGGAGGCACCTGTCCGTCCGCGTACAGCGTGTTTAGCATCGTGCTCGGAGACAAGAAGTCCCTGTTTCGCAGATTTTTGGCGCTGCTCTCCTTGAACCAAAGCTTCTCGGGTTCGGGGAAGATCCTGTTGCTGTTTCCGCGACTGGACTCGGGGACGTTTTCACGCTTCCCACGCAGTGCGGAGCCCAGCGCCCGGACGGTAGGGGTGATCCGGAGCGGAGAAGGCTCCTCTGTAACGTTATTCTCCATCATCTCCACCACAACAACACAAGCCACCTGCCACAACAGACAGAATACTGGATCTCTTTTTTTTTTCCAACAAGAAGGCATACATACCCAAGAAGGCATACATACCTGCCCTACCCTCTCCTCAACATCTACCCCCCTCTGCATGACTCTCAATCCATGGCCAACCCCTAGCAGTGTTACTGCTAGGAAACCAGCCCAGTTCAGCACTCTGACCCCTGCCAATGTCCGTCTCCTACAACAGCCTAGGTGAGAAATGAGCTCAGAAAGATCGAAGCAAGAAACGCTTCAGGCCCAGCAGGCATCAGCTCCAGGCTTCTCAATCCTGCACAGCGCAGCTATGTGGGATAGCTGGTCGCTTGTTCAACTTGAGCCCGGGTAAAGTATCACAACTGGAAAAAATCCTGTGTGGTACTCAGCAACTACAGACTGGGGGCACTGATGTCACACCTGATAAAAACACTAGAAAGGCTGGTCGTTGTCCATCTCTGCCTTCTGGTAAGCTCATCTATGGACCCACTTCAGTTTGCCTGACAACCTGGATGATATTGTCATCTAAAACCTACACAGAGCTCTTTCACACCTGGAAAAAGCTTGGGAGCACAATGAGAATCACATACTCTGATTTCTCCAGCATCTCCACCACCATACAGCAGAGCTCTACCTGGAGCACATGAGGGTGGACCTCACTTAGCAGACTGGATCCTGGCCCCCCTCACCAACTGGCCACAGTACAGGAGGGTATGGGAACTGTGTTTCTGACATGGTAACTGGCAGTAAAGGGCCCTGATCAGTGCCGGTACGTTTTTGGTCTGGGTTGATCCCAATCTCCTTTAAAATCAGGCATATGTTGTCAAAGAAACCCTCACAAGATCAAAGTGGATGCAGTTTTTGGACCCTGATCTTGGAGTTGGTGGAGAGCATGATGGACATGATGGATGCACCTGGCTCTTTCCCAATCTAAGAGGTGATTAGATTTAGATTTTGATGTGAACATTGTCTAAGTAGATATGACATACTTTTTGTTTTTTTAGTGTTGCTTCTTTCATATGAAAACACATCTGTAATTATCACAATTATAACAATATTAACAAAGGTTAGATTTTAATATGACATGGCTACAAGCCACAGAATATCACAGAGCCTAATAATTATTGAGCTTTATAACATTTTAATAACTCACCTAAGTCTCAAAAAATGTAATTAAATATTTACTCTTAAATCTTATATAAAACTATCATGTCACGTCTTTTATGCCTAATATGGCATATAGTATAGTGTATATGTATATGTATGGCATATAATATGTATGGCAATATAGAACAATATTTCTTATCATTCCAGTTATATCAGTAACAAACAGTTATGAGAAGTAGTCTCGGCTATAAACTGCACATTTTTGATAAGTTTATCCTTATATTCTTTGTCCTGAAAAGAGGGAGAAGAGGGGAAGTTAGCGAAAGAATGTGGTTCTGTAACCCCTTCCATCTTCCTCCAGAAAAGAGCCGGGCCAATCACAGCTTTATGCAATGGAGCGACGCTCCAGTCGTCCAATCAGATTTAAATGAGCCTTGTTTCTCAATGCCAATCTCAGAACCACAAATCTTTCTACAATTGGTTTTTCTGTTTACTCTGTTCAAAAATATACATAGAATTGGTGACCCACACCCCGCCATGATGTGCCGATGCGCGAGACCTTTCGGAAAATGTATATGATGCACTTGCCAGGCGGGCGTGAGCCTGGAAATCGTTAGAAATATTATTTTTATTATTATTATTCTTGTTCCAAAACTGCCTCAATTTTGACCCCCTGAACCAAAATTTGCAGAGAATCAGAATCGCATGAAAATTTTATATGTTATAGGTTTCATGAACAAACTCAAAAGAATGGCTCTTCATCGCCCCCAACAAAAGTGAAAATACATTGCACCAATGGGAGCCTGGCCAAAGTTTTTTCATTGCACACTCACCAAACTTGGCATGCTTACTCTTGATGTCGGGCCAAGAAAAAAAGCTTATGTCAAGGTCGTAGGACCAACAGGAAATCCACCAGTGTGGAGTTTAACTTGAGGTCATTGAGTTTGCCATTTTTGCGCAACTCAAACTTGAACTTATCCTCCTTGGGCTTTTGACCGAATGACCTCATTCTTGGTCAGATTCATCTATAAAAGAGGAGCAACAAAAATTATCCAAATTTCGTAATTCATTCTTACGGTTTTCCTTTGGCGGATGCGGAAAGTTGATGTACGTTTTTGGCCCTTTCGAGGTGTGATAGATCGCACACACATTGTCGGATTTGAATCTGACCAATTGATGAATTTTAGACCCTGGGGGCCTGAATCCAGGTGATTGAACAAAATCACAGTAGGCGCTATAGCGCCCCCTGTATAACAATTTGAAAATTTGCAAAATTTTGAATGGACAGCCAAAATTTAGTTTGTCAGAAATGTACCAATTTTGGCACAAAAATTCTTTAGGGCATCCTGATCAAAAAAAATGCTGTTGCCATGGCGATGACTGAGAGACCCTCTATAATGACTTGCAAATTGCATGGCGAGCCAAACATTTAGTTTGTCATTTAGTTTGCGAATACTTGCCTCATAAAAATAAGAATTATATGGCTAGAAAGCTTGAAATGTTTTCTTTTGAGTGAAACAATTCAAGTCAAAAACAAATCATCACTTTTTATTTAATCTGTATGAACGTAAGGAGAAGTCCGTTTTTTCCTGTCTCACCTCATTACAGGTAATGCGAGTCCCGCCTTGTACACTGTCCACTGTTCACATGTAAATAATCTCAGGTGAACCAGGTAAATATGTGCACACCCCCGAGAAATGACACAAAATATCAAACTTCATCATAGAATTTACTCACTTTTTCTGCGCGTTTGGATGATGGCGCGTTACGCACGTGAAGCGGCGCTCCTTACATTCCGAGACAAATAGTTTAGCTTGTCCTCAGAGTAAAAACACTGATTTTAACTCAAATGAGGATCGTTTGGCTCCTCATTGTGTTGTATTGTGCTGCACTAATCCGTCCCATCTACATTGACTGAAAGGCTCATTATGCGCGTCTTTGTTGTTTACTGTGAATGTGTGAACAAGATACCATTCACAGCAGTCTGAAGTAAACACTTTAGCCTACAATATGCTGGTCTCCAAAGTCTTGTGAACCAATGTCTTATTTCAGTGAGTAAAAAATTGTAGTTTTTCACTAACCATGCATAAACACTTTTTTCTCAAAAACACAATCATGTATAAACTTGCTGCTCACATATTATTGTAGCCAATTTTGTACTGATTACAGTGTTATTAGACTTTAGACATTAATATGTTTAAAAGACACTGAAAAAAGCACAAATGTCAGGACATGTCAAAATTTGTCCAGGCCCCAACTGGAGGCGAGGATCACTGATTTGGAAGCGTGGCGCCGCACCTTTCAAAAGTAGCCAGCTAGCCTAGCCCAGTTAGCAGGTGTGGAGCAACCGAGCTCAGGGTCTGTTAGCGGTCCAAGGGCAGTTCCAGAGCAGCCTGGAGAATTAACCTGGGTGATGGTCCGACAGAAACATACTCCTAAGCAGAAGATCACATCCTGCTTGTTCACGTTTCTAAGATGAGTGTCACTGCAAAGGGTCTGAATACTTATGACTATGTGATATTTCAGTTTTTCTTTTTTAATAAATTTGCAAAAATTTCTACATTTCTGTTTTTTTCTGTCAAGATGGGGTGCTGAGTGTACATTAATGAGAAATAAAATGAACTTTTTTGATTTTGGCAAATGGCTGCAATGACAAAGAGTGAAAAATTTAAAGGGGTCTGAATACTTTCCGTACCCACTGTAAGTGATAGTACTCTGACCATCACAAAAGCATACCTCCCCCATGCAAGTGCTGCCTGCTCTCTTGACCACTTTCCAGGTGAGAGACAGTTAATTTAATAACCTTTCAGGTTCACCAGGACCGAATCCGGTCCCAAAGTTAGTCCAGATATATCACCAAAGATCATCAGACAAATTTGAATACAGTCTAACAAATTTTATATCTAATAAAAGCTTAAAGTCTCACGATCCAAATGGTATAAAGCAATTTAGGATTGAATAATCACAGCGACAACAGTTTCTTAATATTTAACAACAGTACAAATATAGTACAGTACACTGGTTCTTACCTTTCTGTCGTGTTACTTCATACGTGTACTCAAACATGGAGTGTCGCATATCATTTTGTTCGTTAGAATCCATAGAACATAGTGGACCCATGTTTTAGTCCAAAAGACGTTATACAGTAAATCCATAAATCCATCATCCTCCTCATGAAAAGCTGTAATCCAGTTTGTTTTACGGTTGATTTCGCCGTTTATTCAATAAAGTTTGACATGGCAAGCTTCTGTGAATCACATGAGGCCTCAATCAAACTTGTTTGTTACGTTTCACAGCGTAACTAACCCTAAAACCAATAGAATTCACACCCTCAGAGCAAATCCCAGTCAGGAGGAATAGACTAAATTCTAATGACAGTAGAATCAGCCAGTCGCTTTGTTTGGCAATAATGACTGACACATCTTGTAGCCAATGATGAGCCCTTTCAATCGGTGTATTACAGTCTATGGCGGATGATGCATCAGTGGGCTTTAAATGGCCCCCACTGCTACTGTAAGTTGCCTTGACAACGCTCGAAGCAAGTGGGGGAGGGGAGTCCTATTTCACATTTTACAGCGCGCCGATAGTAAACTGGAAAGCTTTTCCTTCAAACGACACCAAGGTCATCAATATAACTTTTAAAATGTAAGAACAGCAGCTAATTTGGGTATGTGTTTTTCAGCCATGTGCCAAAAAAGGGGGGGTGTAGCTAAAACACAGTTAAAGTGGTTTAAGGTAGTTCAAAGTTTGAACTTACACTTACACAGAACTTACATATGCACAAGTATAGGCTACAGGAGCTACTGTGTGCTCAGTATCAAAACTCATGTTTTCATCATTAAGTTCCTATATACAGTCAAGTGGACCATAGATTGTTTTTTTCTAAAATTAAATTTGGTGTGCACAATTACAGACAAACATTTTTTACTCACCTTTAACACCCAGCTGTCAGTAATGATAACTCTAGCTCCAGGTGCACCTGTAGCAAACTTATCTATGCGTCTGAATTCACTGTTGATGCTGGTCATTACAGAGTTCCAGTTAGTGTGAGGAGGCCGTATGTGGCTCTGTAGAGCTCGGCAGATTGGATGGTTGTGCCAGTGATAGTGGGACCAGTAGATGACAAGCATCCAGCTAAACAACTGGAGGCAGAGAGACAGGAGAAGAAATGCTGTCCAGCTGCTATTCACCTGGTGAGACAAGTACATCAACAAATAATTACTACCACAGGGCAGGGTGTAGAATATCAGAGATGCATGACACTACAAAGACAAAGATTACACATTTCCCTGGTGAAGCAGAAAAAAAAAGTATCTCTATATTGAAATACCTCACTTGTTTGGAATGGAATCAGAAAAATCTGTCAAAATAATAAAAAATATTGAAAGCATTAAAATCACCACAAGATTTGATTAATTCTTTTTAACTAATTTGTTCGAATGTATTTGAAGATCATGCTAATCTGTGAAAATGTGGAAGATGACTGAGGATGCTGCCAATTTGTACACCAAAGGGAAAGAGCCATTGATAGGCTCTAAATACACAGAGTCATTAAACTTGTTAGTCAGCCAACAGTTGCAAAGATAGGCTGACCTGGTGAATGTGTCCCAGGGTTTTCTCTGTAGCAGTGATACACATCCCCATGTAGTAACCTAGAGAGATCCACAACACATACATAAGCAAAAGGCAAATTATAAGAACAATACCAAATGACTTCATCAGAAACATTCATGTCAATTCAGCTCAGTTCAGTTTTATTTGTATAGCAGCAAAAATTATCTTAACTCACTTCACATATAACCCAAAAAAAATCACTTATGAGCAAGCATTTAGCAACTGTGAGAAGGAAAAACTCCCTTTAATGGAAGAAATATCCAACAGAACTAGACTCAGTTGGGTGGCCATCTGCATTGACCAGTTGGAGAGAGTCAACAGAGGAGAGAGAAAAGAACAGCAGAAATAAACAACAAACAAGTGCTGGTTTGTGGGGGTGTGAAACAACCAACATGAAAAGATAAATTTAAGATTCCCAGCAGTTTTGCCTTAGGCTGAAGAAGTCACTTGATTAGTGGTGAAACGTTTCCACCTAACTACTAGAAATCCAGTTGCCGTCATTCAGCTTCTACATGTTATCATATCATCCTCAGATCATGCTCTTCATATATATATTTATAGTGTACAATTCTTGTCATTCTGTCATGCAGTAAAACAAAAAAATGTAATCTACTGTACTGATATAAAAATTGTAAAGTAATGGCACTGTTCACAGTTTCCTAGTTTCATGCATATATTCAACATGATACGTGATCTGGCCTTCACCGAGGTGAAACATAATATTTCTGAGATGATAAAACACAAACAAAAGATCTTAGAATACCTATGATCAAGTGTTGTTGATTTGCATGTAGCTGGAAAGGATTATAGTCTTTACTCAAAGACTTTAGACCACAATTCAATTTTAATCACTGCATCACCCATACTGTACTGTTTATCTTATAAACTTAAATGCTCCGTCACCTAAACAAAAAACATTTGGTAAACACTGATGCGGCTTTCAATATGCTTTAAGTCTTCAACAAAATAACAGTCATTGGGCCTTACACAAAATGGTTTAAACAGTAACTCGGAAGAAGAGGTTACAAGCACATCACTTCCTCAGGTGTCTTTGCCACACCTGCGCCTAAAGAGTCAGTCTATTGGGAGGCTTTACAACTCTGCCTTGCTTTGTTGTATAATACTAAGCTGTGCTAGGCTGAGTAAGGCTAGCAGGTTCTTTGGCTTTTGACTGTGGCCCAGAAAAAGCTGGATGTTGTGGCTCCTTGTCAGCAGGCACATCTGGTGGCTCAGTTTAAAGTTCATCACATATCCAGTAGGTAGGTTGGCGGCTGTGGTGCTCAAGCATAGACGTTGGATGTTGCAGCATTATTCCTTATTTCCACACTCCTGACTAGGATCATGGCCAGAGGTGAACAGTAACCAAGTCAATTTACCAGCATTGTACTTAAGTACAGTTTTTGAGAATTACTTAAATGGTATTTTTTGGGGAAACATTACTTTTACTGCACTACATTTGAAAGATAAATATATAAGTACTTTTTAACTGTACTACATTTCTATAAAGGCTCTGGTTACTCGTTACTTATGGGAGAAATTGTCTTAAAAACAAAGATAATTGGCCGTGTTCATTAGGTTTCTTGTTTGCGTGTGGTTTGTCCCATTTACACACCCTAAAGATACACACTGGTTCAGTCTTGATTCATTCCTGGTTTAGTCCTGGTTCAGTCTTGGTTTAGTCTTTTTCCTGGCTTAATATTGCTAACATGAGTCCTTGCTTAGACTGGGCAGCATGGTGGCTTAGTGGGTACTGACCTCAACTGGGGATATTGTCGGACGGTGAAAAGAATACTTCAAGGATCTCCTCAGCCCCACCGATGCGTCTTCCATAAAGGAAGAAGAGGCTGAGAAGTCGAAGGCTGAACTGCCCATCACCCAAGTTGAGGTCACAGAGGAAGTTCAGCAACTCCTCGATGGCAAGGTACCTAGGGTGGATGAGATCCGCACTGAGTATCTCAAGTCTTTGGATGTTGTTGGACTGTCATGGCTGACACGCCACTGCAACATCATGTGGCGATTAGGGACAGTACCCCTGGACTGGCAGACTGGGGTGGTGGTCCCTCTTAAGAAAGAGGACCAGATGGTGCGTTCCAACTATAGAGGGATCATACTCCTCAGCCTCCCTGGGAAGGTCTATGCCAGGGTGCTGAAGAGGAGAATCTGACCAATGGCAGAACCGCAGATCCAGGAGGAACAATGCATTTTTCATCCCGGTTGTGGAACACTGGACCAGCTCTATACCCTCTTCAGGGTCCTTGAGGGTTCATGGGAGTTTGCCCAACCAGTTCACGTGCTTTGTGGACTTGAACGCAATTCCAGACTTAGCACTTTGTTAGCCTACCAGTTAGCGCTAAACTTACCACTTGTTAGCCTACCAGTTAGCTTAGCTATCTACAGTGGTGTGAAAAAGTGTCTGCCCCTTTCCTGATTAGTTTTTTTTTTTTGCATGTTTGTCACACTTTGTTTCAGATCATCAAACAAATGTAAATATTAGTCAAAGATAACACAAACACATCATGCAGTTTTTAAATGAAGGTTTTTATTATTAAGGGAAAACAATATCCAAAACTACATGGCCCTGTGTGAAAAACATAACTGTGGTTTATCACACCTGAGTTCAATTCCTCTAGCCACAACCAGACCTAATCACACCTGTTTACAATCAAGAAATCACTTAAATAGGACCTGCCTGACAAAGTGAAGTAGACCAAAAGATCCTCAAAAGATTATGCCAAGATCCAAAAAAATTCAAAAACAAATGAGAAAAAAAGTAATTGACATCTATCAGTCTGGAAAAGGTTATAAAGCCATTTCTATAGCTTTGGGACTGCAGCAAAGCACAGTGAGAGCCATTATGTACAAATAGTGAAAGCATGGAACAGTGCAAAACCTTCTCAGGAGTGGCCGGCCGACCAAAATTACCCCAAGAGCGCAGCGACGACTCATCCAAGACCCCACAACAACATCCGAAGAACTGCAGGCCTCACTTGCCTCAGTTAAGGTCACTGTTCATGACTCCACCATAAGAAAGAGACTGGGCAAAAATGGTCTGCATGGCAGAGTTCCAAGACGAAAACCGCTGCTGAGCAAAAAGAACATAAAGGCTCGTCTCAGTTTTGCCAGAAAACATCTTGATGATTCCCAAGACTTTTAGGAAAATACTCTGTGGACTGATGAGACAAAAGTTGAAGTTTTTGGAAGGTGTGTGTCCCATTACGTCTGGCGTAAAAGTAACCACGCATTTCAGAAAAATAACATCTTATCAACAGTAAAATATGGTGGTGGTAGTGTGCTGGTATGGGGCTGTTTTGCTGCTTCAGGACCTGGAAGACTTGCTGGGATAAATGGAACCATGAATTCTGCTGTCTACCAAAAAATCCTGAAGGAGAATGTCCGACCATCTGTTCGTCCTCAAGCTGAAGCAAACTTGGGTTCTGCAGCAGGACAATGATCCAAAATATACCAGGTCCACCTCTGAATAGCTGAAGAAAAACAAAATTAAGACTTTGCAGTGGTCTAGTCAAAGTCCTGACCTGAATCCGATTGAAATGCTGCGGCATGACATGTTTTCATGCACGAAAACCCTCCAATGTATTATATGAATAACTTGTATGAATTACAACAATTCGGCAAAGATGAGTGGGCCAAAATTCCTCCACAGAGCTGTAACATAACTTGTGTTATCTTTGACTAATATTTAAATTTGTTTGATGATCTGAAACATTAAAGTGTGACAAACATTCAAAAAAATAAAAAATCAGGAAGGGGGCCAACACTTTTTCACACCACTGTATTACACCATTGAATGTCACTAACTTTGTGCTCTCTCTCTCCCCTAGTTTGTGCTCTCTCCCTCTCTCTTTCTGTCCTCTCTCTGTACCTTCTGCAGGTGTCCCTGGTCCTGCAGCTGTATATTGCTGATGTGCAGTTACTGGCCTCACCAACCTGCAGTGTCTACTTGTTGTTTATTACTGTTGTTCTTTTCTCTCTCCTCTATCCACTCACCCCAATCGGTCGAGGCAGATGGCCGCCCAAACTGAGCCTGATTGCGCTGGAGGTCTCTTCCATTAAATGGAGTTTTTCCTCTCCACTGTCACCAAGTGCTGCTCATAAGGAATTTGTTAGGTTTTTTGTAAAGTGTCCTGAGATGATTGTCTCACCCCCTGCAGGATGTCATGTCTGACCTGGAGAACAGCTTCAGTGACAGACTGATCCACCCTCACTGTGTGAAGGAGAGATTCCACAGATCTTTTCTTCCTGCTGAAGTCAGACTCTACAATGAGCACTACTAATACTGTACATTTGTCATCCATCTGCTCTAATCATGTGCAATACTGTAAGGTAAATCACCATCAGTGCAATATACTGTAGTCACTTACCTGGTATTTATTTATTTATCCATTGATGTCCATACCCATGTCCATACTGTACATACCCATAGTCGCATATTGTACACACTAAAAGTTTTTGTACTTTTATAGTTTTACTCCACTTAGTAGTTTTAATATCTTTAATTTCTTATTTATCTCACATCTTCGCTACACTCTGCTTTGTATTTGTACTTTGCTGTTGCAACGATGCAATTTCCCCACTGTGGGACAAATAAAGGTTTTTTTATCTTATGTATCATCTGCAGCAATCTCAGTGTCAGATTTTTGTGCAGAATGTCATCATCTGGTGAATCCTGTCTTGATTCAACATTCATTAAGCTTATTGCATGCTTGCGACACACAGCCACCTGGCTTGGCTTGTGGCAGTAGGAACACATTGTCCTTGATTCCACTTGTGTAGTGGGTCTTTTTCACATCTTGTGTAGGTTTTTATTTGTTTGACTGATGTTTTTGCTGGCTTTTGCTGTGCATTTTCTTGTTTGGTGCAGAGAGCTTCATTTTTGTAGAGATTGCTGATACTTCTGACACCACGTAATACATACATACCTGCGTGAAAACATTTATTTGCCTTTTATTTCCGAATATTGCACACACATCTACGGATGACCTGAAGCGACAGAATAGACTCCTGTTTCAACAACTATGCACCACATAAATTGTGCACTTTTCAACACTGTACTTTACAGTTGTTAAAAGGATGTTGGCCTTGGCAATTTTATATTCGAGCTCTCACAATTTATGTGGTGAATACCAGACACCCCCTTCAAAGAAACTTTTAAGTCCCAAAGGCTTGATTAAAGAAACGTAAGAATCCCTTTGTTCTTCAGTCTGTCAAACTGTTGTAGGTTAAATACTGAGACTAGTTTTTTTCTTTGTACTGTAGCTATTTCAGTTACTTCCGAGTTTTCCATAATAACTCATGTGTTGTTCGTGGTGTTGTTTGACTAAATGTTTAGCGTTTTGCAATAAACAAAATATATCATGGACGCCTATGACAAACTATGTTTACAACACTACCGACTGGAGGCAAACACTATCTGAAAGGAGAACAGGAACACACTTTAAAACAAGTTGGAAAATAAACAGGCCAACTGTACCGGGGGGGCAGGCTACAGATGTAGGATATGTGCGAAACCTTACCTAAAGGTAGCGTGGAGTGAACAAGCACGGTGACGCTGGTCCTTTTCACATGGTACTGTATGAAACTCACATCCTCGCTCCCTAGCCAACACGAGAACAGGTTCTGAATGGTTAAACCGGCCGAACGGAACTCGTTGGGTGTAAACACGAAACACAGGGAAAATGCGACGTAGGCCAAAGTAAAACTTAACTCTAGGCTCTCCATAGATTATCGTTCACTTCGTTACCACACTAATGATTGTTTTAAACTTTCTCCACCTTCTTCACGTTCTTTTTCTTATTTTGTTATTTTTTTCCTTCTTCTTCGTCGTCTTCTTCTTCGTCGTCTTCTTCTTCTTCTTCTTCTTCTTCTACTACTACTACTACTACTACTCCTACTCCTCCTCCTCCTCCTCCTCCTCCTCCTCCTACTACTACTACTACTACTACTACTACTACTACTACTACTACTACTACTACTACTACTCTTCTTCTTCTGTCGTTTATTGACGGTTTGCAAGCCAGCTATGGTGCATTACCGCCACCAAAGCTTTGATTGAAAGAAGTTTCTCTTTCTCTTTTATGCTCTTTCTTGTTCTTTCTTCGTTCTATATTATTTTAAAACCCCTAGATCCTTTAGCTATTTAATAAGAATATTGTAAATAAATAAATTTATAACTATGAGGTATGCTACTATCAACTTTAACTACAAGGTAAGTAACAATTGTATTCTAAATAATATTTTTTACAAGCATGACACATCTTATTTGTGAACTCTCTGCACAATCTGGCCTGGATCATCATTACCTTTCATGGGGCATAGCCTGCCTAAAGACCTGTCTAATGCTTATTCAGCTCCTATCCCAGTCAGAAACAGACTATCATCCCAAATTACACTAATGAAATGAATATGTTCCATGAGCTTCAGATATTACAAAGGCCTGGTATATTACATCCACATTTAAAGAGTTGCCCAGTTATCTTTGTCTGTTTCCCCAGTTTTCTCCCAGTCCTCCCAACCATGTTAGCCCACCTCTTGACACTCTCCTGACTCATCCAGTATATTTTTAGAAGAAGCAATACCCAATTGTACCAATCTCAGAAAATGAACGAAAGAGACATTTGATTTCAGCCTGTATTCTGCTCTGGCATTAGGGCTAGGTCAATTTTTAAGTTTCAATCTTTCTTCATTAATTATTATTATACAGGCAACAGAACAAAATCAGTCATGCAGACTGACACATTGGCGAAGGGTGCATTGTGCACTCATCAATTATTAAAGCTAAATATGTCTAAGGCAATACCAGCCAGGATCTATCAAGTCATTAAATCCTAAAGTTTTTTACTGTCCATCTGATTGCTTGAATTGTGATTTGGTGCTATTCAAATAAAAGGTGCTATTCAAATAAAACTGAACTGAATTGAATTGAATGGTCACAGTATATCAGAGACCCATATAGGTTTACAAAGACTCTTCTTGGCCAACCCAAATCTGCCACATTAACAAGTACGAGGCCAGAAATTGAATGGTTCCATCCCTCATGACCTCATCCAACTTGGACTTGATAATTATCACATTCCAGTATCTATCCAAGCACTGATTGTCAGTTACTTAGGAGGATTATATCTCAGATTTACATCAGCCAACTTCACAACAAGTTGGCAGTACCTCCACAAGGGAATTCCAACTGGATGTACCATCTCCCCAATCCTCTTTATCATGGGCATGAACCTTCTAACAGCAGCAGAAGGTATAATCTGTACTGTACTGGTTGTACTGGAATCAGGTGTCACCCAACCAGTAGTATGGGGATTTATAGATTATCTGACAGTAATAGTGTTGCAGGTTCAGGCAAGACGGGTGCTGGATACTCTGGGAGATTTAATCACATGGGCAAGACTACTTTATGGCAAGGAAGTCCAGGATGCTCGTGACCAGGAAGGGCATGGTCACAAGCAAGTATGGCCTCACAATCCAAAGTGAGGTCATTACATTCATTAAGGATAGTCCGATAAAGTGCTTGGGAAAATGGTTTAATGCATCACTGAATGATGGAACCAATGCTGTAGAAGCAGTGATGCAAACTGAGGATTGGCTGAATAAGACTGATAAATCCAGACTCCCTGGCAATTTTAAAACTTGGTTGTATCAGCATGGTCTTCTGCCCAGGCTCCTTGGCTCCTTAGTGACAAGGTGCTCCTGTCCCTTGCTAACACAATAGCGCGCGAGAGATGCAGGAAGAGGCAATGTGGCATAGTAAGAAAGAAGTTGATCACCTTCATTAAGGAGGGGACAGGGCCATTCCAACTTAGGAAAACAGCAAAGCCAAACTTGCTACAAGCTGCCAGCTCCTGGAAGATGAGGGTCAACGTGGGAAAGAAACTGCAGTTCCCGGAAGTAGTCCACACAGCTCTTCACTGACCATTGTTTTGTGGCCAGTTGAAGATTGTAAGATCATTATCATTGAGTCAACTGTGCCATGTGAGGAGGGCTGTGAGTAAGCAAATTAGAGGAAAACCTTTGATCTAGGAGTACAAACACAAAGGGTGGCAGACATGGCTGTTCCTAGTGGAGGTTGTGTGTAGAGGTTTCCCTACCAAATCACCATGGCAGTTCCTATCAGCTCTGGGCATGGATGAAAGGAGCAAGAAACAAGCTGCTCTGAGGATGGGGGAGGAGGCAGAAAGAACCTCCAGCTGGATTTGGAGTAAAAGAGAGGAGGAAAGCTAAAGCCAGGAGCAGATGGTCAGTGATTTGGCCACCACGGCAGACCCACCAACTGGAGAGGGTCAAAACAGTTGATGGTTGGGCACCACTTGACATCTGCCCCTGGCCCAAAAACTACAGTTACTTAATGAGGTAACTGAAGAAAGCACTCACCAGGTGTACTCTGTAACTCATTGTCATAAACTGGGCCGCACAGCGATGACAAAAAAGGGAGATGCACACAAATAGCTAACTGAACCAATTTTTTTATTTTTAATGGAAAAGAATATTAACCCAAAGTAAAACTGAGGATTAAAGATGGGGTTTGCAGTCAGTAAAATCAGCTGTGTAGGTGATGCAAGTGCATGTGTATGGTGTAATGCTGAAGGTGCCAAAAGAATCAAACCAATAGCCAGGTAGGTGCTTCTTGGGAGGAGAGAGAACCAGAGATTCAGAGACTCAGCTCCACAGCTTTTTCAAGAGAGCACTAGCACACAGGACCCAGGTGTGCCTGTGCTGCTAATGAGTTCAGGTAACCCACTCCCTCAGCAAAATGGGGGTTATGACAACCCCCCCATATAAGACAGGGGACGTGCAAGGGGTCTGTCACAACACACACAAAAACAGTCAACTAGAATAGAAAAATTTTTTTATCCTTTTTTCCAACATGTTACCCCACCCCCCCCCCCCCCCCCCCCCCCAGATCAAGGACCCAGATCAAGGCAAGGGACTCTTTTTCAACAACTGAATAATTTACCTGATGTCGATTAAACGTCTTTGAGAAGTAACTGACTGCCTTATCAACCCCCTGCTCATCTGCCTGCATCAGCACAGCTCATGCACCCAGGTGACTTGCATCCACCTGCAAGACAAAAGGACGATCAAAACGTGGTGCAGCCAACACTGGTGCAGAACACAAGAGACTATTATCAAAATCTTCTTGACACTGTAATCCAGACAAATGTAGCTCTAGCTTTCAGCAAGTCAGTGAGGTGCAACAACTGTAAAGAAATTCTTACGGAAGCAACGATAATATCCCACCATGCCCAGAAAACTCATGAGTTCTTTTTTAGTGGCAGGATGTGGGTTGCCTGTAGGCAATATTATTAGGAGGCACTCTATTAATTACCACTGCTATGCAGATGACACTCAGCTGTATCTATCAATGAAACCTGTTAACACAAACCAGTTAACCAGACTTCAAGCGTGTCTAACTGACATAAAGGCCTGGATGACCAGTAACTTTCTACTTTTAAACTCAAAGAAAACAGAAGTTATTGTATTTGGGCCTAAAAACCTCAGAAACAGCTTTTTTAAAATTATAGCTACTTTAGATGGCATAGCCCTGGCCTCCAGCACTACTGTGAAAAACCTTGGAGTTATTTTTGACCAGGACATGTCCTTTAACTCACACATAAAACAAATCGCTAGAACTTCTTTCACCCAACATTGCCAAAATTAGGAACATCCCCTCTCTCGTCCATACGACGTAATTGGAAAGAATCTGGTTTTGTTACCTTATTAACTCATAAAATCTGTACAGAACCTTGGGGTATTGTCACTTTTAGGTACCAACAAACAGAGAAGCCCAACTCACTGAGGAAGGAAATGCAATATCATTATTAACCATATACTCAACCTCAGCATCCATATCTACGCTTCTCAGGAGACACTCTATTAAAATGCTGATGTGTGTCACCCACATCAATATCATGCTCAACCCAGTCAGTGAGGGTTGCAAATAATGCAGGATACTCCGTACTCAGTAATTTATCTTGAGTCGTCAACGCTCAGGGTGCCAGGTCATGTGCAAGGTACTGGCGCGCATTCAGTGAAACAGTAACAGTACTTCATATTCTGTCACGGATTATTTTACGGCACCATTGAATGCTTCTGTCATGATCGATTTGATTTTACATTCTAGTGACCACCTGTCTTTGTCCCCACCACTTTTCAAAGCAAAGTTACGCCACTGGGTGTTATATATAGCTATATAACCCCTAACCCTCTACTAAAAAAAGGGCCTTAAAAAAGTTTAATCAGTGTATTGTTTTCTGTGAATGAGTGAACAAGATGATTTTCACATCCTTTTGAAGCAAACACTTTAGGATACAAGATGCAGTTCTCAAACGTCTTGTGAACTAATGTTCTGTTTGTGTTTTATGGTCTTGTTTCAGTGACTTAAAAATTGTAGTTTTTCACCAACCATGCATAAACACTATTTTCTCAAAAACACAATCATGTATAAACTTGCTGCTTACGTTTTATTGTAGCCCATTTTGTGCTGATTACAGTGTTATACATTAGCCATTGATATGTTTAAAAGCAACTGAAAAAAGAACAAATGTCAGGGCATGTCAAAACTTGTCCAGGGCCCCAAAGCACCCTCAGAACAAAGACAATGGGCCTTGGACTGTGTGGCCAAACACTAAATCATTTGGGCTAAACCCAGTGCTTTCTTGCACCACCTCCCATGCCACCAGAAGTAACCACAGTCGCCTCTCTTCCCAGTCAAAGCTCTGCAAAGCTCTGTGAAATAAGCACACAAAAGAGATTTCAGTTCATTTGGTGAAAAGGCTCTAAAGCACCTTGGCTTTGTATGTGATAAGCAGAAGAGTGATTGTGAGGAATTCCCAGCTATTTTAACAACTGGGCTAACAGGTGAGGCTCCAGCAGATCCCCGTGACCCTGAGCCAGGAAAAGCGGGTATAGAAGATGGATGGATGGATGGATGGCTAACAGGTGAGATGTCAAATTAGAACCTTCGAATGGGGCAGCGGCCCTACACAGTCAATAAGATACTCAAATAGCTGACTTATAGCTGCAATTGGATGTAAAGGAGCTGGTTTAATGGCCTGATTAGGCTTACCAGTGGGCTGACACATACCACAATTTTTCATATGTAAGGAAACATCCTTTTTCAGTTGTGGCCAAAAAAAAAAGCCCTGACTTGTCATGAGCAGGTTTTAAGACATGGTCACGAAATTTGGATGGAATTACAACCTGAAAAACTAATTCCCCCACAAAATCCTCACCATGGGGCAGACACTTCCTCACTAAACTTACCCAAACCTGACTGCCAGCCAGGTTGTTGCCCAAAATCATATCAATACCTTCCACTGGCAGAGCTGGTCTCATGCCAAGAGATACAGTGGGTACGGAAAGTATTCAGACCCCTTTAAATTTTTCATTCTTTGTGTCATTGCAGCCATTTGCCAAAATCAAAAAAGTTCATTTTATTTCTCATTAATGTACACTCAGCACCCCATCTTGACAGAAAAAAACAGAAATGTAGAAATTTTTGCAAATTTATTAAAAAAGAAAAACTGAAATATCACATGGTCATAAGTATTCAGACCCTTTGCAGTGACACTCACTCCTCAGTGCAAGACACATGAAAGCCCGCATAGAGTTTGCCAAAAAACACATGAAGGACTCCCAGACTATGACAAATAAGATTCTCTGGTCTGATAAGACCAAGAGTTAACTTTTTGGCATTAATTCTAAGCGGTATGTGTGGAGAAAACCAGGCACTGCTCATCTTCTGCCCAATACAATCCCTACAGTGAAACATGGTGGTGGGAGCATCATGTTGTGGGGGTGTTTTTCAGCAGCAGGGACAGGACGACTGGTTGCACTTCAAGGAAAGATGAATGCAGCCAAGTACAGAGATATCCTGGAAGAAAACCTCTTCCAGAGTGCTCAGGACCTCAGACTGGGCCGAAGGTTCACCTTTCAACAGGACAATGACCCTAAGCACACAGCTAAAATAACAAAGGAGTGGCTTCGGAACAACTCTGTGACCGTTCTTGACTGGCCCAGCCAGAGCCCTGACCTAAACCCAATTGAGCATCTCTGGAGAGACCTGAAAATGGCTGTCCACCAACGTTCACCATGCAACCTGACAGAACTGGAGAGGATCTGCAAGGAAGAATGGCAGAGGATCCCCAAATCCAGGTGTGAAAAACTTGTTGCATCATTCCCAAGAAGACTCATGGCTGTACTAGCTCAAAAGGGTGCTTCTACTCAATACTGAGCACAGGGTCTGAATACTTATGACCATGTGATATTTCAGTTTTTCTTTTTTAATAAATTTGCAAAAATTTCTACATTTCTGGTTTTTTCTGTCAAGATGGGGTGCTGAGTGTACATTAATGAGAAATAAAATGAACTTTTTTGATTTTGGCAAATGGCTGCAATGACACAAAGAGTGAAAAATTTAAAGGGGTCTGAATACTTTCCGTACCCACTGTACCCCTCTCTGCACCAATTCACAAGTCAGGTTCACTTTATGAACACAAACACAGTTAACCCCATTCCCCTCACGATGATTTTATCCCCTGTATGAGACTTTTCAGAAAATTGCAAAACAGACTCCAAAACATGGGAGTCAACAGCATGTTTCCTTCAATATCTTAACTGGAACTCTAGTGTCACATCCAACTAGGCTTAAAAACCCATCTCTGCCGAAAAGGAGAAGTGACTTATCCACCCACATCTGTCAGCCACATAAAGATCTGCCGTATCACCAATGCTTGTAGCCAAGGCAGCAGGTATCACATGCCCACACCTAACATGTTTCCTAGCTTTAAGTATTGGGCAGTCTAACTTCCAATTACCAGCTTCCCAGCAGTAATTACACAAACCATCCCCTTTCTGCTCCTCTACCTGAAAACCCATCAGGATGAACTGGTGATTTACCACTCTCTTTAGGCTTACCAGGGTTCTTAAAGCCTCACCAGTATGACTCTTGCTGCAGCCTCATGAACAGTTGTAACTTTACGTTCTGTAAGATACATGGCATCCCGACTAGACAAAGTTTTTTTAAATTGTTCAAGGATCACCAAATTTCTCAAACTCTTAAATCCTCAACCTCAGAAGCTGCACACAATCGATTAAAGTGGTTGGTTAGCTCTCTCACAAACTCCATATGCGACTGATTAGCCCTTTTCTCTTGCAATGCTATCTGGGACTGTTCTGTCTCACTTCACAGCTGCTCAACTGCCACTTGCTTATCTAATTCCAATTAGTATTTTTCTACATTAAACCTTTGTCTTTCTATTTCAAACTTTTGTTTCGTTTCAAGCTACAGCCAGTGCTAGCTAGGCCAACCAGTGCAGTAGAAGACACCAACAGTGTTTCCACCAAATAATGTGAAAGTCTCCCTCTGACTCAACTGCCTATCCAAGACTAACTTATCTCATTAAACCCTAGTCTTCATGCAGATTAGACCCCATCTGTCACAAACCGGGCCACACAGCCATGACAAATGACGGAGATGCACACAAATAGCCAATTAAACCATCCATCCATCATCTGTACCACTTATTCCTAACTAGGGTCACAGTAATCTGCTGGAGCCTATCCCAGGTCTCTTTGGGTGAAAGGCAGGGGTACACCCTGGACAGGTCACCAGTCCATCACATAGAGACAAACAACTGCTTAGTATGCTGCCCCTGTGGCCCAGCCAGATAAGCGGAAGAAGATGGATGGAGAAAACCGGAGTACCCGGAGAAAACTCACACTAGCATGGGAAGAACATGCAAACTTTGCACAGAAAAGCCCCTGCCGGATTTTGAACCAGAAACCTTCTTGCTGTCAAACAACAGTGCTAACCACTAAGGCTAGTGGCTGCCCACCTCAGAAATAATAATAATAATAATAATAAAAATAATGAAATTCATTTATAGAGCACTTTTCTAAACATATGTTACAAAGTGCTTTACAATAAAAGACATAAAAGAACAACAAAATCCTAAATACTAAGGAGGATAAAAGCTTGTCCCCATTTTAAGAAGATGAGGAAAGGCTTGCCAGTAAAGGTGAGATTTAAGGAGAGCTTTAAAAGATGGTACTGTGTCAGCTGATCTTATTTCCTCAGGTAGGTCATTCCAGAGTTTGGGAGCTCTAACTGCAAAGGCATTGTCACCTCTGGTTTTCATTCTGGCACTGGGGATACATAGAAGAGGATCAGAGGATCTCAGGCTACGAGCTGGCTCATACGGCTTTAACAGCTGGGATATACAACTTGGAGAAAGGCCATGCAGTGCTTTGAAAGTTATTAATAAAATCTTAAAATCAATCCTAGTTAATGGGTGGTTAATTGATTTATGGCACAGGCAGGTGAATAGACTGTTGCAATAGTCAAGGTGTGAGGAAATAAAAGCATGTAAAATCACCTCCGTATCCTTAAATGATAAAATTGAGCATTTTTGGAGATATTTCTGAGGTAATAAAAACATGTCTGAACAAGCTTTGTGATATGGTGCTCAAAGTTTAGTTTATTATCAAACCAAACACCAAGACTTTTTGCAGCAGACCTAGAGTTATGTAAAAGAGGATCTGTACAGGGCAAAATATGTTTGGTTATATGTTGTGAGCCAATAACAACTATTTCTGTTTTATTAGAATTCAGCTACAAGTAGTTTTGAGCCATCCAGCTTTTTATCTCAGTGAGACACTCATGTAAGGAATTCAACCTTCCATGGTCTAAGCCATAGGTCACTAACAGGCGGACCGCGGTCCGGGTGCGGACCCAGAAGCCGCCTCATACGGACCCGGACCTACAGCCAAAACAGAAGGTTATGATTTAAAACCTAACCTTCTATTTCCACCGGTGCAGCTTTAGACTTTACGGTAGTGGAAATGCACAGACCAATTGCATGCGAGTTGAGCCATCCCACGTGATACCACTCAGCCAATCAAGTCTGTGCATCCCAGGCAGTAAACATTACGACTCTAGAGTGTAAACAGAGCTAGAGGCAAGTTACACATGAAGAGACGGTACAAAGAAAAAGAAAAAAGGCAATACATGTAGAAAACAAAGGGAGAGAAAAGGTGAGACGGAGAAAGAGAGAGAACTTAGTTAATGAGAGAACATTATACATATCTACAGCCATACATATAAGTTCAGTTGTATGTTAAATGACAATAAATATTGTCAAAATGTTTTTGAATTTTACTGAATTCATTTGATTTGACAGTGAGGTATTGATTACATGCAGATGTTGATAAAACTACTGTGCTACTTAAAATACATATCACACTAACTAGTTAGACATTATGATCTTCCGGACCTTTGCTTCAAGAAATTTTCTCCAACTGAACCTCTTTAAATTTTAGTTGAATACCCCTGGTCTAAGACCTTAAAGGGACAGTACAGCTGAGTGTCATCAGCATAACAATGGAAGGAAACACCTTATTTATGAATAATATGTCCGAGAGGGAGCATATACAAGGAGAATAGGATTGGTCCCAGCACTGAACCTTATGGGACTCCGTACTTTACTGGAGAGAAAGAAGACTTGTAATTATTAATGGAGACACAAAACGATCTATTGGATAGGTAAGAAGAGAACCAGTCCAGTGCAGAACCTGTTATTCCCGCCCACTGCTTCAGTCGCTCCAGCAAAATGTGGTGATCGACTGTATCAAAAGCAGCACTGAGATCCAGAAGAACAAGAACGGAGCACATACCAGTGCCGGACGCCAGAAGAATGTCATTAGTCACCTTTAAAATTGCTGTGCAAAGCAGCAATCCCAAGATATGTTCTTCGTTTTTTCTCTTTGTTGGGATTGCTGTGCAAAGCAGCAATCCCAAGATATGTTCTTCGTTTTTTCTCTTTATTATTATTCCGCTGTTTTTCGGTCGCTATCTAGTCCTACACCGTTCGACGTAGAAACGTTATTCAAACATCGTCGCGTTCAGCTCGATGAGGAGATGGGTGCTTCTACTTTTTTCAGCGATATCTTTCATAATTTCCGAAATATTCCAGGTTTTGTCGGAATTTTTTCCCATAGGAATGAATGGAGAGAACGTAAACATCCCCTTTCAACTTTGTCCTCTTTGAGCTTTAACTGTGTCAGCATACTTTCAGCTAGAAACACCATTCGACCTTTAAACGGGTCAGAAGGCATTAATCTATAAGTCTTGTATACAGCTTTTTGATATCTATTACGGTTTTTCTTCAATGGCAGTTTAAGTTTTATGGTTTTTTTAGGAAATTTCTGAATTTTACATTGGTGTGTATGGGAGAGAGCTAGAGCGCGTGACGTCACTGCTAGAGCGGGAGAAGCTGTTAAGTTTATTGAAAATTTTTCTCTCTAACTCGCCGTCACGGCCACAATTTTGACTCTTCATACACCATTTTCTCAAAAGTAGTAGAGATTTTTGTCTTCTTTCAGGCAATGCTTTTCTCATTTTCATAGGACCTACGGTTTTTCCGCAACGTGGCCAAACAGGCAGAGAGTGACTGCTCAATCTCTCATTCACTCCCATTATAAAGATCTCTACCATTTCTGGAGAGAAACCCAAATGATGGCTGTTTGTAACTCGCCACCAATCCTTCATTTTTTGGAATATCTTCACATTTTCCACAAAAGTGGATCCGTCTCTTTGTTGAAGCCTCCTGGCACTGTTAGTGAAAGAATTATATTGATAGCACTTATAGTTTTTCTGTAGTCCTCCATTTTGTGAGGTGAAGTTTTCTCAGTTTCTCCAATCTGCGTGTGTAAAGTGCTGTGTTCAGTGTCTTCCCCAGAGTGGGAAGGGACTTCCCACTCTGGTCTTTGATCACCATAGCAACAGCTCACAAAGCAATAGCAGAACAACAGCTGTCTGTGGTTGGTAATTAAGAATGACTGGCTGCCTAATGCTGTTACACATGGGGACCATTCTCAGTTATTTAGTGCTATTTACTTTGTGGTTGTTTTACATGTCAGCCATGGTGTCGTCTCCCAGCAGGCCATGTTCGGACTTCCACAATAAAAGTCTAATCATTTATAGGAAGATATTACATTTTCTGTAAAGTAAAAGGAATATTCAAAATAAAGTCCAGATTCTAGAAAAAGGTCCTATGAGTCTCCTGCTGCACCTTGTCCTTTCAAAATAAAAGCCCCGAAATAGCATTTTCTCAATAGAAAAGCCCTGAAACAGCAACTCAATATTAAAATGGACGTTACCTATTGGCATACAGCTTCAGGTACCAAGTGAGGCCATTTTCCATGTCAGCCATGGTTTCTGACATGGTCAGACTTTCACAATAAAAGTCTACAGTTATTTATAGGAAGATATTACATTTTTGTAAATTGTAAGGAATATTCAAAATAAAGTCCAGATTCTTGTACAAGGTCCCAAGAGTCTCCTGCAGCACTCTTTCCTTTCAAAATAAAAGCCCCGAAATAGCATTTTCTCAACAGAAAAGCCCTGAAACAGCAACTCAATATTAAAACGGATGTTGGTTATTGGCATACAACTTCAGGTACCAAGTGAGGACATTTTTCATGTCAGCCATGGTGTCTGCTACCAGGACATGGTGAGACTTTCACAATAAAAGTTTACAGCTATTTACAGGAAGTTAATGCAGTGTTCCAAAGAATAACAAATATTGAAAATTAAAGTTCAGATCTTAACTCAAGGTAACATGAGTCTCATACAGCACGCAGCCTTTTACAATAAAAGCATTTTTATTTCATGGTTTCAAAATAGAAGCTAAGAAATGCTAATATTTGCTCTTTTCCAGCACATTTTTCCCTTTCAGCCTTTTTATCACTGCACATCTGTTTATTCTTTATTCATACTGCTTTCATTCCTTAATTTCTTCCCTTTTTTCAAACCTTCCTTCCTTCTCTTCTTTCTCTATAAGAATATCTTCTCTCATACATTTCAGCTTTGGTTATCATGTTATCAGTCTAACCGCTTCCTTCCTTTTTCAGTTCTGCCTCTCTTCTCATCTGTCCTAGTAAACAGTTCCTTCACTGCACTTTCTTCTTGCATATTAGTCTTTTTTCTTTCAATTTAAAGCCAGTTATTTTCTACATATTTCTTTAGCAGAACATTTTTCCTTTTCAACCCAATCTTCAGCAATCTTCAGTACTTTTATAGCTAAACAAGTTAAGTCTCAGCTTTACATTTTTGGTTCCAGATATATTCAGCTTTTTCAACAATGCATTTCAGAAATGAAAGACAAATATTTGTTTTATTATTTTTGAATTATGTTTATTTATGATCATTGATATCACACACATAAAATAGATATGCACATAACATGGAAAATATATTAAAACAGTAGTTGCGAAACTGGATAGGATGCATATAAATTTAAAAAAGGAAACTTACAATTTAAATATTGACTTTAATTGTCAGCAGCTTTTTATTGAAAACTATGCAAAACAATCAATTCAAAATATATCAAATAAATGTACAAAACACAGAAAAAACAAGTTATGGATCTGACCCCTTTTGATGAAAACAAATTTAAAATAAAATTGGAATGTACAGTTCAATAATCAGTGTCTACTTTAAAGCAATGAAGAACACAAAAGGAGCATAAAAATGACTGAATTTGATGAAAGTTTGGACCCTTTTGAACTCAAACCAATATATAAATGAAGCCAGGTTCAGTAACACTCTGGTCTTCAAACAATACATTTTTGTGGGGTCTTTATTTCCAAAGTCCCAATCATTAACAGAAAAGGTGTTCCCAAAAATCAGAGAAATAAAATAAATAAACAAAAATCAATAACAAAAGTTTGTGTGCAGCTTACACCTCTACCAGGCTTGATACACTTGAACATGTAACTGCACCTGTGACTCATTAATGTCACAATTTTTTACTGGTACTAAACAAATACAGCAGTGGCCCATCTATAAAGTTGAGACAAAACAAAATACGAAATATAAAAATAATAGCATTTACCCAGCTCCCGGATCGAATTTGACGCTATACACGTGCAGCTTCTCATTCCATATACATCGGCGATTCTGTTGCACAACAACCACAAAACATGAGCTCCCAAAGACACATCAGACAACACCCAACCCATAGAAAAGTATAATGGGCGAACTTGTTCTCAACCAACATGATAAAATTAATATTAGCTCACCGTCGGCAATTACAGCCATTCCCAGCGAACACCTCACGTTCTTTCTACTTCTGGTCTTTTTCCCAGCATGCGTTTATATTTTCCCAAATACAAACCCATGAAAACAGAATGAGGCCCTCTGCTGTTCAAAATGTGCCTCTGCAGCTAAAAATAGAAACAGCAAAACAAAAAAAACAGTCTATTGACCAAACATTCAGGGTTTTTTATCCACCTGGTTACATAAAACCTGAATCAAATTATCAATAACATAAAATGCAGAGTTCAGTTGTCACTATGTTTTTATCAAACAAGATTTTACCAAGAAATAAGTTAAAGAAACATAAAAAATGATTAATATGACACCTGCAAAACTCTATCAGAAATACTGATATTTTGTAACTTCTAGACATCTCTGTTCACAGTTTTAATCCCTGCTATTTATGCTCTTTGCCAAAGTGCACAAAACAGTGTGTTAATCAAAAGTGTGTCAGCAGCTGTGTAAATCATTTCTGCTAAATAGTGAACTTTAACATTTGTGTTAAGATGAGGGAATGATTGAAGAGTAACCCTGTAACCTATTTAACATGTTTCACTAAGGACAAACTTGTTTTCTGTGTATATCAGACATGGACATTTGCTGGACATTAATGACTAAGGATAATACACTTTTAATGGTTATGTTACAATATTGGTCAGTCCTACCTACAAAGGCTTGTCACATCATGGTTAGCCTTAGGCTAATATCCCCATTTGTCCAAGCTCCAGTAGTCCTGGACTGACAGTCATTATAAGACTAGCATGGGAACATTTGTCTCCCAGTCAAACCATTAGGTGTGGCTCATCTGAGCTACAGTGGTGTTGTGGGTATTCTGAAGACTGCTCTGAATACCCTGAGCTTTGACTTCACAGTGTGAAACACTGAAGGTAAATACACAGTATGACTGCTGACTATATGCTGGGGTTTAGATTAGCCCAAAGCTAAGTACACACAGAAACCTTTCACATACCTACCAGCTGATACCCCACTAAATGATCTGTTTTTCAGATTTTTAAACCGATTAAAGAGGAAATAATATGAATGAAATGGTGCAAAGAAAATAACAAAAATGAAAGTAATATGTCATAGAATACAAAATAAACATACTGTTTGAATATGGAACTTTTAAATTAGTTTCCTATTCTTCATTTTGTCCAATAGTGATCTGTCCATTGTTGCAGAAGATGGGAAGGTTACTGAAGATGGGAAGTGTTTCGTGACCTTTGACATTTCAGGTTGCTGTAGAACCACTGCCTCCAGTTAATATTATTGGATCTTTCAGTTGTTCTCCCCAGTCTGGCTTGGGTTTTCTCATTCCACAATCCAAACACATGCCCCTGTGATAGACTGCTGATCTGTCCAGGGTAGACCCTATCTCTCACACACTGCATGCTGGGATTGGCTCCAGGCCCCTGCAACCCTAGAAGGATAAGCAGTTGATAATGGATTAATGTATGGCTGTTGTGTAACAGAATTAAAATAAACAATAAAACATTATTACCTTCTGAATTTATTTAGGTGGAGAACTGACCTTACAGAGAAAACACTGTCACAATGAAGGTGATAGTGATGACTGATGGGCAGGTGTTTCCCTGCAGCAACGTGCTGAGGATTCACTGAACTGAAGTGTTTAGACCAGTGGATGTACATATGTGAAGACAGGAATATGGAGCTCATTCTGACAATAGAAACAGAAAGATCTTGTAATAAATTAAAGCCAGTGAAACAAACAAACAAACATATTCAAAAATTAAATCTTCCACAATAATCTAATTACCTTGAACACTGCTGCAAGGCAGTTAACCCTTTTGTATCCAGTGCCATTTCAAACATAGAGGTTTTGCAGAGATGTGGAGTTCTCAGGGTCTTCACTGTGAAGTGGACAAACCACAGTGAATAAGTTCCTGTAGGAAGAAGTTAATGGAAAACACTGTAATTGAATGAATACACAAATGAGCACAGACTTGTGAGTTGTAATAAAAAAAACAAACAGTACCTTATGGTCTCTTCTGAGGAAACCTGGACACTAGTATGAGAAACACGTGTCCAGCAGTGATGGGTCTGCTGTTGTGTGACACTGTAGCTGTAGCAGCATGATGTTGTGGTTGGTCTAAAGTGATCCAGTGTGTCAGAGTCAGAGAGAAGATGAGGCAAAGACTTGGCAGGAATCATCATCCTCTTCCTTGAAAAATGACTGGGACAAGCAGGAAGCAAGAAGTGGTCCAGATGTGTGGTCTAGGATGGGTCTGTTTTTGAGCTGCAGTGTCTGGTCTGTTGTAGCATGATGTCTTGGCTGTTCTGAGCTGATGCTCACAGGTCCAAACAGGAGGAGATGATGGTGAAGATTGAAGAACTACAGTAACTTGAAATGTCAAAGGTCCAGACAGTGAAAGCAGTTTGCAACATCACAGATGAGAGGAAGAGAAAGAAAACTATCCTAAGTTATAGTCTCTGGTCAAATCACCCACCCTGCCAGAGAGGCTAATGGAAACTGGGTGGGATAACATATGGGGTATCAGCTGGTAGGTATCTGATGTATTTCTGATGTTAACATCAGTGTACACAGCTGCTTCAAATGTTTTGGCCTGTGCATTTACCAACCCTGACCCAGACCCACCGTGATAAATGCACAGGCCAAAATATATTAAATACAAAACCATAAAAACATAGTTACCAGAAAATATCATGACCAATAAAATTATGCAATACCCTAAAAACATATAATTACCAAAGCAAATTTCATTCCAATTACTAAATAAACCAGTTATATGTTAAACAACTATCTAATCTGACTTTTAAAACTTCTACTTAAACCAAATCAGAGTATGAGGTCTAATATTTTTGAGTACCAAAACAGACATTGTTGTGGTCCATAAAAAAGATGGGGTCCAGAGGTTTTTCTCTCAGCAACAATCGGCCTTGTTCTTAGGCACAATGCAGCAGTCAATGTAAAACTCACCTGAGCTCTTCATGACCTGTTAGAGGACAGCACACAGTAAACAAATTGTGTTTTGTCTAAAAAAGTAGTCATTACTTTATGTGTATTGATCATGTGTGATAGGTCTAGTTCTGCACTGTTTACAAAATATAAGTTTAACTGTGCACCCTCTGAGCGAGTCTGCACTATCTCTCTATGTATACAATCAAGCTTTTTACCATTCTCTCTGAGAGTATCCCTGGTGTCTGACAGCAGGTCTATGCCGGGCTGCGATAGAAAGAAAGTGTTCACCGGCACTAGTCTGTGTTGCTATGTCTGTATAAACAACAGCAGTGTTTGTCTCAGATGAAGAAGCAGATGATTCTGAGCTGGCAGCCCCACTAGTTGTAGATGTATTTCGTAAGGAGGACAAATAATCATCTAAAATATCAAATAACTCTATACCAGCACCAAAACCACAACCACCACCATCGGCTGAGTCATGAGTGTCTGCTGCTGCTGTATGTACAAAGTTATGTCCTGACCCACAGTCACTGATTTGAAGATGTCAAATCCACATCACCTTGAGATGCCCCTGATGATGAATAGATGTCCTGCAATTCGTGAGCTTGTGCAGCGTTCAGATTCTCCAGGAGCTGTGTTGCTTGAAAGGTCTCAGAAGCAGGCTGTTTGTGCTCATCTGCGCCGGGTGTTGTAGAGTATCTCAGTCTTTTATAGCCCTGCAAATCTTCAAACACACACACAATGGGGGTTAAAACACCCCCACTTTAATATTGCTTTAATATTGCTCCCTTGCACATTGCTCCCTCTGCTGGACACCCCTGGATGTTGCACGGTTCCTGGGTACCTGTGGCGCCCTCTGCTGGACACCCCTGGATGTTGCAACATTCCTGGGTACCTGCAGCTCCCTCTGCTGACCTGGCGGTGCAAGCGCTCTCTGTCGTGAGCTGACCGTTGCACCTGGGACGTGTCTTGTATGAACTCCACCCTCCTCTGTAGATTAACCCTCAAACGTTAAAAAATCTGTTAAACATCGAATGTTCTATATTAGCATTTTACCTACCTGCTAGCAGCTCTCTGAGTCTTTTTTTTAGACTTTTCCTGGGCCGCTGACTCGTCGGTACATTTTCTGTAAAAAATAAACACGTCATTAGGCGCCATTTTTAAAAGAATTATCTTGTAATCTGGCCTAAATGCCTCGTATAACATCACATACAACGTCTATATTCACCTTAAAACGTGCCCGTTTTTACAACACTCTAGACTCACGACTACATAAAAGAAACATTTACAAAAATAATCTCTCACCTTTATTAACGTCATCAACCACATGCTCATTTACCAAACCCGTCACTGCATTTTCATCACCTGGCGAAACACGTATTTCGTTTTTTCATTATCACTACATGTATTAATGTTAAGAACATTGGTAATGAATGAAAAGAAAAGAAAACTACACACCAGGTTTAGACAATGACTTGCTCTCGCGCAGGCTGCTTGGATCGCCACCTGTCAGATGTTACGCTTTTTTCCAATTATGCCAACATTAATTTTCGTTCAATACAAAAGATACCACTCTCTCTCTATAATGCTAAAATGGTATATAGAGAAGACTTACCTCTGTGAAAGATGAACATGATTCTCCGCTGTTTTACGCGATTCAGTGTAACACAAACGGTGTGGATGACGCTGCGGTCTGGATGCTAATGCATTGCTAACTCTAGCGAGGCACACTCGTACCTACTGACGTCACTATGACACGAGACTAAAATGGCGTCTACGAGATTTTAAAAAAGGAGTAGCAGAAATTATTTTAATGGTTTATATTTTTTAAATGTAAATTAGTAGGAGAAATTATTTTAATGGTTTATAATTCCAACGGCAAGGTCACTCCCATTTCGGCCTTTACGTCACACACACGCACAGCCAAAACGAACTTCTTATCTTTAAAAAACACCCCCATTACTGTTGCTGCTGCAGCGTTATAGGAAACACCCTTCAGCCCTCCCTAATCTTTTTTATTTTAAAATAAAACCTTTTTAAACTACACCCATTATTATTATGGGAGGCAACTTTTATTTATTAAGGGAGCCATCATTTATTAGGGGTAACACCCTTTATTATGGGAGGCAACATTTATTAGGGGAAACACCCTTTATTATGGGAGGGGCCCTTAATTATTAACTTCATATCAAATTATCGATCTTATCAGCAAAATGAACCACCTTATTACTACTATCAGACAGTTCAGGTGGAATTTCAACAAGCTCCAGGTTGTTGGTCACAGCAAGTGGGGGCATGGCTCCATGTTTAAGGTGATTATGGCAGGTGTGACAGATCCACTCTTTCTTTCTCTCAGCAGGAACCTTGCACTGTTGTTGATTTCTGCAGTGATCATCACAAACGTGAACATACTTTCCTGACAGACATGATGCAACCACTTCTTGATTTTTAATGTAATTTGACCTTATACAGGGTCGGACCTGGTTTGGGAATGATGCCTTATGACACACAGTGCACACATAGGTTGGACCAGCTTTTATATTTGATCTGAAAACAGATATGGCCTGTTGCATCAAAGGGTTGTCAATCTGGCGTAACTGCCTATTCATCCGTCTGTATTTCCTTTTTATTTTCATTGCACATCTCATGTTACGCAAGATCCTAAAGACAAGATTGTTTTTATACCTGTTTCTCATTAGTTGTTTCATTAGTTCTCTGTGACGAATTCTGAACATTTGATTATATGTGTAACGCTGAGTGATGTAAGATCGCTGCCTCTGCTTAAACTCAGCATTATCTCTGTAACGTTTGGTTATGTATTGTTTTTTCCTGTTTTTTAAATTCAGCATTGTTTCTGTAACAGTTTTTCACATACTGTTTGTGCCTCTGTCTGCAATCTACACTCTCTATAAAATTATGGTTTTTATATTATTTCTTTTCTTTTGTCTAAATTCAGGACTGTTTTGATATTTTGTACTTGAGTAAGATTTTTTCTTTGCTCTATATGTTTCATTTGAAGCATACTTTTCACTCTCTTTCCTTTTTTGATTCTCATTTCTTTGTCTGGCTTTTTGTGAAACCATCAGTCTCCTCTTAATTTTTTTCCGTTCCTGTTTACTACGTTTTGACAGTTTACAGGAAATGTCCAAGAGATTGCAGTCAACAGTAATTGTCATTGGCATAGATGAAGAAGAAGCATCATGTGATGGGAGTGAAGTCAAACTGAATCTGTTTGATGGCTCAGGTTCTGTTTGGTTATCAGGGATGACATGAACCTCTTGTTGTCTCACAGATGATTCAGAATTGATGTTAGTGGATGCACTTAATTCATTTTCACCCAGTGCAGTGGTTGATAGGACAGCAGGGTTTGCATACCCACTCTCTGTGTCTGGCATAGCGTCATTCACATTGACTGTGTCCAGGCTGTAAAACACCACAGGCTTCAGCTCGTAGTTACAGGAGGACTGTGTGCCAAACATCTTGTGACACTTTTGGAGCCTGTCAATCATGTCACTGAGACGTGTGAACGTCACCATTACAGCAGTTTCAGCAGTGTGTGAACTTGGTGGTAGGGGCAAACCATCAGCTCTTCTGGAGTGTGGATCAAAGAACCCATATCTGCCTGATCTGGTTCTGAATACTCCAATACATAACCTGGTCATTAGCAACAACACGTACTGCACATCAGATAACAAACAGCTCAGACCTGCCTCTAGATCGAGGAAGCTATCAACAGCTCCAGGTAACGGGTCACCAAATGTGCCATAGCGGAAAAGTTGTGCGTTGTCCACATGATACCTATACCTGCGTGCAGCAACTTGGTCAGGCAGCTCATCAGTGGTCAAATGGATACTGTCAGGGAACCGTTTCCTGGCCTGTTTACATCATGTTACCTTTATCCAGGATGTGATCAAGGCATTACTGTACTCCAAAACCACATCTGTTATGCTATACACAGTTATTCTATAAACCAAAAGTACAAATGAAAATATTTTTTGAATTTTCTTTTTTTTTTTTTTAAAGATTTGCTGTAACAATATTAGTCTTCAAATAAACTACACTAAAGCAAAATTTTTAAACTTCTGTCAAAATATTCTTAAAGTAAAACTGGTTTATGGTAATTCCAATGCTATGTATGAATTGTAAACTTTTAAATTCACAAAAGTATTTACAACAGAATACTAAATTATATGATGTACAAATTTCAAATCCCTCTCAATATGGACCAGGGGATAAATATCAAGTCTAATGCACTTTGGACTGGTAAAATAAGAGAATATTGCAATTTCAAACTGATCTAGCTTTGAACCTTGTCAGGTTGTTTGGAAAAAATGAAATGAATATTTTAGGCTATTTCAAGTGCTGTTAACTTCAGATTTATATATAAATACACACCAGAATACTGAATTATTATCCACTCCCAATAAACAGCCAATAATACAGTATTGTTCTCACTTATCAGCAGAGATTAACTGAATGCTAATAAATCAATTCAATGCTTTACAGGGTGTGGGAGACACAAACTGATTTTCTCTTATAAAGGTCAATATGTAAAATCAGGAGCACAGGTTTGGCAGTGTGATGATAGATGAGTGTTTCTTCTGGAAGGCAGGACTTCAGCTCGTTTTCTCTCAAAACCTGGTAAACTGGGTCCGCAGACAGAAAACAACCACTCCAAAAAAATCGACTTCCTGTTCACTGCTGTGTTTTTATTGTACTATATCACATTCAACAACCACACACTTTTACTAATTTAAACAATGTCAAAAGATTCGATTATTGACAAATGTATATGTAAAACAAGGCTAATAAATGCAATGTATATTCTTATATTATTTCTATACTTGTAGCTGAGGAAGCAAAACAGATTACCTGTGGAAAAGTGTGCAAATATTTTCACACCAAGAGACCTCTGTATACAAACCTCTGCAACACCAACAAAGTTTTCAATGCAACTATTAATTATAATTTATTATTATAATCAGTTCTAGTGTTTATAGTCTTTATGTACAAATAAATTAAAAGACAAAATTTGTTTGTATACAAATGTATACAATTCAGTTTTCAAATGACAAATTTTTGCAGTCAATTGTCAATTATGAAAGTGCAATTTGTGTCAACTAATTACAACAAAACAATTTCTGTAGTATGCACTTTGTCTTTTTAGAGTTTCAATTGAAAGTCCAAACAATTACTTAAAAACTTTAGTCAGTTACTCTTTCCAAATTTAAAATTTGACTTTGGACTTTTTTTAGATTTATTTAGAAAATCTGTTGCTGATTAATTGGTAGGATCAAACAAACGGTGAGACAGAGGAGATGTAGAGAGAGAGCTTGTGAGCAGAGAAACTCACTGAACGAAAAACAGAGATATCAGGTCCCAAAAACCTGTTGTAGCCAGAAAAATATTTGTCTCTGTAAATTGTTTGCACCAAACCATAGGTTGACCCAAAACTTAGATAGAGTGGATAGACAGGGACAGAAAGATAGAATATCGGTAATTTAGAAATGAGAAGATGGGACAGGAGAGATAGAAACTCTGAATTAAGGGGTGAGCTGTAGAATGACAGGAGAGGGGGGAAAAGACTGAATCACCAAAATGGGATAGGCAGAGGAGAGATAAACACACTGAGCAGCACACCTGAAAGACAAAATGAAAACATATATGAGACAGCAGCTTCAATATAAATACAATTACAAAAACTGTCCAAACCACAGGTATTTTTCAGATGTCTTCTATAGATTTTTTTATATGAACAGACTGTAAAAACATAATTATAACTAGTGTGACTACTGCTTCAGTGTATCAAATCAATTAATTCAGTTTTCTTTAATATGTGTGGACTTACTGTCAAGTCACCAGCAGCACTGGTGATCTGCAGTTACACAGGTAGGAATAGGCCAGAAGGAAAGAGAGGAACAGAAAAAAAAAATATAAATTAGATAAAAGATAAAAGACAAAATATTGATTTTTCTTTATTTACAGAAATCTAAAATCTTGCAGATCATTTCAATCATATTTTTGACAGAGAATTATGAATAAAAATAACTCATTTGAGGAAATGTATGCAGGCCAATTGTTGGAAAATCTTACCTTATGACTTTCCCCGGGTTCATTAATGTAGGGATAAAAGAAGACGGAATGTAAGCTAGGAATCGACACACCGGTTTATTGTAAAAGTACAGAGACGTCTCCGGAGATCCACTCACACACGCAGGCAGAGAGATCTAAACAATAGATGGAAACCATACAATGTTGGGCAGCGCCCCACCAAAAGGAATTTATGATATTACCTTATATGGAGTTGTTATTGCCAACTGTCTTCTATGTGTTCTGAGTGGGGGTCGCTCGAGCAAACTAAGGCCAGTTACTTCCTTTATCTTATATGAAGCCCCCATAGGTGCGTCTGCATTCCACACTATGCAATTCATGTTGCAAAAGATTACTGTGATGAAAATCTTTCTAAACTTGTAACAAATACAATTACATATATTTACAATGAAGTGTTAATTTATGTATTAAAGTTCAGGGGCTGCCTGGAATCACGGTTAGATATGGTACAGACAGCAAGAAGAGTGCAGCCACCGCGAGCTGCGCTGCTCCATGACGTCACTGTACATTAACGGTTTTCAGTTAGAGTCGCTAATGCTAACGCTAACTGAAAACCGCTTATATATATATATATATATATATATATATATATATATATATATTTATATATATACACATATTAACTGACTTCAACAGCGTCGTGACATACAGCAGTAAGCTATGTCTCTGAATCACAAACCATATGGATCCTATGGTGTCCTACTCTGCCAAGATATCTTTAGCGTCACATTGTTTTTGCTTCGCTCCGAATTCAGTTGCTACGGCTAAAGTTAACTTAGCGCCGATATATTAGCAACGGCGCTAACAAGTTGGGCTACCAAAAAAGGAGAGGGGGTTGTAGCCAAAAGTGTGGCCTGTCCTGTCGGTGGCACGAGCCATTGCAGGAGCCGCCTCTAGGGGCGCTGTTCCGTGGCCTGTGTGGCCTGTCGGTGGCACGAGCCATTGCAGAGACCATCTCTTGGGGTCTGAGTGACAGCAGTGTGGCCTGTCGGTGGAACGAGCCATTGCAGAGACCATCTCTTGGGGTCTGAGTGGCAGCAGTGTGGCCTGTCTGGTCACACTGGAGGACCATTTTGTGAGGTGAAGTTTTCTCAGTTTCTCCAATCTGCGTGTGTAAAGTGCTGTGTCACTCCCCTTCCCACTCTGGTCTTTGATCACCATAGCAACAGCTCACAAAGCAATAGCAGCATAGCAGCTGTCTGTGGTTGGTAATTAAGAATGACTGGCTGCATAATGTCCACTGCTGTTGCACATGGTGACCATTCTCAGTACCCCCCCCCCCCCCCCCCCCACTCTGGGCTTAGGTCACCATAGCAACAGCTCACAAAGCAATAGCAGAACAACAGCTGTCTGTGGTTGGTAATTAAGAATGACTGGCTGCCTAATGCTGTTACACATGGGGACCATTCTCAGTTATTTAGTGCTATTTACTTTGTGGTTGTTTTACATGTCAGCCATGGTGTCGTCTCCCAGCAGGCCATGTTCGGACTTTCACAATAAAAGTCTAATCATTTATAGGAAGATATTACATTTTCTGTAAAGTAAAAGGAATATTCAAAATAAAGTCCAGATTCTAGAAAAAGGTCCTATGAGTCTCCTGCTGCACCTTGTCCTTTCAAAATAAAAGCCCCGAAATAGCATTTTCTCAATAGAAAAGCCCTGAAACAGCAACTCAATATTAAAATGGACATTACCTATTGACATACAGCTTCAGGTACCAAGTGAGGCCATTTTCTATGTCAGCCATGGTTTCTCACATGGTCAGACTTTCACAATAAAAGTCTACAGTTATTTATAGGAAGATATTACATTTTTGTAAATTGTAAGGAATATTCAAAATAAAGTCCAGATTCTTTTGTGAGTAACCATGAGTCTCCTGCAGCTCTTTGTCCTTTCAGAATAAAAGCCTTTTTATAGCATTTTCTCAAAATTAAAGCACCCTCACTACAGTTCGTATTTCTCGATTATCGCAACCGCGTCGGGCGATTCAAATGCAAACTGTCACTCTCTCATCGAGGCAGGGCCACGCCTGAAACTTCTATGACTGTAGTGAATTTAAATATATACATGTATTGAACATGAAGGTTCATGTCTGGTTTATGAATATTGAATATCATAAACCATAATAATTTGGGGCACCAGATCCTTTAAACGGCAGATCAACCAGTCAATTAATACAGTAATACAGAGTTCTCCCGATTGTGACGTATTTACTGTGTGAAATAATGATGATTCATTCAGCTATTTACAATATATACATGCTATTTACATAGGGGGAAATGGAGGGAGAACTGATCAGAGAAACTAGATGAATTAACAAATAAAACAGTCTAACAGTAGGTTGTTTGCAGTGGTGGGAAAGAAATCTTGAAATTAATTTATGTTCTGTGTTTGAGTCTGAGGTCTAAACATAGTTTAGGAGGAAGCTCTACCGCCACAGGTTAATTGCTTGTCCTCGGGTTTACTGAGGCTCAGTCCGTTCCACTGTGGGCTGGTCCAACTGCAGTCTGTTGGCGGGTTTCTAGGATGTAGGCATTCCCTGAAGTCCTGGGCTACAGGCCTGGAGTCTGTTCATCACCTTCCCTTAGTCTCCTTCTGGGTCGTCTCATGGAGTCGGCTGATGTGAGATGATCAACTGTAGGACAGCCACACACGGGAAGGATGTCTTCATTCCTTCTATGCTCTGTAGGTCTGGTCATACATGTTACATGTTTAGCAATCAAAGCACAAACAGGACATAATGACATAAGGTTTTATAGGTTTTATAGGTTTCAGGTCTTGCCTGAAAAGGGAGTAGTTTCAAAGTATTTACAGCAGGATGTAAAGCACCAAAAAGGGGGTTTCTTTGTAAGAGCCAGTGATCTGCTCTTTATCGAATGGAGTCTTGACAGTGCAGCGCTTGTTTGTGAGGGCCTGTACCATCCCCTGTTAAAATCTCCCACTATAATGACTTTATCTGAACTAAGCACTAAATTGTTGAGGGAATTGTTGGTTCCGGTAACCCCTCCGGTAACCCCCAGCCTGACACAACCACACACATTATGACCTAGGGTCATAACACACCACAATGGAAAAAAATGAAAAATACATAAATATATTTTGTACACATTCTCTTCATAACAATAAATTCTGACATGGCTCAGCCACTGCAAGAAATAAGCAAGAGTAGATCTGTGTGATGGAAGATGTTACAGGCATCTAGCCCACAAAAGCCTTCTAAATGGGTCCTGAACCTCAGTCTAAAACGCCTCTCAGCCATCATTCCGCCAAACCCCATAGAGACTGTCCCTCGAACATCTAAATCAGAAGTTAACACAAGAGGAAGCTATTCATAAACCTAATAAAAATGAAGACCACTTCTCTTATTGAACAGAAAAACAGAACTGTCAGATGTGGATTATTAAATATTAGGTCTCTTTTCATCTGAATCTCTGTTAGTAAATGATTTGATAACTGATCACCAAATTGATTCACTCTGTCTTACTGAAACCTGGCTACAGCAGGATGAATATGTCAGTCTAAATGAATCAACCCCCCCCCAGTCATAAAAATTGTCATGTTCCTCGAAGCACAGGTCGAGGTGGAGGAGTAGCTGCAATCTTCCACTCAAACTTATTATGAAACTTTCATCCTCAGAACAGTTGTAACTCATTTGAGAGCCTCACTCTTTGTCTCTCACATCCAAACTGGAAAACACAAAAACCAGTTACTTGTCATTGTGTACCGTCCACCTGTCCCTTACTCAGAGGTTTTAACTGAATTTCCAGACTTCCTGTCTGATTTAATTCAATTCAATTCAATTTTATTTGTATAGCGCCAAATCACATTACAAATCATCTCAAGGCACTTTACAAAAACTAAAACTAAAAACCCAACAATTCCCACAACAATTTAGTGCTTAGTTCAGATAAAGTCATTATAGTGGGAGATTTTAACATTCATGTAGATGTTCAAAATAACAGTCTCAGCACTGCATTTACTTCAATATTATATTCAATTGGTTTCACTCAAAATGTGAATAAACCCACCCACTGTTTCAATCACACCCTTCATCTTGTTCTGACCTATGGCATTGAAATTTAACATTTAGTTTTTCCCCATAATCCTCTTTTGTCAATCATTAATAACTTTTGAATTTCAGATGATGGATCATGCAGCATTCAGAAGAAAAGCAGATGTTTATCTATAGCTCCGTGGTATAATTTACATATTCGTACTTTAAAGCCACATACCGAAGGTTGGAAAGGAAGTGGCGTTCCACAAATTTAGAGGAATTTTATCTAGCCTGGAAAAACAATCTATTAACATATAAAAAAGCTCTCTATAAAGCCAGAACTACATACTAACTACATCACTAATAGAGGAAAATAAGAACAATCCCAGGTTTCTTTTCAATTCAATTCAGTTTTATTTCTATAGCGCATAAAATCACAATCCAGTCATCTCAAGGCACTTTACAAAAAACAAAAAACATATAGCATATAGTTAGGGCTGGCTTCAGGCAATCCTGAACCATCCCTTAGTTATGCTGCTATAGGCCTAGACTGCCCGAGGACCATCGGTGCACTGAGCTCCCCTACCCTAACCCCCCCCCTTTCCCTTCCCCTCCCCTCTCTTCTCTCCTCCCACCTCATGTATATTCCACCACTGAATGTTACTAACCTTGTGCTCTCTCTCTCCCCTAGTTTGTGCTCTCTCCCTCTCTCTCTGTTCTCTCTGTACCTTCTGCAGGTGTCCCTGGTCCTGGAGCTGTATATCGCTGATGTGCAGTTACTGGTCCCACCAACCTGCAGTGTCTATTTGTTGTTTATTGTTGCTGTTCTTTTCTCTCTGCTTTATCCACTCACCCCAACCAGTCGAGGCAGATGGCCGCCCAAACTGAGCCCGGTTCTGCTGGAGGTTTTTTTTCTTCCGTTAAAGGGAGTTTTTCCTCTCCACTGTCGCCAAGTGCTGCTCATAAGGGATTTGTTATTCAATTCAATTCAATTCAATTTTATTTGTATAGCGCCAAATCACAATACAAATCATCTCAAGGCACTTTACAAAAACTAAAACTAAAAACCCAACAATTCCCTTATGAGCAAGCACTTGGCGACAGTGGAGAGGAAAAACTCACTTTAACGGAAGAAGAAACCTCCAGCAGAACCGGGCTCAGTTTGGGAGGCCATCTGCCTCGACCGGTTGGGGTGAGTGGATAGAGCAGAGAGAAAAGAACAACAACAATAAACAACAAGCAGACACTGCAGGTTGGTTGGGCCAGTAACTGCACATCAGCAATATACAGCTCCAGGACCAGGGACACCTGCTGAAGGTACAGGGAGAGAGAACTGAGCGATAGGGAGAGAAGGGAGGGGAGGGGTAGGGGAGCTCAGCGCACCGATGGAGGATCCTCGGGCAGTCTAGGCCTATAGCAGCACAACTGAAGGATGGTTCAGTGTTACCTGAAGCCAGCCCTAACTATACGCTTTGTCAAAAAGAAGGGTTTTAAGTCTAGCCTTAAAAGTACAGTGTCTGCCTCCTGAAACCAGACTGGGAGCTGGTTCCACAGGAAAGCTTGATAGCTAAAGGCTCTGCCTCCCATTCTACTTTTGGAAACTCTGGGAACTACAAGTAGACCTGCACTTTGAGAGTGAAGTGCTCTATTGGGATGATACGGTACTATGAGGTCTTTAAGGTATGAAGGTATTTGTATGTGAGGAGAAGGATTTTAAATTCTATTCTGGATTTTATAGGGAGCCAATGAAGAGAAGCTAATATAGGAGAAATATGAGCTCTCTTGCTAGTTCCTGTCAGGACTCTGACTACTGATTCTGGCTGCAGCATTCTGGATTAACTGGAAGCTTTTTATGGAGATAGTAGGACATCCAGATAGTAATGAGTTACAGTAATCTAGCCTTGGGGTAACAAATGCATGGACTAGCTTTTCTGCATCATTTTGGGACAGTATGTTTCTAATTTTGGCAATGTTGCGCAAGTGAAAGAAGGCAATTTTAGAGATTTGTTTTATGTGTGAATTAAAGGAGATATCCTGGTCAAATATAACTCCAAGGTTTGTTACAGTAGTGCTGGAGGCCAGGGCTATGCCATCTAAAGTAGCTATATTTTTAGAAAAGCTCAAATACAATAACTTCTGTTTTCTCTGAGTTTAAAAGTAGAAAGTTACTGGTCATCCAGGTCTTTATGTCCTTTAGACACGCCTGAAGTCTGGCTAACTTTTTTGTTATCAGGTTTAATAGATAGATACAGCTGAGTGTCATCTGCATAGCAGTGGCAATTAATAGAGTCATTCCTAATGACATTGCCTAAAGGAAGCATGTACAGGGCGAACAGAATCAGTCCTACACACAGAACCTTGTGGAACTCCATAACTAACTTTTGCGTGTGTGGAAGGTTCATCATGGACATGAACAAACTGAATCTGACTGAATTGAATCTGTCCAATAAATAAGATTGGAACTATTTTAATGCTGTTCCTCTGATACCAGTCACATGCTCCAGTCTCTGTAATAAGATGTTGTGGTCAATAGTGTCGAATGCAGCACTAAGGTCTAGGAGGACAAGTATAGAAACAAGTCCATTGTCTGAGGCTAAGAGAAGATTGTTGGTGACTTTTAATAGTGCTGTTTCTGTACTATGATGTGCTCTAAATCCTGATTGAAAATCTTCAAATAGTTCATTTCTGTGTAAGTGGTCTGATAGCTGCTTAGCAACAGCTTTATCAAGGATTTTAGAAATAAATGCTAGGTTGGAAATTGGTCTATAATTAGCCAAGACTACTGGATCAAGACTAGGTTTTTTGAGTAAGGGTTTGACTGCACTCTTAAAGGCCTGTGGTACATAGCCTGATACTAGAGATTTACCAAGTCTAATAAAGATGAGTTAATTAATGACAGGGTGTCTTTAAGCAGTCTAGTCAGGATAGGGTCTAAGAGACACGTTGATGGTTTAGATGAAGCAACTACTGATGTGAATTCAGTCTAAACCTAACTGAGGTCTTACTGGTGATTCAAGAGCTACTGTAGCTAGCTACTGTAGTAGCTTTGTGATACTGAGTGTGGTAATCTATCCATTTTGTAGTGCTCTCTGCAATGCAAAAGAAAATAAGATTTTCAACACAAGTATAGACCAAAAGCAGTTCAACCTGGATTAGCTTGTCTATTTCACAGACACATGACTGCACTGGGATATGCATGCTTTTTCATTACCGATCCCCAGACCTGAATATGTGAAAAAAGGCGGTTGACGAAATATACAATTTTCAGCTAGTTGCTTTGATTGTTGTGCCTTTAGTATTATATGTTTTTGGATTTTCAGCACATTTCTATAATGTCTGCTATCTTTATACAGTCAGTGTAGAGAGCTTAATGTTACCCATCACTAGTTTTAAGTTATATGTTCTATTAAAGTTACCATCAATATTTTCAGGTTAAAAGAAGTATTCTTTATGTTCAGTTAGCATTAGGTGGGTGACCTGTCCAGAGTGTACGCCTGCCTTTTACCCAAGGAGAGCTGGGATAGGCTCCAGCAGATCCCTGTGACCCTGGTTAAGAATAAGTGGGTATGGATGATGGATGGATGGATGGATGGATAGTGTTAGGTGCTCTTATTTTACTAGTTATGATTTATTGACATTATGTGGTTAGAGTATTAATATGTGAACCAAGAAGGTGTCACACACTGGTTCTAATGAATGAGTTAATACTCATATAAGTACCACTTTTTATAAGTAACCACTTTTGTAGCTGCTATGGCCTTTCCCACACTTGGTTGCAATGATGGGATCCAGGCCAGTAGGACACAAAGTCCAGCATCAGGTTGTCTAGTTCCAAAAACAAGTGCTGTGGGACCACTAGGGATACATGCCAGTAGCTTTAACTACATTCATATTTTCCTCACTTGCGTCTTTTCTCTGTCCTAATCCAGCCCATGTAACATGCAAGGAAAAGAAGCAAGGTCAGATAAACTGGGAAAAATGTTTTAAGAGACATCCTTTTCTTAGTCTTAATGTGCAACATCCAATCACAAACTGATTTCTGATAAAGGGTCGTGTGAATCTGTAATGGACTCCCACAAAGGATCCACTAGTGTATCCTCAGTTATAGCTCCTCCAGGCAGCCTCTACACTCCTGTTATGGTGGTCCCCTGGCTGGAAAAGCCCTAAATGTAGTGCAGTGTAGTGTTATCTATGGACTATTGACAGCATGGACTAACGTCACACCTTAAGACACTATTATCCTCCCGCAGTTTCTCAGAGGGAGATGTGGATGTGATGAACCTTCTGTACCTCTGAGCCATTAAGGTCTAGCTGTGTGTATGTTAGTTTATTCTTACTGTTAAGATTTTTTTTTGTTTTAGTTCCCTGAGGTAACAGTGCTCTAGAGGACACTAGTATACTGGCTACTGGTGTTAGTATTAACAGTTATGAGAACGTTCACATGTAAATATAGTTAAATGAAAATAACTAACTGTAATAGAGAAAACACAACAGTGCAGCTCACAATGATCAGACGACAATGAATGAAAGAGATTTAACAGCTTTTTGACAGCTTTCTTGTTCAAAATTTAATCACAAGTAGTACTGAACAAAATATATACAATTAGACATATTTATTCAGTATTGGGATAAATTTGCCATAATGCACACACACACACACACAAAAAAAAGAACGATCCAGACATTATGACCAAACATAAAGGCCTAAATGGACAAGAATTAGATTGAGAAGATGCATCAGTGAATCAACAAATAATTCCTAGTGAGATAGTGCTTTAAAACAAGTGAACTTATTCTGCATCTTATCCATCATTTGGTTTAGTTAAAAGAATACACCACTGAAATTGTATCAGACACTGATTCTGATGATGTTCTGAATCCACACTGAATGCAGCCATGTTCCTTCATAAAGATGGTTGATCACAATGAGCTACAAACTCTATGGAGATATTATTTTTGAAGCCTTTAAAAGGCTAATACGTGAAACTAAAGATATTTTTAGTGGATTGCTCTTTTAAGGTTTCTCAGGTTAAGTGCAAGGGCAGCCTATGGTGCCTGAGTGGCTCCTAACCCCATAGCATTTGCATAAGCAGACAACAAACTGACTATCTGTCTGGTTTCAAGTGTGAGTCTGGCTTCAGTCAGCCAGTCATCTACCACTCTCCTAGCCTCTCCTCTCAACTGGTTCACCAGTTTAGCTGCTAACTCCAGATCTCCATGCTCTAAGCAGTAACTAGAATATGACAGAAGTTTGAAAGGGTCTAAATCCTCACTGCTCAACTGGGCAGGTGGGACTTCCTGTTTAGCTTCAAACAGCAGTGCAGCTTGAAGGTAGGACAAGAAATACTGGTACAAGGAGTTGTGTGATTCATCAATAAGGGCTACCCGTCGAGCCAGCAATCGTAGGGAGTTGAAGCGGGCACGAAGAGAGTCCTCACTGTACACGCCCCGCTGCAGGGATTCCTCTGGGAGAGCCGATGCCAGAGCCAAGGCGAAATCATTGCCGTGACAGCAGTCTCGCACAGCCTGAGCAGCACTCTCCAAAGGGATAGTTGGCCAATCAACATTTGCAGTTTTCAGAGTGTAGCTGAGAGCCTCTACAGAGAGCCAGAGCTGGTGAGCTTTACGGGCCTCATCCTCTGCTACCACATAGCCTATAATTATAAAACAGGAAAGACATGATGCACTGTCATGGAGCACCACATCACATTTAAGAATATGTAATTTTCAGAGCTTCTATTGTGCCCCAATTCTGTAACTTCAGAAACTTTGAATAGATCAAACCTACTCATTCCACTACTGAACATTATATATGCTGTCTATAGCTTTGTTGTAAAAACATTTATGCATTCATTTCCAGTTTGGGATTCATAAAATTGGTGTTAATACAATACTGAGGTATTTTTATGCACGTGTGCATAGGTCTTAGTTATTGTCACTATTCCTATTTGACTGGTCTATGGTGTTATATTTGTGCCTCTATCCTGAGCGAGCAATGGGAGATTTTGAGCACATAAGTTATATTTCGAAAAGAAATTATATTCAACATCGTAAATGTAACTGTAAACCTCTGAACACTCGCGCAATTCTGACTGGTTGGCTTACCATGAAATGTAGCGCTTCCTTAGCCAATAGTCACTATGTGGTTGCAACTGCCCGTTACTGCAAAATTCCTATCAGTGGTGTTCCATAGTCACTAAATATCAAGAGTCCAGTGCATAGTTTTTGCTGAACTTTACCTACCATTGTTACATGTGGAAATGGGTATGCTGTGTATGTGTATTTCAGATCTATTCACTATTTGCAAATTATCACCGCAAACCGGTCATCAGGTGAGCACCCTCTCAATAATGGTGTTTTGTTCAGTTAGGCCCCTCCCCGAACCGCCACCTTATCGTGGTGGAGGGGTTTGAGTGTTCGAATGATCGTAGGAGCTATGTTTATCAGGGGCTGTATTCCCCTAGTAGGGTTTCCCAAGGCAAACAGGTCCTAGGTGACAGACCAGACAAAGAGCGGTTCAACTGCCCCTTATGAAGAAGACAAAAACAAGGACCATGACGTCGCCTGGCACGACGAAGCCAGGGCCCCACCCTGGAGCCAGACCTGGGGCTGGGGCTTGTAGGCGAGTGCCTGGTGGCTGGGTCTCCCCCCACGGGGCCCAGCCAGGCAAAGCCCGAAAAGGGCTTGATGATCAACTTTGTGGTCGTGTCATCTGACCTTTGGCTGTATGTCTTGGACACTGGAGCTGTCCACTGATTACCACCTGGTGGTGACTTGGAGCCGCTGGCGGAGGAGGAAGTGGCACAGACTCGGCAGACCTAAACATATTGTGAGGATCTGTTGGTAACATTTGGCCGAACCCTCTGTCAGAGAGGTCTTCAACTTGCACCTCCGAGAGACCTTCAACCAGATCCTGAGGGAGGCGGGGGACATTAAGTTCGAATGGACCATGCTCTCCACCTCCATTGTCGACGCAGCAGCTCGAAGCTGTTGTCGTAGGGTCTCTGGTGCCTCTTGTGGCGGAAATCCCCGAACCCGGTGGTGGACACCGGAGGTAAAGGATGCTGTCAAGCTGAAGAAGGACTGCTACTGAGTCTGGCTGGCTTGTGGGACTCCTGAGGCAGCTGATGGGTCCTGGCAGGCCAAGTGGTGGAGGCAAAAACTTGGCTATGAGAGGAGTTCAGTGAGGACATGGAGGAGGACTATCAGTTGGCCTTGAAAAAATTCTGGCAAACCATCTGGCACCTCAGGAGGGCGAAGCAATGCTCTGCCAAAACTGTTTACAGTGGAGGCGGGGAGCTGCTGACTTCGACTGGGGATATTGTCGGACAGTGGAAGGAATACTTCGAGGATGAGAATCAGCACCTCCAAGTCCAAGGCCATGGTTCTCAACTGGAAAAAGGTGGCTTGCCATCTCTAGGTCAGGGGAGAGACCCTGCCTCAGGTGAAGTAGTTTAAGTATCTTGGGATCTTGTTTACGAGTGATGGAGCGTGAGATTTACAGAAGGATCGGTGCATCGGCAGCAGCAATGTGGCCGATGTACAAGTCCATTGTGGTCTATTTACCGGTCAATCTACGTTCCTACTCTCACATATGGTCATAAGCACTGGGTCATGACTACAAGCGGCTGAAATGAGCTTCCTTCGTAGGGTGGTCGGGCAACTCACTTAGAGATAGGGTGAGGAGCTCGGTCACCCGGGAGGAGCTCGGAGTAGAGCCACTGCTCCTCCACATCGAGAGGAGCCAGCTGAGGTGGTTCGGGCATCTGTACGAGATGCCTCCTGGGCACCTCCCTGGGGAGGTGTTTTGGGCATGTTCCACCGGGAGGAGGACCCGGGGAAGACCCAGGACACACTGGAGGGACTAGGTCACTCGGTTGGCCTGGGAACACTTTGGTGTCCCCCCAGATAAGCTGGAGGAAGTGTCCAGGGAAAAGGAAGTCGGGGCCCGGGATAAGCGGAAGAAGATGGATGGATGGATGGATGGATGTTCAGTTAGGCCCACGACACTAAAAAGGCTCAGCAGTGTGTTTCAGTGTCCCACCCCCTATTTGCCCACACCCACACCTCTAACATGGTCAGAGAAACTAGTGTAGATGTTGCTGGCTCAGACAGCCTTCTCAGCAGCAGAAAAACTAAGCTGGTAAGCATAAACTGGTACTATTAAATAACCACCTGCCTAACGTTTGTGTGATTTCTCTAACACGTTCAGGCATACTTCCCCCATCAAGACAGTTCCTTTTAGCTGTAAATTTTTGCCATGCTGTAGTTTGTAAAACATACATGGATGTTGTTAAAGTACGAGTGTCATTAAACCTTTTATTATTTCTGGTACCTTAAAGTAATCTAGTGCTTCCCTCAGTAACCTATGTGGTACAGAGCCAAAGGCATATGCTAGATTTAAGAATACCTTGGACAAGTCTCATTTTTCTCTCCTTGCTGACTGAATTTGGTGCCACATCCTGCTTGTGTACTCTGAGGATTCAAAAAACATGAGATTCCAGCTTTCTGCACTGAGGTATCAATAAACCTATTACTCTCTAGGTACAAATTCAACATGTCTCACTTTTTTACTGTAGTATGTTTGCTGTGCCCTGGTGGTGGCATGTCAGAAATGCAGGGATTTTAATCCTGCACCGGGCAAAAAACATCCAAACTGCAAGTCTCCTTTCTGCCACCAGGTGTAGCAAAACATATTAGCCTGTTTATGGATGCACAAACATACAGGCACTGTGACATATAAATAATTCTAATCTGTTAGACCAAGTTTCATGTATCTTGTTAAAGATCTATTAAACACTGAGCACAACACCACAAGTTACTAAAATAGTAAACACCATGTACAGTTTCGCAGAATTAAAACATCTTTGTAAACATTTCAAACTTGAGGTTTAACAGTGTATCTGTTTTAAATCAACTCTCACAATTTACTGTTTTTAGCATCTGTGTCATTCCTAAGAAACCGCGGCTGATCCTCACTGACAAGCTGACAGTCAAGGATGATGGGTGAAAGCACAAAAATGAATAATTAATATATTAATTCATACTTTTCATAAACCACGAATCGCCTTAGTAAACTTATATGGATCCTTGTAAAAACTTCTTAGCGTTTTTCTTTGTTCGTCTAGCCTTCCTCAGACTTCCTGCTCTCCTTAAACTTGACAGTCTAGATTGAAGCTTGAAACACATTTATCTTTCTCGCTGTAGCTTTCCTCCATTATTTTCTAAGCTCTTTTCGTTCTTGGACTAGTCTATCACCTGCTGCCGTCTTGACTTCACTGTCTCTTCTGCTGCCTGTTTCTTACTTTGACAAATCCCAAATCTTCCAACACCACATTCATAATTAAAGTCCTTCACTTTCTCTAACTTCTTCTTGACTGTCCCATTCAATCCTTCTAGAACACTTACTAAATATGAGTTAACAGTTGCCCATATACTCTTCTCACTAGCTCTAGGCCAATTTCCTTTGGGTGTCTGCTCTGTACCTTTCTCTTTTCTTTGGATGCCTAATGCTCACCATTCTCCTGCTGTCTGGTGCTACCAACCTTTTTCCTCCTCACTGGTAGGGATGCTGATATCTTGAACATTTTGGTTATTAGCCTGTTGCTGCATTTCACTCAGCTGACTTGAGTGACTTCTTAGGGAGTACTGTTCAATGCAGGGGTCCTGGCCACTGCCTTCACCTGTCTTCAAGCATCTTTCTTTCCCTGATTTATTCCAAGGTCCTTGTTGGATGTCACCTTCTTCCAGCCATAGCGACTAGACGTCTTTCTTTTACCCTAGTCACTATTTCCATTTGAGTGCATCTGTTCCAAAGTCATAAACCAGATTTCCTGGCAGTGAGTCATCTTCTGCCACAGACTCTCAGTGTATGCTTTTGTTTCTTTGTGATGTGAGAGGTGAAAACTATTACATCTAGGCTGCCTGTCCGTGATGGCATGAACTGGGCCTGTTCCGTCCTGTCAGTCGTCTTTCCAGGCGGTCACTTGGTCTTTTTCCAGTTGTGAGCTGCCCTGTTCACAGCAGTCACTAGTAGGTGCTAGCACTACCAATTACCAAAATTGAATGTCCAAAGGAATAGGTGAGCCTTTCTATGGCAGCTCTCTGTCTATACTTCCCTGTCAACATGTGGCGCCAAAGACGGGGTTATCAGACTATACCGTCATAACTTTTTAAGGCCCTATGACCACTCTCGAACACTTACCTATCCTAAACCTGGTTGCATATTACATTACAGTGGGTACTGAAAGTATTCAGACCCCTTTAAATTTTTCACTCTTTGTGTCATTGCAGCCATTTGCCAAAATCAAAAAAGTTCATTTTATTTCTCATTAATGTACACTCAGCACCCCATCTTGACAGAAAAAAACAGAAATGTAGAAATTTTTGCAAATGTATTAAAAAAGAAAAACTGAAATATCACATGGTCATAAGTATTCAGACCCTTTGCAGTGACACTCATATTTAACTCACATGCTGTCCATTTCTTTTGATCCTCCTTGAGATGGTTCTGCTCCTTCATTGGAGTCCTGCTGTGTTTAATTAAACTGATTGGACTTGATTAGGAAAGGCACACACCTGTCTATATAAGACCTTACAGCTCACAGTGCATGTCAGAGCAAACTGCCCAAGGAGCTCAGAGACAGAATTGTGGCAAGGCACAGATCTGGCCAAGGTTACAAAAGAATTTCTGCAGCACTCAAGGTTCCTAAGAGCACAGTGGCCTCCATAATCCTCAAATGGAAAAAGTTTGGGACGACCAGAACTCTTCCTAGACCTGGCCGTCCAGCCAAACTGAGCAATCGTGGGAGAAGAGCCTTGGTGAGAGAGGTAAAGAAGAACCCAAAGATCACTGTGGCTGAGCTCCAGAGATACAGTAGGGAGATGGGAGAAAGTTCCACAAAGTCAACTATCACTGCAGCCCTCCACCAGTCGGGGCTTTATGGTAGAGTGGCCCGACAGAAGCCTCTCCTCAGTGCAAGACACATGAAAGCCCGCATAGAGTTTGCCAAAAAACACATGAAGGACTCCCAGACTATGACAAATAAGATTCTCTGGTCTGATGAGACCAAGATTGAACTTTTTGGCGTTAATTCTAAGTGGTATGTGTGGAGAAATCCAGGCACTGCTCATCACCTGCCCAATACAATCCCTACAGTGAAACACGGTGGTGGTGGCATCATGTAGTGGGGGTGTTTTTCACCAGCAGGGACAGGACGACTGGTTGCAATTGAAGGAAAGATGAATGCGGCCAAGTACAGAGATATCCTGGAAGAAAACCTCTTCCAGAGTGCTCAGGACCTCAGACTGGGCCGAAGGTTCACCTTTCAACAGGACAATGACCCTAAACACACAGCTAAAATAACAAAGGAGTGGCTTCGGAACAACTCTGTGACCGTTCTTGACTGGCCCAGCCAGAGCCCTGACCGAAACCCAATTGAGCATCTCTGGAGAGACCTGAAAATGGCTGTCCACCAACGTTCACTATCCAACCTGACACAACTGGAGAGGATCTGCAAGGAAGAATAGCAGAGGATCCCCAAATCCAGGTGTGAAAAACTTGTTGCATCATTCCCAAGAAGACTCATGGCTGTACTAGCTCAAAAGGGTGCTTCTACTCAATACTGAGCACAGGGTCTGAATACTTATGACCATGTGATATTTCAGTTTTTCTTTTTTAATAAATTTGCAAAAATTTCTACATTTCTGTTTTTTTCTGTCAAGATGGGGTGCTGAGTGTACATTAATGAGAAATAAAATGAACTTTTTTGATTTTGGCAAATGGCTGCAATGACACAAAGAGTGAAAAATTTAAAGGGGTCTGAATACTTTCCGTACCCACTGTACATCCTGTGTTGCTTTCTTCCCTCTCTTCACTAACATATTTAACCCTCTGGGGTCGACGCACGCGCCGGCGTGTTTTGACGCATCTTTTTCTGATAAGGCCGAAACAAACTTAAATTACTCCGTCAATTCTGATCGTACAGATAAAAGAAGTACATCATTCAAATCTGTAAAGGGTCTAGTTTTAGTGGTATACCATCATAATAACAACAAAACGTTGTGCTTTTTTTAAATAAAGAAAGCCGACAGGGTGCGCTCTCAGACTTTTCTGTCTCTGCCATTTCTCTTCACAGACGCGTAAATAAAACAACCAGAATCTCAGCGAATACTTGCCTCATAAAAATAAGAATTATATGGCTAGAAAGCTTGAAATGTTTTCTTTTGAGTGAAACAATTCAAGTCAAAAACAAATCATCACTTTTTATTTAATCCGTATGAACGTAAGGAGAAGTCCGTTTTTTCCTGTCTCACCTCATTACAGGTAATGCGGTCCCGCCTTGTACACTGTCCACATGTAAATAATCTCAGGTGAACCAGGTAAATATGTGCGCACCCCCGAGAAATGACACAAAATATCAAACTTCATCATAGAATTTACTCACTTTTTCTGCGCGTTTGGATGATGGCGCGTTACGCACGTGAAGCGGCGCTCCTTATATTCCACACAGAGACAAATAGATTAGCTTGTCCTCAGAGTAAAAACACTGATTTTAACTCAAATGAGGATCGTTAGGCTCCTCATTGTGTTGTATTGTGCTGCACTAATCCGTCCCATCTACATTGACTGAAAGGCTCATTATGCGCGTCTTTGTCTGGTCGTTCAGTGCGTCTTTTGTGTTCTCAGGTAAATCACATGACTATTCTTCCTCAGACACACCCTCTTACATATGGCCTTTCTGGACAAAAAGTGTCCTAGAAAATTTAAATCAGTGTATTGTTTACTGTGAATGTGTGAACAAGATGACATTCACAGAACTCTGAAGTAAACACTTTAGCCTACAACATGCTGGTCTCCAAAGTCTTGTGAACCAATGTTCTGTTTGTGTTTTATGGTCTTATTTCAGTGAGTAAAAAATTTTAGTTTTTCACTAACCATGCATAACCACTTTTTTCTCAAAAACACAATAATGTATAAACTTGCTGCTCACATATTATTGTAGCCAATTTTGTGCTGATTACAGTGTTATCAGACTTTAGACATTAATATGTTTAAAAAACACTGAAAAAAGCACAAATGTCAGGACATGTCAAAATTTGTCCAGGTCCCAAAAACCCCCTCAGACCCCAGAGGGTTAATGCTAAAACGTATTTTTCCCATGCTCAGGCTAAACTTGTTTAAGTACATGTCATGTGAGCCTTAAGGTCAGCTCAGGTAAGAGACCAGGGAATACATTATATCAAATATAGCTCTGTAAACATGTGTTTCTTACTGTCAATGGCCTCTTCCATCCCCTTCAGTCTTGCATAGGCAGAGTTCATATCCAGAGTGAAGTTATCCAGCTGTTCCTGGGTCAGCTGTCGGTAGCGGGTCTCCTGTTCTAACATTTTACTGCTAAGTATCTGAACACAAGCCAGGAGTTAGATAGAATGCAAGCAACATGCTGACATTTTAAATGTGTGTACAGTTTAGGGCAGTGTGGAGACCTGCTCAGCCTCAGCTCTCAACTCCTGTTCCTGGACTTTAAGGACATCTTGTACATGGTCTGTGTGAGCAGCTGCCTGACGCCGGAGCTGAGTTCTCATCTCTGCCTCCATCACTTCCCTAAACTCAGACAGCTACACACACACACACACACACCACACACACCCCCACCCACCCACACACACCCCCACCCACACACATACCCACACACACACACCCACACATACACACACAGAGATTTTGGACAGTTTACATCAATAAAAACTGAAAATTTGATGACTGACTATCACCTTTTGGCAATTTGAGGTTGCTAGGAGGCATGATAAAGTTTAGTAAATCTTAGTGGTGCCAAACAAAGATGAAACTCAGAAAACACTTAACCATCCTCCATCCTCCCCCTCTGTACCTTCCTCTCCTGCTCCAGCCGGGACTCCTCCTTGATATGCTGCAGTGCAGAGTTAACAGCTTTCTCCAGGGCTTTCTGGTCCTCCAGCTTCTGCTGCTCCAGTGCAGCATCAATATGTATCTGTTCTCTTACTCTGTGCGCAGCCAGTTCTCGATTCAGCTGGTCAATGCGACGGTGTGCATGGGCGATCAGGGCATTCAGATCATCCACTGACAGTTTACCAGCTCACACACAAAAAGACAATTATTTTTCAAATAATACACAAAAGAACTGTATTTCAGATTTTTATATTCATGAGTGAAAGGACAATTATTATTCAGGCTGTGGGGACATACTGTAAATCTGTATATGCAGTGATATTTTAGAACCTTGAGTCATTAGCGGAACAGGAAGCATGTCCCTAAAATGTATCATTACCTTTCAGAGTGACAAGTTTGTTAGGTTAGGTTTAAGGATAAAATTGGGTTTAATGGGTTAGGGTTTGATAAATGGTAGTTACGGGTGAGGTTAGAGGAAGTATCCAGTAATTGTCCCATGAAGTGGTGTGTGTGTGTGCGTTCTTACTGAGACCCTTCCAGTTGACCTGGACTTCTGGAGTAAGGCTTCTTAATTCTGTCTCGAACTGTTGTTTGGCTTCATTAACCAGTTCACTGTACTGGGAGACAATCTTAGCTTCCGACTCTGCAGACTGCACCTACGTACAAACATTTAGCACTGACAATACTGACAATATGCAATCAATATTCATATTTATTACCCCTGGATTGAGGTAGGCTAGCTGTTTTAATGAAAGACTTAAGCGATATCAACCTGCACATCTAACCCTCAGCAATAAAGGACAAAAAATATGTCCCCAAAACATACTACTATCCTGCTGTTGAACCAGTCTTCTCATCTGGTTAGAAATTATGTACAAAGCAATGTCCTTACCTTAGTGACCACTTTGTCCAAGTCTACCACCATGTTATGGAGATTTTCCTCTGCTGCTAAAACCAGTGGGTGAACAGCAGTGACCTTCAGCTCTTTAGACTTGTCAATCACTGACTTGAGACTGTCTAAGGCTTCACTACACAAAAGACATGGGGAAAAAAGTTTAAAATGACAAAAGTAATTCCTATCTACTATACTCTGGATGGATGGATGGATATACTCTATGAGACATTTAATACAACAGACAAGTTACTTTGATTTTTGATATTACATTTTAAATACAACAAGTGAAACTGGCATGGGCAACTGGGTTTTGACCTGCTACTGAGACACAGCTCTCACACTGAGCAGTAGGGACTGCATGATCTTGAGTAAAATAGGAATAACTTTTTTCATTTAAAGTTGAAACAGACTTTTTTCTCATTATTCATGACCAGTGAAATGTTCTATTTATATTTGTTTGCATTACATAATTTTGTATATTATTTCAGAAGTAACAACGTGATCTTTACAATGCTGCTATTACAGTACGTAATAGGGTTGTAAACATTTGTTTCATCTTCCTTAGTTTCACTGGAAGGCTCTTCTCAAGTCTCATTTTAGCATTGCTATTAGAGCCTTTCTTTTGCCCTGTCAAAAAGGTTTGATTTGTTTTTAAGTCAGTATTTTTCTGTTTAAACTATGTAACATATTCCTATTGGTTAACGCTATTTAGCAAGGAAAAATGAATGCTGATTTTGATGCAACAGATCTCCCTGCTAATGCAAACACAGAAGAATCATTGTCAGAACAGAATGACATTACATAGGGGTCTGAAGCGAGATTAGCAGTGTACTTTTTCATAATCTTTTTAATTCATTCTGGGGTCAATTCTCCTTGTGTAGCCAAGTCCAGGACTGCTTATTGCAGCCCAATGGACTAAAACTTTTTAATATTACAAGCAGCTGTAGTCACAGGAACACCGAGGTACTTGGAGACGGCCTTGTAGCCTTAATCTTGATGACACGTACCAAATATTTTGTAACAAATAGGACCTTTTCTGTTATAGTTGGTTCTGCCTGTTCCTCACCTGCCCTTTTCTCTTTCACATATTCCTAGACACAATCATGTCCCCCCAGTTCTTCATTCTTTTTGCTAGCTTCCAAAACTACAAACTATTGACTACAAAATACTATTGTATGTCAATAAATCACTTAACAAATTGGCTCCTTCCTATCATCAGTATCTACCTAAGTTTTTTAAGCATGAGACACTACTATGCATTTGTAGTGTCTGCCCCTAAATTATGGAATTCCCATTTTTTTTTATATTCGCAGCTTCTCCAACATTGAAGTCTGATCTAGACTAAGGACTATGAACACAGGTGAAGACCGGGTCACAACTAACAACACTGAAAACTAGGATTTGAATATTTGAAAATACATTTTGAATGTGAAAATTTTGGTTTCAAACCTGAAAGCTATGATTCAAACATTTGATAATAAAATTTTAATATCTGATAAAAATGCTTTATTCTTTTCAGTGCTACAAATCAGTCTCTTCAGTGTTGCAAATCAATCAGTGTTCAATCGGAGTTGCTAACTCTGACCTATCTTCACCTGGACATACAGTGGGTACGGAAAGTATTCAAACCCCTTTAAATTTTTCACTCTGTGTGTCATTGCAGCCATTTGCCAAAATCAAAAAAGTTCATTTTATTTCTCATTAATGTGCACTCAGCACCCCATCTTGACAGAAAAAAACAGAAATATAGAAATTTTTGCAAATTTATTAAAAAAGAAAAACTGAAATATCACATGGTCATAAGTATTCAGACCCTTTGCAGTGACACTCATATTTAACTCACATGCTGTCCATTTCTTCTGATCCTCCTTGAGATGGTTCTGCTCCTTCATTGGAGTCCAGCTGTGTTTAATTAAACTGATTGGACTTGATTAGGAAAGGCACACACCTGTCTATATAAAACCTTACAGCTCACAGTGCATGTCAGAGCAAATGAGAATCATGAGGTCGAAGGAACTGCCCAAGGAGCTCAGAGACAGAATTGTGGCAAGGCACAGATCTGGCCAAGGTTACAAAAGAATTTCTGTTTTTTTTCTTTCAAGATGGGGTGCTGAGTGTACATTAACGAGAAATAAAATGAACTTTTTTGATTTTGGCAAATGGCTGCAATGACACAAAGAGTGAAAAATTTGAAGGGGTCTGAATACTTTCCGTACCCACTGTATAACAAAAAGAGGTTATTTATCACATTAAAAAAAAAAAAAAATATATATATATATATATATATATATATATATATATATATCATACAAAATTTTACTATATTTGGAGACGAGGCCATCTGTGGATTAGGAGAGGTGAGGCAGGTAGTGATGTAGGTATGTATGACAGTGTAAATGCGTGTGGATGTTTAGTGTAGCTGGCACTATGTTCATTACCCCAGGTTTGTTTAGTAAAGGCACCAGAGTGGGGTTTATAATAGAGAGAGAGCGATCTATTGGTGAAGAAGTGGGAGCTGAAGTGAAGACTTTATGGCCAGAAGTTGAAAATAAATTGTCTAAATTTGACAGAACCGTTTCTGTTCTTCTGTGTCAGTAGCTGTAAACATCTCACAGTGACTGATAGTTGTTACACAGCATTGGTGATTTGCATCCCTACTAGATTTAGTGCAAAAATTACAGAGATATGAAAAGATATCAAGTAAAACAGTTAAGACCAATTGAGACAAAACTTATCCCTATAAAGGACTATCCCATTCCTACTACATGATGTGCACGCCGACGCTTCCTAGAGATGATCAAAGTTTTTGCAGAAATTTTTCCTCCATGGCATCACTTTTTACTGATCACCTGATCACCTCAGACCTCCTTACTGATCTTAGGTCAAAAGTAGAATTTGTGTGGTCACTTGTACACACAACCTCAGATTTTCCTTATCTCTTTAAGGTAGAGAGCAATGCCAGTGCTGTAGGAGCTACATATGTTATTTTACAGGAAGATAATAAAGGCACTGATTATCTTATTGTCTATTTCTCTAAAAGGTTTAATAAGCAGCAGTATTCAACCATCGAGAAAGGAACTGTATATACAGATCATAACCCTCTATTGTTTTTGTTTCAGCTGCCCTGAAATCATTCCATTAAATGTATTTAAATAACACATTTCTATGGGATAAATGTATTATATCATGGTCTTAGCATAATTTCTACTTTTTGAGTTGGCTAAAGTAAATGACCAGTTTTACTCTACCAGATTGAAAGGGTTCTGCCAATGACCTCTGCCGCTGGATTGGGGTTCTAGGTCTCTCGAGACCAGGGGTTGGGGGATTTCTCTCCACTCTCCGTTTCTCTAACTCACTATTCTCTTTGGCATGATTCTTCATATGCTTGTATAAGTTTGTCTTACTGCCACTATGTCTGAAAGCCTTTCTACAAATTGCACAGCTTGCTGTTGTTTCATCATCTGCCATAAAATATAGTTACATGGCGCTTGTCTTCATCTTATCCATTTTTCTGCGCCGTCTCTGTGCTGCTTGTGTGTGTGTGCTGCTGCCTGCCTGGTGCTTCTGACTCGTAATGGTACAACAAGAGGGTCTGCCTGCTCCACGCTGTGACGGCAGCTGCATTTACACAGACAGACAGCCCGGTTGCCTCTTTGAAGAAACTTCAGCATTGCATACAGGAGAATTACTGAGACTAAAATATCAATCTCATTACACTGCTATCGATCAATATCAATACCAATGTTAGTATCGATATTAGCAATATTTAGATCGATATGCCTACAGCTATGAGTGAGTGTTAAAAGAATTTACGTCAGATTGAATTTGACACTGTTGTTGATGAACTGATTTGTTTGAATTTCTCTGTGATTCAGTTTGATATACTGGTAATTAATTTGAAGAAAAGAGAAATCTGGTGCCTTTTTTTCCAAATAAATGCAACTATGAACTTAATCCAAATCATTAAATTATTTTATGAAATTATTAAAAATCATATAGTGTCACTAAAATCCTTGTATACTACATGGGTGTGTGTCTATGTGTTTATGAGATATGTCTTACTTGGCTTTCAACAGAGCAGTTCCTGCATCATTAACAGCACAGGTTTTATCAGCAAGAGCAGCTTCTAGATTCTTCCACTGGTCTGACTTCTCCTCAGGTGGAACCTGGATTTAATAAAAACACTAACTTACTCACACTCACTCTACTGCAAACAATAACATTGCTCATTAAAAGTTTAACAGCATAGGTAGTACTGGTTATGTTGTTAAGTCTAGGAAATTCCATTATCATTGAGCCTTCTGGCGGTACAAGCAAAAGAGGACACAGGTTTTACCTGAACCCCAATGAACTTCACATTACTTCTCCACTCCCTGGATGGTTAGGCCAGCTCACTCTTTTCCACTACTCGTGTCAACAACCACAGTGCTGGTTTCAATTTATTTATTTAGACAGCAGCTCTGCACTTATGTCTTTGTATCTCTAATATTCTTGGCATACCTATCTTTAGACAGGCAACTTATATCCCACCATTCTGAATTTTTGCAAATAATTAAAAATGAAGTTACAACATAAAGTCAAAAGTCATACTCTCTCTACATTCTTCCTACAGTGGTTTCAACTTCAACTTTCAACAAAACATTTTTGTTTTGTAGGTTTAATTATGAACAGATAGCGTCCATTTTACCCATCATATGTCCAATGATGTCAACATAGTGGGCAATCAATAGTGATAATGATGATAAACCATCTCAGCAATGATTATTATTTGATAAAGCATTTTGTGCTCAATCAAATGCCCACCCACTGTTTCAATAAACTCTAAAACACAGCAATTCATAGAAATCCAATCAGATCTTTCAGACCTGTACCACCATTGCTGCAATCAGATCACATCTGTGTGGTCATAGTAGAGTGTTCTGTACCTCCGATTCCATAGCCTCCTTTAGTTTATGTGTGTGCCATATGATAGCCTGCAGGGCGGCCTCCTGAGCGCCAATGGCCTGCAGTGTAGTTTTAGCTGAACTGGCCAATGACTCTTCAAGAATTGCTGACAGAGCTACAGAACAGACCACAAAGACAGGCAGACAGAGAGACGAGAGAACAAACAGTTACTTTATACCTTTTCAGTGTTATTCACTGATCAAATGTTGGGTGTTGCTATGTGGGTGACGGTAGTTTTTGTATACATGTAGCCTTTTTATGGTTGCCATTAAGTGTTTAATTAGATTTGCATAAAGGAAGCTTTATGCTCATTTTTTCTGAGGCAAAAATGTAATTAATTCTTGGAAAAAATAATTATAAAGTTAGTTTTTATCAAAGGTAACACCATTTTTAGGGAAAAATGACTTGCTCTATGTTTGTATTCATTGAAATGTTATGGTACATCCAGGGTTGCTGACTGCATAATTTTGAGAAATGCCAATAAAGTGGGCATGTGAGTGAGGTGGTATGTGAATGTGTGACAAGGGAGTTTGCCAGTGTGACAGTGTTAATCCTCTAGTCAGAAAAATGGTGAGTAACACAGGATCCCAGTGAACCTATATCACAGAACCTAAATCTCATCAACGTGTCTCTTGGACCCCATCCCGACTAGACTGCTTAAAGGCACCCTGCCATTAATGAACTCATCTTTATTGGACTTGGTAAATTTATCTCTAGTATCAGGCTACGTACCACAGGCCTTTAAGACTGCAGTAATCAAACCTTTACTCAAAAAGCCTAGTCTTGATCCAGGAGTCTTGGCTAATTATAGACCAATATCCAACCTGCCATTTATTTCTAAAATCCTAGAAAAAGCTGTTGCTAAGCAGCTATCAGACCACTTACACAGGAATGAACTATTTGAAGATTTCCAATCAGGATTTAGAGCACATCATAGTACAGAAACAGCACTGTTGAAAGTTACCAACGATCTTCTCTTAGCCTCAGATAATGGACTTGTTTCGATACTTGTCCTCCTAGACCTTAGTGCAGCATTCGACACCATTGACCACAACATCTTATTACAGAGACTGGAGCATGTGATTGGTATCAGAGGAACAGCGTTAAAGTGGTTCCAATCCTATTTATCGGACAGATTCCAGTTTGTTCATGTCCATGATGAACCTTCCACACGAACAAAAGTTAGTTATGGAGTTCCACAAGGTTCTGTGCTAGGACCGATTCTGTTCACCCTGTACATGCTTCCTTTAGGATATATCATTAGGAAGCACTCTATTAATTACCACTGCTATGCGGATGACACTCAGTTATATCTATCTATTAAACCTGTTAGCACAAACCAGTTAACCAGACTTCAAGCCTGTCTAGCTGACATAAAGGCTTGGATGACCAGTAACTTTTTACTTTTAAACTCGGAGAAAACAGAAGTCATTATATTTGGGCCTAAAAATCTCAGAAATAACTTTTCTAAAATTATAGCTACTCTAGATGGCATAGCCCTGGCCTCCAGCACTACTGTAAAAAACCTTGGAGTTATTTTTGACCAGGACATGTCCTTTAACTCACACATAAAACAAATTTCTAGAACTGCATTCTTTCACCTGCGCAACATTTCCAAAATTAGGAACATCCTGTCTCAAAATGATGCAGAAAAACTAGTCCATGCATTTGTTTCCTCAAGGCTAGATTACTGTAACTCATTACTATCTGGATGTCCTAATATCTTAATAAAAAGCCTCCAATTAATCCAGAATGCCGCAGCCAGTGTCCTGACAGGAACTAGCAAGAGAGATCATATTTCTCCTATATTGGCTTCTCTTCATTGGCTCCCTGTAAAATATAGAATAGAATTTAAAATCCTTCTTCTCACATACAAATCCCTTCATAATCAAGCTCCTTCATACCTTAAAGACCTCATAGTACCATATTATCCCAATAGACCACTTCGCTCTCAGAGTGCAGGCCTACTTGTGGTTCCCAGAGTTCTCAAAAGCAGAATGGGAGGCAGAGCCTTTAGCTATCAAGCTCCTCTCCTGTGGAACCAGCTCTCAGCCTGGGGGTTCAGGAGGCAGACACTCTCTGTACTTTTAAGGCTAGACTTAAAACCTTCCTCTTTGACAAAGCATATAGTTAGGGCTGGCTTCAGGTAACCCTGAACCATCCCTTAGTTAGTTATGCTGCTATAGGCCTAGACTGCCCGAGGACCATCGGTGCACTGAGCTCCCCTACCCTAACCCCCCCCCCCCCCCCCCCCCTTCTCTCCCACCTCATGTATATTCCACCATTGAATGTTACTAACCTTGTGCTCTCTCTCTCCCCTAGTTTGTGCTCTCTCCCTCCCTCTCTCTCTCTCTCTGTACCTTCTACAGGTGTCCCTGGTCCTGGAGCTGTTTATCGCTGATGTGCAGTTACTGGCCCCACCAACTTGCAGTGTCTATTTGTTGTTTATTGTTGCTGTTCTTTTCTCTCTGCTCTATCCACTCACCCCAACCGGTCGAGGCAGATGGCCGCCCAAACTGAGCCCGGTTCTGCTGGAGGTTTTTTTCTTCCGTTAAAGGGAGTTTTTTCCTCTCCACTGTCGCCAAGTGCTTGCTCATAAGGGAATTGTTGGGTTTTTAGTTTTAGTTTTTGTAAAGTGCCTTGAGATGATTTGTATTGTGATTTGGCGCTATACAAATAAAATTGAATTGAATTGAATTGAATTGAAATCTAGAGGGGCTCTCTGAATTCCTTGAAGCAAGCAGTGAGGTGGAGGATAATAGTGATCCCCAGCCATAAAATTTAAGCCATTGGCCTTAACCCCAATAATGCCTGAATACGGAGCTCACGGAGCTGAGGCAGTCCAGGTGCAAGTACAATGATACCTTTCGTATCTACTACATATTAAGTTCAGAAAATATCAAGAGCAAGACACTAAATCCATCACTATCAATAATAGCCTCCTGACTCTCCACAGTCTGCACCTGCCACCAGACCTGGTCAATAGTGACAAAGAGATCTCATTTGCACAGTTGGAATATTTCTCATAATTGATGTGTTTTTGTTTCTGAAAAATAATGGAGGTCAAAACAGACAACCTAATCCAGAGACTGACAGACAAAACAATTCATTTTCTTGGTTTTAGTCTCAATATGGGGAGTGTTGAATATATACTGCTAATATAGAAAATGACAAGCCCTGTCCGTTAAACCTTTTGCTACACTCAGTATGAATAGATGTGCAAACAGTGCAGGAATCACATATTTTCACATTTCCTTATGAGCTAAAGCCTACCACATCTTTCATAATAAACTATAGCCTATCACAAAAGATATGGATTGGGTGTCTCTCATTTCTGTGAGATACTGTATATACAACCATTTAGAATGTCCTGAATAAGGAAGAAACCACTTGTGTAACAGACTTCAAACAAGTAGACCAAAGAAAACAGCAGCAGTTGACAACAGAAACATTGAGATAGCTGTAAAGAAAAACCCTAAAACAACTGTTAGTGACATCAGCAACAACCTCCAGAGGGCAGGAGTGAAGGCATCACAATCTACTGTTTGCAGGAGAGGTCATGAATAGAAGTACAGAAGCAACACCAGAAGATGCAAATCACTCAACAACAAGAACAATAGGGGGACCAGTCTGGAATTTGCCAAAAAATACGGAGACGAGCCTCAAAAGTTCTGGGACAAGTTTTATGGACTGATGGGACAAAGATTAACCTTTACCAAAGCGATGGAAAGGCTAAAGTTCAGAGAAAGAAAAGGATCTGCTCAGGATCCAAAACATGCTCATCAGTGAAACACAGTGGAAGTAATGTCATGGCTTGGACTTGTATGGCTTCTTCAGGGATGGAAAGAAAGAAAGATACAACTAAACTGATTGGCAGATCCCATTATCATGCAGCAAGACAATGACCCAAAACACACTGCCAACAACAAAGGGGCAAGAAAAGGAAAGTTTTAGACTGGCCAAGTCAATCTCCAAACTTAAACCCTATAGATCATGAATTTTACCTGCTGAAGAGGACAATGAAGGGACTAACCCACCAAAAAGAAAACTGAAACAGGCTGTGGTGAAAGCCTGGAAAAGCATCACAAAAGAAGACTGCAAAGGTTTGGTGATGTCAAAGGGTCACAGGCTTGATGCAGTTATTGCAAGCAAAGGATTTGCAACTAAATATTGCATCTTATTCACTTGCATCTATTTTAAGTCTGTCTGTTCCAATACTTTTGCTCACCTAAAGATTTGGTGCTCCGTTACAAATATTGCAATCTTCTAAATTGATCTCTTGTCTCATATTCATTTTTTGATGTCAAACTGAAATGTTTTCAGTCTTCCAATACTTTTGTCAGTCTTCCAAAAGTACTGGAAGACTGAAAAAATAAATAAATAAAAATATATATATATATTTATTTAGATGTTTAATATTGATTGATCACAACCACATATCTGCTATATTTTGTATGTGTGTGTGTTGCCAGCCTACATGCTACAATGTCCTCTTCCTCTTTGTCTTGTTGAGCCAGTCGAGCTGCCACTTCTTCTACTGGACGCTCTCTCAGTGTTTGTGTTGCTCGAGGTGACTCTGTGTCTTGCTGAGCTACTTGTGCTGGTGTATCATTATGGTCATGACACACTTTGCAATCATCTAGAAGAATCATGCACACACGTATATGTAATGTAACCTTATAATGACAAAGTAATGTGATACAGATACATAGTACAATCAGCTTCTTCATAACTTGCACTTTTTAATTCAGTCGCAGGGTTTAAGATGAGATAAGATAAGATAATTCTTTAAATGATCCCACGGTGGGAAATTCAATTGTTACCACAGCTCCGGGACAACAGTCCCGTGCAAAGAACAACAGGTGCAAAGAATGAGAATTTTTTTTTTTTTTTTTAAAGTGTGCAAAATGTGTGCAGAAATTAAATTTTACAAATATTTACAACTAAGAATACTATACATAATATGTTTAAAATAAAATAAACTACACAAGATAAGCTAACATGAAAAACCTCTGTGCACAGTTGAGTTTGTTAGATTGATTGGTTGTATAAAGTTTAGTGCACCCAATTAAGTCATGCATAGGTTTTGTGTATTAGGACCAATACAATTAAACTCTTCTAATGTCTAATGCTGATCTGGACACAATATCTGAAGTCTAATTTCACAGAGCTGGCAGAAACATTCACTAAATTAGAGATAATCCACTGTGACATGCTATAAAAAATTAAGCATTGATACTTTCATTACCAGTTGCATCTTAATTCTTCACTGATTTACATGTCCAAAGCTGAATTTCTGCTTTTACATAAGACATCAAAGATAAAATGGCGAATGTTACCTTTGAGTACTGCTGCTTCTGTGTCACATGGAGCTGGGATTGATGGGACCTCACTGATAGCCGAGATGATATGAGTTGCCTGTGCTGAAGCCTCTGAAAGAGATAAAAATATAGGATTTGGCACCTTGCATGTGAGTATGTGCAGCAACATTCACAGACACCGACTGTGCAGGAGAAAGGAATGAACTCACAGTAATCTAACTAGGCTCATGACTTATGGAAAAATGTTATGTTAACTACAATATTTTGGAAGTATGGTGGCCCTAAAGTGTTTGCATTTTGCAAAACACAAGAGCAAATAATACTAAAACACATCATTTTATGAAACACAACAAGAGAAAATGGAACATCACACAAAACACAAGAGAAGTTTTCACTAAGCCCACTGTCTGTAATACTAACAAATTAATATTAAAAGCGAACTTTACAATTATGTGATGTGTACAGTTATGTCATGTGATTAGGATTAAAGAAACAGCAAGTTTTATTTTCATGATGAATCTTCCATGCACACAAAAGTTAGTCACAGAGTTCCACAAGGTTCTGTAGTAGGACCAACTTTTTACACCTTATACATGCTTCCCTTGGACAATGTTATTAGGAAGCACTACCTTAATTACCATAACTCAGCTATATCTATATATGCAACAAATCAACTATTCTTCAAACACGTCAAAGAAATAAATGTCTGTATGAAGAGTAACATTCTACTAGATTAAAAGAAAACAGAAGTTATAGTATTTGGACATACAGCGGGGCAAAAAAGTATTTAGTCAGCCACCAATTGTGCAAGTTCTCCCACTTAAAAAGATGAGAGAGGCCTGTAATTTTCATCATAGGTATACCTCAACTATGAGAGACAAAATGAGAAAAAAAAATCCAGAAAAATCACATTGTCTGATATTTAAAGAATTTATTTGCAAATTATGGTGGAAAATAAGTATTTGGTCAATAACAAAAGTTCATCTCAATACTTTGATATTTGACTTTTTCAGAATTTCAGAATGCACCTAAAATGCACTATAACCTTTACAGCTGAACTTAATTTGACCTTCTCTAAACTTTTGAATGCACATGTCCAAGTGTTTCAGCACTTATTGCATAACATGGTGTTCTCTAACAAGGTGATTAACCACAAAAATCACAACAAGTGTCTGATCCATGACCATCGACCACTAAATATTCTGGTTCAATGACAGTTTGTATTTAAACAGTCCTCTTCATCATGCTGTTCACATTTTGACATCATGAGACCAAGACGACACCTAACAATTGACAAGTTATTGAGACATTGAAATTTTTTGTTGTGGTATACCCACCACTGTTGTTAGCTTTTGTTTCAATAAATTGTTTGAGATGAAGAAATTACCATTGCATACCATTAAATGCCCTACTTTCATGATATAATATCACTGAAGTATGAACTTTTTACATTTTCCATAAATTTCACCTGAAAGTCGAATATCCCTAACTTTTTATTAGTGTGTGTATATATATATATATATATATATATATATATATATGTGTGTGTGTGTGTATATGTGTGTATGTGTGTGTGTGTGTGTGTGTGTGTGTGTGTGTGTGTGTACCTTTCACTATTCACATATAGGCTGAAATACATTTTAGTGTTGATTTAAGAGTGGTGATTTTACTGTGTATATAAGTACAAATTACCAAAATATCTGATCCTCCAAAGGTCAGTTTTTTTGACTACAGCTTAAATTTTATTTATCTGGCAAAAACCAAACTTAGTGGGCACATTTAAAGTCTCAACCATTCAACTCAGCTGACAATTTTGCAGTTTGATTAATTTGCAATAAAAAAGGGGGTTCATTAACTACTGCAATTTTTGCTCTGTCATCAAAAAAGCCCACATTTAATAATTATCACAATACATTTAAGACAAAGTCCACTTTATTCTGGTTAAAAGTGTCACGACACTTATAGCATTAAGGTACAATAACAACAATAACAAGTTACCTTTCAATTGACTTACCCTCCATGGTTTGTGCAGGTTGTATTAGGGCAGAACTTGATTCTTCGGTTGGATTCGCCATTGCTTCCTTCATCTTTTTCTCTGACGTGGCTTTTGATGCTCTGACCTGTTTTTCTATCATAGAGGGAGGCTGGATCAACTCCATCTAAAAATCAAAAACAGCAGCAGGATTTAGTCATTTCAGACATAGTACAAAAACATTTTAAATAAGGTTTTTTAGCGCTTTAGTATGAGGCCCATTCTACATTATGTGATAATGGTGGAAACTGGATTATTTAGTTGACAATTATTATCATTATCGACATTATCCTAGATCTTCAAAAGTCATGGTGAAGTTGGTATACTGGCAAAATATCTGCAATCTTAAACCTGCTCATGAGCAGGATTATTCTGAGGTTTAGCTCTTGCAAACACAATAACCTTTTGGATTTAACTGGACAAGAAAAACCATTCAACTATGAATGCTCAGTTTTTATGTGAGCAGTCAATTGACACTTTGGTGATTATAATAAGACAAGCATTTACTCACCTGTTCCTAATAGAAAAATTTACTTGGGCAGACATCATGCACTCGAGTGGCTTGTCAGTGCCTCATTAAAATGCCAAACAATACACAATGAAAATTATACTGTGCTTCTTAAGCAAATGGCAGCTTTCTTTATACATTCATAGATGCAGAACATTTAGCGAACAGTGGTTGTAGCTTCTTAATATTTTTCAAAGTTTACATCCTTTTCCCTGGCCACTTGTGTGTGTAGTCTATGAAGGAGGCTGTTTATGCTGCTGCTGGTAATATAAATGTGCAAGCATTAATTTTATGTACGCAAATCAGGAACTGAGTTAAAATTTAACCCCCTCTTAAGGTATTCCTCGTGACAAGAGCAACAGACAGCACAAATATGTCTGTCTTTCAATTTGCATTATAAAAGAGTTGAATTAATTAAATTAATTTATCTGATGCCCATTAGCCCCATTATCCTATAAATAATGTCTGTATAGCTAAAGTAGGCTACACAACCATTGGCAGAATATTCTTCTATTTTACTTTCCCTTGTTCCGAGGTTCTAGTTGTGCTTGTACTATATTGAATACAGTGAAATAAAATATAGGTCAACTGTCATGCACAGGATATGTTATGCAATTGCAGCAACAGAAAGGAATAAACTTAGTCATTTGTCAGCCACTTTTTGTCATTCATCTTTCTGCATTTTCGCAGCTTTTGCAGAGTTGCCTCGTGTACCAATTTCTTTTCTACATTCTTCATAGCACTTCAGCAGTAGTTTTTGTTCTGCAGCGGTGTAAAAATGTGTAATTGTATCTAAGTAATTGTAGACTTTTATTGCCTGAACATGACAACAGGCAATAGACAGACGGTTGGAACTAAAAATTGCCTCCATCTGTCCATTATGCTTTGCAAAATTAGCCAAAACACATAAAACTTTGAAAATAAAAAGCGTTTTTATAAGATGTTATCAAAATAAATGCAAATAAAACAAAGAAAAAATTCCTGCTAGCATCAGCACATTTCCCAAACATGCTGACCTGTTTTTTGACAGAGAGGCCACCATCTTGAGAAGCACGTCCCAAAGCTAGACCCAACAGCCAGTCTGAATATGGCACATTACTCTCGACAGCTGCTCTGAACTTGGGGTCCCATTTGGCATAGAGTATTGTACCTCCAATAGCACCACCAACTGTCACCAATCCAGCAGCAACCACTTTAGCAGCACCACTATGGTAGAAAAAGAGAACATAGAACAGGATAAGTAACATCTTACATACATATATAAGGTGATAATGACTCTCCATCTTCAAATTGACAGTGGTTTAGGTGCAAGCTCTCCAATTGACTCTCATAAAATTTGGCATATTTCATCTCTGTAGAATGTGTCTTACTCTATTACCTGGTCTGTCCTGCTGTGTAGGACCGACAGTGTTGCAGGTTGATTAGAGGAGTTCTCCCACAAGTCTTCTAATGAAAGAGCAAAAGAGATATATAGAGAAAATGAAGAGAGTAAATCAGTTAGCTACAGCTAGTTTATAAACACCTGTTTATTACTGCTTGACTAAAACCACACATTTTATGATGAACATGCATATTCCACAACAAGAATATTTTTAAAAAATTGCTGATCTAAAGCTGAATGAAGACCTCCATATCCATTATCCTTTGAGGCATGTCCTTGCTGAAGTGATATTGGGATCCCAGGTAATGTGTAGTGATTGGAACATGCTCAGATGTTATATGCTAATACATGGCATGTATGCTAGTCCTCTGTCCACACCTCCTCATGGTTTTGCAAGTAGCGTTATTCGTTTGCCTTGCTAAAACGATAAAAATGGAAAAACATTCAGTGTTGCCACTTTTTTAAAAATGCCAGTTTTTTCATTCTCATGCCAGACATGGCATTCTCATGACTCTTTCAGTGAGGTCAGTGAGCTGTACAGGGACAACTGGTGACCTGCAGTCTGTTGACGTCAAATTTTAGTATCAGCTTAGGTCACTTGGAACCTCGCCTGAGGAGAAACTGGCAGGTGGACCGGGGACCTCCAACAGGTACTATCCCCTAATGGAAAACCAAAAAAAAAAAAAAAAAGAGTCGAGTTCAGTCAAGCGGTGCTAGTGGAAAAATCACATAAGTCTTCCTTGCTTCCCTGTCAAGGTTGAGTTGTATGTTGTGTTGGTTACATACAGTGGGTACGGAAAGTATTCAAACCCCTTTAAATTTTTCACTCTTTGTGTCATTGCAGCCATTTGCCAAAATCAAAAAAGTTCATTTTATTTCTCCTTAATGTACACTCAGCACCCCATCTTGACAGAAAAAAACAGAAATGTAGAAATTTTTGCAAGTTTATTAAAAAAGAAAAACTGAAATATCACATGGTCATAAGTATTCAGAAACTTTAATATTAATTTATGCAATTGCAATGCCTTGATTTTAGTAAAGTGAGTACACAGCCATAGCCATAAATGCAATGGTGAAAATAATTGGCATAATTTCTTTCGGTGTTTTGGTTTTCGGCCTTGGTTTCCTCTTTTTCGGTTTCGGCTAAGAATTTTCATTTCGGTGCATCCCTAGTCTATACGTTAAAGAAAGATTTTGTAACTTTATTTGTAAAGACATTTTCAGTTTATTGCCTGAGGAAGCTGCAATACCACACAGCTCTGCAGTTTCACTGTACACTTCACTTCTGCAGCATTGCAGTAAAATTAAAAAAATATATTCATATTCATATTCCACCTGTAGTAAGAGTCAGCGAGCTACAAGTTCAACTTTATCAAATTGAGCCATCGTCAGTGCAGGACAAACTGGTCTATGCGTAGCAACTGTGAGAGGAGTGCACAGAATATTAAGGTAGCACAGCATCTACACATAATTATCACAGTTTACAACAAATCCTGACCTTTTTCTTTACTTCAGTTTTAAAGTATGCAATCATTACAGTATGGGCAATAATACGGTCTGTGCATGTGTAGGGTGCTGTAGATGTGAGCTTAAGCTGAGGAAGACAATCCGCCAGGTTAAAGGTTTTAAAGTAAAGAAAGTTAATAAAACGGTCCACCAGATTAAATGTTTTTAAGTGATGCTCCAACAAGCTGAATTGTGATTGGTCAGAGGTGCTACTGTCACGGTGGGAAAAGTTGGTATAATCGACTTGGGGGCGAAAAAAAACAAAAAAAACAAATGCGGGTTTTTTTGCACTGTGAACTTCTGCCATTGATGTGAAATGGTCTATTGACAAGTTATTGAGGTGGGGGGAAAAATGCTGGCGAAATTCACCTCTGGTGTGTAAAAGGCCTTTACATCCTAACAAGGAAAAGTGTGAAACAAACTTACACTACCATTATTTTATTCTGCTCTTAAAGTATCACATTTAAAAATGTAAATATATAAAGAATGCAAACTATTGTTATCACTAATAGTAAGCCTGTTAAAAAAATAATAAAGCAAACTGTCAGTGAATGTGCTGTATTTAAATTTTAAAAAAAAAATTTGTAAATTCATTTTATTTTTTATATCTAGGTTGTGATGTGGCTACAGCTCCCTCGCTGACGTTTTAGTGCGATTACCGTAAACCACCGCTAGAAGTCGCGCATTGGAAATATAGGGGAGGCTGATTTGACCACGGAAATTTTAACAGCGGCTCAATTGACGCAGTAATCTGGTCCGGAATGAACCACCAATTTGTGGGAGTTATGTGCTTTTAAATAAATCTACTTACAACTATAAATCAACAAACAGTGCTTGGTCGAGAAAGAATTGCAATCAGCGAACTGCAGTTAACGTTAGCCATATGTAAAACATGTTTCCCCTTTTCTATTTTAACGTTACTGACACGAAATAAACAATGGAAATAAACTGTGTTTTGCCAGATCGTTGCCTCGTATAAAACAAGCTCCCCGCTAACACTTAACGTTAGCTCAACTCGTTAGCCAGCCTTACTACGTAACTGAAACGCCATCTCACACAGGAAGCGATACAGCTAGCGCTGACAGTGCGCTCTATTCTGCTGGCTTCTTGATGACAACAGAAGGCAGTATTTATTCTCCAATCTGACCTTATTTATCCATTCCTCTTCCCATTGAAATCCAGTACGACACCTTGAGCCATGCTTGGATCACTGAATGACTAACTTACAGGCCAATACCGGTGTAGATAAAGGTGATTACCTGCGCAGTAGCATTAGCTCTTCTCAGACAAAACCTCAGCATCGTCTTCAGTCACTTTAATCTAAAATCTGAATGAATTCAGCCTGCAAAATTCAACAACCTTCTCTTGCCCCCTCGTTTTCCAATGCTTCTTACTCTGTCGAACTTCTGGCAGACTAGACCCGCCTACAGCATATTACTGCCCCCCACTGATCATTTGCAGATTCTGTTTAAACTCTGGGGTCGACGCACGCGCCGGCGCGTTTTGACGCATCTTTTCCTGATAAGGCCGAAACAAAGTTAAATTACTCCGTCAATTCTGATCGTACATATAAAAGAAGTATATCATTCAAATCTGTAAAGGGTCTAGTTTTAGTGGTATACCATCATAATAACAACAAAACGTTGTGCTTTTTTTAAATAAAGAAAGCCGACAGGGTGCGCTCTCGGCCTTTTCTGTCTCTGCCATTTCTCTTCACAGACGCGTAAATAAAACAACCACAATCTCAGCGAATACTTGGCTCATAAAAATAAGAAATATATGGCTAGAAAGCTTGAGATGTTTTCTTTTGAGTGAAACAAATCAAGTCGAAAACAAATCGTCACTTTTTATTTAATCCGTATGAACGTAAGGAGAAGTCCGTTTTTTCCTGTCTCACCTCATTACGCTTCTCCTCCTCAGAGTAAAAACACTGATTTTAACTCAAATGAGTATCGTTTGGCTCCTCATTGTGTTGTATTGTGCTGCACTAATCCGTCTCATCTACATTGACTGAAAGGCTCATTATGCGCGTCTTTGTCTGGTCGTTCAGTGCGTCTTTTGTGTTCTCAGGTAAATCACATGACTATTCTTCCTCAGACACACCCTCTTACATATGGCCTTTCTGGACAAAAAGTGTCCTAGAAAATTTAGATCAGTGTATTGTTTACTGTGAATGTGTGAACAAGATGACATTCACAGCACTCTGAAGTAAACACTTTAGCCTACAACATGCAGGTCTCCAAGGTCTTGTGAACCAATGTTCTGTTTGTGTTTTATGGTCTTATTTCAGTGAGTAAAAAATTGTAGTTTTTCACTAACCATGCATAACCACTTTTTTCTCAAAAACACAATAATGTATAAACTTGCTGCTCACATATTATTGTAGCCAATTTTGTGCTGATTACAGTGTTATTAGACTTTAGACAATATGTTTAAAAGACACTGAAAAAAGCACAAATGTCAGGACATGTCAAAATTTGCCCAGGCCCCCAAAACCCCCTCAGACCCCAGGGGGTTAATCGTCCTCCTCCCTCTTCTTCTTCTTCGTATTTTGGATATGTTACAAGTTCGTGGGTGTAATGGTGCCTCCTGCAGCCAAAGGTCGAAATGAAAGTAGACTTCTCTAAAGGTTTTCTGGAACCCATATTCCAGCATTTGGTGGCGGTAGTGTACCTTAGCCTCCAAAACGCCATTAAACAGTAGAAGCCCTCTCAAACTCCACTGTTGGAAGGTAGCATTCAAGCCAGGTGTGGTCAACCTGCTCTCAATCAATCTCAGATGAGGGTGGAACAGGGGAAGACAAGAAGGTAGAACCTTCTCGCTGACAGTGCTAATCACTGCACAACCCTTTAGGTCATTTTGTCAAGCAAAAACACAATTTTTTGAATCTCACAAAGAATAAACACATTTCACTTTATCAGTGTGCAGAATATTCAAATGAATAGTTCAATGATTGTACTTGAAAATGGTTTGTTATGAAGTTTGAGGCAGTAGAAAATCAGAGGGTAGATAATTCCCGATTCAGTTCTGAATCAAACTACAAACTCAATTATTTTAACTGTATCATTTTGGAGAAAAAAAGTCACTACATTCATACTACAAAATGTAAGGGTAGTAGTCCATAATCCCTGACAGTGACATATTACAATTCCTGCCTTCGTACATGCATACAATGAGTCAAATTGGGGAATGCAAAAGTTTTTTCAGGTTTTTTATTTGAATGTCTTTACCACAAGTTAAACATAAGAAACACAGTTACATTTGTATTTAAAAAAAAAAAGAAGAAAAAAAAAAACAATGTTAAAATAAATCACAGCTCAATATATTTCAAGTGCTGCTTAATATTTAAAATTGTACATATTTGGGGGAGAAAAAAAATAACTTGTCAATCATTTGAAGGAAAATATTTTTGCATTTTTGTTTAGACTGTCATTTGAACTATTTAAAAAACACCTTTTCAGCACACTTTTTTTTTTATTTAGCAAGAATAAGGTAGATGTGCTTTAACTTTTGCACTTAATGGACAAACCTGGATGTCTGTTCCATCAAGCCTCAGATCAGTGCTACAAGTATACTTGGAACAACAAATCCTTTCAACTGTCAGAAACTTGATTTAACATTTGTTATATTGTGCCATAAAGGACAACTGTCTGAGCAGATTAGTTATCAGCAAAAGTCCCAACCTGTAGTTTAAGAACCACTACTATTAACTGTAAAGAAGGAAAATGTTAGTGTCCAACTAATACACATCTCGGATAGCCTAATGAAGCTCTGCAGATGCAGCATTGCTTTGAACACATTAAGCAGCTGCTACCTGGAATTCTGGATAACACGTTGCATTGTAAAAACTGATGGAGTGGTGTGATGATGTGTGTTTGAACATTCTATTTCCTTGGACAGTGGTAACGATTAACTATAACATGCTGGTTCTGCTGTGGGTTCTGTCTTCTGTATTTTAACTGGAGTACCCAAACAGTCTTCACCCTGAAAAAAAAGAGCAAAAGCAATCCAGTTCAACAAATCACTAATTCAAGTTTAGTAGTTATAAGTATTGCACTAAATGTCTCAGACCACACAAACATACACAACCAATAAACAGACATTGTGTTATTTCTCCTTATTTTTGTTCACGTCTTGTCTATACTCATCTAGTCTTATGAAAGAAATGACATTCACATGTACACTTTGTAATAAGATTTAATGAATATGAATTAAAAAAATAAACCACACAACCAGGAGTCAGAGCGATGGCAAGTCCAACAAATTCAAAGGTAGCCTTTGCAAACTGAAGTATAAGCGCTACTTTTCCCTTGGTGAAGTGAAAGGCAAGAATGTGTATGTAAACATGCAACTTAAGCCCAGGAAGAAAGAGTCTCTCCACGTCGGTGGCAAGTAATTCTAAATTAGTGGCTAAGAACGCAGGTGATAACGTGAGCGCCACTACCAAAGGAGGACATGGAGCCACATCAAAGCAACTAAAACTAGATTTTTCTCCACCACAAACTCTTTTCACTCAGAATTAAACATAATATATTCTATTTAGTGTCCATTTCATTCATTTAACATATTTAATATTGGGGACATCTGTTATTTGACATATTTGAACTTTTTTTTTTTTTTTAATTAAGTTACTTTCCCTGGTAATTAGTTACTTTTATAATTATGTAACTCTGTTACTATTTGTGAGAAGTAACTATAACTAATTACTTTTTTAAAGTAATATGCCCAACACTGCTTAAGACTAAAAGTAAGCATATGAACTGCCATCTTCAGGTCTTCCCACTAATGTTACAAGAGCCTTTGGATTGGCCACTCCAACAAGACTTATCCATCTCCAGCTCTCACCCCATACCAGCAGAGATCTACTTGTTTTGAACAAGAGTGTGTGCCTTTCTAAACTATGTCCAACCTGCTTAGTTTGCCACAGGACAACTTAAGGTCCTAGGCTTATTTCAGTGATAAAGCAAACGACAAAGGCTTTGAATACTTCCATTTTTACTCTTTTTCATTTGCTAACAAATGTAAAAACATGTTTGCCTTCAACAGAGCATTATTATAAACACTTATGGGCAGTAATGGTTATTTTTATCAATTTAAATTGAAATCTACAATGCAATAAAAAACAATTTCATTAACTGAAAAATACTAAATATTTCTTTGCCAAAATATCCTGAGATATAAAATTTTTGGAAAAACATGAACAGTTCAAATAAAGAGTACGTACGTTTTCCTTAAAAATTAAGCTGCCTATAATTTCAGGGATTGAGGCTCGTAGGCGAGCACCTGGTGGCCAGGTTTCTCCCCATGTGGCCTGGCCAGGCAAAGCCCAAAAAGGCAACACTGGGCCATCCTCCTGTGGGCCCCTTACTGCTTCTCCTGTGGGTGACAGGAGAAGCAGTAAGGGGCCGGTACGTTGTGCATCAGGCGGTGGTCTAAGGCAGGGGCCTCAAGGACCTGATTCCTGGATACTGAAACTGGCTCTAGGAACACTTCAATCACCTCGCTGAGGGGGAAGGAGCCTGGGCTTTTGTGGGAGGTTGAGCGGTACCGACCAGATAGTCAGGCTCACCTCCACGCACAGCTTGGGCTCTGGAATCCAACTCACCACCTGGTGATTTGTTGAATCTGCTGGTGGAGGAGGAAGCTGGACAGACTTAGCAGAATTGTGAGGGTTGGGAATGTTCACTCTCCCTGTCAGAGAGGTATTCAACTTCCACCTCTGTGAGAGCTTCAACTAGATCCTGAGGGAGGTTGGGGACAGAGTGGACCATGTTCTCCACCTCCATCGTCAATGCGGCTGCTCGAAGATGTGGTCGTAAGATCTCTGGTGCTCTGAATCTGGTGTTGGACACTGGAAGTAAGGGATTCCGTTAAGCTGAAGGAGTCCTATCGAGCATGGTTCGCTAGTGGGACTCCTGAGGAAGCTGAGAGGTACCAGCAGGCCAAGCATGCTGTGGCCCAGCCAGGAAGGAGTTCGATGAGGCCATGGAGGAGGACTATTGGTCCGCCTCCAGAAAATACTGACAAACCGTTCAGAGACTCAGGAGGGTGAAGCAATGCTCTGCCAATACCATTTACAGTAAAGTTGGAGAGCTGTTGACCTCAACTGGGGACATTGTTGGGCGGTGGAAGAAATACTTCGAGGATCTCCTCAATCTCATTGGTACGCCTTCCATAGAGAAAGCAGAGGCTGAGGACTCAGAGACTGATCTGTCCATCACCTGGGCTGAAGTCACCAAGGTAGTTCGGAAGCTCCTCAGTGGCAAGGTACTGTGGGTGGACGAGATCCACCCCGAGTATCTTACGGCTCTGGATATGCCTCTGGAATGGCAGACTGGTGGTGGTGCCTCTTTTCATGAAGGGGGACTGGAGGATGTGTTCCAACAAGGGGATCACACTCCTCAGTCTCCTTGGGAAAGTCTACGCTAGGGTACTGAAGAGGAGAATTTGGCCGATGGTAGAAGCTCGGCTCTAGGAGGAACTATGTGATTTTCATCCCGTCATGGAACAATGAACTAGCTATATACTCTCTCCAGGATGCCTGAGAGTTCATGGGAGTTTGCCCAACCAGTCTACATGCGCTTTGTGGACTTGGAGAAGACATTTAACTGTGTCCATCCTGTGGGAGGTGCTCTGGGAGTATGGGGTCTTGGGGCCCTGTGCTAAGGCCTGTCTGGTCTCTGTACTAATGGAGCAGGAGCTTCGTTTGCATTGCAGGCAGTAAGTCAAACCTGATCCCAGTGCACGCTGAACTCCGGCAGGCCTGCCCTTTGTCACCGGTTCTGTTCATTATTTTTAATGGACAGAATTTCTAGGAGCAGCCAGGGGCTGGAGGGAGTCCTGTTCGGTGACCACATGATTCTATCTCTGCTTTTTGCAGATGATGTCCTGTTGGCTGCATCGAGCCATGACCTTCAGCATGCAATGGGGTGGTTTGCCCCAGGGAAGACCAGGGACATACTGGAGGAACTATGTCTCTCAGCTGGCCTGGGAACACCTTGGTATTCCCCTGGAAGAGCTGGAGGAAATGTCTAGGGAGAAGGAAGTCTGGGCATCTCTGCTTAGACCACTGCCCCCTTGGCCCGGCCATGGATAAAGCAGCAGAAAATGGATGGATGGATAATTTCAGGTACTTTAAAATGTGGAAACTCTAGTTCTCAAAAGATGCAGGTTTGAGGGTAAATGCTGATTACTTAAATTACTCACAACCATGTGTCCGTTTATGTCTGAGGTTTAGATATGCTACAATCTTAATAAACAAGAGTGACTTAATCCAGCTCACCTCCAGTGAAAGGCTGTTTGTGGCTGTGGTATCCTTAGAGTCCGATAGGGTTGGGAAGTCCAGCTCAACTTCCATGACATCATCAAGACCCAGCTCCTCACTGGAGAAACAGATGACAAATGGCACGTGAAAAGGACCAACAGGTGATTTAGACTATAGACATGCTCTTTCTGAGCCTTTAGGTGTTTGGAATTGAAGCCAAGTTACGAACGAGAGGCGGTTGTGAAATTCCAAGCACCAGCACCCCATAACAAAAACTAGATTTGGGTACTATTTATTGGTTCCTTAAGGCAAACCCATTATTGCAAGACTACGTATGTGCTAGGACACATACAGTGGGTACGGAAAGTATTCAGACCCCTTTAAATTTTTCACTCTGTGTCATTGCAGCCATTTGCCAAAATCCAAAAAGTTAATTTTATTTCTCATTAATGTACACTCAGCACCCCATCTTGACAGAAAAAAACAGAAATGTAGAAATTTTTGCAAATTTATTAAAAAAGAAAAACTGAAATATCACATGGTCATAAGTATTCAGACCCTGTGCTCAGTATTGAGTAGAAGCACCCTTTTGAGCTAGTACAGCCATGAGTCTTCTTGGGAATCATGCAACAAGTTTTTCACACCTGGATTTGGGGATCCTCTGCCATTCTTCCTTGCAGATCCTCTCCAGTTCTGTCAGGTTGGATGGTGAACATTGGTGGACAGCCATTTTCAGGTCTCTCCAGAGATGCTCAATTGGGTTTAGGTCAGGGCTCTGGCTGGGCCAGTCAAGAACGGTCACAGAGTTGTTCCGAAGCCACTCCTTTGTTATTTTAGCTGTGTGCTTAGGGTCATTGTCCTGTTGAAAGGTGAACCTTCGGCCCAGTCTGAGGTCCTGAGCACTCTGGAAGAGGTTTTCTTCCAGGATATCTGTACTTGGCCGCATTCATCTTTCCTTCAATTGCAACCAGTCGTCCTGTCCCTGCAGCTGAAAAACACCCCCACAACATGATGCTCCCACCACCATGTTTCAATTTAGGGATTGTATTGGGCAGGTGATGAGCAGTGCCTGGTTTTCTCCACACATACCGCTTACAATTAACGCCAAAAAGTTCAATCTTGGTCTCATCAGACCAGAGAATCTTATTTGTCATAGTCTTGGAGTCCTTCATGTGTTTTTTGGCAAACTCTATTCAGGTTTTCATATGTCTTGCACTGAGGAGAGGCTTCCGTCGGGCCACTCTGCCATAAAGCCCCGACTGGTGGAGGGCTGCAGTGATAGTTGACTTTGTGGAACTTTCTCACATCTCCCTACTGCATCTCTGGAGCTCAGCCACAGTGATCTTTGGGTTCTTCTTTATCTCTCTCACCAAGGCTCTTCTCCCACGATTGCTCAGTTTGGCTGGACGGCCAGGTCTAGGAAGAGTTCTGGTCGTCCCAAACTTTTTCCATTTGAGGATTATGGAGGCCACTGTGCTCTTAGGAACCTTGAGTGCTGCAGAAATTCTTTTGTAACCTTGGCCAGATCTGTGCCTTGCCACAATTCTGTCTCTGAGCTCCTTGGGCAGTTCCTTCGACCTCATGATTCTCATTTGCTCTGACATGCACTGTGAGCTGTAAGGTCTTATATAGACAGGTGTGTGCCTTTCCTAATCAAGTCCAATCAGTTTAATTAAACACAGCTGGACTCCAATGAAGGAGCAGAACCATCTCAAGGAGGATCAGAAGAAATGGACAGCATGTGAGTTAAATATGAGTGTCACTGCAAAGGGTCTGAATACTTATGACCATGTGATATTTCAGTTTTTCTTTTTTAATAAAGTTGCAAAAATTTCTACATTTCTGGTTTTTTCTGTCAAGATGGGGTGCTGAGTGTACATTAATGAGAAATAAAATGAACTTTTTTGATTTTGGCAAATGGCTGCAATGACACAAAGAGTGAAAAATTTAAAGGGGTCTGAATACTTTCTGTACCCACTGTAGCCTTCATTTGGCGTAAAATAGGAGAAGCCTTCAACCCTAAGCACACCATCCCCACTGTCAAACATGGTGGTGGGAATGTAATGTTTTGGGGTCTGAATACTTTCCGTACCCACTGTATAGCTTTCGGCCAGGACGTGACTATATAATGACATCATGCATTAATGCAAAAGTGTGCCTGTTTGCAGTGCTTCACTACTAGTCTGCAACTCCTGAGGGCAGCAGACTGATTTTACCTGCGGTCAATAATGCCTGAAACATGACCAATTGGGAGTATTTTTTTCTTTTCTAAGTGATCATATACTCCATTCATTCAAATAAAATAATCACTGTACTATATAGGCTATAGCTATCTTTAGAAATTCACAAATGCACCCATGTTTTAGAGTCAGTGTGGATTAACATTAAGACAGAATTATGTCTGCTCAAGGAGATGACTTAGTCAATTGCCCTGAGAACCATAAACATTTAACTGCATGCTGATTATCTGACCACATAACAGAAAAAAACGCTTTTGCTATTCTTCGCTACTATTTTTATCTCTGCAACTGCTCATCGTGTCACCATGTACTGCTGCGAACAGCTTCATTACTCCCTCTAACTAAGCGATAACTATATTTCCAACTATTTTAATAATCACTTTTACTGATTTGAAGTTGCAGTAAACTGTTTTTAGAATTTATTATGTCAGTGTTCACTTAGGGCAGCACAGTGGTTAGCACTATCACCTCACAGCAAGAAGGTTCCGGATTCAAATCCCACTCAACTTTTCTGTTTGCATATTCTCCCTGTGTCTGTGTGGGTTTTCTCTGGGTACTCCAACTTCCACCCACAGTCCAAAGACATGCAGGTTGGGGTTAGGTAATTGTTGACTCTATATTGCCCATAGTTCTGAATATGAGTGTTTGTCTTTATGTGTTGTGTCAGCCCCGTGACACGACACATGGATGACCCCTGCAGCAACAAGTGTTCGATAATGGATGGAAGAAATGTTCAGTTAACCCTTAAAACAATACATATTTTTCTTTACCTTTTTGTTGTTTAGCCAAGAAATAAAAAAATAAAAAATAATAATTAATTAAAAAAAAGACTTCAAAGACTTCTGAAAATATCAACTTGGGTTTGGCAAAGATTAGTTTTTGGCATCCTTTCACAAATATAAGACATATAACAGAAAATATAATCAGCTAATTCAATAATGGAAACAGCTGCATCCCTAATTTAATTTTCTTACATGTTATTGAGGCCTTTATCTTGGGCATTCTTTGCTGGAGGGTCCCAGGCGTGTAGTTTGACCTTCCACAGTTTGATCTGTTGATCCCAAGAGCGACGGCTGTATTTCCTGAATTTATTTGGAGTCTTTGGGTGAACACCTGGCTGACGCATATGTCTAGAAACAACACAGAATGAGATAAACAATGGAAGCAGAGGTGTTAATGCTGTATTTATTTATGGATACTTGAGTCTTTAAATGGAGATTTGTTGGGAAGCCATCATTTTCACTTTCATTAACTATCTTTCGAAACATTTTACTATGATGCACATACAGTGCACATACAGTACTCTTTCAGGCACTTTGAATTTTTACGTTCTTATTAATCTGTAATTAATTTTGCTGCATGAAAACAAACCCAAACATACTGTATAGTCAGCCATTAGTTTACCTCATTGTGTGGTATTGGATGCTAAACAGTATGCATATTTATGCTGATTGTTTAATACGTCCACAGCCACATGAACTCAATCTAAATTTTCCATAGCCACATGAATCCTCTAACCTGGACTCCAACCACAGACCTATATATCTCACTGGAACATGGTGAAAACAGGATACAATGTGACAAAACCTTGTCCACAAAGCCTGAGTACACGTTGCACTCTTCCTTTTCTGTATATGTGCACTCGTCAGAGATAATTTGTCCTTTATGTGGTAAGTGCAAAGGTGGGGATCACACTTTTTCTGCAGAATAAGACAATGAACAAACACCACTGGCCAGTGTTCATTATAAGATTGTCTGGTTGTGTTCACCTATTATCAGTTAACTGGTTCATTTTACTGGAAGCCACATGGTTTTGATTGGCTTCTCTTTTTTACCCCAAATACTGAAAAACCTCTGCCTTCCAAAGTAATCCTGTGCATTTTTTTAAGGTTGAATGATTTTGGAAAATAGTCTAATTGCAAATTTTTTAAACCAATATTGCAATTGTGATTAAATATGCAATTATTTTATAGGTTTGTTATCTTTGGTACTGTTTAACAAACACAATCAATAAATATGATCAACACAATAGGCCAGGCCTATATTATGATTAAATTAGGTTATGTGAATTGATATGAATGACATTTTTATTTAAGTATTTTAAATAACAGGCAGGAGTTCAATAACATTGTTTAACTGTGTTTAATGTAACACAAAAATATTACTGCTCTCCTAAATGTTATTACAATAACATGAAATCAATTATCAATGGACAACATACTAATAGATTAATACAGCTATATGAAGGAAAAAAATAAAACGTATTTGTTACTATTAATTGTATTGAGATACAGTTCTTTTTTAAGTTTTGCAATTTTTTTTATTTGGTTTTTATTTTTTTTTACCAGTTAAGACTCATCAACAATGAGTTTAAGACAATTTAATACTTCTTTCATTAAAAAAGAAGGATGCCCAGGAGTAAAATATTTGTGCTCACTGATGTTATAAAGTTGCACTGATTGTGCGTTTGTATACACCTACTTTGGAACTTCACTGATGTATCGGTCATATGCCAGTGTGTTCTTGCCATAGTTAATCTGCTTTTGTCGCCGTAGCAATACAGCCTCATCTGTCTCCATGGTTTCTCCTTCTCTGGAGTCACAGCTGCAGGAGACGGTCAGGTTTAGTAAAAACATATTAAATAAAAAAGGTGCTACATGCATTCAGTCTCCTCCAGCACTTGCTGAAGAGGTTGAGAAAATTTTAGCTTGATGCAAATGAGACTGCCAAAGTTTTTTTTCAGGTTTGTCATTACTAGAATCTTTGAACATAGTCAGGGGTGTTGCTGCTGGACACCGACATGCACTGCTTGGCCATTTACTATAAACTGTGCACGTTACACAGCAGATTACTAAAGAATACTATTGCTACTTTTAAATAGTCAGGGATACTGCAATACCATATTAATCCTAGGACTCTGTAAACAGTGCACTGACATTAACACGTACCATACAACAATAATGACTTTACACTAACTGCAAATTATTTAATGCAGTATCATAATATAATCTAGCATGTCAACCTGTGTTCAGACACCAATTACTTATCAACAAATAAATCCAACATGAATTTTTTTATGGCCAGAAAACAAACAACATGAGAAGAGACATACCTCCCAGAAGAGCCAGAGGAGGTCTTTCTCTCTCTCTGGGTGACCTCTGGACCTAGTATCCTCCTCCTGTAACTGAACCAAGTGCACAGATGTTCGGTAAAGACTGGTACTAAATAAAAGGAACCTTGAATTAATCAGGCATGAAAACCACTTCAATATAATCAGAGTTTGGTTACCGCTGCACATCTCTGTGTACATCCCTTCTCATCTCATCGTCCTCCACCTGGCTGCCCCAGTCAGCTTGCCTAATGAAACTAGACACTGGGCCTGTACTTTCTGGAGTGGTGAAACTTGAAAGAAAAAAAGCAAAGGGTACAAATCAGCATCAACACAATAAGGGAAATAAAAGTTCTTGTTGCCATACTAACAACAGATGTGGGCACATATTGGCAGTGTGTTTTTTAGCTTCACTAAGCACTTGAAATGCCAGACAACAGCTTTTAAGAAAGCAATCCAGTTAACTTGGTTAAGGTAAACATTATCTTAAACAGATAATGCAAATTAAAGATCACGCACTGCATTCAGCAGTAGCACATCACTGCTATAAAACTGATAAGCAACCCTGTTGCAATTTTAAATGCTTCTAATGTCCATGCTTTAAAACTGAAAATAGCACTTGCTACACTGTGCAATTTCTTACCCCTGAAAATAATTCTTCATGAACTGTACTAGGTACTTTATGGGCTTGTGGTTCTGCACAGTGGGATGCACTATGAAACTGGCATCAATCAGACACCTGGTGGTGTGTGAATCTAAAACATCTAAACTGCCTTTGGTACTTTAAAACTTTTGCATAGTACTGTATATCTAAATATTGATATATACATTTTTTTTTGTACAGCCCTAGTTAATTTGCATGTTGCAGTGTTTCTCACAGGTCTGAAATATATTTGCAGTGGTAGCCAGTAGAATGTAAAAAGTGGTCTACATCAAGTATTGTGACCTTTAACAATATTAAAGTATTGTTAAATAAGTATTTGACAGAATTTTTATCAGTAAGGGGATTTCTAAGTGGGCTATTGACACACAATTTCCACCAGATGTAGCCATCAAGCCAAATATTGAATACATACAAAGAAATCAGAACATTTAAGTATACAAGTTGAGTCATAATAAATAAAGTGAAATGACACAGGGAATAAGTATTGAACACATGAAGATAAGAAGGTGCAAAATTGCATAGAAAGCCAGGAGATCACCTGAAATCTGTCAGTATTGAGAAAGAAACCCTGCTCCCTATCAGTACTAATTGATATCAGCTGCTTTAGTCCTAATTGATGGCCTATAAAGGCTTCTCATTACCCAGGAGGCACACAAGAAAGACTTCATGTTGGGTAAAAGCAAAGAACTCTCTCAAGATCTTCGTAATCTTATTGTTGAAAAGCATTTTGATGGGAATGGTTATAGGCGCATTTCCAGAATGCTGAATGTTCCTGTGAGCACTGTGGGGGCCATTATCCGGAAATGGAAAGAGCACCAGTTCACCATAAACCGGCCACGATCAGGTGCTCCACGTAAGATCCCTGTCCGAGGAGTCCAAAGAATAATCAGGAGAATTCTCCAAGACCCAAGAACCACTCAGGCAGAACTTCAGGAAGACCTTGCATCAGCAGGTACTGTTTCAAAGAAAACTATAAGCAATGCACTGAACCGCCATGGCATCCATGCACGCTCACCACGCAAGACTCCACTGCTGAACAAAAAGCATGTTGAGGCTCGGTTAAAGTTTGCGAAAGAGCATTTGGAGAAGCCTGTGGATTATTGGGAGACTATAGTGCGGTCAGATGAAAGTAAAATTGAACTTTTTGGCAGTCATTCTACACACCATGTTTGGAGAAGAAATGGCACTGCCCACTACCCCAAGAACACCATACCAACAGTTAAGTTTGAGGGTGGAAGCATCATGGTTTGGGGCTGCTTTTCAGCAAGGGGTACTGGCAAACTTCATATTATTGAAGGCAGGATGAATGGAGAAATGTACCAGGACATTCTAGATAAAAATCTGCTGCCATCTACCAGAAAGCTGAAAATGAAAAGAGCGTGGACATTTCAGCAAGACAATGATCCCAAACACAAGGCCAAGGAAACAATGAAGTCGTTTCAAAGAAAGAAAATCAAGTTGCTTGAATGGCCCAGTCAATCACCTGACCTAAATCCCATAGAAAATCTGTGGAGAGAACTGAAGATCAAAGTTCATAAAAGAGGCCCAAGGAACCTTCAAGATTTAAAGACCATTTGTGTGAAAGAATGGGCCAGAATCACTCCTGAGCAATGCAGACGACTGGTCTCTCCAATCAAGAGGCGTCTAGAAGCTGTGATTGCCAACAAAGGCTTTTCTACAAAGTATTAATAAAGTGTGTTCAATACTTATTCCCTGTGTCATTTCACTTTATTTATTATGACTCAACTTGTATACTTAAATGTTCTGATTTCTTTGTATGAATTCAATATTTGGCTTGATGGATACATCTGGTGGAAATTGTGTGTCAATAGCCCACTTAGAAATCCCCTTACTGATAAAAATGCTGATGTGTCAAATATTTATTTTCCCCACTGTATTTATTTATTCAGTATTCGTTTCAATTCATTTCAAAGGTCCAATCTACTAATCTACCTCCACTTGTCACTATCAATTATTTGGCAGTGTGAAGATTGGTTATAATAATTTATAGTTCAGTTCCATTAATTAGCTTTTTATTAAGTTTTATTACAAAAGTATTCTCATTCATTTTAATACAATGGTTTTGAATCATTTCATTAAAAAAAGAAAATTGCTTTTTGTGCTGATAAATTTCATTTCCAACCAATAAACTGGGTCCCATAGAAAGTAGTATTTCTAAAGAGAGACAGGGAGCATTTTTAATGTTTCCACCTTGAAGAAGATCCTAAGAAAGAGATCAAAACAAGACAGTATGCTTTAATAAAAAGCCTGAAATAAACTTTTTATACAATCCTAGCTCCATTTAAGAAGACTGAGGAATGCTTTTTCTTTCTAATGTCTAGTTCATCTTCAAACGCACATTAATTATTTTTCTGGATTCACTAGCAACAACATGATACTAACACAAGGCCCTATATTTCATGTGTTAGTAGACAGATGATTATCTGAGAAACATGTGTACTCATTTATGTTGTATAATATAAATGTAGTTTACCCACATTTCTATATCTGAAATAGCGCCACAGTTGTTGGTGCACTAAAACTTTTAGGCTACCTCTGTTTCTACAAATTATGGGATTGCTAGCTTTTTGGAACGCTATACCTACACTTCAGGAGCACTGCATCCCATTACAATGCATGAAGTGGTGATGAAGAAATGTCGACTAGCTTGCAGAAAACAATGGGTCCACGGGACATACTAATACGATACATCAGGGTCTGGATTCATGGACATTTACACTGAGTACACAAAATTCATTGTTGATTTTAGTTTTGTATGGTATTTGTAGAAAAAAAACACAGAAAACGACCAGCCTTTTAGAATACAACTGAGGTGTACAATGTATTCACCTGGCATGTCTATTATGAGACTTTCTGTAGCTGCCATCAGCATGCCCATTGTTGACCATGTCACTACCATCTGTGTCTCTCTTGGCTCGCAGGCTTCCATCAATTCCTCTCTTCCTGCAGTTGGACCACCGAGACAGACTAGTGCTCCTGTGCAGGGAAGAGAATAATTGGATTTATTTAATTTCTAATAACTATTTTATTTATTTTTATTGTGTTATTTGAACAAATAAATAAAACTGCACTACAAAAGACATGCCATGTCTTTTCTTAAAAGAAAAATATTTAAATCAAAATTAACCTTATATCTTTAAATGTCAGGAGCAAAAAGGACAAATGACAAAATATTGACAGATATGAAAAAAACAAAAAAATTAAAAATGTTCCCATATCGCCTGGCAACGTTTATCCCTTTTTCAAACAGGCAAATAAACCAACTGGTTACGTAAAGAGTATATGACAAGTTTGAATTTTTTTATATTTTTTATAAAACAATTTATAACAATTTATAACAATTTATATGACAATTTGGCAGAAATTATTAATTAAGAACGTGGCAGTTTGAAACATCTTTCCTGAAACTGCACCACGTGATATGACATAGGCAGAGGGGGAAGTAGAATATGGCTAATTGTTGGTGGTAGTGGTTATTGAGCGATCTCGATTTCTCTCCTGTGTCCATTGTTTCTTAATCTTGGCTACCCATGCTCTGTCATTTCTGACAGGCTCAAAATTATATGGTTGTGGTCTCTCGTATATTTGTGAAAAGACATTTTCAAGGTCTTGCAGTTTCACAGACCACTGTCTATTGCCCCTTTTCCACTACACAGTTTTAGCACTACTTAGCTCCACTCCACTCAGTTTGGTCATTTTGCCATACCACCCCAATGTGGATGGGGTCGTAATAGCACGGCAGTGCGAAACTGCCATGATGTCCTTTATACGTGACAAACACACATATTGTAGGACCACGGTGTTGTTTTGGGAGTAGTGTTAGAGATTTGCCTTTTCTTTTTTTTTTGAAAATGGCGGATTTGAGTCTTGAGGTGGACATGGTCGGATGTCGCGCTCGTGACTCTTCCATTGATCACTCCTTGGCCAATCAGCCAATGAGTGGTCTGTTGACGTCACATTTTAGTATCGGCTCTGTTCGTTCGGAACCTCAGCCGAGGTTTGGTACCTGCTACCAAAAAAGAAACAAAAAACAAAACAGAAAAAAAACATGAGTAAAGTCCAATAGAGCCGAGTAGTGCTATGAGGAAAACCCCCATATGATTGTTCAGAAACTAGCTTGTTTACCCCACATTAAATCAGTTTTTTTCATGTGAAGTGAAATTTTTCATAAAAACATCTCCACTGCCAGTGAATATTAAATAACTTCTTCACCAAAATCATAAATACGATTTTTCCTATGCTCTGGGTACTCCATCCTGTCATAGGCTCTTTAAAGCAACAAACTGCTTGCAGACTCTTTGAAAAGTCCATTCTAAATAACTAGTTACTAATATTTCCAAATTTTTGTAGAGAATTTTACAATTTATCATGTATAGATAATGATTCAATACCATAATTATAAAAATTACATAAACAGGTCACTGTGATTTTTCAATAACCCCATCTTACCAAGAATCATAATACATATACTATAAAAAAAACGCTATCTGTATTTGAAAATGACTTCATGAACGTGGTTTACATTAAACTTTAACGATATTGTTGTGATCAACTGGCTATCAATAAGCTGCACGTTTAGGATTGCAGGGTTGGCAATTAGGCCTTGGGTGCTAACAAATGCTCAGGTTAATTTTCAATCAGATCTTAGACATCGCTATTTAGATGACTAAACCCACAGATACGAAATGTTATACACGGCGCTAGCTGGACGCAGCCCTAATTGAAGCGTTTTTTTTTTCCTCAACAGAGCAGACATTCTCGTTAATAAAAGCTTATCCCGCCTTTTTCTAAAATTGCCTAGTACTTATTGTTCTAATCATACGTTCATTTATTGCAGTTCCAGTTTAGCCCATGTTTTAGGGTCGCGTAAGACGTGGTGGGGGCTGAGGCCTCCCTCAGCTCAGAGTTCAGTTGTATCCTGACCTGGAGTTAGTAGAACAACGATAGCACCTGCACTGACTTTAATGTTCGTGTTACATGCAATCCTCCTGTCACAATTTCAGTTACCTGAACATACAGTGACATGACAATACGAACTACCCACCGAACAACTTTACGTTTCTAACGTTAACTCTTAAATGTTTAGCCCTGCCGCCTCTTTCTTACCTTCCACAATTAGCTAAAGTTAACCCTACAGAATAGCAGTTAAGCTGAGTCGCAACGCTACCAAAACAGCCCAGAAAGAAGCAAACTAACGTCACACGGATATTAGCTTAATCATTACACGATATTATAAACTAACCACGTTACTAATTAACTAAGATACGCGAGTTCACGAGAGTTCACGTTAACAAAATCACGTTAAACACGCATATGTTAACGCTACTACAAACATGTCTTGGCACCACACAGCCACCGAAACGTTTAAAACAAGATTTTTAGATAAGCAAACATAGAGTCTTGTTTCAAGTTGCCAAAAACACCATCTGGTAGCGTTAATGATCTGGAGTCTAGTAATGATAGTGATACAAAACGTGTGTTAACGTTACCTTTTGTTGTGTTCTCTGCTGAGAGTATCACGTCGGTTGTCTCTAATCCAGTCTGACATAATTATCAGAGAATAATTAATACCTTTGACGATAAAGAAAAAGCAATTCGTTGGTAAACTGAAGAAGTCTACAACGAATACCCGCCAACACTGTAAGAGGCGCGTCCACAAACCAGTCAGACAAACAGAAGGGGCGGGGCGGGGCGGGGCGGAGCGGAGCGGAGCGGAGCGCTTCCGCTGCTGCTGCTTCTTTTTCTGCTTCTTTTTCTGCTTCCTTTTCTTCTTTTTCTTCTTCTGCTGCTGCTTCTTTTGCTCCTTCTTCTTCTTCTTCTTCCAATTTATTGGCGGATTGCTCGGAGCGCTTCTTCTTCCTCCTCTTTGGTTTTATGGCGGGCTACAAATTTTAAGGTACATGCCGCCGCCTACTGTACCGGGGTGTATAACAAACATTACTTTGTTATATTCTAAAAGTTAAGCCTGTTTTCTTTATATATAGAGATATATATATATATACAGAGAAGCCCGAAATTATTCATACCCCTGGCAAATTCTGACTAAACTTTACTTTACTTACTTTTATTCAACCAGCAATTTTTTTTTAACCGGAAATGACACAGGCTTCTCCCAAAAGATAAGACGATGTACAAGTGGCATCATTGTTGAAAAAAAATATTTCTCAGCTTTTATTTACATTTGAACAAAAAGTGGCATGTCCAAAATTATTCATACCCTTTGCAAACTGGCACAGTCTATGGGAAAATCCAAAGTTCTATACAATTCCAAATAGTCCAAGCTGTTCTAAAGCATCCTAATTACCCTGATTCATTGGGAACAGCTGTTTTAATCAACTCAACAGGTGAAAAACAGAAGCTCTCTGCTGTAGGTTTGTGGACAGTCATGGCTAAAACAAAGGAGCTCACTGAGGACCTGTGGCTGCGCATTGTGGTTGCTCACAAGTCAGGAACAGGCTATAAGAAGAAGAAGAAGTACTTTATTAATCCCCAAGGGGAAATTCAGTTGTTGCAGCAGTTATTACATTTGAGATTATTTAAATTCTATTGATTAATAGTAATTCATAAAGTAATTAATAAAGTAATAAAGTAATTAACTAATTACTTAGGGGGGTCTGTGTGTGTGTGTGTGTGCGTACATGCATGTGTGTTTGTGTGTGCGTACATGCATATGTGTGTGTGTGTGTGTGTGTGCGTTATTGTTTATATTGAGGAATTATGGAGTCTTATGGCCGTGGACACAAAAGACTTCCTGAATCTTTCAGTCTTGGCTTTAGGGGGAATTAGTCTGTGGCTGAATGAACTTCCCATTCGCCACAGTTCGTCATGAAGTGGGTGGGCAGAATTGTCCAGTATGGAGTTTATTTTGTCGACCATCCTCCTCTCTGCCACAGCCTCCAGACTGTCCAGTTCCAGTCCAACAAACAGATTTTGCCTTCCTGATCAACTTATTTAGTCTGTTGGCCTCACCAGCCTTGATGCCACCTCCCCAGCACACAACTGCAAAGAATAGTGCACTCGCTACTACAGATTGATAGAACTTCTTCAGTAGCTTGTTGCACACACCAAAAGAACAGAGTCTCCTGAGGAAGAACAGTCTGCTCTGTCCTTTCTTGAAGAGTGCATCTGTATCGTTTGACCAGTCCAGTTTGTTGTTAATGTGGACTCCAAGGTATATGTAGGAGTCCACGATCTCTACTTCATCTCCAAGGATGGAGACAAGGACTGGGGTCTTCCTGTTCCTCCTAAAGTCCACCACCAGTTCTCTGGTTTTCTTGATATTGAGCTTTAGACAGTTGTTGTTACACCAGTCAACAAAGCTTTTTATCAAATGTCTGTATTCCTAGAGTATGCTCTGTGCATTAAGAAGATGATGGCATCTTCCACTCCGATGTGTTCTTGATATGCAAACTGCAGGGGGTCCAGAAATTCAGACACTTGGGACCTCAGGTGATGCCAAGTGCTTGCTCATAAGGGAATTGTTGGGTTTTTAGTTTTAGTTTTTGTAAAGTGCCTTGAGATGATTTGTATTGTGATTTGGCGCCATACAAATAAAATTGAATTGAATTGAATTGCAGGACCAGTCTCTCAAATACTTTCATGACATGTGATGTTAGCACTACTGGTCTGAAGTCACTAAGGGTACTGGGACAATACAGGAAGTTTTCCACCTTTTTGAGCCTCAGAGAGAGGTTGAAAAGTTTCTGAAAAACATCTGCAAGCTGTCCAGCACACACCTTAAGTACTCTGGGACTGATCTCATCTGGTCCTTTTGCTTTGTTGGCCTTTAGTTTAGCTAGTTCCTTCCTCACCTGTTCTGTGGCAAAGGCTGGGCCTGTGTATTGTGTTGATGAGGAGTCAGATGATGAGGGCAGGGGAGGAGTTATTGGAGGTGAGGTATACTTCAATGTTGTATGGCTGCTGATACAGGAGAGGGTATCAGTGGGCAATGGGGAGGCAGCATTGGCAGAGATGTTGAGTGGGGTGATGTGAAGAGACCCCAAGGCATCAGCTAAGGTGGTGTAGGGAGGAGGGATGGTGTGTGAGGACAATGGATCAGAGTAAAAAGCAGAGGTGGTGTCAAATCTATTGAAGAACAGGTTAAGTTCATTAGCAAACTTTGAGTCTCCTTCCACAGCACTGTGTGACTTCTTATAGCCAGTCATTATTTTCATCCCATTCCACACCTCTTTGATATTGTTCTGTCTCAACTTGTGCTCTACTCTGTCTCTATAGAGCTGCTTTGCCTCACTCAGCTTCCTCTTGAGTTCCTTCTGTGCGACTCGGAGTTCCTCCTTGTCTCTTGCCATATATGTCCATCATATAGAGCATATATCTCTTGCCTTGTCTATAAGACCATATCTAAATGTTTTGAAGTTCCAGTGGCTACAGTGCAAAGTATTATTAAAAAATACAAGATGTTCCGCACTGTGAAAAATCTCAGAGGATGTGGTCGGAAGGCAAAAGTTACCCCTGTGCTGGCCAGGAGGATAGTGAGAGAGGTAAAAAAGAATCCAAGGATCACCACCAAGGCCATCCTGATGAATCTGGGCTCTGCTGGTGGCAACATCTCAAGGCAGACAGTCCAACGGACACTGCACACCACTGGGTTCCACGGATGCAGACCAAGAAGGACACCACTTCTCCACACACACAAAAGCCCACTTGGCCTTTGCAAATGCTCATCTGGACAAAGGAGACTTCTGGTCTTCTGTTTTATGGTCAGATGAAACAAAAATTGAATTGTTTGGCCACAGTGATGTACAGTGGGTACGGAAAGTATTCAGACCCCTTTAAATTTTTCACTCTTTGTGTCATTGCAGCCATTTGCCAAAATCCAAAAAAGTTCATTTTATTTCTCATTAATGTACACTCAGCACCCCATCTTGACAGAAAAAAAAAAAATGTAGAAATTTTTGCAAATTTATTAAAAAAGAAAAACTGAAATATCACATGGTCATAAGTATTCAGACCCTGTGCTCAGTATTGAGTAGAAGCACCCTTTTGAGCTAGTACATCCATGAGTCTTCTTGGGAATGATGCAACAAGTTTTTCACACCTGGATTTGAGGATCCTCTGCCATTCTTCCTTGCAGATCCTCTCCAGTTCTGTCAGGTTGGATGGTGAACGTTGGTGGACAGCCATTTTCAGGTCTCTCCAGAGATGCTCAATTGGGTTTAGGTCAGGGCTCTGGCTGGGCCAGTCAAGAACAGTCACAGAGTTGTTCCGAAGCCACTCCTTTGTTATTTTAGCTGTGTGCTTAGCGTCATTGTCCTGTTGAAAGATGAACCTTCGGCCCAGTCTGAGGTCCTGAGCACTCTGGAAGAGGTTTTCTTCCAGGATATCTCTGTACTTGGCCGCATTCATCTTTCCTTCAATTGCAACCAGTCGTCCTGTCCCTGCTGCTGAAAAACACCCCCACAACATGATGCTCCCACCACCATGTTTCACTGTAGGGATTGTATTGGGCAGGTGATGAGCAGTGCCTGGTTTTCTCCACACATACCACTTAGAATTAATGCCAAAAAGTTCAATCTTGGTCTCATCAGACCAGAGAATCTTATTTGTCATAGTCTTGGAGTCCTTCATGTGTTTTTTGGCAAACTCTATGCGGGCTTTCAGGTGTCTTGCACTGAGGAGAGGCTTCCGTCGGGCCACTCTGCCATAAAGCCCCGACTGGTGGAGGGCTGCAGTGATAGTTGACTTTGTGGAACTTTCACCCATCTCCCTACTGCATCTCTGGAGCTCAGCCACAGTGATCTTTGGGTTCTTCTTTACCTCTCTCACCAAGGCTCTTCTCCCACGATTTCTCAGTTTGGCTGGACGGCCAGGTTTAGGAAGAGTTCTGGTCGTCCCAAACTTTTTCCATTTGAGGATTATGGAGGCCACTGTGCTCTTAGGAACCTTGAGTGCTGCAGAAATTCTTTTGTAACCTTGGCCAGATCTGTGCCTTGCCACAATTCTGTCTCTGAGCTCCTTGGGCAGTTCCTTCGACCTCATGATTCTCATTTGCTCTGATATGCACTGTGAGCTGTAAGGTCTTATATAGACAGGTGTGTGCCTTTCCTAATCAAGTCCAATCAGTTTAATTAAACACAGCTGGACTCCAATGAAGGAGCAGAACCATCTCAAGGAGGATCAGAAGAAATGGACAGCATGTGAGTTAAATATGAGTGTCACTGCACAGGGTCTGAATACTTATGACCATGTGATATTTCAGTTTTTCTTTTTTAATAAATTTGCAAAAATTTCTACATTTCTGCTTTTTTCTGTCAAGATGGGGTGCTGAGTGTACATTAATGAGAAATAAAATGAACTTTTTTGATTTTGGCAAATGGCTGCAATGACACAAAGAGTGAAAAATTTAAAGGGGTCTGAATACTTTCTGTACCCACTGTAGCCTTCATTTGGCGTAAAATAGGAGAAGCCTTCAACTCTAAGCACACCATCCCCACTGTCAAACATGGTGGTGGGAATGTAATGTTTTGGGGGTGTTTTTCAGCTGGTGGACCAGGGAACCTAATCACAGTAAACGTCACCATGAAAAAGGAGCAATACATCAAAATTCTCAACAACATCAGGCAGTCTGCAGAGAAACCTGGCCTTGGGCACCAGTGGACAATTCCTCAAAAGAACAGCAACAATAAATAACAAATTGACACTGCAGGTTGGTGGGGCCAGTAACTGCACATCAGCGATATATAGAGCTCCAGGACCGGGGACACCTGCAGAAGGTACAGAGAGAGAACAGAGAGAGAGGGAGAGAGCACAAACTAGGGGAGAGAGAGCACAAGGTTAGTGACATTCAATGGTGGAATATACATGCGAGGTGGGAGGAGAGGAAGAGAGGGGAAGGGAAGGAAAGGTGGGGGGGGTAGGGTAAGGGAGCTCAGTGCACCGATGGTGCTTGGACAGTCTAGGCCTATAGCAGCATAACGAAGGGATGGTTCAGGTTTGCTTGAAGCCAGCCCTAACTATACGCTTTGTCAAAGAGGAAGGTTTTAAGTCTAGCCTTAAAAGTACAGAGAGTGTCTGCCTCCTGAACCCAGACTGGGAGCTGGTTCCACAGGAGAGGAGCTTGATAGCTTGAGCTCTCTGGCTAGTTCCTGTCAGGACTCTGGCTGCGGCATTCTGGATTAACTGGAGGCTTTTTATGGAGATACTGGGACATCCAGATAGTAATGAGTTACAATAATCTAGCCTTGAGGTAACAAATGCATGGACTAGTTTTTCTGCATCATTTTGAGACGGGATGTTCCTTATTTTGGCAATGTTGTGCAGGTAAAAGAAGGCAGTTCTAGAGATTTGTCCAGGACATGTCCTGGTCAAAAATAACTCCAAGGTTTTTCACAGTAGTGCTGGAGGCCAGGTCTATAGTAGCTATAATTTTAGAAAAGTTATTTCTGAGATTTTTAGGCCCAAATATAATGACTTCTGTTTTCTCTGAATTTAAAAGTAGAAAGTTACTGGTCATCCAGGCCTTTATGTCAGTTAGACAGGCTTGTGTTACCGGCCTCAGAGCTAGGGGATATCTGGGCCAGCAGCAAAGGATACACAGGCGTTAGGCACTGTGGACCAGTAAGTAAACTGTGAAAAAACACGAGAGGACAAGAAAGTTGCATCTTAACACAGCGGCATTCAGTTTATTACTGAGATCAGTTCTCTTGAAATTCTGAAAAATATTCAACACTTCACAACTCAACAGTCAAAGTGCATTCTGTGAAATACAATTTAACAAATCCATGAGTACACTTGATATATGTGCAAAATACACCTTGATCATACATTTTCTCATAATAATCCTAGTTTCCAATGAGAGAGTATCAAAAATACACACACCAATTGTCAAGATACCAGGAAGTCTAAAAGACCAGATTTCACAAGAAAAATACTACAGATTTCCTTGCACTTGAAAATTCATTTGTTATGATTCTTTTCTTGTTTTCATGTAACTCCTGCACATGCAGACACGGAAACAACGCATGTGCTGAACACGCAAAATGGCGACTGAACCAAGAATACAACAAACATGGAGAAACGTGGTTCCTAAAACATACAATAGACGGCACCGACATGGCATCTCAGTCTGACAGAACATCCCTCCCATCCCAATTCACATCAGGTCAGGCGTAAAACACGATCCGACTCACTCTTTAACTGTTCCTACAATCCTCAGTGAATTAAAACACTTTTTCTTTTGTAGGTACAATTCAATACTCATCCAAACTCCCTGTATCCCACATCTCACTTTACACACATACGATTAAATGAACACGTTTTTGAAATATTTTCATACCTGTGAAAAAACACGAGAGGACAAGAAAGTTGCGTCTTAACACAGCGGCATTCAGTTTATTACTGAGAAGTAACTCTCTCGCGTCTTTCACAAGCGCTCAGTGTGCCATCGATTGGCATGGCGGTGTAAGGCCACAGATATAATGTTTTACATTAGAAAAGTTTTCGTGTTGTAAAAAAAATAAAAAACGGTACACACAAATACACACATATGGGGGTCACTCATAAATAGCATTTTCTCACCCCATTACACTTGAAGTCTGGTTAACTGGTTTGTGTTAACAGGTGTAATAGATAGATACAACTGAGTGTCATTAAAAACCACTTTAAATGCTCCCTTCTCACACTAAAGCAGGTAAATAGCTTTGAAGCTCTTTCGTTTCTCATCCACTGCTCTGTTCCTGTTTGCTGTACTGTTATCTACCGCCCACCGAACTCTTATCGGAGTTCTCTGACTATGTTGCTGACATTGTTGTTAGATATGATAAAGTAATTACTGCCGGAGACTTTAACTTTCATATTGATAATGTTACAAATACTTTAGCAAATGAGTTTATCAGTCTAACTGAATCCTTCAGTCTGGTTCAAAACGTAAAAGGCCCCACTCATAACCTGGGTCATACACTTGACTTAATATTCACTTTAGGATTGACTCTAAATTCCACTGAGTTGAAGGATTCCATCTCTGACCATAAATGTGTTTTATTTGATATCTGTCTTCACCCAACCATTGTACGCCAAAAATCCACGGGCTTCAGGTGCATTATGAAGCTATGAAAGACTCATTACTCCACTACAATATTATGGTAAAGAATGCTAGAGCTAAATAGTTCTCTGATCTGATCACTACTCATCACCACAACCCAAGGTTTCTTTTTCAGACTGTTAATCAACTGGTTAACCCAACCCCTCCCGGCATTCTGGCCGAAAATGATGCGGAGTGTGAGAAATTTTTAATTTATTTTAATCTATTAGAGCTTCTACTACCCACAACTCCTCACCAATCAAAGTTTCCCATACCCCTAGAGAAAGCACTTTAAGTCGGTTTTCTCCTATGTAATTATCAGGGTTACTGCAAATTATCTTAGATATGAAACCCTCTTCTAGCCCAGTGGACATTATCCCAACCAGGTTTTTAATTTCTATTATTGACTTGCTTGCACCTTCTCTTCTTAACAATTTTAATACTTCTCTGGCAATCGGGTCTGTCCCGGATTATTTTAAAATGGCCTGCGTGCATTTGAAAAAACCGGGCCTTGACCCCTCTTGCCTTGAAAATTACAGACCAATTTCCAAATTGCCTTTCATATCGAAGATTTTAGAAAAATATGTGTCTATTCTTCTACTCCAAGCCACAGATAACTGTAACATTTTTGATTAATTTCAATCTGGCTTTCACAAACATCATAGCACTGAGACCGCTCTTTTAAATGTGACTAATGACATCCTGCTGGCGTCTGATGCTGGTCTGTGATCTGTTCTTGTCCTTCTGGATCTCTGTGCTGCATTTGATACAGTCGATCACCACATTTTGTTGGAGCAGCTGAAGCAGTGGGCGGGAATAACAGGTTCTGCACTGGACTGGTTCTCTTCTTACCTGTCCAATAGATCGTTTTGTGTCTCCGTTAATAATTACAAGTCTTCTTTCTCTCCTGTAAAGTACGGAGTCCCACAAGGTTCAGTGCTGGGACTGATCCTGTTCTCCTGTTATATGCTCCATCTTGGACATATCATTCGTAAATATGGTGTCTCCTTCCATTGTTATGTTGAGATAAAAAGTTGGATGGCTCAAAACTACTAGTTGTTATTGGCCCACAACATATAACCAAACATATTCTGCCCTGTACAGACCCTCTCTTACATAACCCAACATCCGCCGCACAAAACCTTGGTGTTTGGTTTGATTCTAAACTAAACTTTGAGCGCCATGTCACAAAGACTGTCCAGACATGTTTTACATGCTTTTATTTCTTCACACCTTGATTATTGCAACAGTCTATTCACCTGTCTGTGCCATAAATCAATTAACCGGCTCCAGGTTGTCCAGACCTAACTCCGTGAAGTTGGCCCCCCACCCAACGCAAAATTTCGCAAAAATAGTCTCAATCGTTTGTGCTCCGTTTGTGCTGGTTTGTGCTGTAAAAAGTTTCGTTTGTGCTGTTTTGGTTTTTTAGATATAAAAGATTTATTTAAAGGTCATTCTCCGGTCACTCAGCCCCCCCACATGCTCCAAACTCACCCGAAATAGTCTCAATCGTTTGTGCTTCGTTTGTGCTGGTTTGTGCTGTAAAAATTTTCGTTTGTGCTGCTTCGGTTTTTAAAATATTAGACATTACGTTTTTGGTGATGACGTCATCAGCCCCCCTACATGCTCCAAACTCACCCGAAATAGTCCCGTTTGTGCTGGTTTGTGCTGCTTGAAGCTCCGTTTGTGCGGCTTTTTATTTTGCTTTTATTTAGCATTTTATTTTGGGTTGCTCACTTATTCACTTTCTTACCAAATTGTTTGATTCTAGTGATGTTTTAATAGAACAACTCTTTATCAATATTTTTTGTAGTCGTTGTGGTGTTTATTAAAAGCAGCTCAATGTTCATCTGCTGTCAGACTCTTTTTCTGTCACCGTCTTACTTAAAATAGATTTGTGCGAGAGCGCCATCAAGTCGTAGCTTTATGTAACTTCAGCACTTTTGTTCCCATCTGATTGACCTTATTTACGAGTATCGTCTGATACCCATCACTCCCACCACGAGGTGGCCCTCTTCAAGATGCTGTTGTGAAAATCAAGTTAGTAGAGGAAAAGTTGATAAAGTTACAAACTCAAATTTCTGGCCAATGTAAGTACAATGTTTTAACAGTGGTAACCATAAATTAGCCATGGTTCTTGCTGTTACGACCTCCACTAAACACAACAAGAGGCCAACATTAAACACATCACAAAAACTCAAAACCATCATTTATTGATGAAATAAAGCTTTCCGACAACATAACATAATAACGTAAAAAACAAACCACCGCGCCCAACACCTTAACAAATCTAACTCAGCAAATACAGACAGGAGCCGAAAGCCACAGGACTGCTGCGTCGCAACAGGAATCTAGACCAACGGGAGGCGGAGTCACGTTCTTCCTTGGCTCCCAGGTTTGCAGGGCCGCCGTATAGGACGCCCCCGAGCTAAGGTCCCACTCTCCTTTTTAAAGGGCACCAATCCACCAAGGGTTGACCCGCAGACGCACCTCCGCTTCCTGCAAAAAAAAGTCACACACAATCAATACATGGCAGAGGTAACATCTCCACCCAAAGACACTGAATAAGTTTGAAGCGAAAATCAAAACTTCAAACCATTCAGTAAATCGGATCTAAAGACGCGACAACGCGTCCACCAGTTTTCTTTACCACGAATATATCGAACTTGTATGTTAAACGGCTGTAAACGTAAACTCCAGTGCATAAGGCGACGATTGGTATTGCACATGCGGTCCAAGAACACTAAGGGATTATGGTCCGTAAAAACCACCACAGGTTCACAAGAACCACCCACGTAAACTTCGAAATGTTCAAGAGCCAATATTAAAGCCAATGCCTCCTTTTCGATAGTGGAATACCACCGCTGATGTTTGTCCAATTTTTTTGAAAAATAGGATACAGGATGTTCAATACCATCAGCCCCGTCCTGAAGCAGAACGGCGCCGACTCCAAAATCACACGCATCAACCGCTACTTTAAACGGCTGATCAAATTGAGACGCCGCAAGGACTGGAGCATTAGTCAGCAGAGATTTCGTTTGCTCAAATGCCGATTGACACCTGCCTGTCCAACAAAAATCAACTTTAGGGCTGAGGAGATCAGTCAACGGAGCGGCCACGGTGGAGAAGTTTTTACAAAAACCCCGGTAATAGCCCACCATGGCTAAATAACGACACAACTCCGTACGGCTGCCAGGTACAGGCACCACGAGGATAGCCTCGACTTTAGCCTGAACCGGACACACTTGTCCCCCCCCCACCCTTTTTCCAAGATAAATCACTGTTGCCTTCCCAAAGTCACATTTTGGCAGATTAACGGTTAGGTTAGCTCCTCGCAACCGCTGGAACACAATCTCTAAGTGATTCACGTGCTCAACCCATGTAGACGAATGAACCACCACATCATCCAAATATGCATCACAAAAGGGTAACCCGGCCAAAACTACATTCATCAGCCTCTGAAATGTAGCCGGCGCATTACACATGCCAAAGGCCATAACTGCATATTGAAGGAAGTCATCAGGGGTCACAAAAGCAGAGATCTCTTTGGCGCGCTCGGTTAAAGGGACCTGCCAATATCCCTTTAACAAATCAAGTTTCGTAACATATTTAGCAGCACCAATCCGATCCACACAATCCTCCATTCGCGGAAGAGGATAACAATCAGGCTTTGTCACTCGATTAACCTTTCTAAAGTCCGTACAAAAACGATCATCACCATTAGCTTTTACTGTTAACAAACAAGGTGAACTCCATGCACTGCAACTCCGCTCGGCTATACCATGATGCAACATATACTCCACTTGTTGTTTTAATCGCTCGCGTTTGTCTGGATTAACGCGGTATGGGTGCTGCTTTATGGGTTTCGAATCACCCACATCTATATCATGTCTGAGCACCTGCGTCTGAGAAGGTACATCAGCAAACAGGGACCTGTTGAACTGAATTAACTTCTCCACATCAGCCCTCTGAGACTCCGAAAGATGAGCCAGGGTAACCGGCAACGTTTCTAATGCCACAGAGTTTGAATATTTACCCCGCAATACAGCTCCAAACTGAAAATCCTCATCATCGGAATGTCCACCACTAGCTATCTCAGGTATATCAGCTGCCAGACTAACATGAGACTTAGGACAAGTGGTAGTTGACCCTTCCGATAAAGGTTCCGCAAGGGACCCAGGTTCCGCCTCTACAGTCAACCCTGTAGGTTTAGCGGAAACAACCGAGCTGTCACTCCGTTGACAATATGGCTTCAACATGTTGACATGACACAAACGTATGCCACGACGACGATCAGGGGTGGAGATCAGGTAATCTCTGTCACCCATTTTCTTTTCCACCACATAGGGACCCGTAAAACGAGCTTGCAAGCTCGCACCCGGAACTGGCAACAAGACTAAAACCTTGTCACCGGGCAAAAACTGTCTGTTTACAGCCCGTCTATCAAACCAACTCTTCATTTTAGATTGTGCGCTTTCAAGGTGGCCCTTTGCCAGTTCACATGCCCGACGAAGCCTAGATCGAAATGATATGACAAAGTCCAGAAGATTCTGTCGTGGCTCCTCAGTCATCCAACGCTCTCTCAAAATTTTCAACGGTCCCCGCACCACATGTGCAAAGACCAAGTCACAAGGGCTAAATCCTAATGATTCCTGAACCACTTCTCTAACAGCGAACAACAACATATGCACCCCGTCATCCCAGTCCTTATCAGATTCCAAACAATATGTGCGTAACATGGACTTCAATGTCTGATGGAATCTCTCAATAGCCCCTAGACTCTCAGGATGATAAGCACTAGAACAACAGTGTTTAATGTTTAACTGATTTAGCACTTGCGCAAAACCCCGAGACATAAAGTTAGATCCCCGATCAGTTTGAATGACTTTCGGCAGGCCGAACAACGAAAAGAATTTCATCAGAGCTTTCACAATAGCTGGAGTGGTAATTTTCCGCAACGGAATCGCCTCAGGAAAACGAGTAGCGGTACACATAACCGTCAACAGAAACTTATTTCCAGACCTTGAGCGAGGGAATGGGCCCACACAATCAATCAAAACCCGCTCAAAGGGTTCCCCAACAACCGGAATTGGATACAAAGGAGCTACAGGTATGGACTGATTAGGTTTTCCTGCTATCTGACACCGGTGACACGTCTTAACATACCGTGACACATCTTTCTTTAAACCCGGCCAGAAAAAATGTCTCAAAATACGATCATACGTCTTAGTAACCCCTAAATGACCCGAAAAAGGGCCATCATGAGCTATAGACATAATATGACTCCGATATGGCAACGGAACAACAATTTGGGTCACTCTGCACCACTCATCCGTTACAGAAACATGCCTTGGTAGCCATTTACGCATAAGCACCTCGTCCTTCAAAAAGTACCCCGTAGACATATGTTTAATATCCTCACCACTCACAGCACGTTCGAAAAGGGGCGCTAAAGTACTATCTTTGTTTTGCTCCCCTACTAAATCCTGCCTTGACATAGTAAGGCAACCAGAGTCAATAGCAGAGACCATGGATGATGTTTCCACTCGGGTGTTGTCCCCTGAACTAGCATCAACACCGGCGTCCCCCAATAACGTGGACAAACCGATGTCAGCCTTATCTTGCTCATTCCGATGTTTCCACGCCGCACGAGTAACAACACAAGCTGTAAATACCTCAGGATATGTCTGAGCAAGCATATCTGGCGTGCGGCTGATCACCGGAACCGGTGTTACCTCCGGCGTAACCAACACTTTGCCTCCAGCCAAATCATTCCCCATAATCACTGAAACTCCCCTAATTGGGAAACCAGGGCGCACACCAACCACAGCGTCCCCAGACCATAGGTCCGACTGGAGTGTAATTTTATGCAAAGGAACACCAACGTCCTTAAGATCAAAACCACGCACAGGTACTTTTAAACCAACAGTTTCCTGAGTCAACGGCAAAATTCCCTCAAGAATGAACGATTGTGAAGCCGCAGTGTCTCTCAGTATTTTTACTGGTGTCTTATCAACACAACCAGGCAAAGAAACAAATCCATCCATCACAAAAGGCTTAAAATCACCATACTCACTGACTCCCTCGGGGAATAACGAATCATTACCCCGGCCCACAGTTTTAATCAAAGCCACTGGTTTAATGTTCTTTTTCTTTAATACCGGACAATTAGCGATGATATGTCCTTCCTTTCTACAATAGAAGCACCTAACCTCATCTTTATTCCGTAGCTCTCTCACAGCCCCGTCTGAGTTATTGTCACTTTTACCCGCCCCCAGGCTTTCCGTATACTCAAATTGCAACGGCCCACGCTTTACCCAGTCTCGGGTGCTATCACTAATTCGTTCCATTCTTCCACAATCAGCTGAACGCTCCACAAACAAGCCCTTATGTGTTAAGACATAATTATCAACCAAAACAGCAGCTTCAGAAACATCCGCAACCTTACTCTCATTCACATAAGTTGCTACCGTGTTAGAAAGGCCGTTCTTAAAATCCTCCATCAAAATCAGCTGTTTCAGTTGATTAAAGTTCGCGACCCCTTGCGACACACACCATCTATCAAAAAGAATTTCCTTTTCCTTGGTGAAGTCCACATAAGTCTGATCCGATCGCTTTCTCAAATTACGAAACTTTTGCCTGTAGGCCTCAGGGACAAGCTGAAAAGCCCGGAGAATAGCAGCTTTAACCTTATCAAAATCCAGACTATCTTCTAAGGATAATGATGTGTATGCCTCTTGTGCCCGCCCCACCAAAACACTCTGTAATAGTAACGTCCATACCTCTTTTGGCCAATTGAGCGAATGTGCAATTCGTTCAAACAGTATAAAATACTTGTCCACATCCTTTTCATTAAATGGAGGAACCAAACGTATATTGCCACACACATCGAAACCCGAATGCTTAGCCTGATACCCAACCTGAAGCTCTAATTCACGTATACGAATCTGTGTTTGCTGCTCTAACTTCTTTGTCTCCAACAAATTAATGTAGTACAGCTCCTTTTCCTTCAAAGCTAGCCGTTCTAATTCAACCTCAAGCTCCTTTAGTTTAACTGCATCATCTGTAGTTTCACCCACAGCCGTGGTAAGGCTTTTAAGTTGGATCTGGACCGGTGTCAACAGGCCAAGCTCCACCAAAGCATTATAAATCGCGGTCTTCACAATAGCCTTTTTTGCATGTTTCGAGACCACCACTTTATAATGTTCAGCAATAATTAACAAATCATCCTTTCTACACCGGTGCAAAACTTCCAACGAGGGAGCATTAACGAATCCATCTAAATCAAACTCCATATTCGCCCAAAATAAGCTGACCACACAAACATTACCCTAACTCGAGTCAATCAGATAACCCAAGAAGCCTAGTTACCCTACAAAACAAACAAACGTCCGAAGCCAAACGTGAAAATCTGTTCGGATGAGCCCCCAAACATGTTACGACCTCCCCTAAACACAACAAGAGGCCAACATTAAACACATCACAAAAACTCAAAACCATCATTTATTGATGAAATAAAGCTTTCCGACAACAGAAGGAGCACACAATTGTAGCTATTAAGTCACCAAACAAAAGACATAAGACGGTGAAGGGTTGGCCAAACCAAGCAAAAGAAGGAAACAAGCCAGGCCAGCCCGCCTTAGGACCGTCGTACCGGACTAGCCTCCTCTGTCCCTACCTAACATAATCTAACACCTAACATAAAATAATAACGTAAAAAACAAACCACCGCGCCCAACACCTTAACAAATCTAACTCAGCAAATGCAGACAGGAGCCGGAAGCCATAGGACTGCTGCGTCGCAACAGGAATCTAGACCAACGGGAGGCGGAGTCACGTTCTTCCTTGGCTCCCAGGTTTGCAGGGCCGCCGTATAGGACGCCCCCGAGCTAAGGTCCCACTCTCCTTTTTAAAGGGCACCAATCCACCAAGGGTTGACCCGCAGACGCACCTCCGCTTCCTGCAAAAAAAAGTCACACACAATCAATACATGGCAGATGTAACACTTGCTAACCATAGTTTAACCCTCTGGGGTCTGAGGGGGTTTTTGGGGCCTGGACAAATTTTGACATGTCCTGACATTTGTGCTTTTTTCAGTGTCTTTTAAACATATTAATGTCTAAAGTCTGATAACACTGTAATCAGCACAAAATTGGCTACAATAATATGTGAGCAGCAAGTTTATACATTATTGTGTTTTTGAGAAAAAAGTGTTTATGCATGGCTAGTGAAAAACTACAATTTTTTACTCACTGAAATAAGACCATAAAACACAAACAGAACATTGGTTCACAAGACTTTGGAGACCAGCATGTTGTAGGCTAAAGTGTTTACTTCAGAGTGCTGTGAATGTCATCTTGTTCACACATTCACAGAAAACAATACACCGATTTAAATTTTCTAAGACACTTTTTGTCCAGAAAGGCCATATGCAAGAGGGTGTGTCTGAGGATGAATAGTCATGTGATTTACCTGAGAACACAAAAGACGCACTGAACGTCCAGACAAAGGCGCGCATAATGAGCCTTTCAGTCAATGTAGATGGGACGGATTAGTGCTGTACAATACAACACAATGAGGAGCCAAACGATCCTCATTTGAGTTAAAATCAGTGTTTTTACTTTGAGGACAAGCTAAACTATTTGTCTCTGTGTGGAATGTAAGGAGCGCCGCTTCACGTGCGTAACGCGCCATCATCCAAACGGGCCGAAAAAGTGAGTAAATTCTATGATGAAGTTTGATATTTTGTGTCATTTCTCGGGGGCGTGCACATATTTACCTGGTTCACCTGAGATTATTTACATGTGAACAGTGGACAGTGTACAAGGCGGGGTCGCATTACCTGTAATGAGGTGAGACAGGAAAAAACGGACTTCTCCTTACGTTCATACGGATTAAATAAAAAGTGATGATTTGTTTTTGACTTGAATTGTTTCACTCAAAAGAAAACATTTCAAGCTTTCTAGCCATATAATTCTTATTTTTATGAGGCAAGTATTCGCTGAGATTCTGGTTGTTTTATTTACGCGTCTGTGAAGAGAAATGGCAAAGACAGAAAAGTCCGAGAGCGCACCCTGTCGGCTTTCTTTATTTAAAAAAAGCACAACGTTTTGTTGTTATTATGATGGTATACCACTAAAACTAGACCCTTTACAGATTTGAATGATATGCTTCTTTTATCTTTACGATCAGAATTGACGGAGTAATTTAAGTTTGTTTCGGCCTTATCAGAAAAAGATGCGTCAAAACGCGCCGGTGCGTGCGTCGACCCCAGAGGGTTAACAGTGCTGTTTCTGAGCTATGATGTGCTCTAAATCCTGATGATTGAAAATCTTCAAATAGTTCATTCCTGTGTAAGTGATCTGATAACTGCTTAGCAACAGCTTTTTCTAGGATTTTAAAAATAAATGGTAGGTTGGATATTGTTGTATAATTAGCCAAGACTCCTGGATCAAGACTAGGCTTTTTGAGTAAGGGTTTGATTACTGCAGTCTTAAAGGCCTGTGGTACGTAGCCTGATTCTAGAGATAAATAAAGTCTAATAAAGATGAGTTAATTAATGGTAGGGTGTCTTTAAGCAGTCTAGTCGGGATGGGGTCTAAGAGACACATTGATGATTTAGATGTAGTAGAAGATTCATTTATTGCAGGTATAGGTAGTATCTGATGAATTTTATCTCTAATAGAAACTCATAAAGTCATCACTGCTGAGAGCTAAGGGAACACTGGGCTCAACAGAGCTGTGACTTTTTGTCAGCCTGGCTGCAGTGCTGAAAAGAAACCTGGGATTGTTCTTATTTTCCTCTATTAGTGATGAATAGTATGCAGTTCTGGCTTTACGGAGAGCTTTTTTATATGTTAATAAACTGTTTAAGGTATGAATATGTAAATTATACTATGGGGCTAATCTCCTCTGATTCACTAACTTCTTTTTCAGAGGGGCCTGTCAGGTCCCGGAAACCAGGTTTCCGGTGCCGGGATTTTATTTTGAAGGGACAAGGGGAAATGTTTTTGGGTGCTATGTCCTCAGCTTTGTTTGATTACTGATCTGTGTCACCTGCGGACCTGGCTTAAGTAGCAGGGATCGTGGGGACACAGATCGCCGGATTGTTTGTTACCATTACTCCCGTGTGGATTCACGCTTTGGCAGTATATGATCATTTGTTAGTTGTTTGCTTAGATCGGAGGAATCAATAGCTTACGGCAAGTGACTTTTTCATTCGTTTCGCGGATACGGCTCGGAGGAGCTAACCCTTGAACTGTGGTTCACACGAAGAGGAATAGACTCGGCGTGGGGGACGCTTTCTCTCTTGTGGATTACTTTTTGACTGTCGTTGTCATTAAACAGGCACCTACTGTGCTCCCGCACCGGAGGAGGTTCGGGTGCGAACACTGTTTTCTGTTACTGTGTCTCTCCTTCATTAACCTGGTTATCTCCTGTTTCCTGTTTTCCGAGTCTGGAGAGAGCCTGGCCTCTGGTAGGCCCCAGAGGGATCCATACACCGTCAGATATTGCTCTGCGGACCCGAGACGGACATATCACCTCCATCTCCGAGGACCAGCCCGGCTGTACCGATACTGGCCGTTGGAGAAACCAACACCTGCCGACTCTTTTGGTTCATCACTCATCACCACAGGCCTTCAACCATTCCACATCACATTCATTGTACTGCATTTAATAAACTTTGGTATAATCTGCTTCTGTGTCCTGGGCACTTGTGTTAGACGAGGTTGTGATCCATACAATTTGATACACAAATCATGACAGGGGCCACAGTATCAAGCGTTTCACGCAGTGAGGCTACAGTACTGTCAACATGATCAATTTGGTAGGGAGTGGGATTGAGGCAGCTGCCCTCCACTGTGTTGGCACATGGCATAGATGATAGATAAATGGATGATAGATAAATAGCTAAAGATGGAATCATTTTCTTAAATTTATTAACAGCGTAGTCAGATACTGAAGTGGAATTTTCTTCCAAACGCTGCATGATCCATCATCTTAAATTCAAAAGTTATTAAAGAATGATCTGACAAAATAGGATTTTGGGGAGAAACTATTAAATGTTCAATTTCGATGCCATAAGCCAGAATAAGATCAAGGGTGTGATTGAAACAGTGGGTGGGCTTGTTAACATTTAACACAACCAACTGAATATAGAATTAAATACAGTGCTGCGACTTTTATTTTCAACATCTACATTGAATGTTAAAATCTCCCACTATAATGACTTTATCTGAACTAAGCACCAAATCAGACAGGAAGTCTGGAAATTCAGTTAAAAACTCTGAGTAAGGGACAGGTGGACGGTACACAATGACAAGTAGAACTGGTTTTTGTGTTTTCCATTTTGGATATGAGATGCTCAGAGTGAGGCTCTCAAATGAGTTATAACTGTTCTGAGAATGAAAGTTGAATAATAAGTTTGAGTGGAAGATTGCAGCTACTCCTCCACCTCAGCCTGTGCTTTGAGGAACATGACAATTTTTATGACTGAGGGGGGTTGATTCATTCAGACTGACATATTCATCCTGCTGTTGCTAGGTTTCAGTAAGAAGGTGATAAGTTATCAAATAATTTACTAACAGAGATTTAGATGAAAGAGACCTGATATGTAATAATCCACATCTGACTGTTCTGTTTTCCTGCTCGATAAGAGGAGTGGTCTTAATTTTTATTAGGTTTTTATGAATAACTCCTCTTCTGTTAACATCAGATTTATTGATTTATATGTTCGAGGGGCAGACACAATCTCTAGGTGGCTTGAGGGGGGCGACAACTCTAAGGAAACTGCAGAGAGGTGTTTTAGACTGAGTCTCTGCGTCCCGGTCCCCAGTCTGGATTGTCAGGCTTTAGGTTGGCTAATAAACTCGGCCAGATTTCTAGAGATGAGAGCTGCACCATTCAAAGTGGGATGGATGCCTTCTCTCGCTATCAGACCAGGTTTTCCCCAGAAAGTGGCCCAATTGTCTATGAAGCTCACATCGTTTGCTGGACACCACCTAGACAGCCAGCGACGGAACGACGACATGCAGCTAAACATGTCATCGCTGCTCAGATTGGGGAGGGGTCCAGAGAAAACTACGGAGTCCAACATTAATTTGGCAAAGTTACACACCGACTCAACATTAATTTTAGTGACCTCCGATTGGCGTTATTGGGTGTCATGAATAACGATTACGATTAGCCTTAGCCAGCAGCTTCAGATTTGACTCAATGTCGCCCGCTCTAGCCCCAGGAATATATTTGACTATGGTCGCTAGTGACCATGACCATGACCATCTGACTATGGAATCGCCAATTATCAGAGTCGATTAGTCAGCAGGTGTGTCACTGAGCAGGGAGAATCTATTAGAAAAGTGAACAGGCAGGTGATGAGCCGTGGGCTTGAATTCCATCCGTCAGACCGTCACCCAGGCCAATTCTCTGGGCTGCTCCGGAGCTGCCCTTGGATCGCTAACAGACCCTGAGCCTGAGCTCGGTGGCTCCACACCTGCTAACGGGGCTAAGCTAGCTGGCTTTTGTTCAAAGGTGCGGAGCCGCGCTTCCAAATCAGTGATCCTCGCCTCCAAAGTTAGCAGAACGTTATACTTATTACAGGTATCATTATCACTAAAGGAGGCAGAGGAATAACTAACCATGTGGCACACCAAGCAGGAAAGAGAGGGAGAAGCCATGTTACTAGCTAGCTAAGCTAACTCGTAGGCTAACGAATGCTGAGTCTGGGAATAGTAATAAATACCGGTCAAAACAGAAAGGTACTTGACTAGTACTGGAATGTAGTGGTTAGTGAATTGTTTAGAGAGTTTAGTTAGTTTTTAGGAGTGTTAGACTATAGCTAGTCTGTTGCTAATCTGTAGACGAACTATACAAGACACACAGCACAACATGCTTGCAATAGGAAGTGATTCACTTACCCGGAAACAGATCTGTGCTACGTTCTGACGTTGTATTTTGTGTATGAGTGCCTATGGTTGGGAAGCCAGCATTTCTGTGAGGCTTGTGGATATACTTCCTGTGTCGATAGTAGGCGTCTGTGTTTGCTTTTGAATTGTGGTCTTTTTATTCTGAGCAGATGAGGATATTATGGAGGTTTTTATTTTTCCAGAAAGCTGAGATTAATCTGTGGTTTAGATTGTTTTATTTTGTGTTTGAAGTGTAAGGTTTGATGAGAGAAGGTGGACACAAAGGGTATTATTTGGGTGGAAGGGTTGAGGTTGTTAATCGGTTGGGGATCGTAGGAAAGTAAAGGATTAAGGTTCTGACTTGGATGTGGCGCTGGGGGAATGAGAGAAGGGACCAGGTGTGATGTGCGATGACCAAATTGTTCTAGTGTCTGGGGTTGGGACCCGGTATCCAAGGAGTTAGTGGGAGCAAGGGCCCTGAGCGTTGCCATTTTAATGGTCCTTAGAAATCGTTTTGAATAGCCCCTGGAGCGGAGTGCTGAGAAAAGTGTTTGGGTGGCCTGATTGAAGTCTTCTATAGTTGATGAAATGCGGTGAAACCTGATGAGTTGTGATATAATACCGGGAAAAGTGTGTTTGGGATGGTAACATCAAGGAGAGCATTTGTGTCCGTAGTTTTAAAGTATACTTTAGTGTACATCTTTTTGTGTGTGTGGTATGTATATATTTGCGTAGGAAAGGGCAAATTTTTGGCCCATGGCTGTTCCACTAATCTGAAGATAATGGTTATGGTTAAAAGTGAAATTGTTATTTTGGAGGCAGATTTCTAATAATTGTGGTATTTCATTATCTGGTCTATTCTTGTCAGGGAATCTAATGAAACAAGATTTGACTGTTTGAAGGCCTAGAGTTGTGTCTACATTAGTGTAGAGAGAGTCTATATCCAGGGTAAAAAGGTAGGTATTGTTGCCATGGAACAGCCATGGGCCGGATTATTTCCAAGAAGTGGTATGTGTCCCTGATGTAGCTAGGGTGTTTGCTGGAGAGGGGATTCAGATAATGATCTATGTATTGTGCAATGTTGTAGGAGACGCACCAGACCACACAGACATTTAAACAAGAGAACGAGGAATCGGGGCATGAAGGTCTGGGTCACACACACACCTTGGGAGACACGCCAGACCACAAGGAACATGAACTAGAACAAGGGATCAAGACATGAAGGGATCTGGGTCACACACACATTTAGGGAGATGCACCAGACCACACAGGGAACATGAACATGAACAGGGAATCAAGGCATGAAACACAAGGACAAGAAACATGGCAGGAGGCAGAGACACATAAACAGGAGACTGGGGAAGAGAACCAGGAAAAGAAGACCAAGAGGAAACAAAATACTTAACTTAAATCAGGAGAGACAAAAGGCAGTCCATCATCAAACTAAGTCTCACAAGAGAGCAGGTTCTATTGCAGACAACCCGGCAACAAGACAAGGAACAAACCAAGGTATATAAAGACAGGGGACAAAACAAGGAACAGGTGAAAGCAATCAATTAATTAGGACAACGTAAAGAAACTGAAATAACCAAAAACCAGTTCCTGTCAGGATCCTTCAAAATAAAATAGAACAGGAAGTCCAGAAAACATGGATCCTGACAGATGTATTTTTTATGTAAAGATTCTAATATGGTTCGGATTTTGAGGTGAGCTTCGGACCAATATGGGGAAATGGTGAATAGTGCCGTGAATTGGATAGTTGTCTGTGTGTTTCTATAAGATATTGTTGCCTGTCCATTATGACGATTTTAGAACCTTTATCAGTCGGTTTAATGATTATGTTTGGATTATTCATGATTTGATTGAGGGCTTGTGTTTCTTGAGGTGAGAGGCTGTCTGAAGTGTCTGTGCCACGATGGAGATTTTGAAGGGTTCTGAGATTAATTTTCGGATCTGAACTTCTACCTGGGAAGTGGTTGGTTCCCAGCTGGAAGGGTTGGTGAATGGAAGATTATGGTGGAATCTGGTATGGAAGTAGTCTATCAATTTGATTCTACGGTGGAATTGGTGAAGGTCCCTTTGAAGTTACCCCCAGTCTAATTTGGTTGGGTGTGAAATGAAAGCTAATCCCCTCTCCAGCATTGAGATCTGTGCAGGGGTAGGAATGAAAAGCTTGGATAAATTAAGACTGTTGGAATCCTGATTCACCCCCAGACCCTGTGGTAAATCAGTGGGGATTTGATTAGTGGAAGTGGGTATGTTGAAGGTATGAGGATGAGGTGAGGTTGTTAGTAATGCTGAGTTGGCTTTATACAGCATTATAAATTTAAATATTCACACCAGTTTTCCAAGATGATTTTGGTTGTGGTTGAGGTCCAGTGTATGTTATCTTTTTCTGTCTGAAACTGATCTTGTGATAGTGGTGGGAGGGCTGGAAGGTGGGTAGTGATATAGTTATTAAGAGTGGTGAGGTTTTATTTTTGTGTGATTGAAAGTTTTTCGGAAAAGTTAATTATAGGGAAATAAATGTCAGCCACAGGAAAGGTAGACTTAGCCTCCCTATACAGTGCTCGGAATTATTTAAATTGAGGTAAGTTTTGGATCCTGATCTCTATTGTTTATTCCTATTGAAATGATTAATATTTTCATGGTATTGTTGGTCTGTGTTTTTTGGAACAGTTTCCAGAAGTGGAAGATATTGGCTGTAGATCCAGGCTGTCGTGTCCCACAATCCTATTGATGTTGGAGTCACCCAGAACAAGGTTTCCTGCAGTTTCCTGCAGTTTCCTGTTTGGTCTGGCCATGTGTGATGTGGGATCGAAAGCAGGTGGTTTGAAGCGTGTGTGGTCTGGTGGGGATTGTGAATTAACTAAGGGTGGGGGAGAATGTGGGGTGAAGGTAGGAGGGGGAGGCTGGGATGAAGAGCCCAGGGTCTGCTCGTTGCCCAGGGGAGGAACTACAGAGGCCTGAGGAGTTTCTATTTTCGCGAGGAGGGGGATTCAGCAAAGGTCCTTATACTGGTCATTTTGACCTTTGTTGGACTACTCATCATCAGCCTCTCCTCACTAGTTTGAGGTGGCCTGTGCCACTCTGTGTTGCTTCTCTCTTGTGCCGCTGCTGTCCCACCCCCAGTATTGCCTGTAAGGGAAGCATCAGATGAAATAGACTCTTCCATATGACATGACATGACAGATACTTTATTCATCCCCATTGGAGAAATTCAGATTGTCCAATAGCTCTTTATATATAGCTCTATAGCTATATATAAGCTCTTAGAGCCTATAGCTCCTAATAACTTTAACAGAGATTCCACTATAAAATATAAAATAAAATATGAAATATAATTAACGGATGAAGGCACTCAAATCAATAACTTATAACATAAATAGCATAAATAACATATCAATAACATCAATTACTAATAAAAGGGATCAATTACTATCAACAATTACATATCAATTACTACTACTAATAATAATGATAATAATAATAAATTACTAATAATTACTATTATACAATCAGCTGCTAGTCTGTTTAGTCAGCTTATCTAAGCAAGTGTTGGGCGTGTGCGGATGATTCTAGGCACAAATTAAAGCTTGTAGATTGAATCAATGCAGGGCAGTTGCAGCAACCTAGATACAAGGCATGAGGAGACATCAGGCAACAAAAAAAATCTGAATTCTCATCTATTGGCTGTGTCATAGCTGGGAATTTAGAAATACTTCAAAAGCTCATATCTAACCCGGAGTGTTCCAGAACCAGATGAAAGCTTGTCAATTGTTTAATCAATGCAGGGCAATTGTTCCAAACTAGATATGATTCATGAGGAGATGTCAGGCAACAAAGAAATTCCAAATTCTCATCTAATGGCTGTGTCATAGGTGGGAATTTGGAATACTTCAAGAGCTCTTATCTAAACAAGTGTTAGAGGTGGGGGGATTCAATTCAATTCAATTCAATTCAATTTTATTTGTATAGCGCCAAATCACAATACAAATCATCTCAAGGCACTTTACAAAAACTAAAACTAAAAACCCAACAATTCCCTTATGAGCAAGCACTTGGCGACAGTGGAGAGGAAAAAACTCCCTTTAACGGAAGAAAAAAAACCTCCAGCAGAACCGGGCTCAGTTTGGGCGGCCATCTGCCTCGACCGGGATGATTCCAGGAACAAATTAAAGCTTGTATATTATTGAATCAATGCAGGGCAGTTGCACCAATCTAGATACAAGTCATAACAAGAAGTAAGGGAACGAAGAAATGTCTAATTCTCATCAATTGGCTGTGTCATAGGAGGGAATTTGGAAATACTTCAAGGGCTCTTATCTAAACAATTGTTGGACATGGACGGATGATTCTAGGAACAAATTAAAGCTTCTAGATTTTTTAATTAATGCAGCGATGTTTCACTAACCTAGATACAAGTCATGAAGAGTAATAAGGGAACCAAAAAATTCCAAATTTTCATTTATTGGCTGTGCCTTCTTTTCCTTTAGGCAGCTTCCTTCAGGGGTAGCCAGTGAATCATCTGCCTCCATTTAACCCTATCCTCTGTATCCTTCACACTCACACCAACTCTCCTCATATCCTCCTTCACTACATCCACAAACCTCCTCTTTGGTCTTCCTCTAGGCCTCCTTCCTGGCAGCTCAGCATCCTTTTCCCCATGTATTCACTGTCCCTCCTCTGACCATGTCCAAACCATCTCAATCTGGCATTTTCCTCATTCATCAACTCTTCAAAGTATTCCTTCCATCTTTCCATCACGTCAACACATTTCCATCCCTGTCCTTAATCACCCTAACCTGTTGCACATCCTTCCCATCTCTGTCTCTCTGCCTTGCCAACCTGTACAAATCCACCTCTTCCTCCGTAGTGTCCAACCTATCATACAAATCCTCATATGCCCTTTGTTTGGCCTTTGCCACCTCTACCTTCACCTTACGCTGCATCTCTCTGTACTCCTGTCTGTTCTCTTCTGTCCTCTGTGTCCCACTTCTTCTTAGCTTACCTTTTCCTCTTAACAAACTCCTGAACTTCCTCATTCCACCACCAAGTCTCCTTATCTGCTTTCCTTGTTCCAGATGACACACAAAATACCCTCCTACCTGTCTCCCTGATCACTTTAGCTGAAGCTGTCCAGTCATCTGTGTTAGAATAAGTGCATTGTAAATTGCTAACTGTGTTATGAGAATTGTCATTTTGCAGACAGATTTATGCAAAGGGGGCAACCAGACATTCCTCAGTTAAGGATGTTCTCTGTTTTTCTGTGCAAATCACCAAGACATGTGAATATATGGATGTGAACTCTGTATGAACTTTGAAGATAGCCTATGTTTCAACTCTCCCCTATTGTGTAAAGTGAGACGGTGCCTGGAAGTCATGTAACCACATCACATATAAATTAAAGTGTGCTAGGTTGGACTCTTTGCTGCAGCCGGGGATAGCATCAAGTGTGCATCTCCTAAAAGTCACGAGCTCAACCTAGAACAAAGAAAAGAAAGTCTCTGTGTAGATGTTTGATTAGAACCAACATTTATTGGTGTTTCCGCTCGGTTTCCAATACAGCATCAACGGTGAAGAGGAGGACGAGGACGCTGGAAAACTGCGCGCAGTCGGTCCCATAGGGGAGCGAGAAAAATCCACCCTCGTGAATTCGACGGGAGGTCGGTGTCTACTCGCCTGAAAAGATCCTCTTCACTTCTGCTGCTTGACGGAAGCCGGACAAGAGACGTATCTGCAGAAATAGGTGAGCTGCGTTGACTTCTATGTCAGGGACATAGCAGTGTCAGGGACACTAGAAAGCAGCTGTAGAGTTCGTCAGGGACGAAACCTATGTCAGGGACATAGTAGTGTCAGGGACACTTGAAAAGTAAAAGCGCTATTCGTCAGGGACGAAAAGAAAGTATCAGGGATACTGAAACACGTGTGAGTGAATGAGAACGTGTGAGTGAATGAGAATGTGTGATTGATGGTAGTTGACGGACTATTGTCGGCTGAATAGAGCAGTGTCACTACCTTTTAAAAACTGTGTATTTTGTTGGGCACAAGTAAAAATTGAAAAGTTGAGTGTGGTGGACGGCTGTATCTGCAGGTAATTAGAACCTGTAGAAACTTGATACAGTGGACGATCCCCGCGCTGTTGTGACTGATCGTTTGCTTGTGCCAAAGTTGCAACTATGGGAAAGGGAAACAGTAAACCCCAATTAATGGGGGATCCTAAATTTATGAACACTTATTCTCCTGGATCAGCGAGATATTTAGGAGAATGGAAGAAAAAGTATGAGTTTCCTGGAAAATTGGAAACCTGCGCATGCGATAAATTGGTAACTCAGTTAAAAGCAGAAATGGCCATAGCAGAACCTAAGAAAATTGATAAATTTAAACTTCAGCTCATTGAGGCAGTAAAATGGCAAGAGCAAGCTGAGAAGAGAAGGCAGAAGAGAAGAGATAAAAAGTCCCTCATAGCAGCCCTCCAAGAGGACCCAGCTGATTTTGTAGGGCGCCCACAAGCATTAATTCAACAAGAAGAAACAGCGGCTGCGGCTGCTACGGCTGCTGCAGCTGTGACGGGGGCAGTGAAGGCAGCCGTGACCCCGCCTCCTACGGCTGGACCTGCTCTAATCAGTCCTAGCCACACTAGATCAGGAAATCTGTATGGTCCTTTAATTGATGAGGTCCAAGGACTGGCAGAGGCCATGTCAAAATTAAGCCCGTTTAGGGACCTCCAGGGCGATGGGTCAAGGATGGGGCCCCGTCCTGATCCGCCGCCCTGGCCACCATTGATCGACCCAGCCAGCATCTTTCCAGCCATAGAGGTGCCTAACCCTCATTTTGGAGTAGGGAATGATAACAGGCCCCTTCTCCTGGTAAGGAGACCGTGGTCTTGTAAGGAGCTGGAGGATGCAGTAAAAGGGCTAGGGGACCCCTTCGCTAATGTTCGTCAATGGATTGTAAATCTGCAACAACTTAGACAAACTTACAATTTGGACGGGCAGGAGATTGACTCAGTGTGCAGGAAAGCTTTAGGACACAGATATGGAGGAGTGAGGGGAGGATATACAGGGCGGACTCCAGTGGGGGAGGTTTTGCCCCCTGGAGACCCAGCCTTAGACAACCAAGTTGCATTACTGACAGATAGAGTAAAAAATGCATTTGTTAAACCTCCTGATTACCAAGCTATTGCCCAATGTAAACAGAAAGAAGGTGAGGATGTGCAGGACTATAGAGGACGGCTAGAGGAAGTGTTCAAGGCAAACGGTGGTTTGGACCCCTCTAACACTGTCGCTTCCCCCTATCAGCAACAACTGAAACAGGCCTTGCTGAGTGGGTTTCTTCCGTCCATCACTCACCACATCCGAAAGCTAAATATTAATACACCCACAGATGGAGTGACTCAAATAATGAATTATGCACAGCATGCCCAAGACTTACAGAAACATAAATCAGAGCAACAATCAAAAGCTGCAGTGTTTGCACTACTGGATGTCATGGGTGACAGGGGGAGAGGAGGTCCTTCACAGTACAACAGGAGAGGATTCAGAGGAAGAGGCAGAGGTAGAGGGAGCTCAGGAAGAGGTTTTGGAAATAGGAAATGGAAGGATGATGTATGCTATAATTGCGGTAGACCAGGACACTTTGCCCGTGATTGTGATGAGCAGAACCAGAGCTCAGGGAGAGATGAAGGCAGACGATCAGAAGAGTATAGGAGACCGGGACCCTTTAACCCCCAAGCATGACTAGGCCCTACTGTAGATGAAATGCTGGACCTTGAAGAAATTGTAGACACTTATTATAGTGCAGAAGGGAATAAGGTAATGCCCATTAGAATGCTAAAAATTAATGGAGTGAAAATAAAGTTTTTGTGTGACACAGGAAATGGACAGGTCACCCCTTGCAGTTTCTCCCAAAGTTTTATGATTGAGGATGAGGCATCTGGCTTTCAGGAAAAGGTAATGGCAGTTTTGTGTCCTAACTGTCCTGTGAATTTATTGGGCAGAGATTTGTTGAGCAAATTAAAAATATCTCTAGTACCTACTACAAACGGGATGGCAGCCATAGGCCCGGGGGAGGAGATCCCCTCTTATGTAGTGCTGAAACAAGGGGCGCCACATTACTGGTGGTCCCTAGATCTGCCCATGCCTGACCCTGGACGCACAGGAGAGCAGCTCCTGCGCCTGCTGCCTGATCCTCAACCACCACACTCAGAAAGCCTCTCCCCAGAGCAGATGCATGTCACCCTCTATTATAAACATACCCCAGGTCCAGATTTTGACTATGTACGGAAGTTTGAGAAGTTAGGGCCACAGAGGATAACGCTTAAGACCCTTTATACTGATAGGAAAGGAAAGGCAGTCTGCTCTGTTAGTCTTCCTCCAGAAGCTAAGCGCCTCTTGATGGGATGGTCACCTAATCCTCATTTGTCAGTGTCTAAGACGAATGACATGTATTGGGAGGAGTTAAAGCAGTTTTTGAATAAAGCTGAGAGTATTTGTGATTGGCATGAAGAAGGAGGCTGGTTTAGTAATAGTGTGGGAAGCTGTTTTTACAAAAACTTAAATTGGGTTGTAACGGCCACTCCCCGTACTCACATGGGGGAGGATGACCGAGAATGAGTGTTACTTCTGGAGGAGTTAGATCCGTGTTTGGCTGAGGTGCCTGACAGTTTCTGGTCTCGAAGCAAAACTGATGTAGGCCTAATGACCACAGCTCCAGAAGTTATTATTAAGGCCAAATCTGATTATAGACCTAGGATAAAGCAGTATCCCCTTAAACCAGACGCCCTTCAGGGAATCAGGCCTGTGGTACAAGAGATGCTTGATGCAGGGATCCTGGTGAGGGCACCAGAGGCTCAGTGTAACACCCCTATATTTCCAGTGAAAAAGGCTGATGGGAGGAGTTGGAGGATGATCCAAGACTTAAGGGAAGTAAATAAAGCAGTTGAAAGTAGGGCCCCGTGTGTCCCAGATCCTCACTCTGCTGAACCATATAAAACCTGAGATGAAGTGGTTCACGGTTGTGGATCTCAGTAATGCTTTTTTCTCTATCCCAGTACATCCAGACTCACAGGGATGGTTTGGGTTCACCTTTGAGGGAAAGAAACTTACCTACACCAGGTTACCACAGGGTTATGTTGATAGCCCCACTATATTTGTATTAGAATTGGAAAATTGCTTATCTACATTCCATGTGCCCTCACATAGCCAAATTTTGACCTATGTGGATGATATTTTAATTACATCAGACACTCAGCAGCATAACAAAGACACGGCGATAGCACTGTTCAAACATTTAGAAAGAACGGGTAACAAAGCATCTCCAAAAAAGCTACAGTGGGCTACTTCTGAAGTTGTATTCCTAGGTCATAAATTAACACCAGAAGGCAGAGCCCTGACTGAATCCAGGAAAGCAGCTATTCAACAAGCCTGTAAGCCTATCACTAAGCAACAGATGATGCAATTCTTAGGGCTGTGTAACTACTGTCGACAGTGGATTCCAGATTATGCTCAAGTAACACAACCGCTGTTAGACTTGATTTATGAAACACCGATGGCCATGAAGCAGGAAATACAATGGACTTCGGAAGGAGAACAGGCTTTCTGTGAGTTAAAAGAGCAGTTAGTGACCACACCTGTCTTGAGTCTTCCAGATTATAGTAAACCCTTTGTTCAAACTGTAGATTGTAAAGGGAAGTTCATGACCTCGGTGCTAACTCAGTTGTCAGGAGGAAAGCAGAAGCCAGTAGCCTATTATTCCAAGAGGCTGGATCCTGTGGCTTGTGCTTTGCCTGCCTGTGTCAGAGCTGTGTGTGCAGCTGCAATGGCAGTGCAAGCCTCGGCAGAAGTAGTACTTTTTCATCCACTTACACTGCTGGTCCCACACTCAGTTGACTTACTTCTGACAGAAACTAAAATGTCATTTTTGTCACCAGCCAGACATCTGTCAGTCATGGCGCTCCTAATGTCCCAGCCACATTTGACTATAAAAAGATGCTCTACACTCAATCCATCTACATTATTGCCCACAGCTGAAGAAGGCACACCACACTGTTGTATTACAAACACTGAGGAGACATGTAAACCCCGTAGTGATTTGAAGGATATAGCCTTAGCTGAAGGGGACGTGTGGTTTGTAGATGGTTCTTGTTTTAAAAATGACAAAGGAGAAAAATGTGTGGGTTCGCAGTAGTGTCACTACAGGATGTCTGTGCAGCAGGGCAACTTCCTTCACATTTCTCAGCACAGGCTGCAGAAATAATAGCCTTAACGCAAGCATGCAGGCTAGCAGAGGGGAAGAGTGTCACAATTTACACAGACAGCCAGTATGCTTTCTCAACTCTTCATTTCTTTGCTGCACAATGGGCTCGCAGAGGAATGAAGACAGCTGGAGGACAGTCAGTTAGACATGCCCCACTCTTAAAAGAGTTATTACAAGCTGTCATGTTACCAAAACGACTTGCTGTCTGTAAATGTGCCGCCCATACGAGGGGATTAGATCCAGTATCTAAAGGAAACAATAGAGCAGATGCTATAGCAAAAGCAGCAGCGCAGGGACAGTTTGGAAAATGTAACCTGTACCTCATGGAAGAAGTGAAACAGCCTATAGATCATGAAGTACTTTCATGCAGAAAAGAGCTCCACCGGCTGAACAGCAACTTTGGCTCAAAGAAGGAGCCATAATAGAGCAAGATCTTTTTAAGATTAAAGACAAACTTTGCTTGCCTAGAAGTCTCTATCATACGGCAGCTATTTTGACACATGGGCCTTGCCATGTGTCAACAGGAGGGATGGTATATGCAGTGGAAAAGTATTTTCATGCACCAGGTTTTAATAACTACTCAAAAAATTTTTGTAAATCCTGTTTGACTTGCTGTAAGCATAACCCACAGGGAAATCTCAGACCAAAGAGAGGGAGATTCCCCAATCCGGACTATCCATTCCAAGTTATTCACATGGATTTCATAGAGTTGTCACAATGTCAGACATACAAGTATTGTCTTGTTCTGATAGATGCATACTCTAAGTGTGTTGAGATTGTGCCCAGCAAAAGTGCTGATGCACTAACAGTGGCCAAAGCGCTGTGTAAAAGTATAATCCCAGATCATGGAATCCCACAGCGAGTCTACAGTGATAATGGTCCACATTTTGTAAATGAAGTAGTTAGGCAGATGTCTAAACATCTGGGTTTTGAGTTGAAGAACCACTGTTCATACCATCCCCAAAGTGCAGGCCTGGTAGAAAGAACTAATGGCACTATAAAGATGAGACTGAGGGAAAACTATGGAGCAAACGGGAAGGACATGGGTGGAATGCCTCCCCCTGGTAAAAATGTATATGAGGGTCACGCCAACAGACAGAGGCCTGACCCCGTTTGAAATCCTTTATGGAAGATCTTTTACACTTCCCATTTGTGAAAATGTGTGTGAAAAACCTCAAGGAGAAACTACTCTAGCTGAATGGATGAGCAAGATGTTGCAAACCAGAGAAGTCATGAGTGCAAATAATCTGCCAAGAGATGTTTTGTCTCCACAGGTGCAGAGAGTCAAACCTGGTGACCAAGTCCTGATAAAGGTCATCAAGAGGAAGACCCGGTCCACTCCCAAGTGGGAGGGGCCCTATACAGTGATCCTGACCACTCCCACTGCAGTAAAGATTCAGGAGAGACCCACGTGGATTCACCAGAGCCACTGCAAGATACTACAGCCACTAGGGGCCGAGTAAGGTGGAAGTCGGCCGGTATCAAAACCCTTGGCTGCTGAAGAGACCATCTGATCCTTACTCCCAGCTATGGCTCTTCATTGGCTGATTCTGTGTTTAGGGACACTAAGTATTGTCTGTTATGCAAGCACAGAGGTGACTGTACCAATGGCTAACTGTGTTTGGAAAATACAAAGCTCTGGTGGTTTCAGTTCTGACCTCCGTAGCAGTGTTCTGTGCTGTTTTGGTCTTGTGTGGGTGTTGCTGTATCCCCTGCATCCGCTCCCTGGTCGAACGCCTAATACAGCGAGCGTTGGGCCCGGTGGAGCAACAGGTGGATCAGCTGTACCCTCTCCTCACAGCCATGGACCACTCTGATGAAGATGATAATGAACAGTTTGTGTAAATACTGACTATGTGTAACTGATTGTGCTCTGATAGAGGACCAGAGGTGGTCGCCCAGGAGCCTGGGGGCCGGTTGGGAATTTTTCCTTTACAGAAGGTTTTCGCCCAACCCCTCACAGAGCCTTGCTTTACTAAAACTTGTTTAGTCATAATGACGAGTTTCCAGAAAATCCTACAAGGAAGATGAAAAACTCTGATACTATGGTGAAAATGACAAACAGGAGGGAAATGTTAGAATAAGGGCATTGTAAATTGCTAACTGTGTTATGAGAATTGTCATTTTGCAGACAGATTTATGCAAAGGGGGCAACCAGACATTCCTCAGTTAAGGATGTTCTCTGTTTTTCTGTGCAAATCACCAAGACGTGAATATATGGATGTGAACTCTGTATGAACTTTGAAGATAGCCTATGTTTCAACTCTCCCCTATTGTGTAAAGTGAGACGGTGCCTGGAAGTCATGTAACCACATCACATATAAATTAAAGTGTGCTAGGTTGGACTCTTTGCTGCAGCCGGGGATAGCATCAAGTGTGCATCTCCTAAAAGTCACGAGCTCAACCTAGAACAAAGAAAAGAAAGTCTCTGTGTAGATGTTTGATTAGAACCAACAATCTGGAAGAACTTCCTGACCTTCAAGAGCCTGTTTCAGCTCCTCCCTGAAAGCCACACAACACTCGTCCCTTTTTCAGCTTCCACCACTTCGTCCTCTGCTCTGCCCTTGTCTCTTCATCTTCCTCACCACCAGAGTCATCCTACACACCACCATCCTATGCTGTCTGGCTACACTCTCCCCAACCACTACTTTGCAGTCACTGATCTCTTTCAGGTTGAAACATCTGCACAAGATGTAATCAAATAAATCAGAAGTTAACAGAAGAGGAGTTATTCATAAAAACTTAATAAAAATTAAGACCACTCCTCTTATTGAACAGAAAAACAGAACTGTCAAATGTGGACTATTAAATATTAGGTCCCTTTCATCTAAATCTTTGTTAGTAAATGATTTGATAACTGATCACCAAATTGACCTACTTTATCTTACTGAAACCTGGTTACAGCAGGATGAATATGTCAGTCTGAATGAATCAACCCCCCTCAGTCATAAAAATTATCATGTTCCTCGAAGCACAGGTCGAGGTGGAGGAGTAGCTGCAATCTTCAACTCAAACTTATTATTAAACTTTAATTCTCAGATCAGTTATATCTCACTTATATCTCACAGAGCCTCACTCTTAGTCTCTCGCATCCAAACTGGAAAACACAAAAACCAGTTCTACTTGTCATTGTGTACCGTCCACCTGTCCCTTACTCAGAGTTTTTAACTGAATTCCCTGACTTTCTGTCTGATTTAGTGCTTAGATCAGATAAAGTCATTATAGTGGGAGATTTTAACATTCATGTAGATGTTGAAAATAACGGCCTCAGCATTGCATTTAATTCTATATTAGATTCAATTGGTTTCATTCAAAATGTTAATAAACCCACCCACTGTTTCAATCACACCCTTGATCTTGTTCTGACCTATGGCATTGAAATTGAACATCTAATAGTTTTTCCCCCAAATCCTGTTTTGTCAGATCATTCTTTAATAACTTTTGAATTTAAAATGATGGATCATGCAGCGTTTGGAAGAAAATTCCACTACAGCAGATGTTTATCCGACAACACTGTTAATAAATTTAAGAAAATGATTCCATCTTTATTTACATCTATGCCAAGTATAAACATAGTGGAGGGCAGCTGCTTCAATCCCACTCCCTACCAAATTGATCATGTTGTTTGTTGACAGCGCTGTAACCTCACTGCGTGAAATGCTTGATTCTGTAGCCCCTCTGAAAAAGAAGTTAGTGAATCAGAGAAGACTAGCCCCACGGTATAATTTACATATTCGTACCTTAAAGCAGGCATCACGAAGGCTGGAAAGGAAGTGGCGTTCCACAAACTTAGAGGAAATTTTTCTAGCCTGGAAAAACAGTCTATTAACATATAAAAAAGCTCTCCGTAAAGCCAGAACTGCATACTATTCATCACTAATCGAGGAAAATAAGAACAACCCCAGGTTTCTTTTCAGCACTGTAGCCAGGCTGACAAAAAGTCACAGCTCTGTTGAGCCCAGTGTTCCCTTAGCTCTCAGCAGTGATGAATTTATGATTTTCTTTACAAATAAAATCACAACTATTAGAGATAAAATTCAGCAGATGCTTCCTATACCTGCAATAAATGAATCTTCTACTACAGTAGCTCTTGAATCATCTGTAGGACCTCAGTTATGTTTAGACTGCTTCTCTCCCATAGATCTCTCTGAATTTACATCAGTAGTTGCTTCATCGAAATCATCAACGTGTCTCTTAGACCCCATCCCGACTAGACTGCTTAAAGACACCCTGCCATTAATCAACTCATCTTTATTGGACTTGGTAAATTTATCTCTAGTATCAGGCTACGTACCACAGGCCTTTAAGACTGCAGTAATCAAACCTTTACTCAAAAAGCCTAGTCTTGATCCAGGAGTCTTGGCTAATTATAGACCAATATCCAACCTGCCATTTATTTCTAAAATCCTAGAAAAAGCTGTTGCTAAGCAGCTATCAGACCACTTACACAGGAATGAACTATTTGAAGATTTTCAATCAGGATTTAGAGCACATCATAGTACAGAAACAGCACTGTTGAAAGTTACCAACGATCTTCTCTTAGCCTCAGATAATGGACTTGTTTCTATACTTGTCCTCCTAGACCTTAGTGCAGCATTCGACACCATTGACCACAATATCTTATTACAGAGACTGGAGCATGTGATTGGTATCAGAGGAACAGCGTTAAAGTGGTTCCAATCCTATTTATCGGACAGATTCCAGTTTGTTCATGTCCATGATGAACCTTCCACACGAACAAAAGTTAGTTATGGAGTTCCACAAGGCTCCGTTCTAGGACCGATTCTGTTCACCCTGTACATGCTTCCTTTAGGATATGTCATTAGGAAGCACTCTATTAATTACCACTGCTATGCAGATGACACTCAGTTATATCTATCTATTAAACCTGTTAACACAAACCAGTTAACCAGACTTCAAGCCTGTCTAACTGACATAAAGGCCTGGATGACCAGTAACTTTTTACTTTTAAACTCGGAGAAAACAGAAGTCATTATATTTGGGCCAAAAAATCTCAGAAATAACTTTTCTAAAATTATAGCTACTCTAGATGGCATAACCCTGGCCTCTAGCACTACTGTAAAAAACCTTGGAGTTATTTTTGACCAGGATATGTCCTTTAACTCACACATAAAACAAATCTCTAGAACTGCATTCTTTCACCTGCGCAACATTTCCAAAATTAGGAACATCCTGTCTCAAAATGATGCAGAAAAACTAGTCCATGCATTTGTTACCTCAAGGCTAGATTACTGTAACTCATTATTATCTGGATGTCCCAATATCTCCATAAAAAGCCTCCAATTAATCCAGAATGCCGCAGCCAGAGTCCTGACAGGAACTAGCAGGAGAGATCATATTTCTCCTATATTGGCTTCTCTTCATTGGCTCCCTGTAAAATATAGAATAGAATTTAAAATCCTTCTTCTCACATACAAATCCCTTCATAATCAAGCTCCTTCATACCTTAAAGACCTCATAGTACCATATTATCCCAATCGACCACTTCGCTCTCAGAGTGCAGGTCTACTTGTGGTTCCCAGAGTTTCCAAAAGCAGAATGAGAGGCAGAGCCTTTAGTTATCAAGCTCCTCTCCTATGGAACCAGCTCCCAGCCTGGGTTCAGGAGGCAGACACTCTCTATATTTTTAAGGATAGACTTAAAACCTTCCTCTTTGACAAAGCGTATAGTTAGGGCTGGCTTCAGGAAACCCTGAACCATCCCTTAGTTATGCTGCTATAGGCCTAGACTGCCCGAGGACCATCGGTGCACTGAGCTCCCGTACCCTAACCCCCCCCTTTCCCTTCCCCTCCCCTCTCTTCTCTCCTCCCACCTCATGTATATTCCACCATTGAATCTTACTAACCTTGTGTTCTCTCTCTCCCCTAGTTAGTGCCCTCTCCCTTTCTCTCTATTCTCTCTGTACCTTCTGCAGGTGTCCCTGGTCCTGGAGCTGTATATCGCTGATGTGCAGTTACTGGTCCCACCAACCTGCAGTGTCTATTTGTTGTTTATTGTTGCTGTTCTTTTCTCTCTGCTCTATCCACTCACCCCAACCGGTCGAGGCAGATGGCCGCCCAAACTGAGCCCGGTTCTGCTGGAGGTTTTTTCTTCCGTTCAAGGGAGTTTTTTCCTCTCCACTGTCGCCAAGTGCTTGCTCATAAGGGAACTGTTGGGTTTTTAGTTTTAGTTTTTGTAAAGTGCCTTGAGATGATTTGTATTGTGATTTGGCGCTATACAAATAAAATTGAATTGAATTGAATTGAATTGAATTCTTTATGACACACAAACACTTCAACACTAACTTTTGAAGCTTTTTGATGCATTTTCTCTGCAAAAAAATTAAACTGGCCCCTCTGCTTCTCTCATCATTTAAACTCCCTACTGCCCATTATCAGACACAATGCACACAGGGGTTCTGACCCTAACCCTTTAGCCCAACACTTATCCCTAACCTTTTACCCTAACCCTTACGCTTCTTAACAACCATCATAAACAAATTAAAATTGAATATAAACTAGACCCACACAGTCACTTTCCTCAACACCGGTGTTTTTCGACCACCCACAGGACAAGGAATGTAGAAGAATACTTACCAGAGTTTATTTTAAACCAACAGATACACACACTTTGCTCCATAAAACTAACTACCATCCCAAACATACATTCTGTGGTATAGTTAAGTCCCAAATCATTAGGTTCCATAGAATATCCTCCCATACAACAGACTTACATAACTCCATCTCCGCTCTTTTCCCTAGCCTCCGACAGAGAGGGTACTCCAGATGATTCCTCCGTTCTATAAAGCGGACCACTCTGGTATCTCTCTCTCCCACTAACTATTCACCTAACGGACACTCCAATCAAGCAACCAAGCAACAGCTGAAAGAAGAAAATAATACCTCTGAACCCAACCAATTAATTCCTCTGGTTACAACTTTCTCCAAAACTTACCTCCCCCTACAAGTTGGTTTCAAAAACAATTTCCATACAATATTATCACATCACACCCACACACACCCTGAGGAGGAACAAAATCATTAAAGATATGCTGGTCATAGTCACATTTAGCACAGGGTCACTTTACACACCAGGACAGTCACTGGGCATTTAAACGAACACACTTTATTTCTAAACCACATGGGGGAGCTAGCGCTCCAATTACAGATACATCCACTTTGCAAAGTAGAAATCTGGTTTATGCCATCATTTGCCAATCCTGCCACCTTATTTATATGGGCGAGACAGGAAACATTTTATTGACAAGGCTGAAACAACACTTGGGAAGGCAGGCTGACCACACACTTGGTTCAACATTCCATCACAGGCTTACAAAACCTGTCACATGGACGGTAGGCCAACAGAGGAGGCAGGAGAGATGGTGGATTAGTAGACTCAAAACCAGGTTTCCTACAGGACTCAACCTGGTCGAGTAATGGAAGGATATTCCACCGGACCATTCCAATCACCACAGGTAATACAGCACTATGCAGATCCCTGCAGTGGAGCCATAAGCACTTCCTCCTGAGACTGACCTTTAGGGGACAACGATTAGCACTTACTAATTTTAATAAATAAATAAATAGTAGTGTTGTGTCCTCTCCACTGTCGCCAAGTGCTTGCTCATAAGGGAATTGTTGGGTTTTTAGTTTTAGTTTTTGTAAAGTGCCTTGAGATGATTTGTATTGTGATTTGGCACTATACAAATAAAATTGAATTGAATTGAATTGAATTATGTTTTAACCCCATGAATTGCATGTTTTGTTTTTTCTAACAATTAACACTATGCCTTGTAAATTATTTTGTTTTTCAAGGTTTTTCCTATATGCATGGTTTTAGCACTATTTATTTCCCCTTCAGTCAACAAACTACCCTTGTATGGCAGGAGGACTGTAATCTCCGTATTTTATTTCATTTTTATTTTATTGCATTGTTTTGGATTTTATTCCACCTCTTCTCTATCTCCACCAAAAAAAAACAGGTCTCGGCCTCTTCCCACCTTACCTGGGTCTTCATCTCCGGCTGGCCTCCTGTCCATCTATCTCCCACTGACAGCAATACTTCTACATCTGGAAACACATTATACACCTTTGATTTCACTAATCACCTCACTAATACAGAATAAGGATGGCTTATTGTGGAACTAGCTTCCAAGATTGTAATAAAATTCTATGTCACCCATGACTGTAGGAGTAAATTTTTATCCTCTTTTTAATCCCTTTTTCCTTATATTCCCTATATGGTAATTAACAGTACCCAGTGGGAACAGTACCCCACACCACCTGACTCCCCCTTCCCTCCCCAAACAGTTTTTTATGTTGCAGTGCCCACTGTTCTCCATTTCCCTCTGAATAAGCAGCAACTGCCAAACATCAGAGACTTGGACTGGATTGAGCCCAACTTGTTATCGTTTCTCTTTTTTTTATCGCTTTACCCGTATTTGGGTTTTTTAACACTTTTTATTTCTTTTATAAGGTTTTAAGTGAATAAAGTTAATTTTAACAGTAATTGTCGGAGTGGGGGCCTCTTCGAAGGCCACATATTCTACCACAATGATTGACACAAACCCGGGAGAAAAAACGGAATCGGCCCCTCTGGTTGGGCCGTACACTAACCTTTCCAGTATCAAGCACCAACACCTCGGGTCCAATGGGCACCAAGGACAACCAGCAACAGCAGTGGACAATAACTGGGATTTACTGTAGGCCAACCTCACCACTTCAGGTCCGGTGGACACTGAGGACCACCGAGAACTGCAGCACAAAACAGCTGGGACCTGTTGGAGGCTCATACACAGCCATCTTTTATGTTACTGGAGGTAGGCCTCTACACTGACCATGTCTCTTTTTTTTGTTTGTTTTTGGTTTTTTTAACAGGTCCCTTCCTGAAGCTGCTGCTCCCTAACCAGTTCAAAACTAGCACTAATTGCATACACTGGACACAAGACACAGCAATGGCAATATTTAAATTATGGTGCACACAATTACATATAAATTTATAATTCCCCACACAGCACAATCCAGGTACTCAAAGAACTGATCTACAGATCAGTGACCCCTGGGTGACCTCGACTGATGCAGGACTGATCACCATTCCTTCATCCCCTCCTCCTCATGTTTCATCAACAGTGATCCTGTCATGCCCCCCATGGCTGTTGGTTTGTGCACTCCAGCTACACCATTCTCTCTTGGAACTCAAAATCCAACATCCTCAATCTGTCCACCTTCTTCAGATTGGATGCAATCCAGATTCACTTGCTGGAGAGGGGACTCACAGTGGGTACGGAAAGTATTCAGACCCCTTTAAATTTTTCACTCTTTGTGTCATCGCAGCCATTTGCCAAAATCAAAAAAGTTCATTTTATTTCTCATTAATGTACACTCAACACCCCATCTTGACAGAAAAAAACAGAAATGTTGAAATTTTTTCAAGTTTATTAAAAAAGAAAAACTAAAATATCACATGGTCATAAGTATTCAGACCCTTTGCAGTGACACTCATATTTAACTCACATGCTGTCCATTTCTTCTGATCCTCCTTGAGATGGTTTTGCTCCTTCATTGGAGTCCAGCTGTGTTTAATTAAACTGATTGGACTTGATTAGGAAAGGCACACACCTTCCTAAGAGCACAGTGGCCTCCATAATCCTCAAATGGAAAAAGTTTGGGACGACCAGAACTCTTCCTAGACCTGGCCGTCCAGCCAAACTGAGCAATCGTGGGAGAAGAGCCTTGGTGAGAGAGGTAGAGAAGAACCCAAAGATCACTGTGGCTGAGCAGAGATGCAGTAGGGAGATGGGAGAAAGTTCCACAAAGTCAACTATCACTGCAGCCCTCCACCAGTTGGGGCTTTATGACAGAGTGGCCCGACAGAAGCCTCTCCTCAGTGCAAGACACTTGAAACCCGCATAGAGTTTGCCAAAAAACACATGAAGGACTCCCAGACTATGAGAAATAAGATTCTCTGGTCTGATGAGACCAAGATTGAACTTTTTGGCGTTAATTGTAAGTGGTATGTGTGGAGAAAACCAGGCACTGCTCATCACCTGCCCAATACAATCCCTGCAGTGAAACATGGTGGTGGGAGCATCATGTTGTGGGGGTGTTATTCAGCTGCAGGGACAGGACGACTGGTTGCAATTGAAGGAAAGATGAATGCGGCCAAGTACAGAGATATCCTGGAAGAAAACCTCTTCCAGAGTGCTCAGGACCTCAAACTGGGCCGAAGGTTCATCTTTCAACAGGACAATGACCCTAAGCACACAGCTAAAATAACAAAGGAGTGGCTTCGGAACAACTCTGTGACCGTTCTTGACCCAGCCAGAGCCCTGACCTAAACCCAATTGAGCATCTCTGGAGAGACCTGAAAATGGCTGTCCACCAATGTTCACCATCCAACCTGACAGAACTGGAGAGGATCTGCAAGGAAGAATGGCAGAGGATCCCCAAATCCAGGTGTGAAAAACTTGTTGCATCATTCCCAAGAAGACTCATGGCTGTACTAGCTCAAAAGGGTGCTTCTACTCAATACTGAGCACAGGGTCTGAATACTTATGACCATGTGACATTTCAGTTTTTCTTTTTTAATAAATTTGCAAAAATTTCTACATTTCTGGTTTTTTCTGTCAAGATGGGGAGCTGAGTGTACTTTAATGAGAAATAAAATTAACTTTTTTGGCAAATGGCTGCAATGAATACTTTCCGTTCCCATTCCTAATACCTTCAATAAGAGTGAACTGTGTATGGATATGCACAAAAGGCCTTAACTTATACATTATTTCCCCTATAGAGATGCCCTTCACCCTACCGTCATCTGGGAACCGACCTGGGACCAACTGGATGCGAAGGTCAACGTTCTCATCAGGGTTGACCTGAGACATTTAGATTCCTTCAGGCTCGTCCAGAGTGGGAATAATTCACCCTGCCTGGAAGGAAAAAAAAGAGGCAATCAGGCGACTACAGGCAAAACCCAATATCATTAAAAAAACCTGTTGATAAGGGATCTAAAATTGTCATTATGGACAGGCATCAATATGCCCTAGAGGCCAATAGGCAACTTAACAATGCCATGTACAATAAACCAATAAAAGAAAGCATTCAAACAAACCCAATTCCAGATCAGAAATATTCTTCAAAATTTCTACATTAAAAAAATTCTTCACGACGCCTGGTTAGCCGGGGAATAGCGTTCCCAGGGTGAGCTGGGAAGGTGAGATGATCCACCAGGGTGGCTATCTTCGATGTGGTGTTCCTCTTTAGGGAAGGAGCCGGGCCTTACACATTTTTTAAACTCTTCTTTTTCATCTGATTCACTTCATCTTACGTACTGTATTTACTTCATCTCATATACAGTGAGGGAAAAAAGTATTTGATCTCCTGCTGATTTTGTACGGTGCCTACTGACAAAGAAATGATCAGTCTATAATTTTAATGGTAGGTTTATTGAAAATTGAGAGAATAACAAAAACATGTTAACATTTCAAACGCATTTCTCTGTCCACTCGCATTAGTGAAGAACCCAGGCAGTTCAAGCAAGATGTCCGGTATATTTTCATGCAGCCATGTCTCGGTGAAGCAAAGCAACACTCTCTGTACTCTGGCTGGCTGCTAGCTAAAGCAGAAAGTTCATCCACTTTGTTGCAGAGTGACCTCACATTCCCCATAATAAATGTTGGGAGAAATGGTTTAAATATCCTACATTTTTCTCAATGCTTCACTCCTGCTCTGCAGCCCCTGCTACGCCTCCTCAGGTCTTGGGGGATTTCAGGTTTTATACCAAGAAACAGACAGTTGTGCCCTTGTATAGATGCCGTTGCCACGGAAACATATATTTTCGGATGCAGTTTCCATAATCTTCATATGTCTCTCCACAGGAATTAGAAGATCCCAACTCAATTCTTCTTTCATCCGTTAGAAAGAAAACTTAGATCTTGACTTGACATGGATTAACAGAGTAAAAAACTTGCAAAAAACAAAGCTGATGTAACTGGCTGCCACCTAATAGACGCCATTCTAGAATTGGTACAATAATATACGACTGGTCAAATAAAAAACAACTGGTCTCAGAAAAATACTAGTGAATTAAAATACGACCATTACATTAAAATATGACTTGTCTCAGAAAAATACAACAGGACTCAGAAAAATACATCTGCTCAAATAAAATACGATTGGTCCAATTTATTACTTCCTCCAGGAAATAAACGACACCGTAGATATCACTGATAGATTTAATTTTTACTTCTTGCACTTGTTGCACTTCACAGTCAAATCCACCGTCAAACTATACAAATGAACAAAATACACATAAGCACACATTCGTTTGACATGAACAGACTGTAAACTGAATATACATATACACAACAAAAGAAAGATAAACAAACAATATACCTCGCTGGCTGCACATAACCAAGAGGGAATAAGTTCACTTGGCAAAGAACCCCAAATTCTTAAAAATAGTTGATTCTTCACTTGCTGTGACTTAACTTCACTTGAACAGCTCTTTAACTTTTAGCTTATAGGCCTACACTGGTTTCACGTGATTCTTAACAGCAGCATAACAAACGGGTCCGTGTGCAACATAGCACAGCGTAACGTAATAATAGTTCCTACTGGTGATAATGCAAACAAAATACTCGACAGCAGAACCAAATAAACAATCTACTGAAACAGAATTTCTTCAATAATGACATAAATAATGTTTTGGCAGCTAAACTCTCACCAAATCACGATTTGTGATTTCACATATCTATTCCAACCTAACAGTAGGTTAATACCATTTACTCTGCTTCTAGCAGTAGAACAAGCTTTTGCACTGGTCTATTAAGATAAACTGGCTTAGAAGTGCGTTTTCCCCTTTTATCTAAAGTTGAGTCACTAATCAACAGCTTCATTTTCCTAACCCTTCCATCAGCACTAGGATACACTTCTGCAACTCTTGCTAGTCTCCACTGATTTCTAGGGGCACCATCCTAGTGCAGAATGACAATATCATCAACCTTTGTATTCCTCTTATCCCTTTGCCAGATTTGTTTTTTCTGGAGGTTGAGTAAATACTCCCTTTTCCATCTTATCTAGAATTCGTTTGCCAAAAACTGCACTTGGCGCCATCTCTTACGAAGGTACAGATCCTGACTTACAAACTGACCAGGAGGAGATGAGATCACACTATACTTCATTAGGAGAATGTGATTTGGCGTAAGAGGTTCAAGACTTGTTGGGTCATTCAAATGCTCTATGGTCAGAGGCCTGCTATTTATAATAGCCATGACTTCATACAAAAAGGTTCTCAGTGTGAGGATTTTACAACAGAGCAAATGGTCACTGACTTAAACCAATATGGGGGTTGAATGTTTGCTTGACCCTTTCATGGTATGTGGTTCTGTCTGTTTATTGGTTTAGTGTTTTAGGATTGAGGGTTGTAAATAACTGTCAACAATTTGTTTCTTTGATGGTAAGAAGACTGAAGATAATACCTGAACAAACAATTTCAGGGGTCTGTTCAGGATTAGTCCACAGTGCTGTATATAAACTCTTGTTGTAACACAGACGTCGGAGGATTTCTGCAGGGACGTCCTCTTCGGGCCCGTGATTAAACCTGAGATGATTCATCACACTTGTGGTTGTTTTCTGAGAATTAGCAACTCTCAAACTTAAAGAAATTTCTACCACAATTTGGCGACGAGGATGGGATGGACAGGCCACTGACCGGTGCTTGTTCTGGACCGAGGGAACGACCGGTGGTAAAATTTAAAAATGAAGGGAAAATTCTGCTCCGACAAACGGAGGACTGGAATCCCGCCTGAGGTCAAAACGGGTGGCGGACAGTGGATGCTCCATTCATTTAATGAGTGAGTACAGTGTTATGAATCATTTCTTGTGTATGTCTGTTAAGTGTTTATGTTTTTGGTTTGTTTTTGGTCTGCCTCAAAGAGAAAACCCTAGGTGTGTGTATTTGGTAATCACGTGATCTTTGTAATCCCTCCTGGTAATGAGACCAGTGAGTCTGAGGGACAGACGCCAGATGATGAAAAAATAATCCTAAAAAACAAAAAACAAAAAAGAAGAAAAAAAAAAAGAAACAACGAGAAAACTCCACTGGCTGAGGATTACAAACGTAAGTCTTCCTTCGGGAAGACATATGGTTTATTAAGGAAACGACCTGTGCGTGGAAAACATGAAAAATTAAGTGTTAATGAGAAGTTCGATAATGTTGTTAATGTGAACTAAGCTGTTAAATGAGAAGTAAGGTATTATTTTTAATGAGAAGTACGCTATTGTCTATGAGGAGTAAGATGTTATTGTCTATAAGAAGTGAACTATTATTGTCTATAAAAACCACCTTAGAATTTGTCCCATATCATGAACTGGGCATATGAATGAGGTGATAATTTTATAAGCTTTGTGGTGACTCCTTCAGTGTCTTGTATGCACAATGTGTAATAATAATAATAACAATAAGGGGACGTTGCTTGGAACGAATGTCATACAAACTACCTGGCTGAAGAAAGTTACCCAAAGTTAGTGTTTGTCTGATAAGATCTGACCATATGATGAGATGGGAAGATCAGTGTGAATGAGAAATTATTGTGTGTGTTATAAGCCCAATGAAAGTGTGAGCACCAGCCCCAGTACTAAAATGATGGTAGATAAATGAGTTAAAAATGTGGATATAGAATGTTGTTGAGAAGGATACCAGGTCAGGATACCACATCAGTGATGCACTGTCAAGTCTTTTAGCAGACTGATCAAGTATTGCTGTCAGAACATTTCTGATTGTCTTTATTTGTCTCTCCCATATGCCTCCCATATGGCTTGAAGATGGAACGTTCATTATGAACTCCTCCTACAAAGTTAGTACCTTGGTCACATCTCAACTGTCTTACATTTCCCCGTATTGCGATGAATGCACGCAATGCATTGATGAATGCATCTGACGTAAGATCATCAAGCATTTCAATATGTATGGCTCTTGAACACATACATGTGAAAAGAAGACCATACCTTTTTAGTTCCTTTCTGTCCTCCTTTACATAGAATGGTCCGAAGCAATCTATGCCACAATATGTAAACGGAGGTGTCATTTCCATTCTCTCTTCTGGCAAATCTGCCATCTTTGGCTCTTGTGTGTTCCTTCTGTCTATGTCAGTCTGAATGAATCAACCCCCCTCAGTCATAAAAATTATCATGTTCCTCGAAGCACAGGTCGAGGTGGAGGAGTAGCTGCAATCTTCCACTCAAACTTATTATAAACTTTCATCCTCAGAACAGTTATAACTCATTTGAGAGCCTCACTCTTAGTCTCTCGCATCCAAACTGGAAAACACAAAAACCAGTTCTACTTGTCATTGTGTACCGTCCACCTGTCCCTTACTCAGAGTTTTTAACTGAATTCCCTGACTTTCTGTCTGATTTAGTGCTTAGATCAGATAAAGTCATTATAGTGGGAGATTTTAACATTCATGTAGATGTTGAAAATAACGGCCTCAGCATTGCATTTAATTCTATATTAGATTCAATTGGTTTCATTCAAAATGTTAATAAACCCACCCACTGTTTCAATCACACCCTTGATCTTGTTCTGACCTATGGCATCGAAATTGAACATCCAATAGTTTTTCCCCCAAATCCTGTTTTGTCAGATCATTCTTTAATAACTTTTGAATTTAAAATGATGGATCATGCAGCGTTTGGAAGAAAATTCCACTACAGCAGATGTTTATCCGACAACACTGTTAATAAATTTAAGAAAATGATTCCATCTTAATTTACATCTATGCCAAGTATAAACATAGTGGAGGGCAGCTGCTTCAATCCCACTCCCTACCAAATTGATCATGTTGTTTGTTGACAGCGCTGTAACCTCACTGCGTGAAATGCTTGATTCTGTAGCCCCTCTGAAAAACAAGTTAGTGAATCAGAGAAGACTAGCCCCATGGTATAATTTACATATTCGTACCTTAAAGCAGGCATCACGAAGGCTGGAAAGGAAGTGGTGTTCCACAAATTTAGAGGAAATTTTTCTAGCCTGGAAAAACAGTCTATTAACATATAAAAAAGCTCTCCGCAAAGCCAGAACTGCATACTATTCATCACTAATAGAGGAAAATAAGAACAATCCCAGGTTTCTTTTCAGCACTGTAGCCAGGCTGACAAAAAGTCACAACTCTGTTGAGCCCAGTGTTCCCTTAGCTAATCACAACTATTAGAGATAAAATTCAACAGATGCTTCCTATACCTGCAATAAATGAATCTTCTACTACAGTAGCTCTTGAATCATCTGTAGGACCTCAGTTATGTTTAGACTGCTTCTCTCCCATAGATCTCTCTGAATTTACATCAGTAGTTGCTTCATCGAAATCATCAACGTGTCTCTTAGACCCAATCCCGACCATTAATTAACTCATCTTTATTAGACTTGGTTAATTTATCTCTAGTATCAGGCTACGTACCACAGGACTGCAGTAATCAAACCTTTACTCAAAAAGCCTAGTCTTGATCCAGGAGTCTTGGCTAATTATAGACCAATATCCAACCTGCCATTTATTTCTAAAATCCTAGAAAAAGCTGTTGCTAAGCAGCTATCAGACCACTTACACAGGAATGAACTATTTGAAGATTTTCAATCAGGATTTAGAGCACATCATAGTACAGAAACAGCACTGTTAAAAGTTTCCAACGATCTTCTCTTAGCCTCAGATAATGGACTTGTTTCAATACTTGTCCTCCTAGACCTTAGTGCTGCATTCGACACCACTGACCACAACATCTTATTACAGAGACTGGAGCATGTGACTGGTATCAGAGGAACAGCGTTAAAATGGTTCCAATCCTATTTATCGGACAGATTCCAGTTTGTTCATGTCCATGATGAAACTTCCACTCGAACAAAAGTTAGTTATGGAGTTCCACAAGGCTCTGTGCTAGGACCGATTCTGTTCACCCTGTACATGCTTCCCCTATGTCATTAGGAAGCACTCTATTAATTACCACTGCTATGCAGATGACACTCAGTTGTATCTATCTATTAAACCTGTTAACACAAACCAGTTAACCAGACTTCAAGCCTGTCTAACTGACATAAAGGCCTGGATGACCAGTAACTTTTTACTTTTAAACTCAGAGAAAACAGAAGTCATTATATTTGGGCCAAAAAATCTCAGAAATAACTTTTCTAAAATTATAGCTACTCTAGATGGCATAGCCCTGGCCTCCAGCACTACTGTAAAAAACCTTGAGTTATTTTTGACCAGGACATGTCCTTTAACTCACACATAAAACAAATCTCTAGAACTGCATTCTTTCACCTGCGCAACATTTCCAAAATTAGGAACTTCCTGTCTCAAAATGATGCAGAAAAACAAGTCCATGCATTTGTTACCTCAAGGCTAGATTACTGTAACTCATTACTATCTGGATGTCCCAATATCTCCATAAAAAGCCTCCAATTAATCCAGAATGCTGCAGCCAGAGTCCTGACAGGAACAAGCAAGGGAGATCATATTTCTCCTATATTGGCTTCTCTTCACTGGCTCCCTGCAAAATATAGAATAGAATTTAAAATCCTTTTTCTCACATACAAATCCCTTCATAATCAAGCTCCTTCATACCTTAAAGACCTCATAGTACCATATTATCCCAATAGACCACTTCGCTCTCAGAGTGCAGGTCTACTTGTGGTTCCCAGAGTTTCCAGAAGCAGACTGGGAGGCAGAGCCTTTAGTTATCAAGCTCCTCTCCTGTGGAACCAGCTCCCAGCCTGGGTTCAGGAGGCAGACACTCTCTGTACTTTTAAGGCTAGACTTAAAACCTTCCTCTTTTAGCATATAGTTACCCCCCCCCCCCCTTCCCTTCCCCTCCCCTCTCTTCTCTCCTCCCACCTCTTGTATATTCCACCATTGAATGTCACTAACCTGCTGTCTCTCTCCCCTAGTTTGTGCTCTCTCCCTCTCTCTCTGTTCTCTCTGTACCTTCTGCAGGTGTCCCTGGTCCTGGAGCTGTATATCGCTGATGTGCAGTTACTGGTCCCACCAACCTGCAGTGTCTATCTGTTGTTTATTGTTGCTGTTCTTTTCTCTCTGCTCTATCCACTCACCCCAACCGGTCGAGGCAGATGGCCGCCCAAACTGAGCCTGGTTCTGCTGGAGGTTTTTCCTCTCCATTGTCGCCAAGTGCTTGCTCATAAGGGAATTGTTGGGTTTTTAGTTTCAGTTTTTGTAAAGTGCCTTTAGATGATTTGTATTGTGATTTGGCGCTATACAAATAAAATTGAATTGAATTGAATTCTCTCGCAACTTCCTGATCAGCTGCTTAGTTAACACCGTCAGGTTTCCACAGCTCAACAGGGGCGGCTTTTCATGTTCAAGACACTTGTGTGGTTTCAGACATACAAACAAAACATAAAAAATTCACAACACTATATCATTTCAAACCTTCACTCAATTTGGATAAATGCCCAAACGCAAGGACTTCGGGGGTCCTGAATTCCCCGGTATCCAGCCTTCGTCAAGTACTGTGGGGGTTGCCAAACCAAGGACTTCTACCAGTAGACTAACCTGGTAAGGCCTCTAACCTCTACCTTTCACCGGATACGCCGATCTGGTGAAAGGAACAGGTCAAATCACCCACTGAAATTCTTAATTTAATGTTTCAGCCAATATGCAGAATTTGATGAAACAGGTTTCTGCTTACCTATCTATGGCCGGCCAGAATTTTCAGTGGAGTGCATCTGATCTGTCTTTTGATGTCCAATCGCAGATCTCCTCAAATCCTGGATGAGCCCCCAATTTGTTGGGACAAGAACTTCACCTGTGTCCCCCCCGAGTTGGTTTATTTGAAGAGACCAGTCAGTAGCCTATTGAAGATTCTATACTTTTATTGTTTCCACAGCAAAACAGATTACATGAGCAAATACAGTCAGATATATCTGGAGTTCTGTGACACTATTTCTAATGCATGTAGCCACAGAACTGAAAACAAGGAAACACACAGTGGTTATATAGTCTGATTATGACCTTCTCAACTGTAACTCTTGCTGCTCAGCTCGTTCCCATATATGGTCTTTACATCAGCGTATGCTCAATAATATTTCACCTCCTATATATGGTCTCTACACCAGTATATGCTCAGTAATATTTCACTTCCCATATATGGTCTTTACATCATTACAATAATTCAATCTTTTATCTTTGATCCCTCACAATCCCAACACTAATACTAATACCAATACTAATTGGCCAGACCCCTTAAAAGTGAATGGGGTCGCCTGACCCAAATGTGGTGTTAAGGGGCAAACGGAAGGGTTAATAGTATAGGAAGAGTGATCATTTATTGTCCAATTACACAAAGGTAAAAAGGCACTCACCAAGTCGTAGCACAGATTTACAAAATATATGGTATATGGGTTTTCTCTGGAAAGTGTATGTGTATATGTGTCAATCACCGGTGCAGCTAGGGCGGCGCTCGGCTCGCACCCTAAGCTGTGTTGGTCACCGCAGCCTCACCTTGTATCAGTGTGTGTATATGGTGAGTGGTTTAGTCTTGCTGTCCACTTTCCAGTTTGACTTGATGGTCTCCAGGTGACCTGACCTGCAGAGTGTCCTCCTCTGCTGGTTGTGGGACCTTTCTGCAGTGGCTGGGGTGAATCCAGGTGGTTCTTTCTGCAACTTTCACTGCCATGTGAGTTGTTAACAGCACCTGGAAAGGCCCATTCCACTTCCTGGATTTCCAGTGTTTGGGTCTGAGTTCCTTTACGATGATCCAATCCCCTGGTTTGAAGGGGTGCAGGGGACCATCAACTGAATGAGGGAGTACTGCCATCACCTGTTGTGAGATCTTAGACAGAGTGCCAGACAAAGATTTACAATACTGCAACACATCATTTTCATACCAAGTGGTAGAGGGAAGTGGTCTGGTTTCAGGATTTATGCCCATGTGTGGTGGACTTCCAAACAGGATTTCAAAGGGACTGAGATTTCCCCTGTGTCTTTGTCTCATTCTCATGTACATGAACACCACTGGTAGGGCTTTTGGCCAAGCCAGACCTGCATTCTCACAGCACTTTTCCAGCTTCTGTTTCAGGGTGCTATTTTCTCTCTCAGCAGCTCCCCCACTGGCTGGATGATATGCACAGTGTCTTTTTAGATCAATACCTAAGAAAGAACCAACTTGATTAATTGCTTCATTCAGAAAGTATGTGCCATTGTCGCTGCTTATCCTAGTGGGAATTCCCCATCTAGGAATGATTTCACGGAGCAACGCTTTGGCCACAACCTGGCTGCTGGTTCAACACTTCAAACCATTTAGAATTGTCACTGAAGGCAAATGAAGCTCCTTTCTCCGTTTCTGACAATGTTCTTCAGCATGAACTACATGTCGTCGCACCTCATCCAGGTGCACTCCCTTATTCAATCCAATGCAGGTTAAGGTAAAGGAAAAGGTAATATACTGTAATGATAATATTCAAATTGCAATGCAGAACATGCCTCCCTTCATGGTTGAAATTTTATCCATGCACAGACATGACAAACATGTTTTAACTGTGTTTTTCATGAATGTGCAAGGATTAAATAGAAATGTTTCTGATTGCATTTGCCGCCTAACTGCATTGCTGTTGCTGAGACATGGTTGACTACAGTCATCTGTTCAAACAGTCCAAATTGAACATTACACATTCCATAGTCGACCCCGAAATTCATCAGCATCCAGCAGCAGCCATCCAGCTCTGATTTTGCTACAGAGCCAGCAGCATGGTGTGGAGTGGGTATGTACTGTGATGAAAACGTAAGGTATGACATCACAGTGCCAGACTTTGATTTGGAATGTTCAATTCAATTCAATTCAATTTTATTTGTATAGCGCCAAATCACAATACAAATCATCTCAAGGCACTTTACAAAAACTAAAACTAAAAACCCAACAATTCCCTTATGAGCAAGCACTTGGCGGCAGTGGAGAGGAAAAACTCCCTTTAACGGAAGAAAAACCCTCCAGCAGAACCGGGCTCAGTTTGGGAGGCCATCTGCCTCGACCGGTTTGGGTTGAGTGGATAGAGGAGAGAGAAAAGAACACAACAATAAACGTCTTTCCAACTCCAGTCAACAGGTTTTTTTGCAGTGGGATCTGTGGAGTGTTTCCTGTCAAAAGTTCTTTCTGGGTAGGGGAGAGCAGAACAGAGGCAACAGCAGCAGTCTTTGTCCAATAGACGTGTCAAATCTATCACTTCCACTTCCTTATTTTCTACCTTCCACAATCTTTCAGATTCAACTTCTGGTCCTACATCTACATGTGCAGTGTAGTGATTTATGTTGTGTGAGGGTATCTGCTTGTGTACAGTGTGAGTGTGCAAAGTCTATGAGTTGTTGTGTAACAGGAGTTACAACGTGCCATTTATATGCAAATTGTGAAAGGACATTAACCATCTGAGTGAGTTGTGTTGGATAATCCTCATCTCTCTGTTTCAGGACCTTTACTCCATTAGGTGTTGAGTGTAACACTATGCCAAATTGACACATCAAATCTCTACCAAAAATAAATTTACTGGACAATTCTGTGACATAATGAATGAGTGTTTCGTGGTCTGTTTCCCCAAAGTGCATTTGAGAGGAACAGAGCAGCTTCCAAAACAGGTTTTTTCACTAGCACCTAATGTGAGACAAGACCTACCACTCATTTTAAGAAGAAGAAGTACTTTATTAATCCCCAAGGGGAAATTCAGTTGTTACAGCAGTTATTAAATTTGAGATTATTTGAACTATATTGATTAATAGTAATTCATAAAGTAATTAACTAATTATTTATTTGGGGGGGGTTTGTGTGTGTGTGTGTGTGTGTGCGTACATGCATGTGTGTGTGTGTGTGTGTGTGTGTGTGTGTGCGTGTTAATGTTTATATTGAGGAATTATGGAGTCTTATGGCCGTGGACACAAAAGACTTCCTGAATCTTTCAGTCTTGGCTTTAAGGGGAATTAGTCTGTGGCTGAATGAACTTCCCATTCACCACAGTTCCTCATGAAGTGGGTGGGCAGAATTGTCCAGTATAGAGTTTATTTTGTCCACCATCCTCCTCTCTTCCACAGCCTCCAGACTGTCCAGTCCTGATCAACTTATTTAGTCTGTTGGCCTCACCAGCCTTGATGCCACCTCCCCAGCACATAGCTGCAAAGAACAGTACACTCGCTACTACAGACTGATAGAACGTCTTCAGTAGCTTGTTGCACACACCAAAAGAACTGAGTCTCCAGAGGAAGAACAGTCTGCTCTGTCCTTTCTTGTGCATCTGTATCGTTTGACCAGTCCAGTTTGTTGTTAATGTGTACACCAAGGTATTTGTAGGAGTCCACAATCTCTACTTCGTCTCCAAGGATGGAGACAGGGACTGGGGTCTTCCTGTTCCTCCTAAAGTCCACCACCAGTTCTCTGGTTTTCTTGATATTGAGCTTTAGACAGTTGTTGTTACACCAATCAACAAAGCTTTTTATCAAATGTCTGTATTCCTCATCGTTATTATTGTTGATGCATCCAATGATTGAAGAGTCATCAGAGAACTTTTGTAGGTGACAGGTTCCTGAGTTGTAGCGGAAGTCTGAGGTGTAGAGTGTAAACAGGAATGGTGCTAGTACAGTTCCTTGAGGTGCACCGGTACTGCTCATCACCACATCAGATATGCAGCCATCTAAGCGAACAAACTGTGGCCGCCCAGTGAGGTAGTCTTTGATCCACTCCACAATATCTGCGGCAACATCCATATCCTGCATCTTTGCACTTGGCAGGTAGGGCTGAATAGTGTTGAAAGCACTGGAAAAGTCAAAAAACATGACTCTCACAGTGTTGCCCTGCCTCTCCAGATGGGAGTATGCTCTGTGCATTAAGAAGATGATGGCATCTTCCACTCCGATGTGTTCTTGATATGCAAACTGCAGGGGGTCCAGAAATTCAGTCACTAAAGGTACTGGGACGAGTTCTTTTTGGTAATGGGACAATACAGGACGTTTTCCATAACTTAGGCACCTTTTTGAGCCTCAGAGAGAGGTTGAAGAGATTCTGAAAAACCTCTGCAAGCTGTCCAGCACACACCTTAAGTACTCTGGGACTGATCTCATCTGGTCCTTTTGCTTTGTTGGCCTTTAGTTTAGCTAGTTCCTTCCTCACCTGTTCTGTGGCAAAGGCTGGGCCTGTGTATTGTGCTGTGTATTGTGTTGATGAGGAGTCAGATGATGAGGGCAGGGGAGGAGTTATTGGAGGTGAGGTATACTTCAATGTTGTATGGCTGCTGATAGAGGAGATAGTATCAGTGGGCAATGGGGAGGCAGCATTGGCAGAGATGTTGGGTGGGGGGATGTGAAGAGACCCCAAGGCATCAGCTAAGGTGGTGTAGGGAGGAGGGATGGTGTGTGAGGACAATGGATCAGAGTAAGAAGCAGAGGTGGTGTCAAATCTATTGAAGAACAGGTTAAGTTCATTAGCAAACTTTGAGTCTCCTTCCACAGCAGTGTGTGACTTCTTATAGCTAGTCATTATTTTCATCCCATTCCACACCTCTTTGATATTGTTCTGTCTCAACTTGTGCTCTACTCTGTCTCTATAGAGCTGCTTTGCCTCCCTCAGCTTCCTCTTGAGTTCCTTCTGTGCGGCTCGGAGTTCCTCCTTGTCTCTTGCCATGAACGCCCTCTTCTTCTTGTTGAGGAGGCCTTTAACCCTCTGGGGTCGACGCATGCGCCGGCGCGTTTTGACGCATCTTTTCCTGATAAGGCCGAAACAAACTTATATTACTCCGTCAATTCTGATCGTACAGATAAAAGAAGTATATCATTCAAATCTGTAAAGGGTCTAGTTTTAGTGGTCTAGTTTTAGTGGTATACCATCATAATAACAACAAAACGTTGTGCTTTTTTTTAATAAAGAAAGCCGACAGGGTGCGCTCTCGGTCTTTTCTGTCTCTGCCATTTCTCTTCACAGACACGTAATTAAAACAACCAGAATCTCAGCGAATACTTGGCTCATAAAAATAAGAATGATATGGCTAGAAAGCTTGAAATGTTCTCTTTTAAGTGACACAAAAACAAATCATCACTTTTTATTTAATCTGTATGAACGTAAGGAGAAGTCCGTTTTTTCGTGTCTCACCTCATTACAGGTAATGCGGTCCCGCCTTGTACACTGTCCACTGTTCACATGTAAATAATCTCAGGTGAACCAGATAAATATATGCACACCCCCGAGAAATAACATAAACGTCAAACTTCATCATAGAATTTAGTCACTTTCTCTGCGCGTTTGGATGATGGCGCGTCACGGACGTGAAGAAGCGCTTCTTGTATTCCACACAGAGACAAATAGTTTAGCTTGTCCTCAGAGTAAAAACACTGATTTTAACTCAAATGAGGATCGTTTGGCTCTTCATTGTTTTGTATTGTGCTGCACTAATCTGTCCCATATGCATTGCCTGAAAGGCTCATTATGCACGTCTTTGTCTGGTCGTTCAGTGCATCTTTTGTGTTCTCAGGTAAATCACATGACTATTCATCCTCAGAGACACCCTCTTGCATATGGCCTTTCTGGACAAAAAGTGTCTTAGAAAATTTAAATCAGTGTATTGTTTACTGTGAATGTGTGAACAAGATGACCTTCACAGCACTCTGAAGTAAACACTTTAGCCTACAGCATGCAGGTCTCCAAAGTCTTGTGAACCAATGTTCTGTTTGTGTTTTATGGTCTTATTTCAGTGAGTAAAAAATTGTAGTTTTTCACTAACCATGCATAACCACTTTTTTCTCAAAAACACAATAATGTATAAACTTGCTGCTCACATATTATTGTAGCCAATTTTGTGCTGATTACAGTGTTATCAGACTTTAGACATTAATATGAAAAAAGCACAAATGTCAGGACATGTCAAAATTTGTCCAGGCCCCCAAAATCCCCTCAGACCCCAGAGGGTAAATGTCCTTATTTATCCATGGCTTATTACTGGGGAAACAACAAACTTTTTTGGATTGAACAATATTGTCCTCACAGAAATGGATGTAATCTGTGATGCAGTGAGAGATGCCTTCGATGTCCTCACCATGAGCGTCCATGAAAAGGTCCCAGTTTGTAACCCTGAAGCACTCCTGCAGGGCCTCCTCAGCATCCTTTGACCAAACTTTCACATACCTCTTGGTAGCAGACTGCTGTCTTACTACAGGCTTGTATGTTGGTACTAAATATATTAAGTTGTGGTCTGATCCACCAAGTCGGGGTAGGGCTGAAGAGCTGTATGCCTCCCTCCTTCACATTGGCATAAAGGAGATCAAGAATCTTATATTCTCGTGTTGCACAGTCAACATACTGTTTGAAGTTGGTCAGAGTTTCCGAAATACTGCCATGGTTAAAATCCCCATTAATTAGTATAAGGGCACTGGGGTGTTTTGTCTGGAGACCAGCGACAACTGTGTGGATGATGTCACATGCACTCTGTGCTGCAGCTGATGGAGGAATGTAACCAGTCACAACAATGGCGTGTGAAAACTCACGGTGCAGGTAGTATGGTCTCAGTCCAACCACCAACAGCTCAATGTCTGGAGTACAGATACAGTCTTTCACTGTTACATGTCCAGGGTTGCACCATTTGGAGTTAACAAAAACTGCGAGACCACCTCCTCTTTTCTTGCCGCTCTGTTAGCCTCTGTCCGCTCGCACTAGTGAGAACCCAGGCAGTTCAAGCAAGCTGTCCGGTATATTTTTATTCAGCCAGGTCTCAGTGAAGCAAAGCAAGCTACACTCTCTGTACTCTTGCTGGGTGCTAGCTAAAGCTGTAAGTTCATCCACTTTGTTGCAAAGTGACTTCACATTCCCCATAATAATTTTTGTTCCCGTGAGAGCTAGCAGTTGCTCTCTTGTATAGATGCCATTGCCACAGAAACTTATATTTTCTGATGCAGTTTCCATGATCTCCATATGTCTCTCCACAGGAATTAGAAAAACCCAACTCGTCCACTTTCATCCGTTATCAGAGAGAAAGCATAGATCTTGATTTCACTTGGATTAACAGATGATAATTCAGTAAAAAAAACTTGCAAAAAACAAAAAACAAACAGAGGAGCTGCTGTAACTGGCTGCCACCTAACAGGCGCCATTCTAGAATTTTTGAATTTTGAATAGAATTTTAGGAGTGTATTGTAGTGAATCACTTTTTAGTACAGAGCTTGTAGCTTCAGAATCAACCAGAAATGTCACTTCATGACAAAGTTCTAGGAATATCTTATATTTGTCAGAATCACAGTACATGGAAAAATTTAGCAATTTATACTTTGGCTCTATCTTCCTATGTGTAGATGTGTGGATTGGAGTTACCTGGTCTGGCGTTTATTCCTGTGTAGGTGTCACCTGACCTAGCATCTGCTCCACCCCCTCTCCAAGTCAGTCCGCTCTTATTCACAGAGCAGTTTCTTGTGACCTCAGGTTTCAGCCTGTTTAAAAAGGCATCCTTCAGGTGGACTTCATAAGTACTCACTGGGTTGCCTCCCAGCCCATCTTCAGGTGGGACATGACCGCTGTGGATGGCATAAGCTTCAGTAAGTAGGGATGCACTAAACCCATTACTCTAGTCAATCCTTTCCGTGTCCGGGCCGGGTGAGGTTTCCCGTGTGGATCAGATTCCTCCGACTTCTGATGCATTGTGCTGATCATGTGTGATATCATGTGATCATGTGTGATCAGCACAATGCATTCATCATTGTGCTTGGGTGGGAATTTTGCTTGCACCCCCAGTACCAATTGAACGACGTCATCTCTGTATAAGGTATTGTCCACGTGTCCCCAGTCATCTTTTGTTTCCTATTCTTCACCAGACGAGTGGCTCTGCCCTCAGCATGGTGTGTCCCTTCACACTTTCAGAGTCAGTCTCTGATGGAGGTGTTTCAGATGTGCGTTTCTGGTGTCTCATACTCCAGTGGGGGGACACTGGCTAGAGTCTCTGTTCCTGTGTATTGTCTTTGTTTGTGATAAGGAGGAGGTGGGGGAGCAGAGTCCAGGAGGGAGCAGAGTTCCTTTTCTTCTTTTTAAGTTTATCTTTTAAACAAGGCTAACTTTGGAGTACTCAGACTAAACTCCACAGGAAACCCCAGCTCCCACCAGTTGCTTACAACTTGCGCTGTACTTTTTTCTAATTTCTTCATTTAACAGTGACAATTCAGTTGGTAGACCAGACCCTGGCCAGGCATTAGATTCTTTCTTAGTACCCAGTACTAAACCCATTACTCTAGTAGCCGTTCTCCCTTGTTATCTTTCCTCGTGGGGACCCAGTCCCTTACTGTGTTGCCTACTACAGTAATTAATTACAAAACGGTCTCTATTAAGACAACCGTGGGACCCAGTCGCTCTTGACTCGTACACTCTACAACAGTAATTACTTACAAAACAGTCTCTACCTAAGACAACTGCGGGACCCAGTCCTTTACTTGTACAGCATACAACAGTATTTGATAACACAATGGTTCTACTATGATAACGTCTCATCAACTACTCAACCACGTAGTGAGTCTGCGCTTTTCCTTACTGTAACGTTACCGGTCTGTCTGTGTCTCTGCCGCTCTGCCGCTGGTCCGTACCTTTCTTTCTCGGGTTGGATCGGCGGACCGGGCTCCTTAGGATGAAAGCTTCTCGACCTGCAGGGAGGAATCGATATTTAGTACGCACTTTTACTTTCCATCCTTCAGAGTCCAGACAGCTCATCCATCCCACGTCTGACACCAATCTGTCATGGAAAAAATACTTGGAGGCAAATATCAAGTTAAAGGATGGCAAGGCAACGGACAAAGCAACAGAGTCACAACACAGCATACGTTCTGCAGAACGGGTCAATACCAATTGACCACGAGCACAGAAAATGATCAGCTTTTATATCAGTTGAACAGGATTAATTAAAACATTAACCCCGTTTCCTAGGGTTGCCTAGGGGTGCCCTTGGCGAGGCTGCGAGGCCAGCAGAGGCAGAATCTGGTTTGAAACCTCTGGGGGTCCCTCTGACCCTGGATGAAAGCCTGTTCGAAACCCATGGTCCCTAAACCTCCGGGGTCCCTCTGACCCCAAAGAGAAGCCAGTGGCTTCAGTCTCATTCAATGAACGATGAAAACTACTTTGCAGAACGAGCTGCGGCTTGTTTCGCTGCACAGTCATAACTACATGAAGCGGTACAGTGAATACCTTAAGTTGAAATGTACATGAAGCGGTACAGTGGATACTTTAAGTTGATATAAATTTTGAATATGGATTATCATTTGTCGGGCACGGCATACAAGCAATACAAGCAATGCAGTCATCCTGGTCAGGTGGAGAAACTTTCTGCCCCTGTTAACCCAGTCATGACTGAAAGCTGATGGGGATCCAGGGAAAACTTCAGGGGGACACCCAGCAAACCGTGCCAGGGGGACACCCAGCAAACCGTGCCCAGTCCTACCGCACTATGCTCGGTTTACACAGGTGCCAATCCCCGCGCTGATCACACTGGCATTTTTGAATTTTCTGCAAACATGCTGCAAAGCTATTGTTTTGAATTGAAAAATCATCGTGATAACAGTATAATGCATTTTCTAAAATCAGTAAGGTGCTGCCAAAACTATTCACAGAGGCTTCATTTCAACTAATCTACACTCAAAACATAGAAATTGAACAAATTGATTTAAACAGCAGAAACGTCTCTGGTTATTGATTTAAACAGCAGACGCGTCTCTCGTTGTCCAATTGCCTTCAGTCACGTTCAATGAACGATGAAAACAACCTGCACAGAACGACCTGCGACGTGTTTCGTTGCACAGTCAGAACTACATGAAGCGGTATAGTGGATACTTTAAGTTGATATTAATTTTGGATATGGATTATCATTTTTGTCGGTCACGGCATTCTAGCAATGCAGTCATCCTGGTCAAGCGGAGAAACTTTCTGCCCCTGTTAACCCAGTCATGATTGAAAGCTGATGGGGATCCAGGGAAAACTTAAGGGGGACACCCAGCAAACCGTGCCCAGTCCTACCGCACTATGCTCGGCTTAGACACTTGCCAATCCCCGCTCTAATCACAATGGCATTTTTGAATCCTCTGCAACCCTGATGCAAATCTACTGTTTTTAATTCAAAAATCATCGTGATAATAGTATAATGCATATTCTAAAATCAATAAGGTTCTGCCAAAACTATTCACAGAGGCTTCATTTCAACTCATTTACACTGAAAACATAGAAATTGAACAAATTGATTTAAACAGCAGAAACGTCTCTGGTTATTGATTTAAACAGCAGACGCGTCTCTCGTTGTCCAATTGCCTTCAGTCACGTTCAATGAACGATGAAAACAACCTGCACAGAACGACCTGCGACGTGTTTCGTTGCACAGTCAGAACTACATGAAGCGGTATAGTGGATACTTTAAGTTGATATTAATTTTGGATATGGATTATCATTTTTGTCGGTCACGGCATTCTAGCAATGCAGTCATCCTGGTCAAGCGGAGAAACTTTCTGCCCCTGTTAACCCAGTCATGATTGAAAGCTGATGGGGATCCAGGGAAAACTTAAGGGGGACACCCAGCAAACCGTGCCCAGTCCTACCGCACTATGCTCGGCTTAGACACGTGCCAATCCCCGCTCTGATCAAACTGGCATTTTTGAATCCTCTGCAACCCTGATGCAAATCTACTGTTTTTAATTCAAAAATCATCGTGATAATAGTATAATGCATATTCTAAAATCAATAAGGTGCTGCCAAAACTATTCACAGAGGCTTCATTTCAACTCATTTACACTGAAAACATAGAAATTGAACAAATTGATTTAAACAGCAGAAACGTCTCTGGTTATTGATTTAAACAGCAGACGCGTCTCTCGTTGTCCAATTGCCTTCAGTCACGTTCAATGAACGATGAAAACAACCTGCACAGAACGACCTGCGACGTGTTTCGTTGCACAGTCAGAACTACATGAAGCGGTATAGTGGATACTTTAAGTTGATATTAATTTTGGATATGGATTATCATTTTTGTCGGTCACGGCATTCTAGCAATGCAGTCATCCTGGTCAAGCGGAGAAACTTTCTGCCCCTGTTAACCCAGTCATGATTGAAAGCTGATGGGGATCCAGGGAAAACTTAAGGGGGACACCCAGCAAACCGTGCCCAGTCCTACCGCACTATGCTCGGCTTAGACACTTGCCAACCCCCGCTCTAATCAAACTGGCATTTTTGAATCCTCTGCAACCCTGATGCAAATCTACTGTTTTTAATTCAAAAATCATCGTGATAATAGTATAATGCATATTCTAAAATCAATAAGGTGCTGCCAAAACTATTCACAGAGGCTTCATTTCAACTCATTTACACTGAAAACATAGAAATTGAACAAATTGATTTAAACAGCAGAAACGTCTCTGGTTATTGATTTAAACAGCAGACGCGTCTCTCGTTGTCCAATTGCCTTCAGTCACGTTCAATGAACGATGAAAACAACCTGCACAGAACGACCTGCGACGTGTTTCGTTGCACAGTCAGAACTACATGAAGCGGTATAGTGGATACTTTAAGTTGATATTAATTTTGGATATGGATTATCATTTTTGTCGGTCACGGCATTCTAGCAATGCAGTCATCCTGGTCAAGCGGAGAAACTTTCTGCCCCTGTTAACCCAGTCATGATTGAAAGCTGATGGGGATCCAGGGAAAACTTAAGGGGGACACCCAGCAAACCGTGCCCAGTCCTACCGCACTATGCTCGGCTTAGACACGTGCCAATCCCCGCTCTAATCAAACTGGCATTTTTGAATCCTCTGCAACCCTGATGCAAATCTACTGTTTTTAATTCAAAAATCATCGTGATAATAGTATAATGCATATTCTAAAATCAATAAGGTGCTGCCAAAACTATTCACAGATGCTTCATTTCAACTCATTTACACTGAAAACATAGAAATTGAACAAATTGATTTAAACAGCAGAAACGTCTCTGGTTATTGATTTAAACAGCAGACGCGTCTCTCGTTGTCCAATTGCCTTCAGTCACGTTCAATGAACGATGAAAACAACCTGCACAGAACGACCTGCGACGTGTTTCGTTGCACAGTCAGAACTACATGAAGCGGTATAGTGGATACTTTAAGTTGATATTAATTTTGGATATGGATTATCATTTTTGTCGGTCACGGCATTCTAGCAATGCAGTCATCCTGGTCAAGCGGAGAAACTTTCTGCCCCTGTTAACCCAGTCATGATTGAAAGCTGATGGGGATCCAGGGAAAACTTAAGGGGGACACCCAGCAAACCGTGCCCAGTCCTACCGCACTATGCTCGGCTTAGACACGTGCCAATCCCCGCTCTGATCAAACTGGCATTTTTGAATCCTCTGCAACCCTGATGCAAATCTACTGTTTTTAATTCAAAAATCATCGTGATAATAGTATAATGCATATTCTAAAATCAATAAGGTGCTGCCAAAACTATTCACAGATGCTTCAATTCAACTCATTTACACTGAAAACATAGAAATTGAACAAATTGATTTAAACAGCAGAAACGTCTCTGGTTATTGATTTAAACAGCAGACGCGTCTCTCGTTGTCCAATTGCCTTCAGTCACGTTCAATGAACGATGAAAACAACCTGCACAGAACGACCTGCGACGTGTTTCGTTGCACAGTCAGAACTACATGAAGCGGTATAGTGGATACTTTAAGTTGATATTAATTTTGGATATGGATTATCATTTTTGTCGGTCACGGCATTCTAGCAATGCAGTCATCCTGGTCAAGCGGAGAAACTTTCTGCCCCTGTTAACCCAGTCATGATTGAAAGCTGATGGGGATCCAGGGAAAACTTAAGGGGGACACCCAGCAAACCGTGCCCAGTCCTACCGCACTATGCTCGGCTTAGACACGTGCCAATCCCCGCTCTAATCAAACTGGCATTTTTGAATCCTCTGCAACCCTGATGCAAATCTACTGTTTTTAATTCAAAAATCATCGTGATAACAGTATAATGCATTTTCTAAAATCAGTAAGGTGCTGCCAAAACTATTCACAGAGGCTTCATTTCAACTCATTTACACTGAAAACATAGAAATTGAACAAATTGATTTAAACAGCAGAAACGTCTCTGGTTATTGATTTAAACAGCAGACGCGTCTCTCGTTGTCCAATTGCCTTCAGTCACGTTCAATGAACGATGAAAACAACCTGCACAGAACGACCTGCGACGTGTTTCGTTGCACAGTCAGAACTACATGAAGCGGTATAGTGGATACTTTAAGTTGATATTAATTTTGGATATGGATTATCATTTTTGTCGGTCACGGCATTCTAGCAATGCAGTCATCCTGGTCAAGCGGAGAAACTTTCTGCCCCTGTTAACCCAGTCATGATTGAAAGCTGATGGGGATCCAGGGAAAACTTAAGGGGGACACCCAGCAAACCGTGCCCAGTCCTACCGCACTATGCTCGGCTTAGACACGTGCCAATCCCCGCTCTAATCACACTGGCATTTTTGAATCCTCTGCAACCCTGATGCAAATCTACTGTTTTTAATTCAAAAATCATCGTGATAATAGTATAATGCATTTTCTAAAATCAATAAGGTGCTGCCAAAACTATTCACAGAGGCTTCATTTCAACTCATTTACACTGAAAACATAGAAATTGAACAAATTGATTTAAACAGCAGAAACGTCTCTGGTTATTGATTTAAACAGCAGACGCGTCTGTCGTTGTCCAATTGCCTTCAGTCACGTTCAATGAACGATGAAAACAACCTGCACAGAACGACCTGCGACGTGTTTCGTTGCACAGTCAGAACTACATGAAGCGGTATAGTGGATACTTTAAGTTGATATTAATTTTGGATATGGATTATCATTTTTGTCGGGCACGGCATACAAGCAATACAAGCAATGCAGTCATCCTGGTCAAGCGGAGAAACTTTCTGCCCCTGTTAACCCAGTCATGATTGAAAGCTGATGGGGATCCAGGGAAAACTTAAGGGGGACACCCAGCAAACCGTGCCCAGTCCTACCGCACTATGCTCGGCTTAGACACGTGCCAATCCCCGCTCTAATCAAACTGGCATTTTTGAATCCTCTGCAACCCTGATGCAAATCTACTGTTTTTAATTCAAAAATCATCGTGATAATAGTATAATGCATATTCTAAAATCAATAAGGTGCTGCCAAAACTATTCACAGAGGCTTCAATTCAACTCATTTACACTGAAAACATAGAAATTGAACAAATTGATTTAAGCAGCAGAAACGTCTCTGGTTATTGATTTAAACAGCAGACGCGTCTCTCGTTGTCCAATTGCCTTCAGTCACGTTCAATGAACGATGAAAACAACCTGCACAGAACGACCTGCGACGTGTTTCGTTGCACAGTCAGAACTACATGAAGCGGTATAGTGGATACTTTAAGTTGATATTAATTTTGGATATGGATTATCATTTTTGTCGGTCACGGCATTCTAGCAATGCAGTCATCCTGGTCAAGCGGAGAAACTTTCTGCCCCTGTTAACCCAGTCATGATTGAAAGCTGATGGGGATCCAGGGAAAACTTAAGGGGGACACCCAGCAAACCGTGCCCAGTCCTACCGCACTATGCTCGGCTTAGACACGTGCCAATCCCCGCTCTAATCAAACTGGCATTTTTGAATCCTCTGCAACCCTGATGCAAATCTACTGTTTTTAATTCAAAAATCATCGTGATAATAGTATAATGCATATTCTAAAATCAATAAGGTGCTGCCAAAACTATTCACAGAGGCTTCATTTCAACTCATTTACACTGAAAACATAGAAATTGAACAAATTGATTTACTGACTGTGCAACGAAACACGTCGCAGGTCGTTCTGTGCAGGTTGTTTTCATCGTTCATTGAACGTGACTGAAGGCAATTGGACAACGAGAGACGGTCGCGGTTTAAATCAATAACAGAGAAGTTTCTGCGGT